>NC_090265.1:36414943-37034110 GCF_040414725.1 Anabrus simplex | reverse complement strand
AGACTTCCACAGGATAGTTTTTGTTCCACTACACTATCAACTTGCACGAACACATTATAAACTGCTCTTGAAGGATGGGTGAAGAAAGTGCTCTCATTACTATATTCACTGCTATAGTCCCTAATAAATGTGATGGCTGCGGCAAGAATTTCTTCTGTAGGTTGTCCGTGAAGCACGCTGACACATTTATGACATTTTGTGATCTTGGACACGTTGCGTATTATACACTGACTGAGCAAATGTCATGGGATAGCGGAGCACTGATGCGCAGGTGTGTTGTCAGCGCACCACACGCCCCCTGTGCCAGCGGGAGTTGTATAGGAGACCTTGTGAGCAGTGGCTGTCCATGTGACAGGTGTAACATGGAACGTTGTCGTGAGCTGACACCGTTCGAACGGAGTATGGTTGTCGATGCCCGACGGATGGGAAGTACGATTTCGGAAGTGGTGCGGGAATTCGGCTTCACACGATCAACCGTGTCCAGGGTGTATCGTGAATGGTTGAATGCGGGTGTCACCGTCCACATCAGACGGACGACCGGCCGTCCAGCCACCCTCGATGACCGTGACCGGTGTCATCTAAGACGGAATGTCAGTACTGACAGACGGGTAACCGTGCAACAAATTACGGCTCACCGAGCTCGATAGCTGCAGTCGCTTAAGTGCGTCCAGTATCCAGTATTCGGGAGATAGTAGGTTCGAACCCCACTGTCGGCAGCCCTGAAGATGGTTTTCCGTGGTTTCCCATTTTCACACCAGGCAAATGCTGGAGCTGTACCTTAATTAAGGCCACGGCCGCTTCCTTCCCAGTCCTAGCCCTTTCCTGTCCCATCGTCGCCATAAAACATATCTGTGTCGGTGCGACGTAAAGCCAATAGCAAAAAAAAAATTACGGCTCAATTCAACACAGGCCGTGCTAGATATGTCTCCCAACGGACAATCCATAGGAACATGGGTTCTATGGGGTATGGGAGCCGGCGCCGCACACAGGTGCCACTGTTAACCCAACGTCATCGGTCACAATGACGCGCATTTGTCGCCAGTCACCAGGCATGGACACTGGAGCAATGGCGTAACGTGATATGGTCGGACGAATCACGATTTCAACTGCACCATGTCGATGGGAGGCACCATGTATGGCGCAGACCACATGAAGCGATGGATCTCGCCTGCCTCGAAGGTGTGGTCCAGGGTGCTGGTGTCTCTGTTATGGACTGGGGTGCATTTTCCTGGTATGGAATGGGCCCCCTAGTAGTTCTGGAAGAGACTTTGAATGGTACGCGGTGTCCCAGGTGGGACACGATTTAAGCCTTTCTCCCCGAACATTTTAGGCCTAGGTGACTCTCATTTTGAAATTTGTATCACCTGGGAATTTTATCCCAACTCTGTTTAATTTTATTACCTGTGCGACTTATGTCGCTAAGTTTAATTGCATCTTCTCCGCCCGCGGGGTTGTGCTCCATCGTCCATATACGAAGTATTCTGCTCTTATCCTTGTTATTTCCCGGTCCGGTGTTGGACCGGCTCTGAAGCGAGTCTGTCGTCCGCGGCTCGTCCGCTGTCCGGCTGAATTCGGCTTCGTGTAGCTTATTGGTGTGCGGCGAGTTGATTGTCGTCCATCATGGATGTTGGATGTGTTTTGCGTTGGCTCATTGCTAGAGCATTGAAATACCACTACATGCCTGGGTAATTCATAAGGTATGAGGGCTTTATGCCCTCAAAAGTTGTTTTTGATTCTTCTGGGAGTGGACGTCCACAACTTACGTATTAATTTCATTCATTTGGAATGTCGTGAGTACAAGATCCCGGCTGACGCCATGCGTTAGCTTATGTGCAAGACCCAAAAGTAAGTTATGTTTTCAAGTTTATTTTATGTTCTTTTCTCCTGTTCATGGATTGCCTCGCCTCAAAACTTGATTAAATTTTGTGGATATTATTCCGTCCTACGAATTACATTCTGATTGATCTCCTTCGGAATGAACTTGGAAATTTTGTAAAGTGAAAAGTTCTCGGCTTACTGACTGCACCTTTTCAAACTCCGTACCGCAGGAAGAACTCTAGCAAACCCTGTTTATCTCTCTGCATTTTTCTGCGAGAAATAACTTCATTGTAAATCTTAATTTTTTTGGATCATGTAAAAGATACGTTGTTTATAAGAAATGATATAAGTTGACTAACGCGTAGTCATCTGCTGTAATAATTGAGACCACGCGATTTTCTCAGGAAACCCGAATCTTTTTATTCTTTTAATTTCCAATCTCTAGTTCTCCTTTCCTGTATGATATATATGTATAAAATTATTATGTTTCGCTATTGTCTGTTTCTATGGCAACCATTGCCCTTGGTGATGAGTTGTTGGATGATGTTGATGATTATTGAAAAAAGAAAGTGGGATTGATAATTTGGCAGATGCCTGAAGTTTGTGGTGTTGCTCTTTCCCTTTCGTTTATTATTTTACTGGAGTGTTTTCGTTCTGTATTAATAATTTATTTAATTGTGCTGATTTGCCCGTGGTTCTTGTGTTTATGTGTTTAAACCCTATATCTTTGGGGTTTGATGATAAATTTGCGCTGGTTGTCCCCCAAATTGGAGGTAGCTGGTATCGTTGGTGAAACGTAGTGAATTTTGGGTCATGTTGGTGATCTGTTTAAACTAACTTTTGTGTTTCTTTTGAGTTTGAGCTAGTACTTGTTCGACTTTCTTTTACTTCTCCTGGTGACCCCTTGAGTTCTGGTTTCTTCAAGAGAATCCTTGGCCTCTGATTTTTAAGTCCGATAAAAATTGAAGAGCAAGAAATCCTGTAATATTTTGCAATTAATGTGCTGGAAAAACTGTTTATTTTAGGGGCTTTCTGCCAGGGGATAATTTTTCTCATTAATTATTTTATTCTTTAATGTTAATTTTAGTTTCTAACTTAGAGGGCGTCTCTCTCCTCAGAGGAAAATATTTTGACTTAATCCATTATTATATTTAATTAATTTCTACCTTTTAATTTTAACTCCTCGTAAACGGTGCACCGTAGGTTTTAAAGAAGAAGAAAAAGGTATACTTTCAAATAATTGTAAAGTTCATTCAAATGAATTATTAATTAAATTTTAATTGTTTGGAGAAAGAAATTTTGGTGTTTTCCTTTCAAAACTTTATTCATTTCATCTCGTGCCTATGCTTAATTTTGGATCCTACTATTCTCTGTGTTATGGGCCGTCGGATAACTTGCTGGTGATTATTTACTGTCAATTGTGAAGGTTAATTATTTTGGGTTTCTGGATATCTTTGTACTTTGTTTACTTGTACCAGTGATCGCCGGTACGGCTGGTATAGCGGGATGTTGAGCTGCTTCGAGACCATCTCCACCCATTTTTGGCCTTCCAGCGCCCAGACGGTTCTGCGGTGTTTCAAGATGACAACGCGCCGCCACATCGCTCCCACATCGCCCGGGAATGGTTCGAGGAACATGCAGCGGAGGTCCAAAATCTGCCATGGCCACCCAGGAGCACCGATATGAACCCCATCGAACATATCTGGGATGTCCTGGAACGCAGGTTCCTTGCCATGGATCCTGCACCCACGAACAGAGCAGCATTGGCGGCCGCTCTGCAAACGATTTGGTGTCAGCTGCGTCCAGAGGACTACCAGGGACTTGTCGGCTCACTTCCACGGCGTCTCACTGCAGTTCGCAGAGCCAAAGGAGTCCCCACACGCTATTAGGTGACTATCTCATTACATTTGCTAAGTCAGTGTACATCCTCCTAGATAATAAATCAAACACTCCTTTGAAATACTGCGGCTATCACTGATAATTAGACTTAAATTGTTCTCCCCGTTCGGTAAGAGGCCATCCATGTTCTCAGGAAAGTCTAGTGCTTGCCTTATTTTATTTTCTGCATTTTCTACTACAGCCTTATTTGTATCTTCTGTATTCTTAGCCAGTGTTCTCATTTCATTGACAAATGAAATCATATCAGTTCAAATTTGGGCTCACAATTACTACCCCATGACAGGGCAAGTTTGGTTGGGATATAAATACACTGCAACATGTGTAAATTCCGAAAATCTCCTGTTGAGTGGCAGTCATCAGAACTTAAATAAGCGTAGTATACCAAAGTGCCGTTCTTGATAAAATTTACCTATTAAATACATACCGGAATCCATTACTGCATAAATATTCGGACACCTGTATGGTGCTCTCAATTGTTACTCTTAGGGATTCAAGAGTTCTTTCTGAAGCAAAAGTATTGTTCTTCCCACTGAGGTTCTGAGGTTATCCCTCCATTTTATTAAGGTTTTATGCCTTATTTAATCTTTATAAAGAGCCCCTGTTGGTGTAGAAGTATTTAGTACTGCTAGAATATTTAATTCCCTAGTGAACGTTTCTGTCGGTTCACTGTCTTCAAATTCCTCTGCGTTTTTCTGTTTTCGCTTCTTTAAATGTTTCGTGAGATATTGTGGCAAATTGGGGAATATATGAGGGACAGCGCCAGTTTTCAGTTTCCGTCTATCTCTAGGAATTTCTACCTGTTCGCCTGGTACTACAAATGAATCTCATTTAACAATAAATTCATCATAAAAAATGTGAATCGCACATATAACACTAATCAGAAAGCTTTTTCTCTCTTTTCAGGGAATCGCCTTTTCCCATTTTGATGCCTCTCTCTTATTTCAAGGCCCTGGATTCGTTTTCCGGCCAGTTCAAGAATTTCAATTCTGCACTGAGAAGAAGAAACGGAGATCACTTGATACGAGATTTTCTCAAGCTCTTAGTTACAGGAAGAAATAGCACAGGCAGAAGATGGTGCTACTGAACTATTGTACATAGACGAAGACTGGTTGTCATGTCGGAAAATTGATGAAGCTAATTCCACATAGACATCAGCCCAAAAACTTATCCATGTTAACTACTAATGTAGGGATAATTTCTCCGTAGACTTGACTTATATCCTACATTAAAAGAGTTTACTAAAAACAGTTTTGTCAAAATCCGTCCGTCTGTTCGACTGGACCGATTTGCTACATGTTTATTTCATTCTCTCCGGAATTACCTGCTGGTGAATCATGAGATAGTGATAGGTCTCTAAGTTCAACCAACTTCGAGTAATTATAAAATCAGATCATTAAAATATCACTCCACTAATTGCAGGCGAAGGCTTACCCTAACCCGCAATACATTCTGTACTTAGCAGGTTGCTAAGCGACTGACACTTTCGTTAATATTATAATATGTGATTTTCATCCTTAGTAACGCCATTTAATGCAGCCATGTTTGATTACTACCTGTCAAGCCAGAGAGTATATATTTCGTCTGAGCACGGAATTTGATTATCTAAACTTTACCAGCTTCCAAGTACATTCAACAGATGACAGAGTGTTCCTAATTACTCACACGCTGCTAAGAGAAAAAAAGTCTAAGTACAAACAGACCCTATCATGACACACACCTTAGACATCATCTGGAAACGCCTATCGTAGTATAACCTAGCTACACTAGAAAGAGTGAATACCTTGTATCTTAAAAAATTCACTGACTGGTAAAAAACGCTCGTTTGAGACTAACCTATGAGCTCACAAGACAACCGTTCAATATAGAAGAACTGCGATAAAAATACCATTGCCTCCTACGACACAATGCCAAGCTTTACATCAAGAACTGCAGGATAAAAGACCGAATATACGGATAGGTTTTTACCAAACAGATGGCATGATGACGTCAGAAGGGATGAATTCTGACTACGAACTGCGGCATATCATAACGCGCTTCTTATTAAAGGTTCATAAAACCACTGAAAAGGGGAGGCAAAACAATAACACTACGACAGGCGTATCAAGACGAGTTGTCTGCCCTATTTACAAGGAATGCCGCGGAGCAGCGCGGGTCCTCTAGTCTATACATTAAAAGGGTTTACTAAAACAGCTCTGGAAATCCGTCCGTCTGTTCTGCTGGTCCTATTTGCTTCATATTTCTTCATTCTCTCAGGAATCACCTACCGGCAAATCATGAGACATTGATAGGTCTCTAAGTTCATCCAACTTTGAGTAATAAAATAAAATCATAAAGTAATCACTCCAATAATAGCAGGCGAAGGCTTATCCTAAACCGCAATGCATTCTGTACTTAGCAGGTTACTAAGAGACTAAAACTTTCATTAATATTCTGTTATATGTGTACCATAAATTTCACCCCCTCACCGTTCGTCTTTCTATTTCGCATTTTATGAGCTCCTGCAGATCGCTCTGAATTAATTTTTCCATTATTTGTGTGTGTTATCTTTTCTTAATAAATTGTATTTATTGTCCCTTTCCCCTCCTTATGGCTGCGGGGTAAAGGAAGTTTTTCCGCCTCGCAGCACCCCTGTCCATTTATGTTGGCTGGCCTGCTTTCTTCCTTCCATGAGCACGCCCCGGCTCTCTTGGCCCATCCCATCAGAGTCTGCGCGTGATACGTATATCACGTTGAGTGCCAGACCGAATTTCATAGGACTGCCGTCTAGTGCCGTGAGCTAATAACATCGTGTTACTCCCTGGTGCCAAAACGTTGAATCGCTGAAATGACGTTGTATTTATGATATATTAGGTCAACTTATTATGTATATTAGGTAAAATATTGCGACCCCATATGGGGTGGTATTGATCATTACGAATTGTACACGAACACGCGCCCCCATACGGGGTCGCACTTATACAGTAGTTACTGTCCCGACACTCGGTCGTACTTACCTTTTCCTTTCCAGGGACGCGTTATATGCTGTTGATTATGAGAGATGTGTTAGCTTGTTCATATTGGAGCCATAAAATGTACGATCCCCGATTTTAGGTCAGGAAATGTTTGTAAATGGCGATCTTCCGATTTTAGGTTAGGAAATATTCGTATAAAATGTTGTTATATAATGTAGTGAAAATCATGTAAATTTGGTTAATTAGGATGTAGCAGAATATTATTGTAAGAAGAATTAGTAGTTACGGAATAATGAATAAGTATATAATTTTATTTGTATAACATTTTAATTTGAGTAAGAGAACCTAGCAGCGATGATTGTGCAACATGTGAAACCAGTGACTGTATCGTTGAAGACGGTCATAATTGTTGCAACAGCTGGCTTGGAAACCTGGAACACAGCGGTGATGTGTATGCTGAAGTCTGTAATTTATCAATATGGATGAACGTGCTAGATCGCTATTTACTCTGTACTGGGTTCAAAATCACTGTAACTATATACTTCGTTTACATCATTGCCCGACTTGTTCGATATATCGTCCAGACTATCTGCACTAAGTATTTTACTGCTCGATTTACTAGTAACGACTTAAAAATGAAAAGGAAACTCACAGCACTGCACACTTACATAAACAATCCGTGCGCGAGATAGACAATGACTTTGCCACCCTACAACGCACTCATGATGTACCCATATGGAGTAGCGCCAAAACGGGAATTGAGGAATGGAAGGTGAACTACAAACGTACTTAAATAGACGACCAGCAGATGGCAGGAAGAGAACTTATACAGCTTCGAAACACATACTTACTGCGCACCCAAATGGGTTCGCACAGTTCTCGATTTAGAACGAACGTACGACCCCATATGGGGACGTGAAGTTCAAAAACTTGACTACTCTCACGTACCCATATGGGGTCGCTTGGCACTCAACGTGATATACTGGGGTGTCTGCCTCGCTGTGTGGTTCCTTACATCGCAAGTGTGCGAGTAACTTGACTTGACTTGACTTGTCCTCTAGCGCAGGTTGAACCTGATCGATCCCCGGACTGCTGCAGGCGTTGAAGGTAGGAATCTGGCTTGTCAAAATTCTTTAAAGACAAAGGGAGGGACTTTTCAGATAATAGCTAATAGTATTATCACATTGAGATGATATTTTGAGTTGCCTACGTTCAGGACTCTGTCACTCAGTCGTAAAATTCTATCATGTACCTCAGATTTAATTGAGTCATCTCTGTATTGTTCTAGTCATTTTTATAATGTTTGTTGGGTGGCTGGGCCCGCGTTTGGTACGTTTGTATTCAAGTTATTAGGCACAGTATGTGATTTCTCCCTTTAAAATATCTGAATATTTTAAGTGCTTGAGATGCACGAAGCACATGAAGAACCGAGAATTCTTAGAAGGTCGTGGTTGATCCTTGTTAACTTTTCTTGTCAGGAAGCCTTCAGCTTCCTTGGTTCGACCTTCAGTGCTATGTGTTTAGCTAAGTTTGTAATATTTATGTAACACGTTCTTAGTTAGCCCTTCTGGTGGGTTAAGCGAATGTTTGGAGGCTCTCCTCCTTAAAATGTTGGAAAACTTTTGTCGGTTATGGGGCTGGTCCCCCTTTGAGGGTTTATGTACCCAAAGAGAGTCAGTATCTCTGGCTATTGTAACAGAATGTATAACTATCATATTTGGCTTGTTCGAATTAATAAACTTTTGGCATAGCAATTAGCTCTGGTCCACGCTAGTGTAACTATTATGTTCGTCGCCCTACTGGTAAAATGCTCTGATCCTTTGGCCCGCACCTTCTTTGCTTACCACCGACAATTTACGGTGAAATATGATTTTCATCCTTGGTAATGTCATTGCATGCATCTATGTTTGAGAGTATACACTTCCTATGATCACGGAAGAATACTATTCCCTGCTAGATAATCTCTGATTCTCTAACCATTCCAAGCTTCCAAGTATATTCAACAAATGGCAGAGAGTTCCCTATAACTTACATGCTGCTAAGAGAAAAAAGTCTACGTACAAACAGACCCCGTCATGACATACGCCTTAGACATTATCTGGGAAAACCTACCGAAAGATAACATAATTACACCAGAAAAAAAAGGGAAGGTCATGTATATTAAAGAAGTTCTCTGCCTGGAAAAAAACACTCCGTCGAGACTAACCTACGAGATCACAAGACAACCATTCTATGTAGAAGAACTGCGATTTAAAATACCATTTTCTTCTACTACACAGTACCAAACCTTACATCAAGAACTGCAGGATGAGCAAGAGAATATGTGGATAAATGTTTACGAAACAGACGGCATGATTACGTCAGAATGGATGAATTCTGACTACGAACTGGGCCATACCATAAAGCAATTTTATTCAATATTCATGAAACCATTGCTAAACAATATGACTAGGAAACGCATATAAAGGCGAGTTATGTGACCCATTTACAACGAATGCTGCAGAGTAGCACGGGTCCTCTAGTATTACAATATCATTTAACAGATTTTCCTTTCTTTCTTCTTTCTCAAACCGTCTACCCTCCAGGGTTGGTTTATCCCTCGGACTGAATGAGGGATCCACCTCTATCGTCTCAAGGACAGTGCCTTTGGGTCGGGGGATACAACTTGGGACGAGGACCAGTACCTCGCCCAGGCGGCCTCACCTGCTATACTGATCAGGGGCCTTGGTGGGGGAATGGGAAGATAGGAAGGGATAGACAAGAAAGAGGGAAGGAAGCGGTCGTTGCCTTAAGTTAGGTACCATCGCGGCATTTTCCTGTAGGAGAAGTGGGGAAACCACGAAAACCACTTCGAAGATACTTGAGGTGGGAATCGAACCTCACTCTACTCAGCTGATCTCCCGAGGCTGAGTGGGTTCCGTTCCAGACCACATACCACTTTTCAAATTTCGTACCAGCGCCTAAAATCAAACAAGGTCCTCCTGGGGTGGCAGCTAATCACACTAGTCACTACACCACAGAGAGGGACCCCTTTTTTCTTTTTATATGACAAAAATTCACGTGGTGCAATTATTTCAAGTAGGTGAAATTATTGTTGTCAGAGATACTTACAAAGAGAACTCCAAGAAATAACAGTATGGCCGCTACCAGGTATATTATTGCAAACACCAGGTTTGCTGTGGCCAACTCGTCATCTCCTACAAACAACAAAAAGCTAGGTTCACATAAGATAAAATAACATTATTACAATTGATATGATAGTAGGTGATTTGCCAACATTTCTTTACTGGGAAAACGCGAAAGTATATTACACTCATGTTCATAAAAGCAGAACACCGGGACTAGATATAGGAAGTTCATATTCATAGGACACGTTCATTAGTATGTTTCGCAGAAACGATCAGCATTTCACTCACCTAGGTTCAGCATGTGTCCTGTTGCCTAGTAGGCACTGGGTCCTCCATGCGCACTGATAACTTGTTCCATGCGTGACGACATCGACGCCTATAAGGCGCGAATGGCGTCCTGGGGTATAGCCATCCATGCTGCATTCACCTGCTTCCACAGTAGTTCAACTTTGGTTGTTGGCATTGGACCACAGCGCCGCACCTGTCGTTTCACCATATCCCACACATTTTCATTTGGTGACAAGTCCGGTGATCGGATGGGCCAGGGCAACAGTCTGACATCCTGTGACAACAGGGAGGCATGTGGTCCTGCTGAAATATGGCGTTTGGGGTGTCGTACAGAAAGGGTATTGCTACGGGTCGCAGGATGTCATTCACTTGGGTCAAATTGGTCACAGTGCCCTGGACACACACCAACTGTTATTTGTGGTTGTAGCCAATAGCACCCCACACCATAAGGCCTTGAGTTGGCACTGTATGTCTTGTGCGAATGCAGTCAATGGGATGCCTCTCCCCCTATCTGCGGCGAACCGAAATGCGGCCTTCCTTTTTAAACAAACAGAACCTGGAGTCGTCCGAAAACACTATCTGCTGCCATTCCTGTCCCCAGTGACGTCATTCCATACACCATTGCAGTCTAACATGTTAATGCACATTAATCAAAGGTATGCGGAGAAGTGGACGACGTGCCGGTAACCCAGACTGCAATAAACGGCAACGGACTGTCACTCCTGATAGTGTACGATGTGTTCCACTGTTCCATTGTTGCGCCAGAGCCGAGGAGGACGCAGATATGGCTTGCAATGCCATTCGTATGAGGTGTCGATCTTCTCGGGGGTGGTCTGGGTGGTGTGACCAGACCCATCTCGTCCTGTTCTACGGCCTTTTGTGAACCATTCTGTACACACCCGTTGCATTGCTGACAACTTCGTCCCACACGAGCAGCAATTTCCCGTTCTCTCGTGCCCATAATGCGTCCTCTTTCACACTTATTCATTTGACGGAACGGTTCTCGCATACGTCTGCAAGGCATCCTGCTTGTCTGCTCAAGTCAGACTGATCCATTAGTTTCGGTTTATAGCGACAACGAGAACCGCTGGCACATTTTACCAGTTGCTGGTGGTGCGCCGAGATATCAATGTGGACCTTGAACCTGAAGGACGACATGATTCAATTGCTAATCATTTCTTTAGAACATACTAATGCATACGTTCTGTGAATATGAACTTCCTACTTGTAGTCTTTTAAGGTGTTCTGGTTTTTCTGAATATGAGTGTATTTTGCCTTTATCTCGTTAATAGCAAGAAACCCGTGCTTCGCTACGGCTATAAAGTGAAAGTTATTATTCTAAGTTTTACGTTTTGGAGAGTCCACTGTCAGCTGAGCCTGTAAAATACGTCCTCAGTCTGTCCGTCAAATGGTTTTGAGGGAATGATTATTTATTTTATAATCTACCAGTCACTTGAACCCCGTCAGGAAGAATTTGAATGTTTTAAACCATACCTGATTTAACATGTAGGACGTAAAAGCGATCAACAGGTGAAGTTTCGATTTTGTACGTCTAACAGTAATGGAGGAATGAATACTTTTCTAAGGGGTGAATGTTTTGAAATGTTTATTTACATCCAGGATATAAAAGAAAATATTTCGTTAAAAAAGTTATGTTCGTGACCGAAACTGTTTCGGAAGAATGGATATTGTGTTTCTGAGAGTCAACTACCATCTAAACCTCTTAGGGAAGAAATGTTTTGAAGTATACGGTATTTTACACCTAGGATATAAAAGAATACACTTGTCGTAAAATTACAACTTTGTACGCCAAACGGTTTTGGAGGGATGAATAATTTAGTTTACGGAGCGAACCTCATTTGACACTTTACCAGTGGAACGTTCAAAAATATTTCCTATTTCACACCTAGGGTTTAAAATATATATCGGGGCCGATAACCTTCGATGATAGGCCCCTTTAAGGGGAGCCGGAGGTGGTCATCCATTTTTACTGCTAAAATTTAACTTGAGCATTCCTCTTCAAGGCAAACTTTGATTTATCATTCTACTCGCCCTAGAAGTGGAGTTATTGATGTTTCTATACGTGCTTGCAGAGGAAGTGGGCAGCCGGAACAGTAATGCGTATCCTCGCCGCTAGATGGGGCTTCACTCATTACATTCCTAACCCGGTCGAATGACTGGAAACAGACTGAGCAATTATTATTATTATTATTATTATTATTATTATTATTATTATTATTATTATTATTATTATTATTATTATTATTATTTTCTAGCCTGGTGCAGCCCTTGTTAGGCAGATCCTTCAACAAGGGTGGGTGGCATCTACCGTGTATGGGAACTGCGTGTTTTTGTAGTAGAGGATATTGTTGTGTGTGAGTTGCAGGAATGTTGGAGACAGTACAAATATCCAGTCCCCGAGCCAGGGAAAATTACCATTTTGTGGTTAAAATCTCTGACCCAGCCTGGAATCGACCCCGCACCCTCTGAACCGAAGGCGACTACGCTGACCAATCAGAAAGAAGAGAAAGGGGCATGAAGTAAGATCGAACGAGAGGACAGAAAGGAAGAATAATCCTCTTGGAGGATGATGAAGAAGAAGAAGACCCTGAAATCCATCCTGTAGTGCAGGAATGTATTGATAAACTTTGAGGCCATTTCCTGTAAATTAGATTTTTTTTTAATTTAAGGAACATTTTCTCAACAACCACTCAAGATAACCAGATGCAACTTTTATATAGTGCTCTTTGTGATAGAAAGTACATTTCACACAACCATTTGACAATATGTTCAGTAGTGTATAAGTAACTTAATTTAATATAGCAAATATTTTTCAAAAAAATTAGGGTTGGTAACAAAAAATTATTTAAGGGAAACTATAAAATATAGTAAAAAATCCCCCCCGTCCGGACTTCAGGGTTGGTAACAAAAAATTATTTAAGGGAAACTATAAAATATAGTTAAAAATCCCCCCGTCCGGACTTCAGGGTTGGTAACAAAAATTATTTAAGGTAAACTATAAAATATAGTAAAAATCCCCCCCCCCCCCGCTGTCCGGACTTCAAGACTGAACCACTGTATTTCTTGACGAATTTTCAAATTAATAGAAGTAATAGTTTTCCCATAAATGTTCCTTAAATTTCATCATTTTAACATGGGCAGCATAGGCACCTCCGGCTCCCCTTAAACAACAAGCATCATCATCATCAACATATATACCGCTATTCGGAATTTTGTCTTCGTACATTAAACCGTTTCTGAAGAAGGAATTAATGTATATTTTTTTCGGATCTTAACCCCCATTTAACTGCTTGAGGGGTTTAAAATTGTTTCAAACCTACTGTTATTTATCACCTACGATATAGTTTGACATTTTAACTTCATAATTCAAACAGTTTCATATAAACGTATACTTTTGTCATCATTCATCATCCCCCAGTCAAAACCCCCTTAGGGGTGTACTGTTTTAAGTCCACTTCTTATTTATATCCTCATAAAAGGAATTCAACTCGTTTTACACCCGCTTAAGTTGATTTCCTCCCTCCCAACAAAAATGCGCGTTTCTTTATTTTGAAAGGAGATTCCAAATACCAATTTTCACGTCCGTAACATCCTTCGTTCTTGCGATATAAGTATCCTCATACAAAGTATTAAGCTCATTTTTGAATTAATTCACCCGCCCTTAATTGGATTTTCTGAAAACAAAATAATACGTGGTTCTTTATTTTTAACAAAGATTCCAAATACAAATATTCATTTATGTAACGTTTTCAGTTTCTGAGATATAAGTACCCTCAAAAAAAGAATTGAACCCCTTTTCAGACCTTTTTATCCTCCTTTAAGTGGATTTTACGAAAACAAAAAATATGTATTTCTTTATTTTTAAAGAAGATTCCAAATACCAATTTTCACGTCTGTAATATCTTCAGATTTTGAGATACCAGTATACTAATTAAAATAATTCAACCCCTCTTTCAGTCCATTTTACCCCCTCCCCTCCAATTGATATTTCCAAAAACAAAAACGCATGTGTTACTTTAAAGAGATTTAAAATACCAATTTTCATGTATGTGACATGTTTCCTTTTTGATATATACTCATTTTAAAAATTCATCCCTTTGTCAGTCCTCTTCACCCTCCCCCTCCCCTCTTAAGTACAGTAGGTTATCCAAAAACAAACACAAGTACGTGTTTCTTTATTTTTAAAGGAGATTCCAAATACAACTTTTCATGACTGTAACATCTTCAGTTTTTGAGATATGAGTATCCTCGAAAAGGTATTCAACCTCCTTCTCACCTTTTTCCTCCCCTTAAGAAGATTTTTTCCGAAGACAAAAAAATACGTGTTTCCTTATTTTTAATGGAGATTCCAAATACCAAATTTTCACGTCTGCAACATCTTCAGTATTTGATATATAAGTACCCCCATTAAAATAATTCAGTTAAGGTCACTTATTTTCACCCACCCCACCCCCTTAAGTGGATTTTCGGAAAACCACAAAATACGTGTTTATTTTTAAAAGAGATTCATCATCATCATCACTGGCGCGACAGCCCTTTGTGGGCCTTCTGAACAATTTTTCCCAATTCTTTCCTGTTAAGTGCAGAGCTCCTGCAATTCTTGATTCCAATTATCTTTACATACTCTCACATCCCTTCTTCCCACCTTAACTTTGGTTTGCCAACTTTCCTGATTCCCTCTGGCACTGCATTAAATATCTTCTTTGTCATATGTCATTAGCACGCAGCACATGTCCTGCCCATTCCAACCTTCTTATCTTTCTGCAGTTAACAATGTTTGGTCCGTTATATAAATTATACAATTCATGATTACATCTTCTCCAGACACCATTTTCTTCCACTGGCCCAAAACTTTGCCTCAAAATCCTTCTTTCAAGTATACCGAGCTGTCTTTCGTCAGATTTTGAGAGTGCCCAGGTCTTAGCACCATATGTTAATACATGCTTTACTAAAATTTTATACATCAGGACTTTAGTTTTCCTGAACAGCAGCTCGTACTTCAGATGTTTTCTGAGGCATTGATAGCACTTGTTAGCAGACAGTATACGTTTTTGGATTTCAGAACTAACATTGTTCTTGGAATTAACTTCTGATCCAAGGTAGATAAAGCTACGCACAACATCAAACTTATACGAGCCAATTTCTACTAATGTAGATCCACTAGGGTAGTCTTTCTTGGTTACGGGCATGTACTTAGTTTTGTCTTCATTAATCTGTAAATTCGCCTTTCTTGCTGATTTTTCGACGCTTGTAAAAGCTACTTGCAATGCTCTTGGTGTTCTTGCGATAGAATCACTATCATCTGCATATGATTGAACTGATTTATATAAGATTGTTCCCCTTGTGTTGTTACTCGCATCTCGAACAACTTTCTCCAAAGTTATATTGAACAAAAGGCTTGATAATCAATCTCCTTGCCTAACTCCGTTCTGGGACGTTACAGCACTTGATAACATATTCTGGATCTTAATTTGATTCCGAGTAATTTCCATAGTAGCTTTCACAAGGGCGATCAATTTCTTAGGGATCTAAATCTCCTCCATTGCTACGTAGAGATTACTTCTATCAATGCTCCCATAGGCTGATCTGAAGTCAATGAGGATATGTTGTGTATCAATTCCAAATTCTTTACATTTTTCAAGTATCTGGCGGATTGTGACGGTCTGATCAATATTAGATCTTCCTTGGCCTAATCCGCATTGATAGTCACCCACCGCATTTTCCACGTAAGGCACCAATCTGCTGAAGAGAATATTGGAAAATATTTTATAAGCAATGGATAATAAGCAGATACCTCTATAGTTAGAACACATCATGATATTACCTTTCTTATTTATCGGGCAGATGATGCCTATATTCCATTTATCAGGGATTGTTTCAGCTACCCATATCTTGGCAACTAGTTTGTGAAAGTGTTTAATAAATTCTTTTCTAACATTTTTCACAAGCTCTGATAGTATTAAATCCATTCCCGGGGCTTTCAGACCCCAACATGGCAAGGTCGATCCTGGCTCAGTACTGTGGTATTTGAAGATGAGAAAATACGTCAGCCTCATGTCGATAGATTTACTGGCATGTAAAAGAACTCCTGCGGGACTAAATTCCGGCACCAAGGCGTCTCCGAAAATCGCAAAAGTAGTAGTTACTGGGACGTAAAGCAAATAACATTATTATTAAGAAGTCATTATTTTCCGTAAGGTAAAGGACACGGTTTTCTGACATGGAAGGGACTGTTTATCTCTGAAGGCTTTCTTTGTTTTTGCTATTCGTGTTTTTATTTCAGAGTGACACTGAAGGTTTTCTGTTATGAACTGGCCAAGGTATTTGAACTGTGCTGCTCACCACTGATCATCACGTGCAATGGACGTGGATTCCTACTAAACATCTTGACTTTTATTTTATTAATGTAGATTTTCATACAAAATTCCTTGGCTTTTTCATTCAGCTTTAGCAACATTTTGGATAAAGTTGTTGGACTACCCGCAATTATAGCTTGATCGTCGACAAATTTGATGGTCTGCGTTAGTCTCCCTCCTACTTTTAAACCAAGCTTTACGTCCCACTAACTGTTTTTTTTACGGTTTTCGGAGGTGCCGGAATTTAGTCCCACAGTGGTTCTTTTATGTGCCAGTAAATCTACCAACACGAGGCTGACGTATTTCAACACCTTCAGATACCACCGGGCTGAGCCAGGATCGAACCAGCCAAGTTGGGGTCAGAAGGCCAGCGCCTCGAACGTCTGAGTCACTCAGTCCGGCCCGAATTTTTCATATTTTCTCAGAAACTACTCAAAATAGAGCCTTAAAATGTTTACCTCTCATTAAGAGCATTATTGTTTTTACATGGATTTACAATATTAGACATACCACACACAGTTTGAACATAACATTTTCAAATAAATTTTAAAAAATGTACTAACTTATTTCGTTCTTCTTCCGGATTGAACCGTATTGTTGTTTTCTGTGCATCAATCAATCATCAATGATCTGCACTTAGGGCGGTTGCCCAGATGGGAGATTCTCTGTCAGTTTTTCGCCTCATATTTACATTTATTTATAACAATTATAAATAGTGTTTACAAGTATTGTGTCTGACTCGTTGGCTGAATGGTCAGCGTACTTGCCTTCGGTTCAGAGGGTTCCGGTTTCGATTCCAGGCCGGGTCGGGGGTTTTAATCGCTTCTGATTAATTCTTCTGGCTCGGGGACTGGATGTATGTGTCCGTTCCAACATTCTCCTCATCATATTCAGACATCGCACTACACTGCCAACCACCACAGAAACACGCAATAGTGATTACATCCCTCCATATAGGGTTGGCGTCAGGAAGGGCATCCGGACGTAAAACAGGGCCAAATCCACATGTGCGACGAAGTTTGCACACGCGACCCCACAGGTGCGGGAAGAAGCGGTAGCAAAAGAAGGAAGACTGTTTACAATTATTGTTTACCTAACTTTCTTTTAAATATTTTCAACGAACATGGAAATTATTGAACATTTCCCTTGATAATTTATCCCAATCCCTTAGTCCTAGTCCTATAAAAGAATTTTAACCCCAAACTGTCCTCTTGAATTCTAACTTTATCTTCATATTATCATCTTTCCTAGTTTAAAAGCTCCACTCAAGCTTATTCTTGTACGTATATCATTCCATGCCATCTCTCCACTGGCAGCTCGAAGCATACCGCATAGTTGAACAGCTCATCTCCTTACTCCCAAGTCTTCCCAGTCCAAAGTTTGCAACATTTTAGTAACACTACTCCTTTGTCGGAACCCACCCAAAACAAATCGTGCTGCTTTGCTTGAATGTTTGCCAATTCTTGTATCAAGTGGGTCAAATACACTGGAACCAGACTCCAGTTTGTGTCTTACCACAGACTTATACGCCCTCTCCTTTACACCCTTACTAGAGCACTTAAATACTCTCATAACCTTTCTTTACTTCGTTAACATGATTACCCCAATTAAGGCCATTCCTGATATTAACACCTACCTACTTACATTGTTCCCCACGAGGTACTATCACCCCATCAACACAATAATTAAAACTGAGGGAACTTCTTCTCTTGGTTAAACAACTTGACTTTTCATCCTATTTACATCCATACCATCGTCTGCTGTCCATCTTATTACATTGTTTAAATCCCCCTGCAGTCGCTCACAATTCTGCAACTCATTTACTACTCTATACAGAATAACATCATCCGCATTCCAGACCTTTACTCATATTATTTATGTATAAGAAAACATAACGGTCCTATAACAGTGCCCTGTGGAATCCCCTCTTAACCATTACATGATCAGATAACGCTTCACCTACTCTAATTCTCTTTCTAGTTTTCTAGAAATGTAGCCGCCCATCCAACGACGCTTTGCGTACAGTTTGCCGACGTTTCCAATTCATTGCATTATTCTTTGTTAAAGCGACTGAAATACCCCAACTCAACCCGAGGTAATCAAATATTATGTTCATTTTGGATCATTGTCGGCCGGAAAATGGTGGGTTTCATTTGACCCTTCTTGCCTTTTACGGCGTTGTTTAGCTTATTGGACCTTCTTTCGCTCTTTTCAGATCATAAGGGCTTGTTTCTTACTTCACCTTCTTTCCACTGCTCGTTCTCAATGCGAGTCATCATGAGTTCATCACCTCTTACACGTCTTTTCTGTAGTAAATACGAGGGGCGTTCAATATACAATGCAACACATTTTATTTCTCGGCTAATTTCCGCTTAAAAAATTGAATTTTGTTTGGGACATATTCGTCTCGTAGAGTTTCATTAATTTCCGATAGGTGTCAGCGCTAGCCTTCAATATGGCGTCTGCAACGGTGGTGCGTACCAAACAGAGCGCAGTTATTGAGTTTCTTTTGGCGGAAAACCAGGGCATCATAGATATACATGGGCGCTTGCTGAAGCACGGCGAGCCTTCTCCACAACAATGCAAGGCCTCGCACAAGTCTGCGCACCCGACAGGAGCTCACAAAACTTCAGTGGACTGTTCTTCCTCATCCACCCTACAGCCCGGATCTCGCGCCTTCAGACTTCCATGGGGAAGTTATAGATGCATCACGACGTTGGCTCCGACATCCACCAGTCGAGTGGTACCCTGCAGGCATCCAGGCCCTCACATGGAGATTATACTGAAAATAGGGTATTGTAGTAAAAGGATTGGGGAGTAAAACCAACCTGCTTTCAGAAAAACATGTGTTGCATTATGTATTGAACCCCCTTAGTAAATATAATTGAACTACCTCTGAAAAGAGAAAAAAACATTCTTGGGTGCCTGAAGCAAGTACGACTAGAGAACAGATGCCTGCAAAAATCAGAAGTCAGATAAGGCTGTGTCTTGTCCTGAAAATAAACTCGAGCAGAGGGCGGAGGTGGGCATATTCCCTTCAGACTTTCCATTTGACTTCAATTTGTCGAAGAAAGCCAGACCATTCGCATGCATAAAGTGAAGCCTATTAAAAATCCTTTATTGCGCAAGTATGTGTCTGAATTTGGAGTGGAGGTGTATTCTTTTCTGCAAATATTGCGAGGTAAAAGTTATTGCAGAAAAGCGCTTCCTTGTCGAACAGCATGCTGGGCAGTGAAAACACGTGAGAGCAGCTTCCCGGGCCACAGAAGAAAATAAACATCGCTGCTTCTCTTGGTAGAAAGTGGTAGTGAATATTGGAATTCGTCTCCGTTTTACAAAGATCTTTGCCATGCGTTCGTTAGGGCAAACATCCCTTTAGGAAAGATAAGCAATAAATCTTCCACAAAGTGTTTGAAGCAGTATTCCTGATGAGTCTACACTCCGAAAGGAGTATGTGCATCGCTGTTATGGAGACATGATTGAAAAATTTCGTGATTACGTTACGGCTATTGACGAATAAAGTGTAAACGTTGTTGGCACGTTAGAGGATGACGAAATTGGAAAAACAATTCTCCTTGCAGTGGACATCCTGGAGAAAGTGGATTACCAAATCAACAAACTACTGGCCAGCTGTTTGTCTAAACACTGAAGCTCAATTTGTAGGATTTCAGCAAGATTTACCAGATATCTTGGATTCAGGACATCAAATGGACTGTATCGCGATTGACATATCTAAGGCATTTTATAGGGTAGATCATGGCAGACTACCGAAAAAATTAGTGGAATTGGACTAGACAAAAGGGGGACTGAATGGGTAGCTCTATTTTTTTCTAGAAAATATAATTCAGATGATTAGAGTAGGCGAAGTTTTATCTGACCCTGTAATAATTAAGAGGGGAATTTCTGGAGACAGTATTTTTGAACCTTTATGTTTTTATTTGTATAAATGGTATGAGTAAAGAAGTGGAATCAGAGATAAGGCTTTTTGCGGATGATGTTATTCTGTATAGAGCAATAAATAAGTTACAAGATTGTGAGCAACTGAAAAATGATTTCGATAATGTTGTGAGATGGACAGGAGGCAGTAGTATGATGAAAAACTGGGTTAAAAGTCAGGTGGTGAGTTTCACAAATAGGAAAAGTCCTCTCATTTTTAATTACTGCGTCGATAGAGTGAAAGTTCATTTTGGTTAATTTAAGGAATGACCTTCATTGGGGTTATCACATAAATGAGATTGTAAAAAAAGTGTACAGACCTCTGCACATGGTTATGAGGGTATTTAGGGCTTGTGGTAAGGATGCAAAGGAGAGGGCGTGTAAGTCACCAGTAAGACTCCAACTAGAGTATGGTTCCAGTGTGTGGGACCCTCACCAGGATTACTTGATTCGATAAAAGGAAAGAATCCAAAGAAAAGAAGCTCGATTTGTTCTGGGTGATTTCTGACAAAAGAGCAGCATTACGAAAATGTTGCTAAGTTTGAGCTTGGAAGACTTGGGAGGAAGAGACGAGCTACTCGACTAAGTGGTATGTTCCAAGCTGTCAGTGGAGGGATGGCGTGGGAGAACATCAGTAGACGAATCAGTTTGGGTGGTGTCTTTAAAAGTAGGAAAGATCACAATATGAAGAAAAAGTTGGAATTCAAGAGGACAAATTGGGGCAAATATTCATTTATAGGAAGGGGAGTTAGGGATTGGAATAACTTACCAAGGGTGATGTTCAATAAATTTCCAATTTCCTTCCAATCATTTAAGAGAAGGCTAGCGAAACAACAGATAGGAAATCTGGCTCTTGGTTGACTGCCCTAAATGCAGATCAGTAGTGATTGATTGAAAGACTCTTTCCAGTGTTTTCACAGGGAAGAAGAATGACAATGTCCTGTTTTATCTCGCTCAGTCAGAACCATACATGGTTAAGGCACGAAAGGAAATAAGAACATTTCCTTCCAAGTTGTTTCATGTAACCTGCATCACGCATAATTTGCATCGAATGAGTGAAAAGTATTTCGAGATGTTGACAAACTAGTACCCAATGTTAAGAAAGTTGTCTTAAGATTCCCCATCTAGAGTCGACCATTTTCGCGACAATACCTCTGAAATACCTCTCCTCCTTGGTTAAGGGCTTGCATGTATTACTGCAATAATTTTGATGTGATTAAATAAGTGATTAACAGCTTGGATTCTGCTTCGATAGACATGTCGCGAGATCTAATGACCAAATAACACATGAAGGACGATTTGGCATGTATTAACAGTAATTTTTCTCATTTCGCGATATCCTTGATCTATCTTGAAAAATGCAATTGTAAACCATTCATTAAATATTCTAAAAGATAATGTACAGCAACAATTGGGACGGTGTGAGGGTGACATTGGAAAATCCCCATACCTTTTCGCCATCTCCCCTGTAGACAAGCGTGTGACCTTCATTCAGCTGAATGTTTGTCGCTGGAAATAACGGACGTGAAGTAGATTTAAGATAAGTGCAGAAAACTGTATCTAAGCGACTAAAGTGGCAATAATGGACTTCTGCGTTCAGATCATTTGTCTCACTTGTTCATAATATCACCAGTTCACATTCATTGACAAGTTTACGTAACTTGCACCTTATTTATGTAAACATAGCACCAACACAGACATTCCCTATTTACAGGTAGATTTTATAAAACATAAACTACAGAATTAGTGAAAAAAACAAGAAAATTGTAATGAAAATATGAACAATATAAGACAAAAAGGAATATCAAACATGAGAATATAATAAATGCAGTACCCGGTGCGCTTGTTATTTGAACCATCATATTTTGAATAAATATTAATACAGGGATATTATTTTATCTGTTCGGGGGATTCTCACTCTCCCAGTTGCCTGCACTGTGAGCCTAACTCCCGCCAAGCACTTTACCGTAATGCGGTTCTCTGCGCCACGAGCTCCCGTCCGATGCAGTCTGCTGGGTTCTTTATCAGTGTAGGGTCCAGTTTAGTCAAATGTTCACGTATTTAGTGCTCAGTGTGTTGTTCCATTTTAATTACGTGAGCGTGTGTATATACATAATACCTTCATAAAGTACTGGAAATATTTGTGCGAAAACACGCGCTGGCCGCATTACGGCAAAGTGCTTGGCGGGAGACAGGGCTCGCAGCGCAGGCGACCGGGCTAGTGAGAATCCCCCGAATAGATAAAATAATGTCCCTGTATTATTACAAAGAAATACAATTTTTCTAACATAATATTTCATAAAAACCTGTTATACCCGTTTCTTACTTGCACTAACTACTAAATGATACAATAATTTATTTTCTATCATAAGATGTTATCTGTTTGAAACTACAGATTCCCCAAGATGAATGAAGTCCCGAAGAGTCATTGTAAAATAAATTCTCTGATTATATGCGGCAAATTTGTGGTTAAAAGTGATTTTATAGAATCTGAGGATATTCTTGTCTGACAAAACATGTCATTCATTGTTTATTGTGTTTTGTACAGGTACCTATATCACAGTGTTCTGAATATTAAATCTGAACATCTTTAAAGTTATATACTCATCATTACGAAAGATAGATGTGATTATGTGGCTATTCCGGGCCAAAAAGGAACAAAACATATATATCCGGAGAGCAGACGTATGTTTGGGTAGAACATGAGGAGAAACTGCTGCTCTACTCCGGCTCAATAGCTCAATGGTTAGTGTGCTGGCCTTTGGTCCAGAGGGTCCAGGTTCTATTCCTGACCAGGTCAAAAATTTAACTTTAATTTGTCTTAAGAGGCCAATTCGTCTCACTCAGGTCTGTGTGTGTGTGTGTGTCTTCATCATCTCTCACAGACATACAGGTTGCCTATAGGCTATCTACGAGGGCTACTTTTTTAACCTCCGATCGGTCGCGAAATTAAAACCATGGTGCGAATCCGACGAAGAGTTGTGCAGATGTGTTGTGCAGTATCTCTAGTATGCCTGACCGCATCACGACACACTTGTTAGTTCTGATCGGGTGGTGAGCACGTAAACATGCCTAGGACAATAGAGTCTGCCGCCAAGTGTGAAATGCGTGCTGTCATTCGATTCCTTCATGCTGAGGAGTGCAATGCGTGTCTTGGGTACAATGCAGTAATGAGTAATGTGTACGGTAAAACTGTCATGAGTGACGGCAATGGTGGAGGAACTTTGAAGCAGAATGTACAAACGTCCATGATGCAGGCGGTCAGCGAAGGAACCGAGTGTCAGACGATGATCTTGTTCAGCGAGTGGATCAGGCGATTGGAAAAAATTGCATTGCACCCCTCAGCATAAAGAAATCGAATGAGACTCTATTGGCCTAGGCATTTTTACGTGCTCAGAACTAACAAGTGCGACGTGACGCGGTCGACAGGCATACTAGAGACACTGCGAAACATATCTGCAAAACGCTTCGTCGGATACACACCGTGGTTTTAATTTCGCGACCGCTCGAAGGTTGGAAAAAAATAGCCCTCGTATTAGAAAAAACACCTACACCAGGCCTCTCTGGAGGCTATACTCCATTATCATTATTATTATTATTATTATTATTATTATTATTATTATTATTATTATTATTATTCATTTCCCCGTTAGGGTGTTCGAGGGACCACGTGACAATGTCAACGCTTCGTCCTTTCTTGTTCTTTCTTCTTCCTCTTCCATTACTCCTTCATCTGCTCACTATGTTTCCTTTGCCTCTCCTCGAACCATTTTGAGCCTGTTTCCTTTCCCTCGCGAATCCTTCCATGTTTAACTCTTTCTAAAAATCTCTCTATGTTTCTTCTTCCCTTATGTTATTTCTTTCCAAATGTTTTTTTGACTTCATGGATCCAGGTTGCTGTTGACTTCTTATTCCAAAGATATTTGAAGACCAGTTTGGTTGACCTGTTGACATCCATTCTGCATAAATGTTCCAAAAATATCAATCACCTCTTTCGGTATATTTCATCATTACGTCTTGATTTCCAGAGTTCTGTAGTTCTTAGCCGACCTAGTATTTTCCGTATATTTTTTTCTTTTCAGAACTTCTAATTTATTCAACTTGTAATTCAGTACTAGACATTCACTCACGTATAGGCATTCCGGTTTGACTACTGTGTTGTATTTTGATGTTTTTAGATTAACACGTTTTGTTGTAGATATTCTGGTTATACCGTATGTTCTTTCCATTGTGTGTATCCTTTCTTCTACAACGGATTTTTTCAAACCATTTCCTTGAATGTTTCTCCCAAATATTTGAATTTCTTTACCTCTCTTATTATTATTATCATAGCGCTGGCCTCTAGTGTCATATTCATTCATCAGACCACCGACATTTTTCCAGTGCCTTCACCTTCACTGGAATACTTTCAGGACTCAACGTTGCTGTTTTAACGTTCTGTAAATTTGTGTAGACTGCATTTGAAATGCTACATCAAAGAACTACCAGTCCACAAAGGAACAATTTGGGTGCTTGTGCCCAGTTGTATGTCAGATTATTTAAATTAAATTAATGCAAAATTTTAAAAATCAAGAGGTATAAATAATTAATTGAATCACTCACTGTGATCCGTGTACACCCCGTAGTACTGAAGAAAGCCGTTGATGGAAAGAAACTGGAAAATGAAAAGAAAAACATACAACATAACCATGAGATAAAAATGCAGGATTAATAAACTAGAGATAGATATTCCGATGTTCTGTGCCATCAGCGTGACGAATATGATAAGGGCCTATCTGCAGGAAATAAAATTGGGCCCCCTCTAGGAAATTGTATAAAACCTATTAATAACTACAAGCAGATGCAACAACAAAACTGTCGTTCCAAGTGTCGGTTGCCAGACTATTCCAGGGAACATCTATGAATTTTAGGACCTTTAGATCTACTGTACTTGCCAAAATTATTTCCTAAACTATGGAGCAACCTCAGTGAATTATGTATGATTGCGTGAGTAAATGGCTACAGTTGTTCAAAGATTTCAAATTATACGGTGGTGGATATATGGTGTCTCCGTGATCATGTTACAAACTTTCTTCTTTTTTGATTTGCCAGTGGCTTTACGTCGCACAGACACAGATAGGTCTTATGGTGACGATGGTATAGAAAAGGCCTAGGAGCTGGAAGGAAGCGGCCGTGGCCTTAATAAAGGTACAGCCCCAGCATCTGCCTGGTGTGAAAATGGGAAACAACGGAAAATCATCTTCAAGGCTGCCGACAGTGGGATTCGAACTCACTATCTCCCGGATTCAAGCTCACAGCCACGCGCCTCTAATCGCATGACCAACTCGCCCGGTACAAACTTTCCGGGATGCTGGAGGACGGCAAATGGACCAATTTGAGATAAGGAGCCATATTCCGGAAACGATCAAGTCAACAGTTAAGTATAATTCTACTCATTTAAGTCCGTTTACCTGTACACGTTTCAAAAGCTGCTCCATTTACAACAGATGTTCGAAATGGCGTCCTCCTGCGTCAATGCAGGCGTGGCATCGTCGCACAAAGTTCTCTCGTACCCGTTCGAATATCCCCGGTGCCGTTTGAACAAGAGTGTACTACGAACTCGTAAAGACATTAAATTACATTACCCAGGCGGTAAGTTAAGTGTAGTTGGTCTTAAAATTTGCCACGCAGGCAATTATTTGGCATCTCATGTGTGTATAAAAGTTTTCCCTAAAATTATGTTGTGAATTTGGTAAAAATCAATTCTTATCATTTCTTTGATTAAATGTATTCCTCTTACTATAGTGGCCTACTGTCAAGACATTTATGTTACATGCCCACTTTAACTTTGCCGGACAGAACCATGACCCATATGCTCTCGAGCGTAGCCGTTGTTCTGAATCAAAGTTGGGGGAATGTACCTTCGATGCCCGGGTTTGATTCTCCGAAGTCGTAGTCTCCATCCGTGACCTATTTGTAAAGCAGCATTTATACTTACTACTCTGTCGATGCGCGAGACAGATACACTATCTTCCAGTGGGAATGAGAGGAATTAAGTCAAGTAAGTAAATATTACACCTTTAAAACTTCAAGAGGTCTTGGTGTGATCGCGATCCAACATCATTTTCATGTGGAATTATATTACATCGAGAGTTGAATTCTAATATACATTGGAAAATTTAAAAGCCGTTGAAGGATAAATCTGTGTGTTACTTCTGGTACCGTGTACATACAAATATCTAATTCATGTATTAATTTGAAATAAGTATCTTGGAAAGAAATATACATGACCGCCGATAATCTGTCTCGTAAGGGAAATTGCACTCTGAAATTACGCTGGATATCAAACTGTAACAGTTGTTATGTTTTATTAAAATTTCGCTAATTAAGTTAATTGAAAATGCGTGTGTCTTTATAATTCCATCCATGTATGTAATAGTGTCAACGAATTAGTATCATTTACCTTATATATCTTTCTAATTGAGCTGATCCCTCGCACTTTATTGGGTCTGAATTGCGGTGATTTCGCTTGAGGATACCAATCGGACAGCGTGTGACGACAGGTCTGACCTTAACCAAGTGAGGCACAGACACTAAATCCCAGTTTCAGTGTCCTTGTTTGCTATTTTTCTCTTTTATTTAGGGTGTATCAAAAATCAAGGAGAAAACTTCAGGTATTGATTCCTCAAATAGATGGAAGAGGAAAAAGGGTAATTGGCCGCCACGCTTTCCAGACCTACTTGGACGTTCACCTTTCTGGACACACAAAGTTGCTGTTGACGATGAATTAATTCTCCGTGCGTGCATTGTGGCAGCTTTTGACGCACTGCACCAGGCATTTTTGACCTATTCGGCACTCGGTACCACTTAGACATACCACTTTAAACATATCGCCTAATACGTGAGATTACTCCGAACAAAATGCGAATTAAATTATTGCCCTTCAAGACAAGTGGAAGTCATAATCTCCCTAGCATCAAGGAGTGCACTAGGACTTGAAAAGTGATAATATTATATCGGAAGACGTCTGAGACAGACTGAGTTGAACGACGGAAGTTGAATGGGTAAAGGATTTCCCAGATAAAGGCCTAAAATTAGCAGAATTATTATTTATAACATCCAATGTCCATACACATATGAAAAAGGAAGATAATATTAAAATAACAATCAAATGGAAAGCACGAAATATCTACAAGGTAAGTGAATCACTCACCATATAGTTGCGTAAATATTAACGTCCTCTTAGTACACTATAAATGTAATATTGCGAGAGATGAAAGATAGGAAGAAACTCATTTGGTTGGACTTCTATTCTATGATGTCTATGACTTCTGTTGAGAGGACGCAGTCAAGATTTGAATTGAGACAAACTGTAACACATTTCGCAGTGCATAGATTTCACCACAGAATTTGTAATAACAAGACGTTCCATGAATTGTCTCCAGGACGTATTTATGAATGGTGTGAACAAGTTTGCTACAGATATCACGTGTTACAGAAGAACATCTCTGAAAAAATCAGAAGCTAAATGATCTCTTGCACGTAGGGAAAACACCTTAACAAAGGAATGAAATGCTGTTGTGTTTCCGTACCCTATACATGCCTGTATCCAATAACAATAATAACAGCTTTCTTTTTTGCAGATAGGTCTTATGGTAACGATGGAATAGGAAGGAGCTAGGAGTGGGAAGGAAACGGCCTGGAGTGAAAATGGGAAACCACCCTCGGCGCTGTCAACAGTAGAGTTCTAAAACACTACTTCCCAAGTGCAAGCCTAACCGCATGGCCAACCCGCTCGGTTTTAAAATAATAATAATAATAATAATATCCTGTGGGGATTTACCAGTTACCTCCATCGGGCGCGTCCCATTGCAATCGGGGAAGCTCGCTGGCTCTGCCACCAGCAGAGTCAGAGGGTAGGAGGGAAATAAAATACCACCGTGAAAAAAAACTGGTCCCTTGCCAGGGTTACGCCGAAGACTGGTAAATGACCAGAAGCCAGAAAACATCTTGAGGCAACCTCTAGGGCTAAGAAACCTAGGTGTAAAAGGATGGGTACCCTTCCAAAGCAAAGTCAAGTCAAAAAGCATGATGGCACAACATTTCAAGAAACATACCCCAGGGGGTGAATTTTCGGATAAATCCCTCGTCGTGAACGCCACGGCGCACGAGTCTCGTTCGGATTCTGGGGGAGACTCGACATCATGCAAGAGACGAGTCGGAGAGTCTCGGTGTACCCCGAAGAATCAAAAACTCAGGCCAAAATCTAAAACCTTTCTAGCAACTTTCAACATAAATTCACTTACACAAACTGATAAGCTGAAAACCCTCATTAAAGCTCTTCACGAAAATTAGATATCCATAATGGCCCTACAGGAAACAAGGTACCCAGATGAAGAGATTTTTGAATCCGAAGGCTACCGATTTTTCAAGAGCAAAGCGCAAAGAGGAATCCTCAATGGAGCTGTGATGCTTGGAACCGCGTTTGCTGTTAGAACCAAGATCCTTAAATCGGGTGCAAATTTCAAACCTGTGAATGACAGATTGTCTATACTCACAATTAAATGCGCAAACAAAACCTACGCCCTAGTTAACGCACATGCTCCTACAAACGATAAGAACAAGTCTGATCCAGACGTAGTTGATAATTTCTGGGAACTACTGGATGAAAAACTAAACAAAATCCCCAAACACCATGTCAAGCTTCTTTTGGGTGACTTCAATGCCCAACTAGGTCGTGAACAGAAGTACAAGAAAGTTATAGGAAATTACCCTGCTCACAAAAGAACCAATCCCAACGGCAAAAGACGGGTGTCCATTTGCGAAAATCACAACCTGCAAGTCATGTCGACCCACTTTCGCCATCTACCCAGAAAGCAAATGACTTGGCGTTCTCCCGTCCAAACTCTCGGAGAGTTCCAAATTGATCATGTTGCAATCTCCAGGAGAAACAGCCCTGAGATTATGAATGTCAAGGTAAAGAAAGCCATCAATGTGGCCTCAGATCATTATATGTCTCTTATCAAATTCAAACCAATTCCCGCAAACACATGGAAGACAACCAAACAGATCACACGCTTCGACAATGATAAACTTCGGCAAAGGGTCGAGGAGTTCCAGGAGAAGGCTAGACCAAATGATACTGACTTTAACAACGCCAAAAGTCTCCTTGTTGAGGCCGCCAAAGACGTTGCAGAAATCAAGAGAAGCAAAAAGCATGCCTGGTGGAATAGTACCTGCGAATCAGTCCTCCAAGAAAGACTCAATGCGTGGAAACAGTACTACTCTACGAAATCAGAAAATGATTGGGAAACCTACAAAACCCAACGTGCCCAAGCACCTAGGGTGTTCAGAACTGAGAAACGTAAATACGAAAAATCTCTCATTGAAAATAAAACTTTAGGAAGAATGAAAGCAGAG
Organism: Anabrus simplex; assembly: GCF_040414725.1. Lineage (NCBI taxonomy): Eukaryota > Metazoa > Arthropoda > Insecta > Orthoptera > Tettigoniidae > Anabrus > Anabrus simplex. The sequence goes on along the minus strand of NC_090265.1, from coordinate 37,004,314 downwards.
AGTACTACAGAGTCATCAAACGCAAACTCACTGGCTATAAACCACCATCTCTATGCTTTGAGCGAAAGGACGGCACAATGGCGACGTCAAATGAAGAAAATTGCAGCATTCTGGCAGACTACTTCAATAATTTACTTAATTGCTCTAAACTGCAAAGCGCCATTGAGACCAAGGAACCCTTACTCAGGTACCCAGATTCCAGACCACCCGACAGAGATGAAATCAAGCGCCACATTGCCCGTCTCAAAAATAACAAAGCGCCGGGGGAAGACTTAGCAGTAGCAGAAGTATGGAAATATATCCCAGAGGAATCACTTGATATCTTGCAAAAGCAAATAGAAGAAATTTGGAACAAGGAGACCCTACCCGAAGATTTGAAAATAGCTTTGATCCATCCATTACACAAAAAAGGCATCATGAAGAACATCAACAACTACAAAGGAATATCTTTGCTACCCGTGACTTACAAAATTCTATCACTTGCCATCCTGGAGCGTTTGGAAGCACAAGTCGAACATCAAATAGGTGAATACCAAGGAGGGTTCAGAAAAGGTCGCTCAACAGCTGAACAGATCCAAAATCTCAAAACAATCATCAGATATTGTACACTAAGGTCCAAGCAGTATGTGTCTGTCTTTGTGGACTTTTAGAAAGCGTACGACTCCATCGACAGGGAAGTCCTGCTAAATATCTTAAATGAATTTGGAGTTGATTTGAAACTGCTGGCATTAATTAGAGCCACACTGACCGATACAAAATCCAGGGTGAAATTCCGCGGATGTCTCTCTCATTCCTTTGACATCAAAACAGGAGTCCGACAAGGTGATGGGCTATCCCCGATACTCTTCAACTGTGTTCTTGAAAACATTATCAGAACCTGGCGGGTGAGATTACAGGAAACCAACTACAGTCCATTGAGAATAGGAACCAAATCCAAGGGGATCGCAACAGACTGCTTAGCATTTGCCGATGATATTGCTGTTCTCTCAAACGACATAGAAACCGCTAGAACTCAAGTTGAAATTTTAAAGAAAATTGCCGAACAAACTGGTTTGCAGATATCATTTGAGAAAACAGAAGTAATGACTAACATCAAAGAGGTTCCACCAAAACTCCATACAAAATACGGGGACATCATCCGAATAGACAAATTCAAATACCTGGGTGAGATCATCATGAAAAATGGACTGGACAAAGAAGCACTTCAGGAGCGAGAACGCAAACTGGAAATAGCCTACCAAACATCCCGCACAATCTACAACAAAAACGCCTTTCCCAAAACACCAAGATACGTCACTATGAAACAGTTCTGAAGCCAGTAGTTCTATATGCAGTCGAAACCCTGTCTCTAAATTCCAACAAAGGACTCCTTGAAGAACTGGAGGATAGAAAACGCAAAATTGTGAGAGGAATCTTGGGATCAAAGTACAGAAATGGAATCCATCAAAAGAGTAACAACGAGGAAGTCTACAGCAAAATAGAGAAAATTACCGACACGATCAGAAAAAGACGGGCACGATTTTACGCTCATCTGAAAAGAATGGACGGAAGAAAGTTAACTAAAGAAATCTTTCACTTTTTTATTCAAACCTCAAAACCACAATTCCCTGGTTTAGAAATACCAAAGAAGACCTGAAAATGCTACATATCTTAGTTGAAGACGCTCTTAATAGAGATCTCTTCCGCAAGAAAATATTGACGAACGGGCTAAACCGAGACAAGCAACCGAAGAGAAGACACGGTGCCCCTTGGGCAGAGGAGCGTAAGCAGGCCCACTCACAAAGAATGAGGGAAATTTGGGCTCTAAAGAAGGCCAAGTTCAGTGTCAAATGCAACAAGACTTAACGTGGTCCTTGATGGCCCCAGCGAATTATATAATAATAATAATAATAATAATAATAATAATAATAATAATAATAATAATAATAATAATAATAAAGTCCCGGATGTTGATGACGTAAACAATAGTCCTATTAAAATGGATTTAAAGTATTAAAACGACTTTATTAAATAACCTAAAAATTAATAAAATGCAAGATAAAATGCAAAAAGACGTTAAAAATATTTCTAAATAGGTTAGACACAAACTTACAAAGTACATCATATAGACCTTCTATTTGGAGGCTGCTCGAAGACAAAGAATACACAGTACAACGAATATTGGCTAAAAAAGAAACAGTTTGTAAAGAACTCGAAGTAATAAAAGGCGATTTGTGAAATTAAGGTCTTCGAAAACCTTAAAAAATTATGAGTCAAATTGAGAAATTAATTTCTACAAAATTTAAAATACAAATATGATTCAGAAACAAAGACTCGTAAGCATAAGAATACTTAATATTGAAATGTTTTAATAATAATAAAATAGTCCCACATGAGTTATTTTACGTGCCAGTTAACCTACTGACATGAGGCTGACGTATTTGGGCACCTTCAAATACCACCGTACTGAGCCAGGATAGAACCCTACAAGTTGGAATCAACCGTCTGAGGCACTCAGCCTATCTTGAAATATTTTATTTCAATATTCGTATAACTACTGGTTAAGTGTTTCAGACTTAATTTCATAAAATAATATAGTAACGTGACAAATGGGACGAAATGACCTTAGGAGACAAAAATGTCCAGACTATGACCCAAAAATGCTCTAAAATCAAAGAAAATGCTCTTCAAATATTTTTAAAAACATGGAAAATTAAACGTATATATTTTTAGTCGGGTGCCATGCACAGTGTTTGTATATATATTGCAGTCGCTCACCCTCTGAGTCCCAGACTAGCATTAATCTCAGGATTGAACAGTTCTTAATGGATGACAAAATTTAATCAATAAAAATATAGGCGCACAATTAAGCACAGAGATGAACGGGGCATGCAAATTAAGGTAGGGGGAAATCTCATTCATAGACACAAATTTTAGGACTCCACAATAGGACTGGGAAGTGACAACGTAAATTCCATGGGCATACTAGTCTAACTACAATAAAATGATATGAAAACTGTTTCCTATTGTATTTGCAATAAGGAGCAATTTATTAACTTAATTCGTAAACTGGAAGTTATGACAATCATTACACTTTAGAAACTTCCATCCTGAAAAAGAATACATAAATTTGGGTTTCACCTCACTCCTCTGGTGGTGTGAAAAACATTTGGTGAATTCGTCCCGTTGGTCACTGGGGATCGAACCACGTCCGTATGAATGGACATTTCACATCTGGATTTCTTATTTCGGAGACGTGGGCATGAGAGTAAACCTGATTTACCATCATCTCCACGGTCCGTGGGATATGAGTCACTTCCGGATATTTATATTCTAGTAGGCCGGATTCCCACCGTGGAAATGTTATCGTATCTAAAACGAGAACTAATTGGACGGACGAACACTAGCCTACCTAACCAGGTATACTAACACGCCAGACATAGCTCGTCACCTCAAAGCTTAACTCAATATTTACATTTGTCAATACGACAACAACGTACGGGAAGGTTATTTATGAGGCTCGCATAATTATGACATGTGCCGTCCGTGGGTTATTCCGCACATACTGTACTACCAACTACATACCAAGTGAAGTACCAATGATGGTTCCGACTAATCCGACACAGGACTACTGTCTCTATTATATTATCCTATTATTATTATCATTTATTTTGATTATCATCTTTATTTGATTATTATCATTTATTTCGATTACCATCCTTATTTGATTATTATCATTTATCATCCGGGATGATTATATGCTAACCTTCGCCACGTTTCAACGAAGGGTCGTGTTTCCTCGTAATTAATCTGCACAAATTAATGATCAGTTTTATAATAAATTATTATTATTATTATTATTATTATTAGTGGAGACCATCATTTTCGTAACATTGAATCATCATCTATTAAATATTTTAATTTCATTTTCACCATTATTAATATTTTACTCAGAAATAATATTGTAAGTTCTTCTGCTTCTTCAAATTATTATTATTATTATTATTATTATTATTATTATTATTATTATTATTATTATTATTATTAATAATATTAATATTACTATATTCATCAGTGGAGAATATCAATATCGTACCACTTATTCATCATTGATTTAATATTTTAATTTAGTTCACCATTATTATTCTCAGAAATAATATTGTAAGTTCTTTTTCTTCTGCGTATTCAAATTATTATTATTATTATTATTATTATTATTATTATTATTATTATTATTATTATTATTATTATTATTATTATCTGAAAAGTATATTTTCCAATCTTTAGAATTTAGTCACATGTGTTAAATCCCAATATGAACCACCAAGATTCGAATTCACATCGGTCGGTACAAAATAACGGTATTCGGAACCGCAACCGTCATTTTCGTACTGCCGTTATTTTATGGGAACACCATGTCCTCCCAAGGCAAATATCAAATCCCATGGCACCTCGCAGCTGGGTAAATACATCCAGTCGTTGCGAGTGCTAAATTATTCCATCCTTTTCATTTGAAGTACATTTATTCCACTGGAACTCTTCAAACATTTAATTTATTAATTAATCCTCGGTGCATGGACTCTCCTGCCACTCATAACACCGGAATCGGCATATTATATCGACGTAGGCCTTAGGATCCATCTCTTTCTTCATCAACATCAGTACGACTCAATTTCATCTCATGCCGGATTTTTGTCCTGCACGAATTCCAACATCAAAAATGGCTCAAACCACTCCGGGCCTTTAACATAGAGTGACCATCATATACTAATGCCTCTATCGCTTCTAAACAAATATTTATGATTATGTTTCCTCGTAATTAATCTGCGCAAATTAATGATCAATTTTATAATAAATGATTATTATTATTATTATTATTATTATTATTATTATTATTATTATTATTATTATTATTATTAGTGGAGACCATCACTCTCGTAACAATGAATCATCATTTGAGTCCAAAAATGTTAAATCAACAATGAATGTTAAGATAAAATTTACTGCCCGAAAAGTCTTTTACGCCACATGTTATCTCCATATCTATATTACTTTAACTAGAGAACTCACAAAACATTATTATTATTACTATTATTATTATTATTATTATTATTATTATTATTATTATTATTATTATTATTATTATTATTATTATTGTTATTATTGTTATTATTCATGTCCTTCCGTACGCAAACACATAATTACACACCCTGGCACTTTCATATATCTGGATGTCTGGTAACAAATATGCATAACTACGGTACAAATAATCACCGCAGTGATTGAGAAATAAATAAAAACGTGACACTTTAAATGAACTTAAATCAATGTATTTACAAACAGCATGCCTTAATTGAGAGATATGACCCATATTTACATTATATACGAAAAGCAAATAATCAATTAATTAGTCTAACCCATAATTACGTTAATGTAAATTAGTTCATCCGTCTATCTAAAATAAAATCATGGATTCGTGATTTTAATGCGTTGTCTCGTGGCGATTTAGAAGCCTCATGGCCCCATATCCGTCTACTCGTCCATCTTGGCGAACTTTATAACATTAATATAGAAAACCACTCCTGGGTGATTATCCATCATTAACACCTTAATTATGAAGTTACAATAATGTATACAACAAAGCACTTATAGGTGCCTAAAACCCATTACAATTTCATACTTCTTTCCTTCGCTTACGCCCGCACAATAAGCTTTGACACTTACGACGATATGTGTCGTTTTATTCGACCCGGCGCATTCTGAGATTGTCAGTCGGCACTTCCCGAAATATTCCTAGGCCGTCTGCTGTTCGCCACGCTCCTACTGTTTCCTGCTCCGCATATTTGTTTTACCGTCTATCTTGAAACTTAGTAATTCAGGCTCCGCACTCTGCCTTCATAAAGTACTATCGGCATTCTGTTGATAGTTTATTTTCAGTCACCTGAAACTTTTATTAGTGTATAATTTTAATCATACAGTTATACGGATATTAACACTCGGTACTACGAATAACATCACCGTCCGTCTTCACTTCCATAATGACTTACGTACTTTCAGCGTGGAACCGTCTCCAAGTACACGCGGCTCTAACTGACTGACTTAGAATGCGTCTCGAGGTACTGACTTGACGTGTCAAAGTATCAAACTGTGTTTGTGAGGTTCCAGTCCCTCGTATTTATGGATGATGTGCCTTCCCGCGTGGGTCATTCCCGGTCATTCCCGAGGGAGGGTGTTGTTTTTCATAAGTCGGCACTTGCAAGTTGACTTGGATCTCTTAATTTATCCCACTTAATAAACTGGTGATAAACATTCACGTGTCGTATTCTTGTCTCATATCGCTCGGAGATCACGAAGATATTACTCGATTTCTGTCCTCCTCTTTTCGCGCGCTATTTCGGCGTCCATGCTAGCATGATCTTTCTGACCAATAGCGATCCAGCGGGGGTCTTTTCCTAGAATTTTACATTTTAATTCATCAAACTTTCAATTAATAAACATTGAGATGATATCTAAAAATTCCCATCTGTTCAATTCGGTGGTTGGAATATTTTAATTATCATTATCTGAGAAGCTAACTGGAGTTCATATTGTATTCTGTCATGTTGGTGCATCTGAGGGCCCTTTAAAAAAATTTTCATTGGTTGAAACTGCAGCGCGTAGTTTAAATATCTCTCCTCGACAACTTGACAACAATATGCCTGGAGGCACGGGAATATTTATTGCGACATTTCTCCGTATTGGTGACGTATGGGTTTCAGCCTTGTTCAGAAATAAGCACTCCGTCACTTCCTTGTAGCAATCAGCACTTTTCTTATGAGTGCTCGATTTAATCCTCTTAACTTTCGACATGAAAATACATTACCCATTATACAGGCTTAAATCTCCTGGTGTCAGCTTGTCGCAGTACGTCTGACAATCTGGAAATCTTTCCGTCCACTTAAGACTTACAGTGTGTATTTCAACGTTCTCATATCCCTGAACTTATTTTATATTACCAAATTATGATACCTATGGTCCATCACACACGGTTACTATATATATATATATATATTGGAGAGTTGCACCTCACCACTCAATTAAAATATTACATGTCATCGACATCCGGGATCTAGTAATAATAAATAAAATGTCTGTACTTCATTTAAATGTCAGACTTTCACGTATCAAACCACTTGCAGGGAAATTCACTAATTTTTCATGTTTCAGTCTCTAATACTCTTTTAGTAGCGTAAGACTGCGTATTGGTTATTTATATAACTACTGTATTTTTATAGAAACGTTTCCACATTTACTATCAGATTTCTTCCTGTTATGTTCTGCAAACTGAATATTCATTGTTACTGTTACAGAGTTACCCGTGCACCAGCAGAGGTGAAAGAAGGTGCCGGGGCGGATGGGTCTAACTACAAAATCAAAGTTACTTTAAAACTTTAACAAAGGTTATATTTTTCAATTTCAACAATCAACAACAACAAAACTTTAACAACTTTTCACTAGGTGAGATAACAATAACATACCAGGTACCATGACAAAGTTTATACAAGGCAAGTACATCCAAACTTTAGTGACAGTTTAGTAATCCGGGCTTCCAGGCCCTCGCTTTACATTTCCTGAGCTCTCAGCTCGACCTTACAAAAATATTACTATTTTACACAAGGGCAGAAAACCCCTAGTCCCTGGAGCACTTGCTTCCAACTTCAAATATCAAGCCTCCCAGTGGCACAGTTACCACGCTTGAAAAGAGCAGACACGCTCTCAGTTTTTCAAGCCTATTCAAGGAAATATCAGACTTTACAATTACTTGCCATCAAGGCACAACTTTAAATAAAATGAAACAGGGGTATCTTGTACCCAACATACTGGGCCTTCGTGTACCAGAAATAACAGTTAAATAAATGGCCCGAACACGAAATGAAAGGAGTCGAATACTTGCACTCCTAGATGTGAATTTTAAAACCTAAAGGGCACTAGGCCAATGAAACAGGGGCTAATCCCAATCTACTGAGGTAGCGCGCATGGAGATAACTTTAACACCTAGCAGAAACAAATGCGGTACCTCAAACTAAAATGAAGGGGAGCTCGAGAGGGTAAATCGCTCTCTAACCCCGATTTACAGTAAAAGATTTTATGAACTTTTACATAAGCCGGCAGAGAATTACATTTGTAGAGAAGTAGGTTACATATTTAAGGTTTCGGACCTTTCCCTCAGGTTAAGCTGCGGAGCTAGCAAGAAATAAGATGTTAACTGGCCATTACTATGCTGAAGACCTGCTGCCTGAAGAAAGAGGCACCTCCCGCCTCCTGCTTGACACACACACTAAGTTAGAAATTGATCAAATGGCCAAGAGCCGTGAAAACACGCAGATTATAAACCCTCGGGGAAGGTTCGAGACCTTTCATGAATAATCAAGACACACCCACAGAATTTTATTGGTTAAATTTAAGTTACGCACCAAATCGAAGAAGAAGCCTGTAATAGGCTGAAAATTAATTACAGAAATTAGCGATTGTCTGAATTAAAAACTGGCGGAAAGAAAAGATCAATATTGCCAACCCAAAAATGAATTTCGTAAATTTAATAAAGAAAAACTTATAAATACAAAATTTCTTCAAAAACGTTCCTTCACTTCGCACCAGGGTGCATGATCACAGTTTTTAGCAGAGACATCTATGAGAGAATGTCCAAACTTCTTGATGAACGGAAAACCAAACAAGTTGAAATTCACACAGTACTGGCAACTTCATAATCACAACATTACGGTAGTGACATCTTCTGAGGAAAGTTAAAGTAGGTCTAGTTCCAAGTTCAGTGTTTCTCCTGTAGAGAAGTTCTAATTGGCGCAAGATTTAAATGTGCGGCGTAGGGGTGTACCTCCCGGTTCAGTTACAAAGCGTAAAATTTGAAACAGTGCCTCAGATATATTATTGAGTCTAAAAAAGCTCAGTTCGTCCCTTGGAAAGTGGCGTATCAAATTACAGAAATCCACATGTTACTCACCAAGTACAACGCGGCCACTATGAAGGCTCCTAGACGCAGTGGTAAACAGTAACAGAAATGGTCCAGTTCGCACATTCTGTTAGATTCTAAAACAAAACATACAGAATTTGTTTAGCACGCACTTTCGAATGGCGTTCTGAATCAGAACATAAACAGATTTTTAGGCCTCTTCACTCACCAGCGTTTCGCCACAGTGTACCGTTTGGCTTATCAGTTCGATTCAGTCAACATTGATCTGCATTTAGCACAGTCGCTCAGGTGGCAGATTTCCTATCCGTTGTTTTCCTAGCCTTTTCTTAAGTTGCAAAGAATTTGGAAATTTATTGAGCATCTCCATATAGCACAGTCGCTCAGGTGGCAGATTTCCTATCCGTTGTTTTCCTAGCCTTTTCTTAAGTTGCAAAGAATTTGGAAATTTATTGAGCATCTCCATTACGAATTTATTCCAATCGCTAACTCCCCTATCTACGAATGAATATTTGCTCCAATTCGTTCTCTTGAATTCCAACTTTATCTTCATATTGTGATTCTTCCTAATTTTAAAAACACCAGTCAAATATATTCGTCTACTAATGTCATTCCCCGCCATCTCTCCACTGACAGCTCGGAACATATCACTTAGTCGAGTAGCTCGTCTCCTTTCTCCCTAGTCTTCCCAGCCCAAACTTAGCAACATTTTCGTAACGCTACTCTTTTGTAGGAAATCACCCAGAACAAATCGAGCTGCATTTCTTTGGATTTTTCTAGTTCTCGAATCAAGTAATGCTGGCGAGGGTCACATACACTGGAATCATACTCTATTTGGGGTCTTATCAAAGATTTACATGCCCCCTCCTTTAAATGCTTACTGCAACCCATAAATACTCTAGTAATCATGTGCGGAGATCTGTACCCTTTACTTACAATCCCATTTATGTAATTACCCCAGTTAATAGGTACTCGCAGTGATTCCCATGAAGAACTGTCACCCCATCAACACAGTAATTAAAACTGAGAGGACTTTTCCTATGAGTGAAACGCTTAACCTGACTTTTGACCCCGTTTATCACCATACTATTGCCTGCTGTCCACCTCTCAACATTGTCGAGGTCCTTTTGCAGTTGCTCACAATCTTGTATTTTATTTATTACTCTAAGCAGAATAACATCATTTGCATAAAAGTATTATCTCTGATTCCACTTCTTTACTTATTTCATTTATATATATACTAGCTGATGTACCCGTGCTTCGCTACGGGATTCTCAGAAAGACTGACTTTGTGGTTTTCCTAACTGAAATCAACATAGGTCATTACAAAAACATGAGTATGAATGTAGCGATTAAAAGCAATGCTATCATATAAAATACTCGATCAAATGGAAAGCCGCACGTTTTATTACTTTTAACGAACAGTGCTGCGGTTAGATGGAGGTGCCAATCTAATAGTCCAAAGTTCCAGAGCTGGGATGACCAGGCCTCAGATTGCCATGAACACTCATCTGCCATTATTCTGCTAAATATGCACACTGTTAATTCCAATCAGTTCCTCAAAAGAGGGGTTGAATAGCACGAATGCTATGACGATCCAGTGTGTTACGTACCAGTAGTATCAAAAAATTTATAAACCAGGGGAATGGCATGCTAAAGAAGAAAGTTATCCAACTCCCCAGCTACTTCCCATCAATATTCAGGCAGGCTGTTACACTCTGTACGACTGGGCGAGTTGACCGTGTGGTTAGCGGTGCGCAGCTGTGGGCTTGCATCCGAGAGATAGTGGATTCGAACCCCATTGTCGGCAGCGCTGAAGATGGTATTCCGTTGTTTCCCACTTTCACACCAGTCAAATGCTGGGCCTGTACCTTAATTAAGGCCTAAGGCACTCCTAGCCCTTTCCTATCCCATCGTCACCATAAAACCTATGTCGGTGCGACGTAAATCAAACAAAAAATACTCTGTACGCAGCAGTAATCCTATCTACCGGAGATGAGGGACAACAGAAGCCACAAAGCACATCACGACAAACAATGGTCAATGTAATGTTATTGTTGATCAACGTTATGAGATGTCTATATTGTAGGCCTTCACATTTAGTTTTCTTTCGACTCTGTGATTTGTAAAATATTTTATACCGTAAACTGTAGTTTCTTATTCTCCGACTTTACATACCGATTTTCATTAAAGACTGTTTACCCATTTTCTCGTTACTCGGCGCTGATATGGACGTAATAACAAAAATCCAAATTCATGAAAATCTCTGATCATAGCCAAAACGATAACAATGTATAAGACATGAATAATAGGAAATTTAATACTATATAACCTTAGTTATGTAGCATTCATCGATTACACCTCTAATAAGAAATATTTGAGATTTAAATTTTAGGCCTTCCCCTAAACTACCATTTCACTCAGCGTGAATAAAATAATGTACAGCTTAGACTATAGCGACTTATTTCCTGACTTTGCATACCGATTTTCATCAAGATAGGATTACTAATAACAACAATATTTGAGAATTAAATTTTAGGCCTTCCCCTAAACTACCATTTCACTCAGCGTGAGTAAAATGATGTATAGCCTAAATTGTAGAGGCTCATCCCCCAACTTCACATACCGATTTTCATTAGACCACTAATAACATAAATAGTTGAGAATTCAATTTTAGGCCTTCCCCTAAACTACCATTTCAATCAGCGTGAGTAAAATGATTTATAGCCTAGATTGTAGAGGCTCATCCCCCGACTTCACATACCGATTTCCATTAAATTCTCTTCAACCGTTTTCTCGTGATGCGTGTACATACATACAGACAGACAGACAGACAGAAATTACGGAAATGTAAAAAGTGCATTTTCTTGTTACTATGGACATGACCGATACAGAAATACCATTATTTTCAAATTCTGAGCAATGTACAGACAAAACTCTTATTATATATATATAGATACAGGGTTATTCACCTAACGTGTTACACAGAAATAACTTCTAAACCTTTAAAGATATCGGCATTCTGTTTTCATATTCGTAAATGGTACCTAGAGTCTTGTAAAATAACGTGATTAATAACCGAGGTATTGATATCAACTCCATATTTTTAAATGGAATGGCAAAAATTCATACAGCTGGCCTAAAAGTTCAACTGCGTACAAGTTCAAATACGTAAGTATTTTCAAAATCGGACAATTACTTACTGGGATATAAATAAGAACAGCATGCGCGGTTTTGCATGCCGCATCAGACGGCGTGAAGTCGGGCAAGGGCATATTGAGGCGCAAGCTGCTTCCTGGCCATGATTCCAGCCACAGAACGGATACCAGCCTTGTACTGTAAACATAATGTGATGTACCGTAACATACCCTGGGTGTGCAACGTTATTGTATGACTGGCGAACACACAACGGGGAAGGGAGATTTAAGTTGTTTTGTTTTGTTTTGACATGTAATAGGTTGCGCTCAGTTTAGCGTTTTTCCTCACGGATGGGAATAGGAAGGATTTGGAAAGGAAGTCGGTCGTGGCCTATCACAAAGGTACCTATCCGGTATTTGCCTGGTGTTGAACATGGGACACCATGAAAATCACTGTCAGGTTGGGCGAGGCTGGACTCCAACCTACGCTCTCCCGAATGCACGCTACTACAGTCGTGCTGGAGCTCTGCGGAGATAAATGTGTGTAAAATAAAACATAAGTAGTAGTGTTGCTGCCATCTCACCACGGTTGGCTCTGAACATTTGTTTTTCTAGAAGGAGGTCTTCCGGTGTTCTGTGTTATGTTATATTCCTCAACTCATAGAGTAGTATGAACTGTACACTAAAACCAGTGACAATTATAGCTTTCGTTATGTTCCTTCCAAGGCAAAGTACTTATTTTATTCCTTTTAAACACATCAAACCTTTCTGTACTGTCATGTGTTCGCCTGTCACACACACTTTGCAAATCCATCACATGTGTACGAGGTGCTTACATGCCTGGTAACCATTCTGTGGCTGAACTCACTCCCAGGAAACTGCTTGTGCCTCAATATGACATTGCCCGATTTCACGCGATCTGATGCGGCATGCAAAACAGCACATGCTGTTCTTACTTATATCTCAAAAAGTAATTGTCCGATTTTGAAAACACTTACATATTTGAACTTACGGGCAGATGAACTTTTAAATCAGCTGTATGAATTTGTGCCGTTCCGTTTAAAAATATGGACTTAGTATCAATATCTCGGTTGTTAATCATCCCACGAGACTAAGTAGCACGTTATTTTACAATACCTTGCGTACCATTTACGAATATTAAAACATAATGCTGATATATTTAATGGTTTAGAAGTTATTTCCGTGTAACATGTTAGGTGAATAACCCTGTATATATAAGAAAATATAAAGTTCCAATAATACGGCCTTGAGGAATTCCCATTTTAATGATTGCCAAACATTTCCAAGACGCTCCCGGCTAGTGCGCCCATGAGACACCACTACAAGCCTCCTATGTAGGACATATTACTTAAATTACCTCTTCTGTTGAATGCAGTTTCAGTCAATATACCGTAAGTCTTCCTCCGAGAAAACATAACATTCACTTTCCAACACTTAGAATAACATTTCGCAATCCATTATTCTGAAAACAGAGTATACGAGATCGTGCGTTCTTCGAAGTTCATATTAAAATGAGACGTGAAATATTATGTTGCATGTAGGTCTACTTTTCTTAACGTTGAACTTTAATATTGAATGGAAATGACAGTTTTTGGGTAATTTTAAGTCTATACAGGGTGGGCCATTTTAATCTATCAGAGCAAATATCTCGAAAACTACACATCGGATCAAAAAAATGCGTAATAAAAGTTGTTTGTTTAGGCAGTGGACATCCAATGATATCCAACTCCACCCCCTACACACACCTCCTGGGGGTGAGGGAGGGGGACAAGGAAATCTTAAATAGGAACCCACATTTTTATTGCAGATTTGTATTCCCCAGAAAAATTACCCCAATTAGACCTATGATTAAAGTCATTTTGGCTGGCAGATGGCGCTGTAATCGACAAAAATTAAATAGGTTAAATATCATCAAATCATCAAGAAAAACACATGATAACAGAAAATGAAAGTAAATGTAAACGATATTTTCAAAGTTGTTATCCTGGGGCGCCATTATTAACCGTTCCTTGGTAAAGCTAAAAGTATTTAGTTATTGATAAACAAATAAATGAACTTTCCCATCGTTTTTGAGTGCAGCGCCGTCTAAAAATATTTTTTTTTCAGTAATAAAATCAAAACATTCGATTCGGTACTGGAAAACCAAGATTTGGTTTTAAAAATTGGTTTGCCATTGAAGATTTAGAAATAATTTCCACTCCCATAAGTGTTGGTGGGGTGCGTCGGTGAATAGTGGTGCCCAAGGATATCAATTTTGAAAATATATTTTACATTTACTTTCAATTTTCTGATATGTCTTTTTCCAGAAATATCCCCATATTTTGATGATTTTTTTACCTATTTAATTGTTGTCGATTACAGCGCCATCTGTCAGCCAAAATAACTTTAATCATAGGTCTAATTGGGGTAATTTTTTCTGGGGAATCCAAATCTGCAATAAAAATGGGGGTTCCTATTTAAGATTTCCTTCTCCCCCTCCCCCACCAAAAGGGGGTGTGGGCAGGGGGTGGAGTTTGGTATCATTGGATGTCCCCTACCGAAACAAAGAACTTTTATTAAACATTTCTTTTGATCCGATGTGTAGTTTTCGGGATATTTGCTCCGATTAAAATGGCCCACCCTGTATACGGGGTGTATCCGTGATGAGGTTGCAAACTTTCATGGATGGTGGAGGACGGCAAATGGATCACTTTGAGATAAGGAACGTTCGAGTCAAAAGTTATTAATAATCTAAGTTGTTTAACGTCCGTCCGTTGTTAATAGCAGCAGTGTACAGAGGGGTGCTCAGAGATGTACTACCCACGTTTCTGAAACACATCCCACTTGAGCTTCGTGCAACACGATAGAGCCCCACCTCAGTTTGGACTGAGGGTTCGTGAACATAGTGGATAAGAAGAGGAGGTCCTATTTCGTGGCCCACTCGTTCACCTGATTTCACCCCACTTGATTTCTTCTTGAGGGACCATGTGAAAAGCCTTGTGTATGAGACACTTGTCGAGACTGAAGAGGATCTTTTGGCAATAATTCTCGCTGCCTGCGACGCTGTTCGAACGGCACTGGGGATATTCGAACGGGTACGAAAGAACTTTGTTCGTCGATGCCTGCATTGACGCAGGGGAACGCCATTTCGAACATTCATTGTAAGTGAAGCAGCTTGTGAAACTTGTGCATGTAAACGGACTTAAATGAGGAGAATTGTGCTTAACTGTTGACTCGATCGTTTCCGGAATATGGTTCCTTATCTCAAAATGATCCATTTGTCGTTCTTCATAATTCCTGACAGTTTGTAACATCACGGATACCCCCTATATAATTCCATGTTTCAATAAAAAAATAACTAAACGTATATATACATATTTTGATTAATTATTAGTACATATAAATCCGTTCCCAGTGTAAGCCTACAGGCGTACTCACGGAAACGAACGGATATCGCGAGAAATAGAACGTTACGGAGAACTAAATGCGTTGTACCAGTATATAAGAATTAGCAATATTTATGAATTACTTCCTTTTATTTTGCAAGTTATTAACAATTTCTTAAACGAATTTTTTATTTAAGCGGAGCGAATGCGTATCGCCTCCTAGTCCCACCCAGAGTATGACATCAAAGCTGCGCTGGTAGTACGACTCAGATTCGGCAAAGTTGAACCAACAGTACGTGCATAGATCTCCTCTCGCATTGTATATATTACATACATACATACATACATACATACATACATACATACATACATACATATATAGGCTTACATACGTATTATTTGGCGATACAGCCTATGACAGTCCTTGGCCTCTTTGACAACTTCTGACCAGACTTCTCTACCCGTGCTTTAGTTCACCACCTTCTAACACCCACTCTTCATTATCCATCCAGCTAATTCTAGGCTTGCTCCTCAAGGGGAAGCCCAGAGGCCTTGACTATGGTATCCATTGGTATTCTTTCCACAAGGCCTAGCCATCGTAGTCCATTATTTTTAATTTCTGAAACAATTTCTGGTCTACTACACAATTTTTCAAACTCTCCCTTGCTTCTTAGTCTTTAAAATTCGTTATCACATTCGGCGAATAGGATATTTTTATAACGATTTCCCTTTCCCCATCTTCATAACAGTTCTATATCCTCGTCTTTCATTGTCCAGGTCTCTGAGCCATATATGACTTCAGGTCTCACCAGAGTACGATACATTTTTTACTTTAGTTTCCCACTGAGACTTCTTGCTTTGAGTACTCTGCCCGGAGCAAAATAACTCCTGCCACCAGCAACTATTCTTGAATATAGTTCTTATGTCCTAGACATTAATAAACTAAACGATGACAGATACGCGCCCATTGCAAACCTCTCCGCAGTGTCCATGTGGTGTGAGAACATGCTTTTTAAATACATTTCTACTATAAACATTATGTCTTTCATTACTGCCGCAAGCGAATTCCAGGAACGTACAGATATGAAATAATTGCCATAACTTGTGCAGTAAATTGGGTAGCTCCGCAGGGAAGAAGTTTCTGACCTTATAGGAATATATTGTTTGGGGATGACAGGTATTTGGGATACGTTCTCAGATAACTTGGTGTACCTGAGTTAAGTTTTTGTAGCTTAAGGCGTGTATCTGTCAAAAGTTGTCATCAGAGTGCAGCGTAACCAGAACAGTTCCCATACGTAAAGTGGCTAACGGCGAAAGCTAAGCAAATTTTATAGATTCTGATATTTACAAGCGTGAATAATGCCAAGGACGTGCTTCTGTGTACCACTGTGTAAAACAGGGTGAGCATAGGTTTCCAAAGGATCCCAGTTTGAGAAAAGAATGGCTAAAACAAATTCGCGGTTTAAATGGAATCCAGTTGACAGCAGTGTTCTTTGTTTGAACCATTTTGCACTCAAGGTTTATATAAGCTCTACTTCTTGAGGTAGGACGTGTAAATCAATCATCAGTAGCATAATTTAGAAACTAATGGTCCCTTAAATGCCTGCTTGGTACTTAATTAATCGCCTCAGAAATTTCCTCTACTGTAACAGGCATGTGCAGTAGGCCTACAGTTATTGCCCTATATATTAGAAAGATCTGCAGAAATCATAACTACTCCTAACCTATTTATATCATATATTAACCCCAAAATACGATCTGCTATTCCATAACACACCATGATGTTTTCGTTATAAGGAGACAATATACCTCCTAATAAGATCTTGCAAACGATAGCTGTGCCTTCAGTATTTGCATGGACGAAAGCAAAGGAGAGCAGTGAAACAGAAAAAAACGAAAAGAGAGACATGACAGGAGCCCGCTACTGTTAATACAAGGAGGCAATGAAAGCAGTACCTCTGTACCTCCTGTGAGCAGCCAGAATGATTCTGAGATTATTGATGACATTTTACCCTTTCCAATTGGTGAAGAATTACAGGTTTCTACTACTGATCATGTCCAAATCGTTGGCTGAACGGTCAGCGTACTGGCCTTCAGTTCAGAGGGTCCCAGGTTCGATTCCCGGCTGGGTCGGGGATTTTAATCTTAATTGATTAATTCCAATGGTACGGGGGCTGCGTGTATGTGTTGTCTTCATCATCATTTCATCCTCATCACGACGCGCAGGTCGCCTACAGGCGTCAGATAAAAAGACCTGCACCTGGCGAGCCGAACCCGTCCTGGGATATCCCGGCACTAAAAGCCATACGACATTTCATTACTACTGATCATACCTCTAACCAAAATACAGCAACGCTACAATCTGCAAATACTGCAACACAGACTGAAGAAATAGACCTAAAGTTAAAAAGCAAAATGTCTAAAGGATCTCACTTCACCCAAACTAAAAGCAAATGTGTCCCGTACAATATACATAATGTTCAAGGAAATGAAAACATGCTGCATTATTACACTGGTTTATAAATTTCTGTTTGTTTTTATTCCCTAGGATCTGCATCATATCATCTTAACTATATAAATAGACCACCACCTACCCATTTAGAAGTTCTAGATTTATTATTTTTGACTATGATCATTCTAAGAGGAAATTCATCGTACAAAGTGGTGAATTTTATGTTTTGTACTTCTGTCTCCCTAGTCTCAAACATTTTTAACACTTGGATAAAATTCATGTACCTCCAGTGGCTAGAGGTAGATATATGGCCTTCAAAACAGCTGGTGAAATTTAATATGCCAACTGATTTCAAAATTAAGTATCCAACCACACGCTTCACATGGACTCAACTGAACGCCCCATCAAAAAACCATTTCTTCCAACAGCTCAACAAGCAACATTCTCCTCCTACAGAAATAGAAGCACAATAAATTTTTTGGTTGATTCAATATCAGGTGGGTTGATTTCATGTATTTTACAATGCTATGGAGGTGCAACTAGTTATAGGCAGATGATGGAAAGAAGTATTCTGGAAAAATTTCACTTTGGTGATTCCATTATGGCTGAAAAGGGATTTGATATACAAGATATGCTTGTTCCTCATGGTGTCTCTCTTAACATACCAAGATTTTTTAAGAAAATTAGTAGTCTTCCAAGTGAAACTTTAAGGAGGGACAGGAAAATAACCACTAAAAGGGTACATATTAAGAGATTAATAGGGTTGGGTAAAACATATAAAATACTACATTCTCCAAGGAGTCACTCACATACTCCCTTGTCTTCAGAAATCATATTTATTTGTTACTAGCTGATGTACCCGTGCTTTGCTACGGAATTCTACATTGCATACAGAATTCTAGGTTAGGTAGTGTACACGCTGTAAGCAAGATTGTATTGAATTGCATAGCTCTAAACGTTACCCTAGAAACGCGACGGAGAAGTCACCAAACGTATCTTCTCATATGAAGCCTGGGTTAGGGAATTTTCATTGTTACGGTAGGCCTGCTTGCCTACCACCAGTCACAATCAAGTTGCGGAGTTTTCATTATAATGGCAGACACTCAACCTCCACCTGCCTTTTTATATCCTCAGAAAGATTGCCTCAGTAGTTTTCCCTACTGAAATGAACATAGGTCATTACAATGACATCAGTAGGAATGGCTCGATTAAAAGCACTGATTTCATATGAAACAGTCGATCAAATGAAAAATCACACATTTTCACTTTTAACGAACAGTACTACGCTTCCGATCTAACAGTCCAAAGTTCCAGAGCTGGAATGACCAAGCCGGAGACAGCCGTGATCCGTGAACACACTTCGTCTTTTTTTGGCGGTGGGGGGTCAAATAGTGGAGAGTCCCAGGGCAAAAACTATGCCTTTTTACTAATCTGTTTCCTAGGAGTACACGATGAACCGGAAAATCTTAACTCACAACACTGGCGACGGAAAAAACTATCTGCCTTGGAGGCCAATTCTTCCTCCAAGCCAGAGGAGAAATCCCCTCTTCACTGATAATTTGGAATAAAATGAATGTAGAATTTAATAAAAGTGAAGAGGAAGAAGCTTTCCTTAAGAAACGGCTCTTTCCAGGATTGAATTTTGAGTTATTTAATGAATTGTGGTGCTATAGTTTGGAACAGGCCTAAATTGTAATTATAGACCAGGTCATACTACTACCTCTACTACTACTACTACTACTACTACTACTACTACTACTACTACTACTACTACTACGTGAGCCTCTGCCTTAAATGTGCACACTGCTCATTCAAAACAGTTCAAAACAGCGCGTAAGAGTAGGGATCGAATAGCTAGAATACAATGATGAACCAGTGTGTTACGTACCAGCAGTATCAGGAAATGCATGAAACAGAGGTATGGCATGCTAAAGAAGAAAGTTTTCTAACTCCCCAGCTATTTCCCGCCAATATTCAGGCAGGTCGTTATACTCGGTACACAGTAGTAATCCATCTATCGGAGATGAGTGGCAGCATAAGAGACAAAGAATGTCACAACAAACAATGGTCAATGTAATGGCATTGTTGATCAATGTTATGTGCTTTCGATATTGTAAGCTTTCGATTTAGTTTTCTTCCGACTTTGAAATACCACGCTTATGATAGCCGGTACGGTAAAACTGAATAAAACATAAATGATCGGAAATTGTATTCTCTCAAACTTTTGTTATGTAGTACTTTTCGATAGTACTAATAACATAGGTATTTAAAAATTAAATTTTAGGTGCCTTCTCCTAAACTACAATTTCATCCAGAGTGAATAAAATTGTTTATAGCCTAGACTGTAGTTTCTTATTCCCCAAATCTATATACCGATTTTCATTAAATTCTGTTAACCTATTTTCTCGTGGCTTGGCGTTGATATGGACTTAGCAACAAAATTACAAGTTTATGAATATATATGTTATCATAGCCGGTAAGATAAAAATATATAAGACGTAAATGATCAGACATTTAATTTCTTATAACTTTAGCTATGTAGTATTTATCAGTAGGACCACTAATAATATAAATATTTGAGAATTAAATTTCAGACCTTCCCCTAAACTACCATTTCACTCAGCGTGAATAAAATTATTTATAGCCTAGATTATAGTGGGTCATCCCACGATTTTACATACCGATTTTCATAATATTATCTTTAGCCGTTTCCTCGTGATGCGTGTACATACATACAGATAGACAGACAGACATTATGGAAAAGTAAAAAGTGCATTTCTTTGTTACTCTGGATATGACCGATACAGAAATACCATTCTTTTCAAATTCTGAGCAATGTACAGAAAAACTCTTATTTTATATATATATACTCTGCAATTTTAGAAGAAGTACTGTTGGTAAGGATACTTGGTTACTAACAGTGAAGTCAGTTGTAACTGTAGTTTCAAAATACAATACCTATAAATACATAACATCTAGTGATGTGCAGTAATTTCCATTATACTTGATGATCAGTTACAGGCTTACAGCCTTTAGGATATGAACACAGGTGCTTATTATTTTAGGAATTAAGTTTAAGGACGGATATTATGTAACAAAATAAATTAAATGTATTAAATTGTGATTTCACAATGATGTTGCAGCATTAATATTACAAAATATTCCTTGCGTTCACAATGTTTATGAACTCATCTCTTATTCAATGCCTAAGTATAGGAAATTGTTTATGATATATGATTTTTTATGATTATTGCGAGAGAGTTTTAGTGAAGAAATCCTATGTTTAATAAATTCTTCATTCCTATGAACAAGCATAACTTTCATACCTCTGAAGGTGCATATTACAAGTCTACAAAGACTCCTATGAGCACAGTACAGCTGCCCTTGTATGTGATAGTAGTATGAGTGATCAGTTTTCAAAGCTAGGTTTCCTGATACATAACAAAGATACAATTATTTCACAGTTTCACAGGAACACATTTCATCTCTGCATGAGTATGGGCACTTGATTTCAAGTTCATTCTCATCCAGAACTTGGTCACCGGGCGAGTAGGCCGTGCGCGTAGAGGCGCGCGGCTGTGAGCTTGCATCCGGGAGATAGTAGGTTCGAGTCCCACTATCGGCAGCCCTGAAGATGGTTTTCCGTGGTTTCCCATTTTCACACCAGGCAAATGCTGGGGCTGTACCTTAATTAAGGCCACGGCCGCTTCCTTCCAACTCCTAGGCCTTTCCTATCCCATCGTCGCCATAAGACCTATCTGTGTCGGTGCGACGTAAAACCCCAAGCAAAAAAAGAAAGAACTTGGTCAGGTGAAGCACACAAGTATGGATGTCTGTGCAAGTGAATGATCCACACTCATGTGCCTACATAGTGTTCCGTATCTTGTCCTAATTTCGGCCTAGCTCAGGAGTAGAAGCGCGTGGTGCGTCCGGATGTAGGCAATAAAAAATATCTAATGAATAAAATACACCAAAGTTTGTGGAGAGGTAATACGTACATATAAATCTAGTGAATGAGAACTCAAGTATTCGGATAAAATGGATTTATTAAACTATAAACATGAACTGAAAACATACTAAATGAAAGTAGATATAAATCAAATGAACTATCGACCACTGGTTGTGTTAATCAAAGACAAGTTACACATAAATTTACATAAATTAACATCCTTTAACATTCCGATCCCTCGGACACAAATATGTAAAACACTTGTGCAGGACTGTGTCTGAATTACCCTTCCAAATTATCACAGATTCTAATCATATGGGTCCGAACCCATGATCGCGGATAAGGTCAGAACCTTTCTTCCCAAACATAGATATAGGGCTATGTCTCCCCGTTAACAAACAAGAAACAGCATCACAACACAGAAATAATACTCTGGACATAACAATACGAATCACAAGATAAAAAAATTATCCACATCTGCAAAATAAAGCACACAGAATATACACACTGAAGTTGATAGAGGTGTCCGGTCAAGAACCCAACATATCCCGGCACAGGACATCGCATATCTCACATGAAGATACAGCATAGCAGTAGTATTTGACACGCCAGGGAAATCAGCTGTTTGGCAATGTAACATCAACTAACTGGGTTCCGTGGTCAGGCAATTCACTAGGGTAACGGGATCATTTGTAACAACATTCACTTCTTCTCTCTGCCCTCAGCATACAGCTGAGTCAACGGAGCTTTTACCTGGGAAGAACCATAACATGTCGGCCCTGGCCAGCATTCTCAGTGCTACGGAATGGCACGCAATTCTGACCAGCAAAACATAGCTCACAGCCTTACATAATCTCGTATAAATCAGACTGGCTTATTGAGTCGATATATATCATAGCACCTAATATAACATCATGGCTTTCATTGCCTTCCTCTTGTAATCTCAGCCCCGTAAACATTCATAGGAAAATATCTAGCCTCACATTTAAATAATCCTCGATTCGACGACCGGTATATTCACAAATTTGCCTGCCACCTCACTTAAAGACCCCATTCTACTTTCGACGTTGACAGATCTCCCATTGCGTCTCCTCACAGCTAAAATTCATGCATCATGCAAATAAACATCCTAACTTATACTGTCTCCAGTCTAATCCTCTATAATATTACAACGCTGATGGCGTACAACTCGTTAAGTTTCTACGAAGAATCTGCCCATACAACTCTATCTAAAATCAACACACTCCAGAATAAAATACAAATAAACTACAACACACCTATATCTAACCTATTTTCTCCCTTATTCCCAACTGAATATATATACACACATAGCTCGGGGACTTGGCATGCAAACAGCCCTGAACATATTTAACTTTACTAAAATGAGTAAAACAAAAGAATGCCACTCTGGCTTACATTTAAGGATGAATTTACTTGTTTAACTGGGTCCTAAATTAGTGCATCTAGATATCACTTCACATGCTTATAGAACAAGAGGACTTAACTTGGCAGCAACCTTTCCATCAGCGAAGAAATCACTTTACCACTCTGCCATGCGTGCTTAGCCCATGACTAGAGTTCACAGCACAAGGATGAGGTTCCGCTTGTCGACTCCTGGGTACTTCGTAGTTGCTGTCTCCTTGATGTCGATCGTGTCTGGTACTCTTGAGTTAAGTTAGAACAATCTACTTCTCCGCTTAGCATGCTCTAATGTACAAAGGCAACCTTGAGTCCGATCCACACGGCAGTAAATTAAGGGAACTGGCCCGGTTGCAATCATTCCTTGTCAGTGGTTACATTTTAAACGACACACACACGGTAATTACACAGTTCGTGTTCGCGTTAGATATCATTTATAAATGCATTGCGCCACTAGTTCTCGTGAGCTAAATCACAGCAATTCTATTTCAGTTTAACAAAACTTCACAAAGCAGTTGTCTTGTCGGCTCGCCAATCACGGCACGTCACACTTGGCGTTCAAAAGCAGAAAGAAGAACCCTTCCTTTCACAGCGCATATTTTATAGTCTCTTGAGATCGCCACCAAGGGAAACCACCAGCAAAGCGACCCTTTTTCTTTGTAAGAGCTCGCCAGATGTTAACTACTGCTCCCGTTAATACGCATATCTCTCAGTTGAGCACAAGTAAATGGTTTTATCAGCTCCTGTTACTCTATAATTATAAACTCAATTATGCGTGGTGTCAGATCTGTGGAATTTAGCCTAGTGGCGGATTAATTTATTAAAATTCAGGTGATTCCAGCCCTGAAAAAGAGAAGTTTGTCAACATGTGACAAATGTTTCGTACATCCCCTCGCTTAAATCTCACCCCCTCCAGAGATAACTGTGCGCTTGAGTACACAGCTATTGTGGTCAACATGAGTGAAATCACGGCTCATGGCTCAGGTCCACCAGAGGAATTCACCCCTACCAGAACTCTACGGGGTTCTCACAGCCTATGGCACGGCCTTCAGGTTTCTTTCCTTCATTCCCCGCGACTACATTGAGCGCTTAAATAAAATTATGAGACAGTGTTATAATAAATAAATTGAAGCATATTATGATATGGTTAAATAGAATAAAGTTCCTCAAAAGCTTTTACTGCCACAGCTTCATACTTTCATCCAGTGGCGTGCGGTGAACACATTCGTTACCCCAGCTGCAAAAATGTTTTTAATATAAGGAATTGTAGCTCCAATACACACTCTATAAGCAACATTACCGTTTTATAAGGCTGCATTTTTCGTGCAATGGTCTATCTGAGAAAGGTCTTTCAAGAATATCTTCAACCGCACACTCGCACATATTTTCAAATTGATATTCACGGCTGTGACGACACCATCACAATTGAATCTATAGCAGATTTTAAACAATGTAGGCCTACTAATATTTTCACCCGGTGACGCTTCGTGATAGTACTGTACAGTCATGGTTTTCACAAAAATACACTGGGACTATTTGTTTTTTACTTAAAAAGCCTAACCTCAACTGAATAAGCAAAATTTAACTGGTATTTACCGTCGCCGAAGTTTTATAGTTTCACTCGCTTACTGAGTGTACGTGCATCAACTAAAAACGAGGGAAAGTGTTCGTCACGACGTATAACACACGTTATATTCATGAACAATGGCACAGAACTCACGAAAACTTTACCTATAATCCAAGAAGAAAACTACAAAAATGCACTATATACCACCATCACAGACAACCAAATACAAAATTCTTATACTTCGCGCTTAGTTCTGTGTTCATGCTGGGGAACCTATAAATATTTTTCCGCGGCTATCGGAAAACATACTCTACGCGTGCCATTAATAAATTGCTCGAAAAAACCTTTATATATGCTGAAGTCCAAAAAAATATTCTTCTATATTACGATTGAGTTCATAAACTTGCTCTATTTTTATTATCAAGACAATTTGCAAGTGACTATAATGTTAACATGTTGTAGTTTCTAGTGTGTGGCGCTGAATACTTCTAGTGTCAAGTATTAAAACTAAGATACAGTACCTTACCCAAGCTAGCTGGCCTGTCGCCGTAAATTTCTGCCGGGGGAGGGTCCAAAGCTCCGCCCCGCTCCTGAGACAATGAAGTTTCAAGTGCAGGCATCAACCAAGCGACTTAAATTTCGCTGCGGTAGCTCTCATTCGCGCCGGCAAAGAAACCCAGCTCGCTGGAGACGATGAACTGCGGTAGTGCGAGCGGATTTTCGAGACAGCTAGCCACGGTGTCAGACCATTTGATGTCAAGATCACGACCACCACGCGGGCTCAGCACCATGCTGTTCTATTTTCCCCATTTTACTTCGATATTCTGTCTTATCAATGATAACACGTCTACAACACCTGCATATGAAAGATCGTGAGTCATTCCATTAAATATAGTTTCTCCCTGGTTATTCTCCTGAACCTTTCTCAAGACCCTCCCTCATATAATATTGAATTTTATACTTTAGAGTACATTCCCCAATCATAAACGTTGATCAACCTTGAAATTCTTTGATAACACCAGTCAACAAGAATAAAAATTGCTTTTGAGTCTGTTATTTAATGCATATTTTCTGACTGTCTACATCGATAAGTAACGAAAAATTTCATTCATAATTAACAACGTTTGCTCTTGTACTTTATGCAATGATAAATATTTGAAGGTTTGACAGACTGTTGAATGGGTAACGGCGTTTAATACGAAAGAGAGGAGATACGCGGGGAGTAGCAAAGTAGTCAAATGAGTCATAGTGTGTGCACGTTCTTTCCAGAGGAAAGACTTATTTCGTGTTTCGTGAGGTTGTAAAACTGTCTTCAAAGAAAGTAAAAATGACGTTGACTCGTTTTTCTACATTTCCGGAGAATTTATTAACATAAGAGCCAAAAAAATTAGTTTGAAAACAAATATAAAGCTCTGTAAGCCTATGAAGCTTATTTTAACCTTCCTATTCAAAGCCAAGATAAAATATGGGCAGCGCATCTCTCATGTAGCAACTGCAAAAACACTTTAGAAGGTAAGTTAACACAAAATAGCTCTCAATGGAAATTCAATATATTTGTATTACTTATGCAACAAATATGTGCTTGGGTTGTTAGTTTGTTATGTGTATATTTCTTAATAGTTTTTCGTTCCAGCCGGGTACCAAGGAGAAAAAATCATGCACACTTGGACCAGTTTAACGATAACTTGGGGCATATTCAGAAGAGCAAGAGGAACGTTTTCACCATGGACTTTGAGAGCAGCGTTATCTAGTACGATATAATGAGAACATGATGGATGATTATATTCAGGAGAATGTTTGTACTCACACAGAAAAGTACCAAAAATATTAATTTTAAAACTTGTTTGTATTGTTTTAACTATGTTTTGTAAATAAACGTGATGTAAATATATCAAATGACCTTTGTTTTCTTTTGAAGTTATAAAAATTGAGAATTTCTTTAAAATTTGAAATTTCATTGTGGTAGCTACAAAGCAAATTTTATTAGGGTAAAACTATTTTCCCTTTCATTAGTTAGGCATAACAAATCAAAATCATGCATACAGAACCCAGACTCAAAATTCGTGTTGACTTGTGTAATTTACCTTCAAATTTCACCTAACATGCAGGTCTTCAAAGCGTATTCTATACGGTAATAGAGTACAAACTGAATGTTGCAGGCAGCTTCATAATTAGACATAACTCAACCTCAGTTTTAATTTTAAACTTTTTTATGTTTTTATTCTAATTCGCAATGTTCATCAGTTACTACAGGCTCATTTTGACAAATTTTAAACAGTTTGTACAGTTAAGTACTTACATCTTCTTGGCAATAAGTCTCTCATTTAAAATTCAAGCTTAATACATTATTTCTATCTTCCCTCAGTCTCCTTGCTTACCTATAGAAACTTTTAATTACTCCTCTCATCCCTATAAATCAGAGTTCCTTTGGTATACTTTAAAAAACCGTATCGCCGCCTGTCTTCCCACGTTCTTTCCGTTTTTGTCCGACCTGAACCAGAACTTTCCGCTCTGTAGTAAATTAGCTTTAATTTTTTTATAACCCGTCCCTACACATGCAGTAGACCTTATCAGTATTTCAGCTATTACTTTTACCTCTCAAACAAGGAACTGTCGGAGTGTACCAGGGAGATATTCTACAAGGATAAGTGAAGAAGTGAGTCTCTGTAGTGATTTGCAGACAAAGAGGTCAATATTTTTAAAATATTTATTTCATTGTTACTCCAGTTTTCAACATAGTAATATTCAAGTATTTGCGTTCTTTACAATTTGATGAACATCGCACCGACACAGATGGAGATCTAATGGCGAAGACGGGATAGGAAAGAGCTAGAAGTGAGAAGGAAGTGACCGTGGCCTTAATTAAGGTACAGCCCCAGGATTAGCCTGGTGTGAAAATAGGAAATCACGGAAAATCATCTTCAAGCCTGCCGACTGTGGGGTTCGAAACCCCTAGTGATTAGACATTGCATGCCACCATCTCCTCTACCCTGCCGGCCAACATTTTGATGGTGAAAATATTTCGACCAACAGGACTCGAACCGGACAACCACGGTGTCAGACCATATAGACTTCAACGCCTTAACGACCCTGGCCACCGGGTGGACTGGCATAAGTTGAAACAATGCCAGGCTCAGCTGGAACCCCGAAGTCGCTAGTCCACGTTTCCAAGTTGAGTCTACTTTTATTCGGCTCTTACGACAGACAGATGATTCTGTGCTTGTATTCTACCACCCCTATCCACTGACGTTTGGGGACAACCGAATGTCCTAGTTTATCTAACGGACATTCTAAATGAAGAGGCACTACAGGTGGTGGTGGTGATCATTATTTTAAGAGGAAGTATCGAATTGTCGATAACGCTTGCGAAAACTATTCGACATCTTCCTGTGGTCTTTGAAAAGATGCGGCAATTAATGATCGGAGGTGACCGTGCATGTGTAGATGCAGCCATTTGTTCACGAGAGCGATGTTTCCTGTCGTCGTCAGGCTCCAAATAACTGATAAATACTCGTCTGAACCTTGCAAATGATTTCATTAAAGTTAGGAATATCTTTGAGCGAAATGACGATGAATTTCGTATAATAAAGCGAAAGCTTTTCAGAGCGACAGCCATCCTTTGAACATGGTCATCAAATAGGCTATTAAATCTTCATAGAATGATATTCCTAAATGAGTCCTTTAATAATACGCCATTGAATGTTCAACCATTTCACATTATCGAGAGTTCCCAAAGAGTAAGTAATTCATTAACAGCGTACAGTTCACGATCTGTTCCAAAACACGTATCCCGCTCACTGAGAATTGAATTATTCCTTGTGGAGAGCAGTATGTTGCTCTTTAAAGAAGTATTGAATTTCCATATGCATGTCACTTTACAGATTTTCAATTGGAATAAATTCTACACAGAAACTGACACAAATCAAATATAATACAAAGTGTAATGGCAATATGAAACATTAATTAATTAATTAATTAATTAATTAAACATTATTAATATTAAAATGTGTTCTCTATTGAGAGTGGTTCGTAAGCATATAGAATATTGCATATGTGCCAATATCTTTGCTACCATACCTTTAAATCGACAAACAGCTATAAGTTATCATCCATGTCTTGTGTATATTCCTCCTCCTCATTCAGTTTCACCTGTACATTCTCGGTTACAAACTGTCTGTCATGAATACATGCATACTCATACATTTACGGTCCCAACGGCTATCTTGGAAGTTGTGTTCGGGACCGTGGGGTGGTGGTGGTGCCCTTAGCTGGGTATTCGCATTGATTCCATTTACTTGTGCCAGGCTGTTCACTTTAATCTGTTGTTTCATCCCTTGGTGATGTCTTATTATTTTCCGAACACGACGGTATTAGCTGTTGAGGCCTAGAGGGTCTTTCATTTACGTGACCTTTGTCTTTCTTTGGCCGATACCTCCACTTTTCGAAGTGTCGAGTCCCTTTCACATTTTTCTCTCTAGTTAGTGTTAGTAGAGGATAGTTTGCTAGTTCTACTTCCTCTTAAAACAATAATCACCACCACCATGCTTAATTTACATTTGTGGTAGTAATGTTAAATAAGTTTAATGTACAGTATTGAGTCTTGCTTAACCGAACAGTTAATCTGCGCATGTCATTGCTATGAGAAATGCGATTACTCACAAAATCTACAATATAAAACAATAAAGATCTTGAATAATGTTATTAGCTTTACGTCCCACT
Source organism: Anabrus simplex (assembly GCF_040414725.1). Taxonomy (NCBI): domain Eukaryota; kingdom Metazoa; phylum Arthropoda; class Insecta; order Orthoptera; family Tettigoniidae; genus Anabrus; species Anabrus simplex. The sequence goes on along the minus strand of NC_090265.1, from coordinate 36,974,741 downwards.
AATTACTTTTGCACCGAACGAGTTGGCCGCGCGGTCAAAGGCGCGCGGCTGTGAGCTTGCATCCGAGAGATAGTGGGTTTGAATCCCACCCACTGTCGGCAGCCCTGAAGATGGTTTTCCGTGGTTTCCCATTTTCACACCAGGCAAATGCTGGTGCTGTACCTTAATTAAAGCCATGGCCGCTTCCTTCCAACTGCTAGGCCTTTCCTATACTAGTGTCGCCATAACACCTTTCTGTGTCGGCGCGACGTAAAACAAATAGCAAACAAAACTACTCTTTCGGTGTTCGTAGACGCCGAGTTACAGGAAGCTTGTCCCGCAGGAGTTATTTTACGTTCCAGTAAATCTACCGACACGAGGCTGACGTATTTGAGCACCTTCAAATACCACCAGTCTGAGCCAGGATCGAAGCTGCCAAGTTGGGGTCAGAAGGCCAGCGCATCAACAATCTGAGCCACTCAGCCCGGTTTAAGGACTTTTTAATCCTAAATCTGCAATTCAATTTACAATCCTACAAGATGATATTTTTAAAAATGTACCAGAAAGATATGTCAGAGTGTTGCAGTAGACGTTGATACAGATGGAATTATGATGTTACTTGCATCTTTCTCTTGAAAGACGTTCATCAGTTAAGAATTTAGCGAAGATGAATATTTATGTTGTTCAACTCTGCAACGTGGTAAGTGGAATGATGCGAATTTATGACGCAAAAGAAAAAGGGAGAAACTTGTAATTTTCTTCTTCTTCTCCTTTTTCTTCTTTATCAGTTTACCCTGCAGGGTCGGTTTTTCCCTCGGACTCGGCGAGGGATCCCACCTCTACCGCCTCAAGGACAGTGCCCTGTAGTGCCAGACTTTGGGTCGAGGGATACAACTGGGAAGGATAACCACTACCTCGCTCAGACGGCCTCGCTTGCTATTCTGAACAGGGGCCACGTGGAGGGATAGGATGATTGGAAGGGACAGGCAAGGAAGAGGGAAGGAAGTGGCCGTGGCCTTAAGTTTTGTACCATCACAGCATTTGCCTGGAGGAGAAGTGGGGAAACCACCGAAAACCACTTCAAGGTTGGCTGAGGTGGGAATCGAGTCCACCTCTACTCAGTTGACCTCCCGAGGCTGAGTGGACCCCGTTCCAGCCCTCATACCAGTTTTCAAATTTCGTGGCAGAGCCGGGAATCGAACCCGGGACTCCGGAGGGTGGCAGATAATCACGCTAACCACTACACCACAGAGGCGGACACCAGCCCTTCTGCCATTCTTAAATATCTGAGAGTACCGGAAATCGAACCTGGCCACTGAAAACGGCAGTCCACAGAAATGATGATATATCCATAATTACAGTAACTGTGAGCCTCCGTCGCTCAGACGGCAGCGCGGCTCCCTCTCACAACTTGGTTCCTTGGTTCAAATCCCGGTCACTCCATGTGAGATTTGTGTTGACCAAGGGGAAGCGAGAAATATTTTTCTTCGTGTACTCCGGTTTTTCCTATCATATTTCATTCCAGTAACACTCTTCAATATTTCATTTCATCTGTCAGTCATTAATCATTGCCCAGGGGAGTGCGACAGGCTTCGGCAGGTGGCACAGTTCCTATCCTCGCCCCTAGACGGCGGCTTCATTCATTCCTTTCCCAACGCCGTCAAAACTGGAAACAGGATTTTCGTTTGATACGCATGAAAATAGAAACCATACAATCGATCACATAGCGATAAGTTATTTCGATCAAGAAATAAAGGTAATAATAATAATTTAATAATAATAATAATAATAATAATAATAATAATAATAATAATAATAATAATAATAATAATAATCGTATGGCCTCAGCTACCGTATGCAGACGTTTCAATTTGATGCCATCTGGCTGTCTGCTCGTCAATTTCGGCGTTCCGTTTTACTCTAGGCCCACTAGATGGCAGACCGAGTACACCGAAAATCTCTGGGGCGTCTATGGCTGATATTTAATTAATTTCGTCGGGTAAACACCAAATGTGTCACCAGAGATCCTTCATACGCCGACATCGTACGACATGGAGTGCCGAATGGGCTTTTTTCCGCCCTTTAAAACCCGACTACCTCTGCCGGGTTTGAACCTGATAACTTGGGATCCGGAGGCCGACACTTTACCACTGATCCACAGAGTCGGCTAAGGAATGTAGGTGATATCGGTATTATCGCGATTCCATATAGTTTAGGCATTCGCTTGCCGGATCAACATGTACAATGGGATCGTATTCACTACGGTAACTGTACTCAAATAGATTTCAATTTCCATAGAAACGTACTAAATAGCTACATTATATTTCTAGCACGTTGGCCTTTGTACTTACCTCCTATAGGTGTCAAATTCTGTTAAAATTCGAAATGTAGTAGTTTGTTCTTTTAGAATTTCAAGTCTTCATGTATGTGCCTTATTTTTGTACGTGAAGCAGGCGTAGGCTATGCTATTTAAAAAGAATCATTGATCCCCGTCCCTTAGTTTGTAACATGTGGCATATTCTCTCTCATGCGTCAGTAGAAACACCATAAATGGCGCATTCCTGTACGTTATGCTGGAAGCTGGGAGCGTCACTTATCAATAACAGTAAGGGTGGTTTTCCACCGCAGTCCTATAAAGTCATTCCTCCTGGATATCATTCGAATTATTTTTAACTTCAGCTCAGCGAGCAACGTGTTGTCATGGAATTGATAGGTAGTTGTTAAAAATAAATATGTGACGGTGTCTACGTCCGCAACAAACGGCTAAGGATAATAATGGCGTGTAGCCTCAGGGGAGGCCTGGTGCAAGTCTTTCGAGATGACGTCTCATAGGCGACCTGCGCGTCTTTGATGATGGAGTCCTATCTATGATGAATTCTAATACTGAGGATGGCACAAATACCCAGGCCCCGAAAGTTAAAATTCCCTGAGCAGCAGAGAATCGAAATCGCGATTCCTTGGACCAAAGCAAACATTCTACCCATTTAGCCATAGAGCTGAACAAACGGCTGTGACTCCGTGGTAGAGTACCAGCCGTATCCTCTATTTCCAGTGTCGCCAGGCTATGGGAGTTCTTCCTTTGGGCAGCGATTCTTCATTGGGTAACGGGGTTGTGAAATGTTTATGGAGGTTATGTGAACGAATCGTATCCATGAAGTTTCATCGTAATTTCTGTCCTGAATTGAGGATAATAATTGCTTTCACACAAATCAAGAATAAAATTAGCGGTAAATTAATAAATACAATTATTACTAGACAAATATAAATACGTAACTAAGGCGATTATTTCGCTGTAGATACGACTCTCTCCTGTGGCATTCCGCTTCATCGTGCCGTCTTTTGTTTCCCTCCTGAGGTCCAAGGCTAGCACCGACGAATGGAAGTGCTGTGTCTGTGAATTATCAATATCTTTGTCCATCATGGCAAGGGCAGGCAGTTCAAACGGGAAAATGAAGGTGAAAAGAATATCGTAAATAACACAAAAATGATTTTTTTAAAGAAAAGTAGCATGATCCTTGGATCCTTGGACCAATAATTATATTTAAATAATGAGTTTTTGAGCACAAGTCAACAACTCGCCCCAGCAAGTAACATCAAGCAAAACACAGAAGTTCAAAGAAGTGAGCAAAGCTTTCACATACAAAAGTGCTACATGAACAAATGACATACTGAAGCGCTGTGACGTAGTACAATTCATAGTCGTAATCTAGCAAAGTGTGTATGTATATATTTCTCTAGTAGTAATCGTATTTATTAATTTACCGCTAATTTTACTCTTAATTTGCTTAAAAGCAATTTTAATCTTCCTTTTAGGATAAAAATTATAATGAAATTTCATAGATACGATTCGTTCACGAACCCAATCATGTGTACAGGACCAATAATTCGACTGATAAATTTAGGTCCAAGGGCCGCGCAGCAAAATGAGACGATTAAATATTGGGATTTTCCGTATTTGTTTTACAGGACATTAATAGTGGATATATAATATATTAATCTAGACAAGAAAAGAATTCCGTCAATGTGGAATAAAAACGTTCAGTTAATCATTATCATAATTACAGATTCACTATATTGCATTTTATTATTCGCTTCACTTTCAGGGATCGTTTCTCCCACGAGCTCAGCGAGGGACCCCACCTCTACCGCCTCAGGGGCAGTTTCTTGGAGCGTGAGACTTTGGGTCGGGTATACAACTGGGGAGAAGAACAGTACCTCGTGCAGGTGGATTCACCTGCTATGCTGAACATGGTCCTTGTGGGAGGGCTATGAAGATCGGAAGGGATAGACAAGGAAGAGCGAAGGAAGTGTCCGTGACCTCAAGTTAGGTACCAACCCGGAATTTGCTTGGAGGAGAAGTGGGAAACCACGGAAATCACTTCGAGTATGGCTGAGAGAAGGGAATCGAAACTCCATCTACTCAGCTGACCTTCCTGGGCTGAGTGAGCCCAGTTTCAGTTCTCCTACCGCTTTTCAAATTTAGTAGCCAAGCCCGTTGTTTTATCTCCCTGTGTGTGGAGGTTGTATCCCCTGCCTATCGTAAGAGGCGACTAAAGGGGAGGCTAGATGCTTCTGCTCCGGCAGGTAAATGTCGCATTATTATAACCTTCATTAGCTCAGGACTTGAGAACCATGTTTACGACTCCGGTAGCTTAATGCAGGCATCGTCAATCGAGAGCGAAATGCCTTCGGAGCCCGTTTGCTCCCCGCTCTCGAGGAACGGGAGCAGCTTAGCGAGCAACTACGGGAAGAAGTAGGGGTAGTGCATGACGTAGTACGTACTGCAGTGACGCAAAGATATAGCACATCTTTCTGGACGGGTTAGATTGCGACACGATACGCGTGAACTCATGAGAGGTGACACTAGTGTGTTTCTGTCTTTATCCTCACACTACACGACGTTCAACTCAAGGTCGGTTAATGTTACATTTACTGTGGAAGAGATTTCAGCACAGCGTAGGCCATCGACGCCAACAAGTTTCAAACCTTCTTGGGAAGAAGAGTAATAGTTCAAGAAAATAACACAGCAAAATGTGTAATATGAAATAAAATATGGAGTATTATATTCTTTTTAAAAAATCAGAAGAATGTAAATAGGTTTTAATGTCACTATGAGAGTAGGTTTCACGATATTCAGGCGATAGAAAAGGATCTGCAGGTGTTCGGTATTCCCTTATCAGTAGATGTGCAAACTGTTAGACCAGAACTGCAGCTAGAACTGATTGACTCACAGTGTGATAATCAAATGAAAGATAGGTTTGCAAACACAAAAAGTTTGACTGAAGTTTACTGTATGTTCGTTTCCCATGGGAGAGATTTCATAGAGTGTACACATTTAATGCTCATATTGTAAGGATATTCGGATCAACTTATTTATGTGAACATATGTTTTCATAATGAAGATTTGTAAATCTAGACACAGAAGTAGGCTAACCGATGAAAACTTGAAATGTGTTTAGAGACTTGCCAGTACGCCACTGATATGTTTTATTTCGTGTGTTTAATTTGTTGTCATAGTAATAAATGCCATAAAAAATATTGAAATGTATGTTAATGAGAGTGCAAAGAATATGTACAAATCACATAAATTGTATTTTCTTTCCGTAAATGTACGTGTCCCAAAGCTTCAGTTAATCGTGAAAATGTATTTATTCAGGAAATATTGCACACTGCTGTATATTTCCTTTGGCATCAGGACGACAACCTGAGAATGAAAGTAACTTCTTACTCAAACACTTACCTCAGGCTGAATTAGAATTAGAACAGAATGTATACAAGAAAGGAGACGAGCTGCTCGATTAAGTGTTATGTTCCGAGCTGTCGGTGGAGAGTTGGCATGGGAGGACATCAGTAGACGAATAAGTTTGAGTGGTGTCTTTAAAAGTAGGAAAGGTCACAATATGAAGATAAAGTTGGAATTCAAGAGGACAAATTGTGGCAAATATTCGTTTATAGGAAGGGGAGTTAGGGATTGGAATAACTTACCAAGGGAAATATTCAATAATTTTCCAGTTTCTTTGCGATCATTAAAGAAAAGTCTAGGAAAACAACAGATAGGGAATCTGCCACCTGAGCGACTGCCCTAAATGCAGATCAGTAGTGACTGAAATTGAAATTGATTGAAATTGATGAAAAAGCAGCTGGACTCGACGATATACAAGTGGAATAGATACAATATTTTGAAGTGGAAACTGTAATAGAGTAGCGGCGTCATAGATAGTGACGTAGTAAGCAAATGCGCAGAGAGAAGGTGATGGGCCAGAGGATAAGAAAGTTAGAATAGAGAGAACTAGAATATTAACAGTACAAATAAACATTTTTAATGATCAGCAAGAAAATGTTCTATTGATACATTAGAACACTAACATGAATAATCAAACAATAAAAATCGTAGGAACAGCTCTGAAGCCAAGCGAAAATATGCCAATGTCACATAGATAGTGAAACTACATCCAATTAGTAAATATTAAATTCAGACGTGACACAGATATGATTACAGAAGTAATGAAGGAACTCCAAATTAAAAAATAAAGAGAAGGGAGCGGAATGATACGATAGAAATGCAAGGGAAACTAGGTTGAAGAGATTCTTCACCGGGTACCTTTATTTTCTGGAGAAATGCGAGTGTATATGAACCAGTAGGTATTGCAAGCACGGAAAGTAGGTGATTCCAATTAATGTTCTTCTGTCCAAAGTTTCGTTACCATAGTAAGTTAAGTTGAAAAGAATAAATTTTGCATATTGAATGTTAACACTGACACTGGGAGGCCGAACGAAAAAGTATATAAGAAGCCAGATATAAAGAAAGGAAATAAGGCGAGACGGGCGAAGGAAAAGTCTAAAGTCCAAATAACATAACAAGTTTTTTTGCCCATCAAGCTGTCTGATGTAAAAGTAGGCCAAGATGGTAATGGTCATATAATAAGACGGCACGCAGGTGCTCCACCACTCCGTAACGATACGAGACCAACTTGTGAGGGGTGGAGCCCCGGTTATATAGCATGATGGAAAAATCTAGAAGTATAGATGAGAGAGAAGCCGTATTTTCCAGAGCAATTACGTCACGGTCACATGTCCATAGGTGTTCGTAGCAGCAGGCGAGCGAGGCAGTACGTAGCGAAGGTGGCAGAAGGTAGGAATGTAGGAAACTTGCATATTGTAGAGAGAATGTTACAAACAGCACTTGCCACAGTGCGGATGATAGAGCCAGTTGCTTTGAAATATCTGGACAGAAACTGATCGATGGCTTGAAAGAACTCAGTGCCTACCAGACGGAAACCAAATTCGAACAAAAGCCAGACCTGTACTTTTCACCGAATTAATTGGCAATCTGCTATTACTCCACAGATTACATGGAAATGAACACCCTTCGAACGTTTCAAAACTCCAAAATATCGAAGAGTCACCCTGGAATGTTCTCTCGCTTACAAGAAACACGGCTCAAACACTAAGGCAAAAGTGGCAGCCAGAAACAATGTTGACCGGAATTTTATATGATCAACATGGGGAGCACATCCGTATACATTGAGAACCTCTGTTCTCGCACTGTGGTACTTTACAGTTGAGTCTGCATACCCAGTCTGGAACAATACCAACCATACCAAAATGGTTGACGTGGCGCTCAATGAGACCTGCCGCGTCATCACAGTATGTCTGCGACGTACCCCTGTAGAGGAAATCGTTGCCTTGCTCCTAATAATCGACGAGAGATAGGGATGAAAATCAAGATAAAGAAGGCGTTGAAATCTGAGGCCCACCCTCTTTATGGCTATCAGCCGGCACGAGCAAGGCTAAAAGATCTAGTAAAAGGTTTCTCTAATAGGGCCAAACCATCGAGCACGAACTGATAAATGACGTGTAATATACAAAAGTAGAATGGATTGGCTCACACCAATGAGACTCTTCCTCTTGTTCATACAGGGAAATGGCCAACACGGAAGTTGCTCAACAGGCTTCGTTTGGTTGTTACAAGGTGCAAGGGCAATCTTCAGAAGTGGGGATACCACGTCGAGACTGCGATGCGTGTATGTGGAACCAATCAGGTTACATCTCACCTGCTCCAATCTCTATCTCTAAACGCTCTACGAAGGACCTCCTAGATATAACAGTAGATGCACTGAATGCTGCAAACTTTTGGGCAGCGACAAATTAAAAATTGCTGTCAAATGTATATTGCACCCTTTTACGGGACGATCTCAGTCAGTAGTGCAAAATAGTTACCTCTCTTCTCATCCATCCTGTGTCCATTCGGCTAGTTTGTGGCACAAATCGATGATCGAGACAGGGGTGACAGGGGTTGACCAGTTCTTCTTCCATATAAGAAGACGGTTTTTGAGAGATATAAATATATTGGAAAGACACTTCAACGACAGCTAGGGTTTTTAATCACTAGAAATCTATTTAATTAAAAGAGAAAAGTAATTTGACTTCTGTGACACAAGACCTGAGGCTTGAAAAAGTTACTAATTTTAAGTATGGAGCAAACAACGAGGAGCCGGGCTCCATTTCGTTCCTTATCATTGAGTCTGGAGCTTTCCTTGATACTATGATTTTAAACTATTATCTCTTAAATACTCTCAAAATTTACTACGAAAGGTCAAAATAAGATTAAATGACCTCTCCTAATGTTTAGAGATAAGTCGGGAAATTATTTTATAGTCATATCTCCAGATCTAACGATTCAGGTCTCAAAGAGATAATACAACATGACGTGCGAGTCTTTCCAAAATTTGTTGAAAAGAAAAAAAGAAAGATTATCGTAACTATGCACCATCCGCATGATGAACAACATAATCTGAACCAACATCATATGTGGACCCTCCATGTAGACAAGTAGAAATATATTCGAACAGTAAACACAATAAAAACATCAATCCACTGGGTATGAATAGCAGCTGACCTCAGAAAATAACAAGCACTGAGCTGAAAATACATTACAGTGTGGCGCATTAGTAGGTATACAGTTACATATACAGCTGTATTTAATCCCGTAGGTGCTCAAAATGTAAACCTTCGGCATTGATGCACTCCTGCAACCTGTCCCCGACACTCTCCCACAAATGCAGGTTAGAACGAATTTCCTCAAATGAATTATCGACTACATCAACCGTGGTATTGTGAGGGGTTTACTACTCCCCAGAAGAAGAAACCCATTGGAGTCAAGTCCGGGAAGCGTGGTGGTCACTGAATGCTCCACTGTCGCCCAATCCAATGCTGCGGGAATGTCTCGTCCAGGTACTCACGGACTGCCAAGAAAATTGCGACGGGGCCCCGTCCTGTTCACAGAACAATTCCCCGAAGTCGGGCCGTGCTTGCAGTTGTGGCACCACAATGTTGGACAACATCTCCAGATACTTCGGGCCATCAACGTTTCTATTGAAGAAGACAGAACCCACGACACCATCGCAGGATATGCCACCCCACACTGGGACGCCTGGCTCATTCAATTTCGTAGTTATAATGACATGTGGGTTTTCATCGGCCCAGTACACACAGTTATTTATGTTGATGTGACCAGACAATTTCAAACAGGCTCCATCTGCCCACACGATGTTCGAAAGCAGGCCTGGTTGTTCAGTCAGTCGATTGCACAGAACTGTAGTCAGTGGTCTGGATCGTCCTCCAGAAGGCCATGCAACAGCCTGGGACGGTACGGCTTACGGTGCATCTGGTGCATCAGACGTTGCAATGATGTGCTCGGGATACCCAGCTCCAAAGACGCACGTCGGGTGGACTTCTTTGGACTGTTTACGAATGTGAGGGCTACTTTCATCGCATTTTCCAGTGTCGATGTCGTACGCGGTCGTCCAGACTTCGGTGCACTGGCGACGGAACTCGTGGCCTCAAACTTGTCTCTGATGCGGTATTTCGTAAGACGTGATGGCGCTGGCAAATGAAATTCCTCTTCCCACATCCTGTGCACGGTCTCAGCATGTTCATACTTCCAGTAGGTGTTCAGGATCCACCATCGTTGCTCCTCGATCAGATTTCCTGCCATCGTTTACCACAGACCTATTACAAACAAAAGAAAGGGCACAATCAATTGAAATTAAAATTAGACAAAATTAGGCACAATTGATTTTGAAATTAGACGTTAATGAAACGAACTGTGATTTGTGTTGGAGAGTGTCAGGGACAGGTTGCAGGAATGCATCAATGTCGAAGGTGTATACCTACTTTTGGGCCACCCTGTATTACAGCAGAATTGCCAACACCACAATCCAATATTTCCCTAAAAATTGTCATATTAAAATCCTATCATTGTCTAATAAAAGAATAAAATATATTCATCATCAGCAGCAGCAGCAGCCAATTCTATCATTACAAAATGTGGCCTCTTTAAGTCTTGAACTCAGGTAAGTCTTTAGCAGAACTCTCCAGGTGGAACGGTCTTGAGCAGTTCTCCGCCAGGTAGCACCAGCTATTCTGTTGATGTCTTTGTCCCATCTGTTTGGTGGTCTTCCTCTAAGCCTCCGATGATCTCTTGGACTCCATTCTAACACTAGCTTTGTCCATCTGTCATCTTCCCTTCGAGCAATATGTCCAGCCCATTGCCATTTTAAGGTGGCTATTCTCTCAAGAATGTCATTAACTTTAGTGACTGATCTGATGTCATCTGCTCTCTTCTTATCTTTCCTTGTAAAACTGCGCATTGACATTTCCATGCCTCTCTGCGCTGTCCTAAGTTTCTCTTTCGTAAATTCGTTCAGTGTCTAGGTTTCACAGCCATAAGTCAGCACAGATAAAATGCACTGATCATAAGCTTTTTTTTTTTCAGATTTAATGACATATTTGATCTGAAGACAGTTGAGTTTCTTCCATACGCCTGCCATCCTAGCTTAATGCATCGAAAAATTTCTGGTCTTATATCACTTTTTATATTCATCAACTGGCCCAGATAGATAGATTCATTGACCTTCTCTAACGGCATGTTGTTGATGGTCACATTTCCTGCTGTGACCCACTTATAGGACATTTATTTATTTATTTATTTATTTATTTATTTACATTTGTGGCGAAGTTAGGGCTCAAGGCCCTCTCTTACACTTAACCACTATAAACAATAAAACTAAAAAATGTAAACATAAAAGTAAGACAGAAATTCTAAAAAGAAATAATACTACGGACAGATAATGCTAAGACTAAGTTAGGCCTACATATCAGTACGGCAATTAGTGTGACAATAATAATAATAATAATAATAATAATAATAATAATAATAATAATAATAATAACAAAAAATAAAAAACCCATTCACACAATATACACACAACGACTCACACGACTCAGTTTTATGTTCGGAGGAAGCAATTTCGGCAGGCAGATTTGAATTTATGAGAGGAAGTAACGTGCCGAATATCCATTGGGAGTGTATTCCAGAGTATCGATGCAGTAACTAAAAAGGAATGATTGTAGGAATTCGTTCGACTTAGTGGAATTTCAAGTAAGGAACCAGAACGGGTACTAATTTCATGGAATGAGGAAAGGAAACGAAAATTAGATTAGAGGTAAGTAGGAGTGTTCGTCGAGAGCATTTGGTGAACAAGCGTCATTAGGTGAAAATTCCTTCGTTCATTTATGCGTAGCCATCCCAAAGTTTTGAAATATGGTGTAACATGAGCGTCATGTCGCAGTTGGACTTTTGTTTTGGAAAGGTTCATCTTCAAGCCGATTGATATTATTATTATTATCATCATTATTATTATTATTATTATTATTATTATTATTATTATTATTATTATTGTACCGGGAGGTACACCCCAACGCCGCGCATTCAAATTCAGCGCCTAAACGAACCCCTCTATTGGCAAAACAGTGAAACTGTAACTACACCAACTTAGAACTTTAATCAGAAGATGTCACCACAGAAATATGATGTAATTTTGTTATCGTACAGTTGCCTAAACTGAGTGAATTTATCCTTGTTTTGTTTGCCATTCATCTAGAAGTTTGGACATTCTTCCACAGATGACATTACTAAAAACTATGATCATGCACCCTGGTGCGAGTTGTAAGAAGTTATAATTTAAAGAAGTTTTGTATTTCTAGGTTTTTGTAACTAATTGATGTTCATTTATTTTTGGGTTGGCAATATTTCCTTTTTCTTTCCGCCAGTTTTGAATCTAGCCAATCCCTAATTTCTGTAATTAATTTCCCACCTATCACAGGCTTTCTGTTCGATTCTGAGTGTTACTTTTGAAATCTACCAATAAAAATGAGAGGGTGTGACTAGTTTATTCTTGAATGATCTCGAACCTTCCCTGAGGGTTTATAAACTGCGGCTTTTCTCGTTTCCTGGCCAATTGATCGTCATCTTACTGAGTGTGTGTGTCAAATCAGGAGGCGGGCGGCCGCTTTTGTCGGTCAACAGAACATCTACAAGGTAATGGCCACATAAATTTATTCTTTTTTGCTACCTCCGCAGTTTAATCCGAGGGAAAGGTCCGAATCGTCAACTATGTAACCTACTTTTCTAAAAATGTAACTTTCTGCCGGCTAATGTAAAAACTTTATAAAATCTTTAACTGTAAATCGGGGATAGAGAGTGATGAACTCTCTCGAGCTCCCCTTCATCTTGATTGAGGTGACTACGTTTTGTAACTTTTCGTCTGTAAGGTGTTAAAGCAATTCCTATACGAGTCACTTCAGTAGCTTGGGGTTAGCCCCAGTTTTCGTCGGCCTAGAGCCCCTCAGGTTTTTTAGTGTTCATACCTAGGAGTGCAAGTATACGCCTCCACTCATTTTGTGTTCGGGCCATTAATTTAACCTGTTATTCTTATTCTTATTCCACGAAGGCCCAGTAGGTTGGGTATTTAATACCCCTGTAAAAATAAAGTTACCTTATTAGCAAGCAATCCAGCCACAGAGAGGATCTTTAGAGTGCACCTGTCTCAGGTGAAACCTGTGTAATATCATTGTTAACTTTAGCCATCAACGTTTAGCAGCAGTTTGAAGGTTATATTTCTTTCATTGGAGGCCTTCAGCCCCAATTATGTTATTAAATTTGATATATGATCCGTATGTACGATCTTCCCCTCTGCTATTCCTTAGTGGCCATTACCAAGCCCCCGTCACCTGCATCTCCGCACTATTGGCATACAAGAACCTTCCACGCCGCCCGCCCTTCTGCAACACCAATAAAGATCGCACTCTCAAGTCTGCAACAACACTTCTCTGTCGTCGAGATCTTACTGTTTCAGTGCCCCCTCAACCGTGCGCCGCCGTCCTGCAACAGAAGTGGGGTACGGGCCCACTCCACTCCCGTGAAGGCTCCTTGTGAACGGCGCGCCGGAGTCCATCTCTCGGCAAAAGCTGACGTGCGGTGTCCCTACCGCCAACTCATCTGGGGACTGTACATATACTTCTAACCTGCGGCGACCATCACCACGACTACCCCTCTCATAGTACCGGGAGAAGTGTATCTGAGGGTACTTGAGGGGTCCGGGCGAAATCGACTAGGTATCAGCAGCGGCGGCAGGTCTTGCCGTCAAAACTATCAACATGTTGTTAACACTCTACCCCAACAAGGACAATCCAAAGCTGGAGCTAATCAAGTCTCTACCGATAAACTTAAACTTTGAAATTTTATTTTCTTCAACTGAAAATGTTTTCTCAAAATTCTTCTGTGTCACCCCAAGGAAGGACATTTGGGGGGGGGATGAGGTCTGTACCGGGAGGTACACCCCAAGGCCGCGCATTCAAATTCAGCGCTTTAACGAACCCCTCTATTGGTAAAACAGAGAAACTGAAACTACACCAACTTAGAACTTTAATCAGAAGATGTCACCACAGAAATATGATGTAATTTTGCTATCGTGCAGTTGCCTAAACTGAGTGAATTTATCCCTGTTTTGTTTGCCATTCATCTAGAAGTTTGGACATTCTTCCACAGATGACATTACTAAAAACTATGATCATGCACCCTGGTGCGAGTTGTAAGAAGTTATAATTTAAAGAAGTTTTGTATTTCTAGGTTTTTGTAACTGATTGATGTTCATTTATTTTTGGGTTGGCAATATTTCCTTTTTCTTTCCGCCAGTTTTGAATCTAGCCAATCCCTAATTTCTGTAATTAATTTTCCACCTATCACAGGCTTTTTGTTCGATTCTGAGTGTTACTTTTAAAATCTACCAATAAAATTGAGAGGGTGTGACTAGCTTATTCTTGAATGATCTCGAACCTTCCCTGAGGGTTTATAAACTGCGGCTTTTCTCGTTTCTTGGCCAATTGATCGTCATCTTACTGAGTGTGTGTGTCAAATCAGGAGGCGGGCGGCCTCTTTTGTCGGTCAACAGAACATCTCTCGAGCTCCCCTTCATCTTGGTTGAGGTGACTACGTTTTGTAACTTTTCTTCTGTAAGGTGTTAAAGAAATTCCTATACGAGTCACTTCAGTAGCTTGGGATTAGTCCCTGTTTTCATCGGCGTAGAGCCCCTCAGAATTATTTTAGTGTTCATACCTAGGAGTGCAAGTATACGCCTTCACTCATTTTGTGTTCGGGCCATTAATTTAACCTGTTATTCTTATTCCACGAAGGCCCAGTAGGTTGGGTATGTAATACCCCTGTAAAAACAAAGTTCCATTTGTAAACGGTGGTTTGAGAGACTCGAGCTTAATGTAATGTTACCTTGAGTAGACAGTAAGAAATTGAGAGGCTGTTAGCTCTTTTTCAGATTTTGTATTTGTAAAGAGTCCCTCTGGAAGGCTAGATATTCGATTTTGGGAGCAAGTGCTCCATGAATTAGGGGATTTCTGCCCTTGAATAAATTTGTAAATTTGAGCTAGGAGCTCAGGAATTGTAAGGCGAGGGGCGTAAAGCCCAGGATTTGTAAAAATCACTAAATTTTGGATTTTCCTTGTCTTGTTTAAAATTTGTCATTGTACTTGTTCTTTCATTGTTATGAAAAATTGTTAAGTTTGAAGTTCTAAAAGAAATATAACCTTTGTTAAAGCTTTAATCCTATTCTTGACATTGTAGTTAGACCCATTCACACCGGCACCTTCTTTAACCTCTTTCTGCTCCACGGGTAACCCCGTAACAATTATTATTATTATTATTATTATTATTATTATTATTATTATTATTATTATTATTATTATTATTATTATTATTATTATTATTATTATTATTATTATTATTATTCGTTTTGACGTCCTAGGGACCTCTAGCTTGTCTTAACTGTTACGCTTCCATTTTCTGTCTGTGTGCCTGCTTCTTTCCATCTGTCCACTTAATTCTGGTGGTCCCTCTCCTTTTTTTGCTTGTGAAGGACAGTGGGGAGACTCCGTTTGGGATGGGTTGTCGATACTGAGATCGGTTCTCTGTGGTCTCTAATGGGATCTGTAGTTCCTGTAGGTCTGATATTATTATTATTATTATTATTATTATTATTATTATTATTATTATTATTATTATTATTATTATTATTAATGATATTTTCATGGAAACAACATATTAATAAGTTGTGTGAAAAACTGAGGCTAAGCTTATTCAAAATGCAAATCGTTAAGTATATAATACCTCATGGTAGCTTAGAAATGGTTTATCATTGACTTGTTTAGTCACTTATATCATTCTCTTGGTACGAAAACTGAGGAATACTTAGCTTAAGTGAGGATATGTTAACAGGAATGTACCAGAAGGAAAGGTTCTTGAAAGTTAAACAACTTTATATGTACAACATAGTTAAAGAAAATTACTGGAAGCCACAATATAGAATTGTAAATGAACATACACATGGAACAAAACTGAGGCATATAAGTTATTTTCATACCATCAGGTACTACAACAAATATGGATCCAGAACACTGCAAGTTGTAATTCCTAAATTTTTGAACAAGTTGCCCTCAGAATTGACACTCTTGGAAACAAAACATCAACTTAAAAAACATGTGAAACTACGGATCATAGAAAATAAATTTACAGTTTAAATATTTGTTCATGAATGAAAAATGTACCACAGACTTATCTATTTTGAATGATACTTTCAGGGATTGAGAGAAACTCACAGCACAGGACCAAATTACAATGCTAATGTAAATGTACAAACCTCATTTATGTTGCAAAGAGTAAGTATTGCAACAATGTACACAAATACGACACAACTGCACCGGCAGATAAGAACATCAAGTGCCTTGCAGGTGTGAATAATTGGAAAGATACAGTAATGTATAATATGCTACTGCATATTTGCAAATGTATTTTAGATCAATTATGAATAAATAAATAAATAAATAAATAAATAAATAAATAAATAAATAAATAAATAAATAAATAAATAAATAAATGATTATTATTATTGTAATTATTAGGGGGAGTGTACGGTGAATTATACCATAACATATGGAAAACAGAAATTACAAGCAATATACCTTTTTTTCGCCTTTAAGGTACTCCCCATTGACCACAGTGCTCTTTTTCCAACGCGTATGCAGCAGCTGGAAGCTGACAGTGAAGGCGTCTTTTGGAATCGATCGAAGAAGAGATGTCACAGGTATATGGATGTTTGGTGTATCAGCACAATGTGTCCCTTTCAGGATTCCCTCGAAGAGGGGTGCCGGCGCCAGATTATCGTGACGCACGGTGGATGTTGGAGACCAGTGACGCGCCGCTTAGCCAAGAAGTTGCGCAGTCAGGTATTGTCGTGTAGGAGACTCCACTTTGCAGTCCTGTACGTATTTGGCCATACACGCAGGATGCGTACCATCAGACGTTTCAAAACATGAAAACAAAAGGGCAAGGACAATCTCCACTTCTTCATAAACTGCCGTCATTTTTTTTTTTTTTTTTTTGCTAGTTGTTTTACATCGCACCGACACAGATAGGTCTTGTGGCGACGATGAGACAGGAAAGGACTAGGAGTTGGAAGGAAGTGGTCGCGGCCTTAATTAAGATACAGCCCCAACATTTGGCTGGTGTGAAAATGGGAAACCACAGAAAACCATCTTCAGGGCTGCCGACAGTAGCCGTCGTTGTCGGGACAATCATATAGAATTATCTACCTCCCCAGCTCCTTTCCGCCATACTTAGTAACCCCATTTATCGGAGATGAGTGGCAGCAGAATAGACGTCACTTCACAACAAACAGTGGTCAATGTAATGTTATTGTTGATCAGTTTTACAAGCTTTCGATATTGTAAGTATTCGCATTTAGTTTCCTTCCGACTCTGTGATATCAAGGCATCTATTCTTCTTTACTTCTTTCATGAACCGCTCTTGTCTTACCCTTTAAGCGATCATTCCTTTATAGTTTTCTCTCATTTTTTATTATCATCTTGACAATTTTCATTGTCGATGTGGACCAATGACCATGCGTTTTTAGACCTTAAGACAATCATGATAAAAACCATCGCCAGTTAACATACTTGAATTATTTTTATTAAGAAGAAAAGTTCGCCCGAATGGGCATTAGATTATAAACTAGCTCTTACGATAGTCACTCAACGACTTTGTTCTCGCTCGGCACACGGT
This sequence comes from Anabrus simplex, assembly GCF_040414725.1. NCBI lineage: Eukaryota > Metazoa > Arthropoda > Insecta > Orthoptera > Tettigoniidae > Anabrus > Anabrus simplex. The sequence goes on along the minus strand of NC_090265.1, from coordinate 36,957,292 downwards.
TGTACGATATCTGTCACACTTATTACTGCACAGAATACACACACAACTTTCATTAGGATCCTGACAGGCTTTGTTCACACAAACCTTATGGTGAAAGCCATGAATGGCAAGTCGTGTTATAATATGTCTTTGTTCTTAGTTTTCACTGGTCCAGTTCCTGTCGAGAATGGCATCCGTGGTGTAGAAATCTAATTCGATTTCTCTCCTCTTTGCTATTCTTCCTTCTGTACGCTCGATATAGCTTCTTGTGCATGGCAGATATAGTTGTAACCTCAGATTTTCTACACAGAAGTATTCTTTAGCTAGTTCATAAACCAGCTTTGTCGGTTCAAATTTTCCCACTCTCAATACATGCTTTAAAAATCGACTCTTTATACTCTCAATTTCTGCTAGGTCCTTAATTGACAAGTGTTCCCAAACTACCTGTAAGCCGTAAGTTGCTATGGAGTTATGGTTGTTTTGAAAGGGTCATTGCTGTGGCCAGGGACACGTCCGTTATATTCTGGATATTATAAATTGCTCTTATCACGGCTACTGTTCTCTCTTGTATATGATTTCGCTGTGGTTTGCAGGGTTATTCCTGGATACGTAAATTTACTGACCGTTTCTAGCGGTTGTCCTTTCAAGTAGAGTGCGTCTTTCACTGAGGTTTTTCCTCCCTTCCTAAAAGTCATCTGACTGTCTTATTCAGGTTAATTTCAAGGTGATTCATTTTCACCCATTTCCCGAGCTCTGTTAGTGTCTTTTGCATTTCCTCTCTGTTCTGGGAACCTATTACCATGTCGTCTGCATGGAATATAAGTGAAGTTTCTGGAGTTGTGTTAGTGATATCAACAATGTCTGCTGTGGTGTTGTTGAATAATAGCGGACTTAGGGGATCGCCCTGCAGCACTCCGTTCGTCTGTATGATGGGTTCTGACGTAGTGACGCCATCCTCTATAACAACTGTGTTGAACCTCAAAATGCTTTCCAACGATGTTGTTATCTGATTATTCACTCCAGTCATGTTTTTAACTTTTAGCATTATGATTTGTCTGTCTAATAGGTCAAACGCTTTCTTATAGTCAATTAAGATGGCGTACTATTTGCCCTTTCTGAGGCCCTCTTCTATCTCTCCAAGCAAGCAACTAGCTGTCTGTATAGTGCTTCTTCCTCGAGTGAGTCCAAACTGGCAGTCCGGTTTATTTGCCTCTTCTTCCAGTCTGTTTGCTATTATCTTCTTGTAGATCTTGAGGGGACCTGTAATAAGGCAGTAGTTGAATATGCTGGTCCAAAGTGGTAGTAGCATTTCAATGGACTGTTTGAGATGTTCATAGTAAATCTGGTCGGGGCCAGCTACCTTCCCGTTTCTTGCTTGTTTCACTGCTTCTAGGACTTCTGTTTTCTTTATGGGTCGTGATGTAGTTGTAGTGCCTACCCCTGAGGGGTGACTCGATGAATTTTGTACGTAATCGAAGTTTCGGCTGTTCAATATTTCTCCAAAGTGAGTTTTCCATGTACTCATAGGTATGTCCTTACCCTTTGGTGTTGCTTTCATCCGAAGTGCGATAAAGGGGTCTATCCGTGCTTTTTCCATCAATTTCCTAGACTCTGATTCCATATATGCTGACCGCTTTTCTTATACTAGCTGTCTATATCCCTTTCTATGGTTTGCACAGATCTGTAAGTACAAATCCGATCCTATAGTTCTCGCTCTATACGGGGCTAGGAAGGTTCCCTTCCTTTTTGCGTAGCATTCGTTGTCAGACCAAGGTTTGGCTCTTCTCCGTCTGCGTGGCTTTGTTGCTTGTTGTGGAGGTGAGTTTTTCCACCGCCCAATTAAGGTCACCCTTTCTCTATGAGGTAAGCTGCCTTTTCTGTTTCCCCATTTTCTATATGTTTGGCTAAATCAAGCATTCTTGGGGGTTTTGGTTTCTTCTTCCCTGCAGGTTGGCATTGCTCATGCCTCCCAACTGTGAAATCTGTAGCTAACGGAAAATGTTTTCTAATAGGTGCTGCTACCGTATTCCACAAAGTTTCTTGCTTAATTATAGTCATTCCTTCTACATTGTAGAAAACTAAATCTATACTGCTAGATCCGGTGGGTGCAAAAGATGTCTTCTCCTCCTTCTTGTTTACTAGTGTGAAGCCTTCATCCATCATGTCCAGCATTAATTAATTTTTTATTTAATTTGTCTATCCTGAAGTTGAAATCCCCTGCTATAAATATGTTTCTGTCTCTATTGTTCAATTTTGCAATAGCTGCTGCGAGTTTTTCTATAACCCCTTCTGTACTGGAGTTCGGATTTATACATATGCAAATGACGGTGATTTCTGTAGTTTTCACCGTTAACATCTTGTCTTCTTTATACGAAACTCTCAGTTACCCAACTGCATCCCTCAGGAAGCAAGATACCTCTTCTTCTGGTCTCCCTCTAGTGGGTATTGCAGGTGCATCTATCCCGTAGAACCCGGGTATGTCTATTGGATCCAACACAAATGTTTCCGTGATTAACAGCACATCCGTTTGTTCGATTGTCTTAAATGGTCTATATACCCATTTGTATATGATTCTGACCGAGTGTGGGTGTACTAGTACAAAACTACATAAATTACCATTGAGTTGATTTCACAGCACAATCCGGAGATCCAAAATTCCAGAACTCACGTTTCATTCCTCCGTCTGTTATGTTACAGTAGCAATCTGCATGAAATGAAGGGATTTAGCTTTCACATCGAAAAACGCACAATGAATTTAACCTATATAGAGGAGTGTTATGTTATTATACAATATTCTTAATTTTATGTATGCGTTGAAATATCACTGATAATTAATCGTTTTTCTCGAAGGAGTAATCAAACCATATCCAGCCGTAAAATTATGAATTCCAAACTTGAACAAACGACAATGACAGTGATACAGTGTTTACCTATACCTCCCATTACTCCCCGTTATTGTGTCTACAGTGTCCGTTTAACTCTGTAAGTGCCGCTATTACTTGTAGTTACGTAACTACCTCGGAGTTTCGTACATAACCTCTCAGCAGTTTGAAACCTTTGGTGAAAAGTCACTTCTGAGTAACAGCAACGAATAAATATACTTGTGTAATGGGTCTGCTTGTCGAGAGTTATCAACGCAAAAATACAATTTCCTCTCAGGAATCGTAACATAACGATATACGGTATACTCTCAGGAGTTTGAAGTCGAAGTGTACGATCATCAAGCAACCATGCGACCGCTCCAAATGAAACCGAGAAAGCTGTAGTAAAAGCCTTCTCGCATCTAACACAAGACTTGAGGAACACATCCTACAATAGAATTACTCAAATGCGAACTCAGCATTTGCTTGTTACTGTAGACACGAATGATACAGAAATACCATTATTTTCAAATTCTGAGCAATGTAGAGACTAAACTCATAATTTATATATATACATGTAGATGCTCTCCTCATCACCCCAATAATTCTTTTACATCGGTGTTTTCCATTCTGTGGAACAAATTTAGGGGATCCGTGGCTTTACATACATGTCTTAATTTATAAAGCACTCAGTTTTTCACAATCAATATTTTATCAGCAGGCGAAAGAATGCCATGGCATAACATGTTCAAAGCTACCCTACCCCATATCCTGCACTTCCTTTTCTAATACCCGTCAAGTACAATTTATAATCTCCTATCTCTTCCTCGTTATCTCCCCTTACCCGAATATCAGTTACTCCTAGCACATCCAGACGCATCCTCTTCGCTGACTCAGCCAGTTCTACACTTTCTTTCTTCCATAAGCCCCATTAATATTTATAGATCCCCATCAAATTCAATTTCCTTTGTATATCATTTACTCGAGTACGAATTCCTGGCGGATCATATCATTGCTCTCAGAAAAGCCGATCCATGGCATCTTAATCCTGGACTTCTGGAGGCGGTTCATTTTGTGACGTGGGGAACCCGGTGAACAATATGCCCCTGATTGTCAATTAGTATCTGGATCGAACTGGTAGTACCACCTCTCATCGCCTATGATGATTGTTGTCAGAAAAGCTGGACTCGTTCACACGTGTCAGTGAAATCTCCAGCAATTTCCACCTGTGTTGCGCTCTGCTCATCAGTCAATGTGCAGGAAACACAAATGCAGAACTTATCTTACGCTCACCCTGATTGTTGTGAAGGATGGTGTTCACACTCTCCTTCCTAATCCCTAATTCCTCTGATATCCTTCTCGGAGACAGTCGCCGGTTTTCTGTCAGTATCTGCCACACTTGCTCGTTGTTTTCTGCACTTCTGCTTGTTCACCGTAGACGTGGGAACTATCAAGAGTTTCCTGTCCTGACCAAAAGAGTTTGTGCCGGCCACATGAGTAATGTACTCCTTGCACACTGTGTATTCCTTGGAGATAAGAAATTGTGACAGAATGTTCTGTTATCTTTGGAGATTGTTTATTGTTATTGTACCGGGGATACACCTTCTCCGTCCCGTTGAACCGTGCGCCTTCTAGAAGGCCATCTGTGCTGTGAATCCTGAATTAATCTAATTCAAGATGCATGGATCTTTAACCTTTAGATGTCTCTACTATCGGCCTATGTGCCCCCTCTGGCGGGATTAAAGACAATTAATTTTAAGGGAATTTTCAATTTTCATTGTTTGTAAACCTTAAGTTTTGTAGATTGCTTTTCATGTGCTAAAGTTGTCAGCGCTCCTACGGCTTCCTTCTTCCTTATTTATTAATCAATCACGAATTTTGTGAATTTTTCTCTAGCCAATTAAAATTGGGGGGTGTACAGACATTCTACCTAGCCTAGGAGAGTTCTGGAACTTTTATATCTGAGATTCTATAAACACTGGGCGCTTTGGGCCGTATTGTCATATTCATCGCTCCGGTCTAGTGCGTGTACAGCATAATAGGAGCCATGGGATGTAATCCCGCATTCGGTAGGCCCAACAGTTCAAGGTAATGGCAGATATCTCTTAACATATAATACCTCCAGGCAGATAGCTTGAGGGGAAGGTTTCAAACTTCTTTGATTAATATAAGGTTCCGAAATCACTGTTTAAATGTAAATTTTCGGCATGTCTGTGGACTTGGTTCAAATTTCTACAGGAAAATATGTAATTTAGGGAATAAAGAGCGTTCATCTTCTGTTAATTTCTATTCAACTTGGTATAGGGTGACTAAGATTTTCTAAACCTTTCAATTCTTCACACTGCTTTCGTACTTAATATTTCTCATCTAGACATCCCCTCTAGTATAGGCTTAGCCTCTGCAACTTCGGGCCATAAGCTCATTTATGATTTTAAGTGTTTTTCAAAAGGAGTGTAAGAGTTTCGCCACCTAGCCTTTTGTTCACGGCCGATGGTCTGAAACCTTTTATTTTTGCATTAAGGCCATTTAGTATGGGCACTCATGACAAAAGGTGTAAATTACTGTTGAGCAGTAGTGACAGTAAACATAGTATTTGAAGTTTATCTGGCGTAATTTGGTAACAAATTTGTGCCTCTGAGAGTGTGGACCGTAGTAAATTTTGGAGCGCAGTCTCTTAGAATGTAAGTGAGTGGAGCAAATATATGCTCTTGTAAAGTAGTGTACCTTTAGAGCTACATCCAGATTTTCTAAGTACCAAGTTCTAAAATAACAAAAAACGGAAGAAATAAAATTTCAAAATTTTGTACTTTATCTTATGCTCTGTTTAGTTCACTGTCCACCTATTCACCCCAGCACCTTCTTACACCTCTGTGAACCACGGCAATCCCGTACCAGTTATGAATAGATATCCACTGATAGTGTATTCGAGTGTAAAATAATATTGTAGTGTAAAAATAAATAGTAAGTGCTGCGTTATATTAGTCCCTTACAAATATTGGTGACCGTCGATGTAATGGAAGGCATAAAGCCAGGAGACTCTGTCGTGGTAGTCGATAAGGTAATCGTGATACGTCCTCCTTTCTGGGCCGAGAAGCACACTCTGAAGCTCACTGCTCGGTGTACGATCTCAGGTATCACTTCGGAGATGACAAAATGTAATTATCTCCTAGTACAGTTGGATCAAAAATTACGGAGAATATATGGCACCCATCAATCAGTCACTACTGATCCGCATTTAGGGCAGTCGCCCAGGTGGCAGATTCCCTATCTGTTGTTTTCCTAGCCTTTCCTTTTATGATTTCAAAGAAATTGGAAATCTATTGAACATCTCACTTGGTAAGTTATTCCAATCCCTAACTCCCCTTACTATAAACAAATATTTGCCCCAATTTGTCCTCTTGAATTCCAGCTTTTCTTCATATTGTGATATTTCCTACTTTTAAAGACACCAGTCAAACTTATTCGTCTAATGATGTCATTCCACGCCATCTCTCCACTGACAGTCCGGAACATACCGCTTAGTCGAGCAGCTCGTCCCTTTTCTCCCAAGTCTTCCCAGCCCAAAGTTTGCAATATGTTTGTAACCCTACTCTTTTGTTAATTCCAAAGAAGTTAGTAAGTATAGTGCCCCAAAGAAAATATTATTAGCAATATTTTCTGATAGTGAAGAGAGTGAAGTCAAGAAATGATAGGTGGGCTTGAGCTTGGGGATCCCAAACCTAGCATATATTGAGTAAAATGCGTTGATTATCAGGGACGAATTCCTCCTATAAAATCCTTCGCACATTGTGTCTAGATAAATTACCAGCACTCATTATAAATACATTAGCGATATCACACGAGAATCTTGACAAACTTTGAGTTAGGTGATCGCATTTGGGATTTTGAAAATGTGAATGCCTTTCAGCTTCACTTTCTTTATCAAGAATAACGTCAAGATCGCCTGAAGCCTGCCTATTTACTGACTAACGGAAGTGGACAACATCGTTTGGAAGCACCAGATCCTCACACGAACTCCCATGCCAAACCAGTGAAGGACAATCAGCAACAGAAGACTACTCGTTTTGGGAGAACTGTACATTTCCCTTCTCGATATTTGGAAATTCTGAAGGGAGGGTGATGTGGGGACCGCATGAGTAATGTACTCCTTGACATTATGCACATTGTATACTCCTTGGAGAGAAGATGTTACGATAGAATTTTTTGATATCTTTGGAGATTGTTTATTGTTATGACTAGATACTCACTGATAGTACATTTGGTAACAATTCACATATCGGTCACAAGCATAAATAAGATAATAATCATGGCTGGCGGTGTCGCGAATGGACTCTGCCATTGGTTGAAGATTAACCCAATGAAACAATGCTCCCATAATTCAAGACAGTGAGATGTTTTGACCAACTTAGGCGGTATAAAAATAGCCAAAACAATGAGGCATTGTTACCGTCACACTAAACATCGTTGTAGTCGGGAGGAAGAATGGAAAGAATAAGACTATGTAATCAATAACAAAAATATCTCGCTGTCTTCAATTATGGGAGTGACGTCTCATTGCGTAAATCTTCAGCCAATGGCAAAGTCCATTCGTGCCACTGCCAGCCATGATTAATAATTGAAAAGGAGAAAAAATAACATTTTGAATGTTCCAGGGCTAGCCATACAATAATTTCGAATCACGCCACTGTAAAGCATAGATTGCGCTGATATCACACCTGTAAATCATGGGACAAAAATCATAGAATTCGAATTTTCGAGAGGAGGAGTAATAATTAACCTTTATAAATGGTCCAGGGCCAACCATTACGTTTCGTCCGGAGAAAACGAAGCGTGTTAATTTTAACTAGATACAGTGGTGTGTAATAGCGCTAATGCTAGAGGCCTAAAGCCGCTTTGCGGCTTCATCAACGTCCAATGGGTTTGCAAGTAGAAGGACTTAACCTATCGAGTCGAATGATTTTGTCACTTGCCGGGCAAAACTGCTGCACTAACTGAACTGTTGCCGGAAAAATTTTAACACTAATAATAATAATAATAATAATAATAATAATAATAATAATAATAATAATATGTTAAATGGTCAAGGGTAGACGAATGCTGAAAAATTAATTCATGCACACACATAAACAAAGTATAACGTACTGTACCGTACCCAAGGGTAAATACCCTCTAGGACGATGCCTCCATTCCTGTATGAACATCCGACTAACTCAGGGTTGGGCAGAGTGTGGGTTGGTTGTCGGTTGGGTCAGGATAAAAAGTCGAAGTTCTACTCTAAAATATCAACCAATGACAGGAAATGGAGGTATAACACGAATGAGAAACAATCATAGGGGGTAAGATCGATTTATTGATAAATATCCCCGATCATATTACGAGAAAAACAATTAAATCAATGAATAAAATAATATGTCAAAATGAACTCAAAATATAGAAAATAAATGAAAGTTAAAACGTTACTTGAATGATAATACAAAATTTGAAATCAAAAATCAAGTTCAACAAAGAACATTATATACATCAAGACTGAGCTTCTTCTTATAGTCCATTGTTTATATTGTATGGCAACAAGTGTACGCAAACACTGACATGTGGTATTTCCGTATGGAGTTACACACTATCGCATCACAACGATATGGTTTCCAAAGTTAAGTTAAATCCGAGAGTCGCCGAAATGTTACCGTTAAATAAAAGTTACATTATAAAGAAAAGTTACGACGAAAAGAAAAATAATTAAGACGCAATAGGACGCTATGTAAGTTATGCAAAATACTAGGGGCATATCCTATACTATATTTACAACAATTCAAATAATCAAACAAAACACACACACACACACATATATATATATCGGATATCGAGTAAAATCTTAAATGCTACACAGATTCTAATGTGAATCCCGGTTCACTGCATAAGATCTAGACAGAACTAGATAAACCACCAATACTTCAGCACTCGGGCTGTTCCCTTTTAAAACAACGAGATAAGGTATACAACCACAAATAACAATGTAAAACATCATCCTGTAAGGGAAAAACATATAAATAACCCTTGAGACCATGAAGAAAGCAATGGGCAACATTGATCCTTCTGCTACATTTGAGTGCTCACATCATGTACTACCGGGTAGATTACGAGCTGAAAAGAAATGTTGAACTCAACACTATGCTAAAGTTTGGATTCTGCCTCCCGAGACTGCCACAAGGAAATATCGTCTCATTCACGCCTACAGATAAACACAGGCCAGAAATCAGCTTTCCATGAGTTAACGTCTTTCGCCGACTACACGGAAACTCAATTTATTCATTCCTTCTTAGCATACTTGTGCCATTTAACAACATCAGACTCAATAGTCTGGAATTAACACTGTCCATTCTGATCACAATATACACTCAGAAGACACTTGGCAGGCACACACATCTGCACAATATTCTTTCTCTTGTCAGGCATACAATCAGCCTGCACCAATACATTATAATTCAGCATGCAATCTTTATCTCTTATTTCTCATAAATCCCATTGGCCTTCCACATTATGAGACTCAGTTCGTGTCCTTTGCAGACCATCAGGCAAAACAGAATCCAACTTAACTTCAAAGATCTTATTTTAACAACGACGTTCTGCAGCTCCTTCAGTCAGCTTCCGTAAAATCATGCATCATGCAGAATATCTTTACCTGTCTCTCTGAATAACCTAAATGAAATGAACTAATACGTATTTAACGTTGTATAAAGATGAACCTGTCAATCTAGCCCTTCTAGCATATATATAAGGAAACTCGGAATATCCTATACTAAGTAACATGCATAAATAAACAGCAACTAATCCTATCAATCCCTCATTTTCCCAATCATCTAATCATAAAACAAAATGAAAATAAAATAAACATGCATTATTCTCGTATCCGAATCTATCATAGTAACAAAATTAAACAAACACATGCCATCAGGCTTACTTTACATAAAATTAAAAATCCTATCGACACTGCCCTAGTACCTTAACATAATTTACATATCATGCCATAAATAACACATGCGTCTTAACTGAAATTCATCCGACGACTCTCGAGATACCGGGATAGCAGCTTACATCCCCGCTGATTGATGGATTCACACCATGTTAATCACAGCATTAACATGTTGGAATGCACTTCCTTCTTCTGCATGCATAGCCATCATCTTGCTGGAAAATAATTCACTGGAACACAGAAGACTTTGGTTGACAATATCTTCGCTGCTTAATGCTACGAGCCGAAATACCCTTTCTCTTTACAAGATCAGCTAAACACACTGATACATTTATAATACACTTCACTTAAATGGTGAAAATACAGTTTGAAAAGCAGCACACGGTTCGCTACGAAAGTTCCTCGCGAAACGCGCCCGTCGCGAAGTAGTGAAACAATAGCACGTCTCCTCTACACTTGCTACACAGCGGTCACTAAGCACCGTCTTTATATATTGAAAGTAAACTCTGCCAAAATCTACTATTCCATTTACTCAAGAACAGTAAAATCTTCCAACTGCACAATTTAAAATATCATTTAGAACCAGTTACTGTTACTGGAATAACACTACGTTAATCACCATCACCAATCAGGATTTGTGCTTCCGCACTATCCAAGCATTTAACACAGAGTGACGCTCTCCAGAGCTTGGGTTACTAAGGAGGCTTCGGTGACGCCATATCAATATTGGGGTTCCCGGGTGTCTGAACCAACCACCAGTCAGAAAATTCGTCGTATATGATGACACAATATTTATTGTGATATATTTACAAAACACAGCTCAAACACTAGCAAATCTCTTCCACCAGTTTTTATATTACATTTCCAAATATATCTGACTTCTGAAACTGTGGAAAAACGATTACCGACTGAAACTGACTTTAGCAACTGAGCACGTTGGTCATTCTGGAATTAAGATTTGGCGCGGTGTATCTTCCATGTTTGCCAAGTCCTGAAGTTCCCATTGGCTGAAATATCTTGCTTGGTCATCATCTAATACACGTGTCGATCCTTGCCAACGCTTGGTTACGCCACCCTTTCTCACGGTCATACGGAAATATGAAGCAATATCCAGCGACTCACTGTCTTGCTCAACATTCGGTATCAACTATCTTGGGATACGATACTTTAACATGTTAGACTGCTTTTATGAATAAATTTTACATATTGGGTCAAATAATACTTTAATTATTATTATGGGCCGGCAGGATACGGCTCAGTACCGTACATAGAAAGAAAGAAGTATTATACCAAAATTTAGCATAACTTATTGGATAGCTCCTAAAGAATAATTCCTTTCCCTAACAAGCCGTGGTTAACGTAAAAAGACAACAAATCTTCAGACTTACTCTTGAAATCATTAAAATCAGTAATTTTGACATAGCAACTTCTGCATCGAACGACATACATGTTTAACAATAGCTTGTTGATTACCACAGCAACGAAGAATTCATTTATGACCGTAGCAACTAACCATGAATAAATTAAAAAGCGCGACCAAAGTTGGTACTAGAAAATAGGAGCTCAGTTAAGTTGGTACTAGGAACTAATTACGTCACATCAGTTGGTACCAGTCGCCAAGAATCTACTTAGCTCTTAGTGACAAATGAACATTAAACAGCGGTTCCTACTGGAGAGGGTTATGTGTAGTTTTACCGTGCATTCGAGTGTAAAATAATATTGTGGTATAAAAATAAATAGTAAGTGCTGCGACACTAGTCCCTTACAAGATTGAACCGAATAATTCTCGGCTTACGGCTTCCCGCACGTTTATTCAAAATCATTATCATGCTTTATCCCGCTCATACACATAATACGTAATGCAACCAAGTAGCACCACCCAGCAGTTATCGTCTGCCGATCTCACCCCAACTCACTGCATAGCAAACCTCAGCCCGCACGTAGTCACTGAAGGAAACGGGAAGTTAGTAGCTTAAGTTAAGTACAGAAAAAATTTATCAAAGTCACTAAGGTGGCAGTGGAATTCAGCATTCATAATTTTGTTTCACTTGTTCATAACATCACCAATTGAGGCGACATCCAGAAGAAGTTGCCTTTGTGATAGTGAGACTTAAACATTTTAACACTTATAACTCTTAAGATATAAATGATTTCATTTCTTATCATTAGTGTGTTTTATAACTACTTATATTTTATCTGTATTGTGTGTTTGATCTTAAACATTCTAGTTTTAATTAGAGAGTTAAATAAAATAAGTGTGTTATGTGCCCTTTTTCCAACCAGGGGTTAGGTTTAAATTAATGTGCACTCTGAGACTCAAGATATTCATTTATTGTACACTGAAAAAGTATAAAACTATAAAATGTCTTGGTTGTATGACATCCAAACAAATTTTCTGGCAAAAATAAGTATGTAGAAGAAAAATAACTATAGGTGGTTAAAAAAGCCTACAAAATCAAATTTGCTGACATACAAGTTAGGTGGCCTATGTTACTGATTAGATTCATCCAATATTTGTTCATTCTAATCACGGTCCTCATGGAGTAAGATCAAGTTTTGAGACGAGGTTTATTTTGGTTGTTACAATGTTGATATAAGCAGAGAGGGTCATACAAGGTGATAGATAAGCAACTTGAATTGCCTTGTTTTGCCCATTGTAGAATGGGTCAAATAAGTTACACTGGTCTTGAAATGGAAAATATTCATAACATTTATGTTTACAACATTTACTAACCAATTAAAAATAGTTTGATGGAACTACTTCATCTTTGTGTGTAACATACTCCTCACTTCGAAATTTATGAATTCATGAATTTTCTCGTTTCTTATTTACAGTACGGTACGTGTCTATGCATCAATCGTTTATTCTTTTCAACTGGCTTAGTTATATCCATCATTGTAGTTCATTCACAATGAGCATTAAAGCACAATCTAAAAGAACATTTTATAATTAGGTTATGTTATGATTCTTTAGGGTGAGTGAATTCTTTATTCTTTATTATTTTTCTCCAGATCTACAGTAAAAATGCCCATTTGATCTGATCAATGAGAAAAATAACAATGTCCAGCCTATAGTCAGAATAAACTAAAATGGAATGAACAACAGATGCTGATATATGGCCCATGAACCACTCCTTATCGGAGATCCAATGGTCATGACACTACGGCAGTAAACGGCACATGTAGTTTACAAACCTACATCTCTTCAATGACAAACAGGCAAAATTAAATACAATAAGGCAAACTAAAATGAAACGCGCCACTGATAGAGGAAAAATTAAAATGGAAATGAGTGACTGATGCTGATAACCAGTTGACTTAATAAAGCTGCGCACCCGCTGGGGTTACGCAACATTAACCATGTCCCAGATTTGCTTGCCTGAGTAAGCCAGTCTGGCAACACCCATTCTACTACTAGCGAACCCCGGAAAGATCACGTTTTCTGTTGAGTGCGCTGACTTTTCTGTTTACACAAGGCAGTCCTCTACCATTTAAATTACTTAATGTCTCTACCACACTTACTCAATCTGCTGAGCTGCCCTATCTCGATTACCACACAAGCACTGCACCATTTAGAGTTCCAACTTCATATTCAATTGCGCCATAAGAAAGCCGTCCGACGTTTCAAACTCTTCAACTAAATACTCTCCGAAACAACCTTACTCAATATCAACCCCCACACTGAAGATTAAATTTACTATACAGACATAGCGCTCCACTTCGTACTCAATTGCGCAATAAGAAAGTCATCCAATGTTTCCAACCCTTTAACTAAATACTCTGTGAAACAACATTGCTCTAAATCCCGCCCCCAAAGATAAAATTTACTATACAGAATTATATTACCATATACCAACTTAACTATAAACATACCTCCAAGTCACACTTCACCAATACCTTCACTCTACAACAACTACCACCGTGTGACATCACACCATCTCATTCACCTCCTCTCTTTAACCATAAGCATTGCACCAATAACTTCACCCTCCAAACACTTTTTTTTTGCTAGTTGCTTTACGTCGCACCGACACAGATAGGTCTTATTGCGACGATGGGACAAGGGAGGGTGTGGGAAGTGGGAAGGAAGCGGACGTGGCCTTAATTAAGTTACAGCCCCAGCATTTGCCTGGTGTGAAAATGGGAAACCACGGAAAACCATTTTCAGGGCTGCCGATAGTGGGGTTCGAACCTACTATCTGCCGAATACTGGATACTGGCCGCACTTAAGCGACTGCAGCTATCGAGCTCGGTCCTCAAAACACTAGCCACAGTGACATAATACCATATTTACCTTAACAGTCCAAATACATCACTCCCATCTCTACATTCAATTACCATTAAATGACTTCTTCACTCTTACCTTACTAACAATTAATACACATTCAAGACACTAGGCCTTTCATATACAATTACCTCTTGACAACCCAAGGCAACTCAAATATACACATACCACCACTTACTATAATCGCTCTCACATATAACTCCAAATCACATTTCAGCAATAATTTCTTCATCCAAACAACAACCACCATATAACACCATGAACCACTGCTATACGGACTTATTCACTTGAATACCATAATACTTTCACACTTGTCTCCACCCAACCACCACATATACGTAATCATTTCTCATTATACTATCTACACAGGACACTAGGCATTTCACATACAATAACCTCTACACTTTTCTCCACCCACATCTGCCTAATACCGCACTTACGTTAACAGTCCGATTTCATCACTCCTAACTCTACATTAAATGACGCCTTCACTCTTAGCTTACTTTCAATTAATACACCAAGACACTAGGCATTTAATATACAAGCACAACTCCAATTCCCATTTCATCAATAATTTCACAATCACTATCAACGTCTCTTTTTACTCTAATACCGTACTCTTGTATCCAATGCATCTGCTCTAATAATGCACCCCTCACACTATTACCAAATACCACTTGCTAATTTCAACAATTCTCTTACTTCTTGCTAACTTTATTAGCGTTTTTACTTCTTGTAACAATACCCTAATCACTTAATCGTATTCCCCACATGCTTCTGTTCCCCCTTTCGTTCCAGTACCGCTCTGCTCTCTTCCAGGTTGCCTCTGAACATTCCTTTCTCCTCTGTGCCTCCGTTTCTTCACTGTTTCTACTCTGCTGGCTTCCCTTGTTTCTAGCTGTGACCATATCTGTATCCCTGGACCTTCCTATTCTCGCCCTATTATCCATTACTCCTTCCTTATTACTGTTTATGATCACATTTTCAGTTGGCACCTCTCCATGTCTTTCTTCGCACAGCTCACTGTTTCTTTTTGGTATTGGCCTTACTGCCTCCCCCGTCTTCTCCAATATTAATGTCTATAACTTGCCTACCTTCCCCACTAATCACTATACTCCTCTCTGTCACTTCGTCTTGTTTCATCTTCTTTTCTAGGTCCATCAATTTATTCACAGACCAGATTCTACTGACACTACTAGTTCCTGATCTCTGATAACTACTCACATTCCTTGGTGTCTAGCTCGTATGATATGTTTTTTGAGAATTTTTGCATTCCTGATCGCTTCACTTCCCACGTCCCTCTTGATCCATATTTTTCCCTCTGCATATTGCCCGCATTTCCAACCACAATATCGGCCATCAACGTAGAAAACAGTTGTACTTTAATAGGTCGGTTTCCGGCTCCATGGCTAAATGGTTAGCGTGCTGGCCTTTAGTCACAGGGGTCCCGGGTTCGATTCCCGGCAGGGTCGGGAATTTTAACCAACATTGGTTAATTTCGCTGGCACGGGGTCTGGGTGTATGTGCCGTCTTCATCATAATTTCATCCTCATCACGATGCGCAGGTCGCCTACGGGTTTCAAATGAAAAGACCTGCATCTGGCGAGCCGAACATGTTCTCGGACACTCCCGGTACTAAAAGCCATACGCCATTTCATTTCAATAGGCCGGTTACCTCTAACTCTCCCAATTCTCTGCACATTGTCTATGTCCACTTCGCTAAAGTTAATTTTCATTTCCCCCTGAATTAGGTTCACCACTTTATGAATTGTGAGCACTTTGTCCCCTCTCTTCTCCTCTGGCACACCATATATAAATAGGCATTTCTTCCTGCGATTTAGAGTGCTGGCTTCCACTTCTGCTTTTTCAGAGTCTCCTCGTCTAGTCGTCCTATTTTTTCCCTTAATGCTACACATTCTTCGGCATTTTTCCTCGCTTGAGATGTTCTGTCGTCTGCCTTTTCTCGGAACCATCCCTTCATTTTTTCGAGCTCCCTCGTTTGCTGTTGTATCGTGTATTTGAGTTGCTCAAAGGGGCAGACTTCTACAACCACCTCTTTTACAACTCTTCTGATTGCTTCCATGTCTTCCCAACTCATATTTCCATTGGAAGTTGGACCTGGGTTCAGCTCGACTCCCCCAATCCATAGCAATACTATAATCACCGCCGCTGTCAGCATTAATTCTCCTTTCGTTCCCATTTCCATTCTACACCCTCCTGGTTTCACTTCTTCTTTCTTCTTTCTTCCCTGCCATCTTCGTATGATCGCCCTGTATTGCTCCATACCAATCATTGTCAGTAAACTCTTCACTTCTTTCCTGCACTCAGCACTTGCGCTCCCCTCTCACTCTCCCGGGACCCTCCACTCAACACGTCTGCGCTCGTCAGTGCCTTAGGCTGTACTGGTGTTATGATTCAACAGGCTTACAACTATCAAACATGTTTTTGCAAAAACTGTGCTACTGAACTCTGGTGTTGAGATATTCAACTGAAATTTTCACACAGTATTCTCAACATTATGGCGTGTTAGGAAAAAATGATTGTCGGAGAAAGGGCACATATGCCTATGTGCCCTTTATCCAGATGCCTCCTCAATTAATAATCATGGACAAGTTCACGGACGAAATACCCCTTAGGGTGGGGGCGGTAGAACAACAGCGGTACACTCTGCCTGCCATGAGAGGCGACTAAAAGGGGCCCCGGGGTCTTTAAACTTGGGAGCGTGGGTTAGCCACACCGGGTCCTCAGCTTAGTCCTGGCATTGCTTCCACTTATGCTGGCTCCTCAGTTTCATACATCCAATCCGACCTCCTTTGGTCAACTCTTTTTTTTCTTTTCCGACCCCGACGGTATTAGGTATCAAGACCTAGGCAGTCATTTATTTGTATGCCCTTCATGACTCTTGTCTTTCATTGGCCGATACCTTCATTTTTCGAAGTGTCGGATCCCTTCCATTTTTTCTCTCTGTTTAGTGTTATATAGAGGATGGCTGCCTTGTTGTACTTCCTCTTAAAACCACCACCACCTTACAGACGAAAACAATATTGTAAAGTAACTGATGCACCAGATCAACACAAGTTGGGGAGAGGATCACATGTCGCAAGTGGCAGACCCGAAGCTTGCACCGTTCTTGAGGAAAGTCGTGTTTTGGGAACTGCAAGAATTGTAACATAGCGGCTGGCGGTGGCTGCCGGGGTGTTTATACCGGTTGCGGCCTGCTGGTGTATCTTCAAGGTCGAGCATCAACTATCAACAAATACAATAACAACAAGCATATCCTCTTTCCAGAGGAACACTAGCACTAGTACATTCACCGAGTTTCGTGACAGTACAGGGCGTAACTTCACGCTTTAAACTTGGCAAACTCATGAACTTTCGGTAAATATTTAACAATATGACATTAAGTCTAACGTGGCCTATCCAATGATGATGATTCTTGACCGTTATGTGTACCCTCAATGTGAAAATGGGAAACAACGGAACACTATCTTCAAGACGACTGTTAATGGGATTCAAACCACTCACGATCCGATTGCAGCAAACTCGTCGGAACAGCGTGCCACTAACAACTGCGTCGTGCGGCTCAGGTTGGCCAGCTCGTTAATACATAACACCATAATACACAATTGTCCGGCTGCATAGCTGAATAGCTAGTACACTAGCCTTCCGTTCTTGAGGCCCCGGCTGTGATTCCCGTCTAGGATTATTACATTAACAAATACATTCCTATAACTCGCGGCCAGGGGTTTTCTGTCGTCTTCTACACTTGTACGCAGCACATTAACACTCAGCATTTGTCTCCTAATGGTTGGTGTCAATAAGTGCATCCGGCCGTAAAAGTCTGCCAAATGTCCTACAACGCCTGACCATAAAGGAAATCCGTTTATCTGAAGTATTTCCAGGACTACATTCACCAGTATGCGGCCGTGAGACATATCTTCACGGATTTAGAAGCTCTGCAGTTTCCACTGGGTGACGAAAGAAGCCATTTTATTATGTGTACCGACTCGTTAAGTTCTCTGCATTCAATTGAAACCTGTTTCTCGTAACACCCACTGGTGCAGCCGATTCATGATCTTTTAGCCAGGTTAAGTGATGCTGGCACCAGAATCACTTTCGCGTGGCTTCCAAGCCACGTTGGGATGCAGGAAGTGAACTTGCGGACGAAGCTGCAAAGGAAGCGGTACTTTCGAAACCGACTTTCAACCTATTAGGTCGTGTTACGTACATTTAGTACATATTGAAGAGATGTTAAGTACAGAACAAAAATGGCCAACCAGACACGACCTAATAGGTTGAAAGTCGGTTTCGATTACAATGCGGTAGTGAAAATTCAATGTTCATTGAAGCGGTACTTTCACCTCCAAGACCTATTAATGTACCTGCTAAAGATATTTGTTCTCAGCTACGTCGAACCATCTTGGCATCCTGGGAATCGGAGTGGCTAGCTATCCGAACTCCCAACAAGCTGAGAGCAATTAAGTAGACAACCACCGTGTGGTGGTCCTCTTTCCGGCCTTCACTGAGAGAGGCCGTAGTATTGTGTTGGCTGAGGATAGGTCAAGGACGATCTACGCATTCTTAACTCCTAAAGAGGGAAGACCCCTCAGTGTGTTCTTGTGGTGCCGATTTCCCCGTGGACCACGTGCTTACAGAGTGCGCCGATCTCTCTGGCCTAAGACGAAACCTCTGCCCGCAGGAAACACTCGAACGCATATTAGCCGCTGACACGAGTACTGCTGATCTCATCAACCACTGTATGTGCGACAGTGGATTAATCAAAATTATGTAATTTTCAAGTGTTCTGTTACACAGGGATCTCACGTTCCCTTTTGATTCGTTCGTGATTTTTCCGCTTAATTCAATATTTGTTTGTTTTATGTTGTACTTCGTTTCCAAATTCCTTCATTGAATACATTTCTTTTCCACTTAATTTGTTCAGAAAGGATGATTACCTAGTTGTACTTCCTCTTGAGACAACAATCACCACCACCTTAGAGGATAAACGGGATAGAATGTAGTATAATATAAACAATCCCAGTGGCATCGCTGCTTGCTTCTTACCAAGGCAGTCTGTGTTTGATTCTCAGCCAATACACGTGGGATTTACGAAAGGAAATGTCATTTCATATGCGTCGGATTCCACATAAAATGGAGGCCCCGTGGCGTATGATCACAAACTAAATGTCACGTAAAACTTAAAACTACTAATAGAAAAATTAGAACACAACGACAAAGTGTTTGTGTACCTTTTGTAGAGCTACAGACTCAACCAGATTGGTCGTAGCAGATGGTGCACATTGTTACAGGAGGTGTTCGTAATGTCCACCATAATACATGTTCGACACCATCGGAGAACGTTCCCTTGAACCCGCCTCAGTACCTCAACAGCTGAACAGCTTCCAAGATACGTTCCCAAAACTCTTGCAGGTTTTCAAATTCTCTGCGATACACCTTAGATTAATTCTTGTATCCCGAAAGAAGTAATATAAGGGGTTGAGAATGGGGCTTCTTGCCGCTCAGCAGATAGAGCCAAACACCGAAACCATCGCTGCGAAAAGGTGGCCTCCAGGCGCATTGTCGTAGTAAAGTACAGGGGCTCTGCATCATGTTGAAACCACATATGCAATCGTGTATGGAGTAGAAGGTCCTTTAGGAGTAGCTGTAGAGTGCCCTCTAGAAACCGTAGGTAGAACACGCCAGTCTCTCTACAAGGTAATACCACAAGTCCTATGTTAATGTCCGCTAACATGTTTATCTAACCATCAAAATAAAACCTTACCTGGTGATGGAAACATCTCATGGCATGGGAATTGTACTCTGACCCCTCGTATGCCACTCCTCATAAACGAGGCCTCTCCTGTGAATAAAATATTAATCACGAAGTCTTCGGGTTGACGAAGGATCCATGCGAGGTGCTGATTCTCTCTCCAGTAGGTGTTGAACACGCTGCAGGTGGTACGGATGTTGCCAGTCTTCCCGTAATGTTCGTAGGATGGTCCAATGAGACACTCGTACCACTGCCACAATTAAGCAAGTACAGTATTCCCTCTGGGGTCCTCAGCAGTAAGTCTCTGCATAGCTGCTAGAAGACAACCTCTCACTAGAAGTGACTGGAATAAAGTGAAATTGTTGACCTGGAAAGCTTAGACTGTGTAGTAGGATGGACAACCTCTCACTAGAAGAGACGATAATGACGTGAAGCAATTAACCTAGAGAGTTGAGACTATGGACTAGGATAGACAACCTCTCACTGATGCAAAGAAGTGTTGAAAAAACGTGGGCAAGCACGGTTTCCTATTCACCAATTCATTTCTTCTTTGTGTGTTTCTAAGGAATAAACTAGGTAGGAGAGGTGACAACATTCAGCCTGGGTGATCGTTGGATAACATGGACGTCATTCACAGCCAGTCGTCTTCCTTTCGGTCCAACGTTCAATTCCTATTAGCTTTTGAAAGGATTTTGAGATTGGCAGGAGGGCTGGTATGTACATGTAGCTCACCTCCAATAGGGAAGTGCGTGTAAAAGGTTGCGCTACCTCAGAAAGCGGATACGAATTTACTCTTATGGAATTGTCTTGAAAGTTGGGCTGGGAAGACTGGGGAGTGAGGAGACGAGCTGCTCGACTAAGCGGTATGTTCCGAGATGTTAGTAGAGAGTGTGAAATGACATGAGTAAAGGAATATGCCAGTATGGTGATTTTTGAATTAAAAATGTAATAATATGAAGATAGAGCTGGAATTCAAGAGGAAAGATTGGGGCAAATATTCATGAATAGTGTTGTATGTCCGGCGCTCCCTTCTCGCTCCGCCAGCCGGCTACACGCGCGCCTGTGTGTCATTCTTCTAGCCTCGACGCGCAGCCCTCAGTGCGCATGCCTGGACCGTCGTGTGTGTACTATATAGAGGATCTCCCAGCCTGTCCAGATCCCCCACTTGCCCCGGTGTCCAGCTCCAGAATACACCCTACGTCGAGCACGGAGGCTACTCCTCTTGAAAATGTGCTTCGGCCAGGTGGACTGAATTTCTGGCAGTACGAGGTCTCACCTCTGGACACCGCTCCTCTTGCCTATTCCTCTGCACATGTCCCGTCATACTATCACATGCCGTATATTTCCCTAATTTATGCAAGCTCCCTTGGTTTCGCTAAGTAAGAATTCCTCCAACATTGAACTTGCTTTTATGAACTCAGCAAGGAAGGACTTTCGAAGACATTTGTGTCAGTGCTTCTGATAGTTTTCGACTATCAACTTTTCATATCAAGGACTATCTTTTCGAGATAGTAGTGGATGTAAATACTGCAAACTTGTATATAGTGTACAAAAGATAGACTCTTTCTCAAGATTCCTAATTCATTTTGCTTCAAGTTAAATTTCAATTTTATTTGTGTAAATAGTGTATTTTGCATTTGAAGCGAATAATAAAGTTGTGTTTTGTAAATCTCAACCTTGGTTACAACAAATAGAAAGGGGAATAAGGGATTGGAATAATTTTCCACGGGTCATATTCGATAAATTTCCAACTTCCTTGACATTACTTATGAAAATAATAGGCTACCTGCCACCTGGGCGACAGCCGAAATGAGAGGTATGTGGAAAATAATTGAATCATTGATATTAATGAAGATGAAGTTGGAATTCAAGAGGAATATTTGGGGCAAATCCTCGTTTACAGGAAGAGAAATTAGCGACTGGAATAATATATTCTTTTAAATCCTTTGAGGAAAGGCTAGGTAAACAACTGATAAACAGTCATGTCTAAATATTCCCTCGATGTGAACTGTGTCTTCGTAAGCGGTGTGTGTTCACTGGATGCACACTTGCCAGGTCCGGGTTGTAAATATTACGCCCCTCCTAACGAGGCTATTGACCTTGTGTACTGTTTTCTTCATCGTAACATGTTATTTTCAGCCATTCAAGTGATATTCGTTAATGTTTTACCAGTACAGGCACCGATATACAGGACAAATTACCAATAGGTCCTATGCATTTATTTCGACACTAATTCAAAGGTATTTGTAGACTCCTCTATCTTGCGATTCGAACCATTAACCATTTATATCACTGATTTCAATGTGATATTATAGTGTAACGGTGAAGCTAAGTCACAGAGCTGAAAGTTGTGACTTGTGACAAGATCTATTATTTGTGTTAATTTGATGCATCAGTTTTCTTTCGCCCTATAAATACGCATGGTGATGTGACAGAATGAGGATGTTCTAATTGAACGAGATATGTAATTCTTTGTTTATTAATGTGCTATTTTTACAGGCATATTCTGGTGTTATATGTGTTATACTGTAACTAGTGTTTCGATATATTGAAAATCTTTGAAATTATATGATTTGCTTATTTTTTGTAATATCTGAAGACATCTATTTTCAATTTCAAACTCAGTTAATTAATAACTGTTAAATTTTCCATTGCGTCGAAAGTAATTTTGAGTAATGCATTTTTAAACTACCTGGAAATGAAAATATATGGTAACAATATTACACTTTATAATTAAATTGTTTATTTTTCAGGGAGTTTATAAATGTTTACTCAAAATTAGTTTCGACAGGCTGAAGAACCTAACAGTTATAATTGTTTGGTTTATGATAATATAAAGTGAAATTTATTCTTTGATATGGATATATACAAAAATGTTTCATATCCTACTTATTGTATATTAGAAGTGAAGCTTCCACGGTATGTAGAATTATTTCCTTTTCCGAATTGAACCGTGTTGTTGCTTACTGTACATTCCGTACAGTTTGCCGACGTTTCGGATGCGTTGTAGTATTCAATTCATTCATTCAATCAATCAATCAATCAATCAATCAATCAATCAATCAATCAATCAATCACTACTGATCTGTATTTAGGGAAGTTGCCCAGATGGCACTGATGTCATTCCTCGCCAACTCTCCACTGACTGCTCGGAATATACCACTTAGTCGAGCAGCTCGTCTCCTTTCTCCCAAGTCTTCCCAGCCCAAACTTTGCAACATTTTCGTAACGCTACTTTTTTGTTGGAAATCAACCAGAACAAATCGAGCTGCATTTCTTTGGATTTTTTCCAGTTCTTGAATCAAGTAATCCTGGTAAGAGTCCCATACATTGGAACCATACTCTAGTTGGGGCCTTACCAGAGACTTATATGCTCTCTCCTTTACATCCTTACTGCGACCCCTAAATACCCTCATAACGATGTGAAAAGATCTGTACCCTTTATTTATGTGATTATCCCAATGAAGATCTTTCCTTATATTAACACTTACAGTCTATGAAGAAGTACATGGTCTCTCCAACAGTGGAAACAACCGACGCATTGACATTATTGCTTTTAAGCCATCCTGTTCTGAAGGTTTCAGCATTGATCCAACAATTAGATTCGAGACCAACGTAAAACCAGCCGGAAGAGGTCGATGCAGAAAAAAGAAGAATTTATGAAGAAACGGTGGACTTCTGTAAGCGAAAGTATAAGCTCTCATCCATCTCTGTAATCGGCTTGATGTTAGGTGCTCGAGGAACCATACCTACATTTTTTGTCAACTTCTGCAATACCTTTAGGCTGAATAGAGGTTTCATCTATAACATCGCGATTACCATACTCAAGAAGTCCATCATGATCTTCAAGAACCATGCTTCCGGACCTCAAACAAATGTTTGACTTGCCTGACTCGATTGCCTACACGTAACATCATACGATATTCATATATTGTTGTTAAGGTACTCTTTGTCTTTGGGCAACCTGCAACTGTTACAGGAAGATTGTACAATAATACAATAATACTTACAATGATCGAAAAAAGGATCTTTCACCCCAGCAATGCAGTGATTAAAACTTACAGGACTTTTCCTATTTGTGAAACTCATAACATGACTTTTAACCCCGTTTATCATCATACCATTGCCTACTGCCCTCTCACAACATTATCGAGGTCATTTTGCAGTTGCTCACAGTTCTTAACTTATTTATTACTGTGTACAGAACAACATCTTCTGCGAAATGCCTTACCTCTGATTCCACTTCTTTACTCATATCATTGATATATAAGAAAACATAAAGGTCCAATAATACTACATTGAGGAATTCGTTGTCAAGGTGACTGAACTACCCCTACTCGATCCGAGGTATCAGTAATCAGTAATGAACATGCATTTATAAGGATATAAAATCAGCAATTCCTGGATGCCTATCATATATAGATTAAGAGGTATAGACTTCAACATAGACACGCAGGACGTACCTCTAATTACGTAAGAGAGCGGACAAGTCCCACTACCTGGCTGTGACACATAATGTTCCAGAATTTTCATGAGACAGCCAGGGACTTACATCAGCCAGAGAGGGTAGGATATATACGGCTAAAGTCAGTAGCAAGACTTTGACTTGCCTGACTAAATTTTTAATGCAATTATCCGCTTTGTTCACTTCCCGGCCTGCTGGAAAATTCCTAAAGTAATTATGATCCCCAAACCCTTGAAAGACAAAACGTTCCCACAGAACTACCGCCCGATATCCCTTCTTAACATCATTTCCAAGCTTTCTGAGACCCTATTCCTTACCTGACTTAATTTAATTATAGACGACCGCAAATTAATGAACGACGAACAGTTCGGTTTTAGGCGAGGTCATTCCACCTGCCACCAATTGATCCGCCTCACTGAGGCAATTACTAAGAGCTACAACGACTGTAAACGCACAAGAGTCAGTTTTCTGGATGTTGCACGTGCGTTTGATAAGGTTTGGCACCAAGGACTGATTTTTAAATTAAGGGCCTTAGGTTCCCCCACCCCCACCCCGAACGTACTACAGTTGCTGACGAGCTTCTTAGCTGACAGAAAATTTCAGGTGCAGGTTGGCACCGCTCTGTAGGACCCGCACCCTATAGAGCAGTGGTTCCCAACCTTTGCCAGCCGACGCCCCCCTTTTCAGATACGGGTGGTCATCGCACCCGCCCCCCCCCCCTCCCAACCCCGTCGCTTCTATAACCTCTCCGATAAAGTGACGTGGAAGATATAGACCTAACTTAATGACACTCCATAATGAACTATTCCATTATTCATTTATGAAAAAATAATATGAAGTACGCGCTTTATATCTATGACTACTAACTTAATTTTAGCACAATACAAAGAACACAGTTTTACAATAAAACCTTGAATCAGTCAACAAATGTCAGTGAGAGGGTTGACACTGTTTTCTCTTGGTAAGATTCGGTAGTTTGGTTTGATATTTGAGAGAGCACAGCGGGGATCACTTGCAACATCAAGCCGACAGCACTGCTTTGTTTTTATGACACTCAGCGTTGAAAAATCCTGACTCGCATAAATATTTGTTGAAAATGGGCCAGTGACACGCAATGCTACTTTGGCTATTTCAAGATACACTGCAAGAAAGTTTACCCCAAAGTCGCCCAGTTCTAATATTTTGTAATCATCTTTTAGCTGTGAATCACACTTCAAATCTATGGCTTCTTCTTGAAGTTGTGCTGGCAGTGCCACAATGTCAATGGCAAACGGATTTCTTGTTAACATCCAGGGCCATTCATATGACGAGATATCGAGAAAGTAGAAATTGAATTCTTGTGCCAGGGAATCCAAATGTGACTGAATTTGCACCTTAAGTTTATTGCGATCACGTTCATTTTCCGGCAAAATTTCATTAAAGTGGTGAAAGGATGAGAAGATGTTCAACTGAAGCCGGCGTTTCCATAACTGTATTTTTTCCAGGAAACCTCTGATGTCATCAAAAGGAAGCATAATATTGGAGTTTTTGCCTTGGAGCTTTAAGTTCAAACTGTTCAAAGCTTCAAAAAAATCGCTAAGGTATGCCAATGAGACGATAAAATTGGCATCAGTAAACGCTTCATACAGATCGTTCTTAATTTCATCAAGAAGAAAAATTTCAACTTCAGACTTTAATTCAAACAGCCGAGCTAACATGTTCCCTTTTGATAGCCAGCGAACCTCTGTTTGGGAAAGGAGAGTTTTGTGATCGGCTTGAAGGTCAACACAAATGGCTTCAAACAATATTACCTGTAAAGAACTTGTCTTCACAGAGTTCACAATTTTTATAGCGACTTTTAGAGTGTTATTAAAATTTTGGGGCAAGGTTTTGGCCCCCAAAGCCTGCCTGTGAATAATACGGTGGGTTCCCATGATGTTTGGATTGTTATCTTTGGCCAGTTTGAGACACCCAGAACGTGACCCAATCATAGCAGATGCACCATCCGTATATACATCCACTACATTTTCCCAAGAAAGTCCATGTTCTCGGAAAAAAACTATCAATGGGCAGAAAACACATCACAAGCTTTCGAAGTTGTTTTCGAACACTGGGAGAACAACACTTCTTCTCTTAAAATTCCACTGTCGACAAATCGACAGTATACAATCAGTTGACAACAATGGGCCACATCGACTGTTTCATCACACTGAATTGAAAACACTGGAGATGCCTTCACCTTCTCCTAAATTCGCATTTTAATGTCTTCTGACAGTTCTTGAAGTCTGCACTTCACTGTGTTATCAGAAAGAGAAATTTTAGACAATTCCTACCGACTCCCTTCACCCAAAACTATATTTTCGGCTAATAATATACATGGCTTTACTAATGTTTCCCCAATTGTGTGTGCTTTTTTGTCTTTCGCAATCAGAAGAGCTAGCCCATATGATGCTTCCACTGCTTTCTCATTTTCTTGGTTAAAAGTACCCGATGAATCTAATTGCATACGTTTTAGTGAGTAGAGTTTAGTTGCAAAAAATTATATGGGTTTGACTTTTAAGCCTGAATGATTCGTGTTTAAATGTCTCTCCAAATGCACAGGCCTCATCGAATCGTTACTCAGAACACAGTGGAAGATTACGCATTGAGGCTGTTGTATTCCGTTCCGTTCAACGACTGTGAAGCCATAATTAATATAGTCATCATTGCACAGTCTCTTCTTGGACATCGTTGTTAATTTTGTTTTTAGTCACAATATTAAATAACACAATTCACATAGTCGCACGGTTACAGCAAAACATACACAACACTCACGATAAACAACTTGACAGACACGTCTACTGCGAAAGTATACGAGGCACAGAATCAACAGTCAAAGGGCCTGGCCACTGAGCGTCAATCGGCGATGTGTTGTCATGGCCATTACTGCACCATTTCTGATAGGACAGTTGTGCTATGTAACTCTCGCCAATTTGACTGCAAGGGAAGAATAAGAATGTGTAGGGATGGGAACAGAGCATTCAAGGACGAGCTACCAAAAAAACAAGTCTATATGCCGCAGAGTGAGAGGGAAGGAGGAACTTCCACTTCATTTGTTGCTTCTGAAACTCCGATATTCTTTGTTCTTCAGAGTTAATGTCGACTCCTGACTGTAGTAACTTATTGCCAGTTAAGTTCTTTGGTGAGAAAATGTCACTGTTTCATTAATTGCTGTGGTTGAATATTAATTAGTTGTAGCCCAAAATACCAGTAGGCCTACATAGAATTTCACGCTAGCAGTGAAAGCCTAACATGTTATATTTAAAAAATTATTATAATTTAGCCTTCCTGTTGTTCTCGCTAGTAGATCAATTTGATATAATACCGACATTTATACGAGTACCTCCTTCATGTAATATATGTTGTTTATCAAAAAACCTTGTACAGTATGTAATAATAACACTGTAAAATGAAAGCAACTACTACATCGTTGATGAGTTGAAATATGTCGCGTATGGTCATAGTTTACTTTCACGCAAGTAGGTCCACAAAGTATGCAATTAAACGTGCGTTGAGTGCTCTTGTTCCCGCACCTGCTCTCAGGCTTCATTTCGCTCCTCACAACACACCAAATTTCTTACTTCACCTCGCATCTCGCGGTTCCCCAGAAGTTTGTGCCGACAGTTGGCAACTACCACTGCTTTTGAACGATTGATTTGACGCTACATCACTTGGAGAGATTCAAAAAACTTTTATTACACAAAATTGTAATATTCGAGTTTAAAAAATATGAATTCGGAAATCACTTCACGCCCCCTGATAAAGCCCCACGCCCCCCCCCCAGGGGGCGCGCCCCCCAGGTTGGGAACCCCTGCTATAGAGGCTAGGGTAACAAAAGGCAGTGTGATCTCACCCACGATTTTCAATCTCTTTATCTCAGACATGCCAAAACCAACGCATGCCCAATTACATTTATACGCCGATGACACGGCGATATCCTGCCTCATGGCAGGTGCCTAAACATTCAAGACGCGCTCTCCACTCTCAAGCCCTGGGTAGAGAAGTTGGGAGTTAAAATTAATGCAGACAAGAGTAGCGCCACGCAATTCACTAAACGCCTCCCCCCCGCCCCCACCACCACCACCACCACCACCACCACCAACCCTGAGCCTCTGATGCTTTTCGGCCAACCAGTCAGGTGGACTAAGAAAACTAAGTATCTAGGTGTCTTACTAGACAGAAGATTAATGATCGGTGATCATATTTCTAGCATTACTGCGCTGGCAAATGTGCGCCTCTTTAAATTATTTCCGATGATTAGAACCGACAATGGGCTAACCTTAGAAAACCAACTCCTGCTCTACAAATCGACTATAAGACCAATACTGGAGTATGTCAGCCCTATTTGGGGCACTACAGCCAAGTCGCACCTGTTAAAAGTGCATCGCATACAGAACCATGCGCTCCGCCGTTTGACAGGTGCACGGTGGTACGAAATCAATGACGACCTACATGAACGGTTCCAGCTCCCCACCATTCATAGCAGGATACGTAGTACAGCTGTGACGTTCTACGGCGCGCTCACTGAGAAAGTAAAATTCCGCTGATCATAAACATAGGAAACTATGATACCGCAGGTCTTCGGTACCAAAGACCTAAGGAACTGATCCTTTAACCCCACCCCGCTAAGGGGGTGCGGACCACATTCTGGTCAGCGCGATTAAATTTCACAGTTCCACAAATTACCAAACAGAAATACAGCACTAGTTAGAAATATTAAAAAACACTCAAGGCCCAAATTGGGTCGAAGGGCTAAAATTCCTCAACGGTAGCGGGACTTCCCGGCACCGCTGAGAATTATTGCTTCTCTCGTGAGGACGAGTTTGGCAGTCACAGCGAGAGGACGTACGTCTTCCCGCTGAGTCACTCTCCTCGCCAGGCTATTTTATTTGTCAGTACTAGTCAGGCAACTGTACTTGTTAGTACAAACAGGAAAGAGAAGCTTTTATCTGTGCCAATACACTTTTCAGAGCATGACATATTGTGTACTTTGTCTACCAGCGCTTCTCAGCGCTACTTTCTAAGTGTGTTTCGGGCACCTGTGGAAACGACGGCGAACAACGGCGAGGGCAGCCAGGTGAAGGAGATGACTGCTACGGAGGCAATCTGCGAGTTTGGGCGCCTCATCCAGGAGTCTCTACGGCCACCTGTACCGGCACTGGAGCACAACACGGAGTTGGAGATACCGGCACCCGAGCCGGAGCCGGAGCAGGAGGTGCCGAAGTTCGAGATAGAGACTGAGCCATACAGGGACGGTATGACCCCCCTGACGACTTTTCCTTCTCCGAGGGCTACACGGAGCCGGAGTATGAGGCGCTGCTCGTCTACTACAGGCCAGGGCGCCCTGTACCTTCTGAGAGGGGCCTATACCTGGACAGAATGCGGCGCCCTCTCCACGGAGGCAAGAAGATCTCGACGACCATGTCTGTCGACAGCTTTCTACCAGGAGGCCTCATCATCAGCTATCACGACCAGGAGCGGATGCGCGACGTGGAGAACGAGCTCTCTACTCTGCCTCAGAGGGACGGCGTGCCATGGACGAACGTCAGCGCCCTCGGGAGGAGGGCCGAGACGGAGTCGGAGACGGAGACTAGGGAAGCCATCACCCAGACTCCGAGGAGACAAAGGCATAAGGTAGTTAATACCGATTTAATCCAAGTCACCCAGCCGTAGACGGAAGACGCCACCACTCGGGTAGTGCGCACCTCCCCGCGGAGTCGCTACTGTGTGACCCAGGCCGAGCGGTTCGGCTCTGCCAGGTGGACATAGACTGAGGTTCTGAGGCCCACTACGATGTTGACGCAGACCTAGGCCAATCAGGAAGGGCCTATCAACCTGGTGCAATCCGGGAAAGCGCCCCAGACGGCGGACGGCAGCACAGCAGTGGAGAAGGACGCCCCCTGACGTTCAGAGGCTGCCATCCAGACCCAGCCTGCCAGCGAGTCTGTCGAGGAGCAGACATCGTTGTGCGCCCCACAGGACAGGAAACGCAGTCGGGTGTCAGCATCGACCGACGCCATCGCCATCAGCCAGGAGGAGGGAGAAGCCCTGTCTGTAGCGGGACCACCCGCTACCCCAGGGTCACCAGGCCGGGAGAAGGGCCAGCAGGACGAGGCCTCTTCCCCTACCGAGAAGAGACCCCGACCGCCTGGAAGAAGATTCCACCCCGGGACATCCAGGAAGAAGACGACGCCGGCCTCCTAGGAAAGGGCCACCCAGCCTCGGACCAGGACTGCTCTCAGGACAGCAGTTCGCTGAGGAGCCAATCAGGAGAGGACCTCAGCGGGTAGCGGCAGTCAGGTGAGATCGAAACGTCCACCTCGGCAGCTCTTGCAGTGTTTCCGCTGCTTGAGTAGGGATCACCGACAGGATAGGTGTGGCCTCGTAGTGTGGTGCAACCGTTGTGGGAATGATCACCACTACACGGCCTGCGCGTCATTTAAGGAAGTGCCTGTGTGCACCAACTGCGCAGGGGACCACCCGGCCTCTCGTCGCAGTTTCCCTGTTTATTGGGCCATGGCGCGGGCAAAGAAGGAGGAGCCCTGGCAGGCTTGGACTAATTCTCCGGCATCTGAAATGGCGTGCGAAGGACCCCAAGGGGAAGGAGCGGTGCAGCAGGTTTTGTGGCTATTGATGCATGGCTTCGCAACCGGCTAGTCACGGCTGTGCCCAGACGGACTGATCCCATGTTAACTAGACTGGCGAGAGTATGGCTCATAACTTATGCATGACACCTATCCTCAACTAACACTATCACCTGGATCTATCAGAATTTGTCAGGATTTTTATGTAGGGTCTTTCTTTTTTCCGCCTATGTGGTTTACCCCTGGCACTTAATACCACGCCTCAAAGCCAACTTTCCAACACAAACCTTGCCCAGTAACGCGTTTGACGTGCAAAAGGCAGGTATTCCTGTAGTACCATCTTCCACTCCTTCCTGCTATCTCTTTTCTCCTTAGAAAGTAATAGCATGTCGGAGGCAATGTGCATTGCCACGTAAGGGGAGCGAGCTTCGCCTCCCCCCGAAAAAACTACTCTCGTAGTGCGATTGGTGCCTGGGAGACCGATTATCTCGGATCAATCAATCAATCAATCATACTGATCTGCATTTAGGGCAGTCGCCCAGGTGGCAGATTCCCTATCTGTTGCACCCTAGCCTTTTCCTAAATGATTTCAAAAAAATGGAAATTTATTGAACATCTCCCTTGGTAAGTTATTCCAATCCCTAACTCCCCTTCCTATAAATGAATATTTGCCCCAGTTTGTCCTCTTGAGTTCCAACTTTATCTTCATATTGTGATCTTTCCTACTTTTATAGACGCCATTCAAACCTATTCGTCTACTAATGTCATTCCACGCCATCTCTCCGCTGACAGCTCGGAACATACCACTTAGTCGAGCAGTTCTTCTTCTTTCTCTCAATTCTTCCCAACCCAAACATTGCAACAATTTTGTAACGCTACTCTTTTGTCGGAAATCACCCAGAACAAGTCGAGCTGCTTTTCTTTCGATTTTTTCCAGTTCTTGAATCAGGTAATCCTGGTGAGGGTCCCATACACTGGAACCATACTCTAGTTGGGGTCTTACCAGAGACTTATATGCACTCTCCTTTACATCCTTACTACAACCCCTAAACACCCTCATAACCATGTGCAGAGATCTGTACCCTTTATTTACAATACCATTTATGTGATTACCCCAGTGAAGATCTTTCCTTATATTAACACCTAGATACTTACAATGATCCCCAAAAGGAACTTTCACCCCATCAACGCAGTAATTAAAACTGAGAGGACTTTTCCTATTTGTGAAACTCACAACCTGACTTTTAGCCCCGTTTATCAACATACCATTGCCTGCTGTCCATCTCACAACATTTTCGAGGTCACGTTGCAGTTGCTCACAATCTTGTAATTTATTTATCACTCTATAGAGAATAACATCATCCGCAAAACGCCTTACCTCCGATTCCACTCCTTTACTCATATCATTTATATATATAAGAAAACATAAAGGTCCGATAACACTGCCCTGAGGAACTCCCCTCTCAACTGTTACAGGGTCAGACAAAGCTTCAACTACTCTAACTCTCTGAGATCTATTTTCTAGAAATATAGCAACCCATTCAGTCACTCTTTTGTCTAGTCCAATTGCACTCATTTTTGCCAGTAGTCTCCCATGATGCACCCTATCAAATGCTTTAGACATGTCAATAGCGATACAGTCCATTTGACCTCCAGACTTCAAGATATCTGCTATATCTTGCTGGAATCCTACAAGTTGAGCTTCAGTGGAATAACCTTTCCTAAAACCGAATTGCCTTCTATCGAACCAGTTATTAATTTCACAAACATGTCTAATATAATCAGAAAGAATGCCTTCCCAAAGCTTACATACAATGCATGTCAAACTTACTGGCCTGTAATTTTCAGCTTTATGTCTATCACCCTTTCCTTTATACACAGGAGCTACTATAGCAACTCTCCATTCATCTGGTATAGCTCCTTCGACCAAACAATAATCAAATAAGTACTTCAGATATGGTACTATATCCCAACCCACTGTCTTTAGTATATCCCCAGAAATATGATCAATTCCAGTCGCTTTTCTAGTTTTCAACTTTTGTATCTTATTGTAAATGTCATTGTTATCATATGTAAATTTTATTACTTCTTTGGCCTTAGTCTCTTCCTCTATCTCGACATTATCCTTGTAACCAACAATCTTTACATACTGCTGACTGAATACTTCTGCCTTTTGAAGATCCTCACATATACACTCCCCTTGTTCATTAATTATTCCTGGAATGTCCTTCTTGGAACCTGTTTTTGCCTTAAAATACCTATACATACCCTTCCATTTTTCACTAAAATTTGTATGACTGCCAATTATGCTTGCCATCATGTTATCCTTAGCTGCCTTCTTTGCTAGATTCAATTTTCTAGTAAGTTCCTTCAATTTCTCCTTACTTCCACAGCCATTTCTAACTCTATTTCTTTCCAGTCTGCACCTCCTTCTTAGTCTCTTTATTTCTCTATTATAATAAGGTGGGTCTTTACCATTCCTTACCACCCTTAAAGGTACAAACCTGTTTTCGCATTCCTCAACAATTTCTTTAAACCCATCCCAGAGTCTGTTTACATTTTTAATTACCGTTTTCCACTGATCATAGTTACTTTTTAGAAACTGCCTCATTCCTGCTTTGTCAGCCATATGGTACTGCCTAACAGTCCTACTTTTAAGACCTTCCTTTCTATCACATTTATTTTTAACTACCACAAAAACAGCTTCATGATCACTAATACCATCTATTACTTCAGTTTCCCTATAGAGCTCATCTGGTTTTATCAGCACCACATCCAGGATATTTTTCCCTCTGGTTGGTTCCATCACTTTCTGAATCAGCTGTCCTTCCCATATTAACTTATTTGCCATTTGTTGGTCATGCTTCCTGTCGTTCGCATTTCCTTCCCAATTTACATCTGGCAAATTCAGATCTCCCGCTACAATCACATTTCTTTCCATGTCGTTTCCCACATAGCTGACTATCCTATCAAATAATTCCGAATCCGCATCAGTGCTACCCTTTCCCGAT
The DNA here is from genome assembly GCF_040414725.1 of Anabrus simplex. Taxonomy (NCBI): domain Eukaryota; kingdom Metazoa; phylum Arthropoda; class Insecta; order Orthoptera; family Tettigoniidae; genus Anabrus; species Anabrus simplex. Next base: position 36,923,352 of record NC_090265.1, on the reverse strand, counting down.
CTGTACACTCCAAATATATCAAGTTGCCTATTATCTTTAGAAATGAGCCTTACACCTAGAATTTCATGTGTCTCATCTTTAACTTTTTCGTAGCTTACAAATTCTTCTTTCACCAGAATGAAAACTCCCCCTCCCACCTTTCCTATCCTATCTCTACGATACACACTCCAGTGCCGTGAGAAAATTTCTGCATCCATTATATCATTTCTCAGCCATGATTCAACTCCTATTACAATATCTGGTAAATATATATCTATTAAATTACTTAATTCTATTCCTTTCTTTACAATACTTCTACAGTTCAACACTAACAATTTTATGTCATCCCTACTTGATTTCCAGTTCCCTGTTCCCTTATCACCGCTCCCTAGGCCATCCCGTTTCCCTGAATGTACCTCCCTATTACCCTTCCAAACAAATTTCCTAACTTATACGTACCACTGCGGTTTAAATGAAGGCCATCCGAGCGCAGATCCCTATCTCCTACCCACCCATTAGGATCTAGAAATTTCACTCCCAGTTTCCCACATACCCACTCCAGTCAGTATCCCTCCTACACAGTATTCCACTAATAACAATCTCCGCTTTCTTAAACTTCACCCGTGCTGCATTTACCAGATCCCATACATCTCCAACTATGTTGGTACTTATATCAGCATGCCTTACGTTGTTGGTACCAACGTGAAACACTACCACCTTCTCCTTCCCCTCCTCCCTCTCTTCTACTTTCCTCAACATCTGCCTCAACCTAATTCCTGGATAACATTCTACCCTGGTTCCCTTTCCTCCACACACTTTCCCCACGTGTCTAACGATGGAATCCCCCATGACCAGAGCCTCAACCCTACCCACCTCATTTGATCCCCTGCCCTCCTGGTCAGCCCTATCTTTCCTGATAGCTGCAGAAGCTACTTCCTCCTCCCTTTTCTCCTTCCCATGACCCTGTTCCACCTGTCTTTTCCTATCCTTTTCCTATGAAGTAGCCTTGACAAAGAATACTGCAATGCATTTGAAACGTCGGTAAACTGTATGGAATATACAGAAAACAACAACACGGTTCAACCCGCAAAAAGAACTAAATATTCCTACTTATTGTTTCCATTTTTCCAACCAACTTTCGAACCGTTACAAATACTCTTACCCAGAATACACTGTACGTGAAATGAAAAATAAAATGACCTGGCCAGTGGCTATGCGGATCGAGACGTGCGGCTTTTAGTTTCATTCGGGAGACCTCACTGTCAGTAGTACTGATGATGTTTTTTGTATGGTTCCCCATTTTCAGGCTACGAAAATACCGTGGCTGTTCCTTACTTAAGACCATGGTCGCTTCCTCCTCTGTCCTATGTCGTCGTCATAGAATCTGTCTATCGGAGACTAATGAGGCACAGAGATGTTTCACAAGAAATTTATTGCACATCACACAGTCACAGTGTTACAGTTAGTCGTTGTACCCAATGGTCTGGTCGTAGCTGTAAACTACGAGCAGACAATACAAATCGATCACTGAAAGAGAGAAACACAACTGAATATAGTTGAGCAGCTGCAAGTGCTGTCCAAATTTTAATTCTAAACTTTCGCCTATGCTCACCATCATACAACTTTGAATAACATTAAATTCATTGAAAATGTGAAATCGCTGGAAATGATTTTATAATATAAACAAAATATTACTATGGGAGTGTAAAAGAACAAAAATGGCCACCATTCTATCATTCCATCACGTGATATGTGACGTCATGAAACATTGTTAAAAGTTCCTTAGTTACACTTGGTATGTACAAAAAATTGTTTATTCCATGAAAATTGAAAACGTTTATAATTCTTGTTTCTAAAGTTGTTTGTTGAACATTGTAAAATTCGTCCAGAACGTTTACAAACCTGGAAAACATTCTCGAAATGATCGAGCTCGTCACCACATCACCAGCTCCAAATGCCAGATTTAGTGATGATTAGAATAGAATACCTTCTAGAATCAAATACGATGCATTGGAGAACTTTCAAAATAAAATCTCAATAACTCAAGTAGTGATTTTATCCTCGCGTAAGAAGTTTTCTAGTGGAATCCTTGAAATGTACTCGTTGTAAATTCAAGTACAAATTCAATCTAATTTGAAGCAATGTGCATCAGAAGGTTTTATGAGCAGCGTTTCTTGAATATCCTCCAAATTCAGAAAACGTATTGAAACGTTTACTTGGTGACCTTGTCCGCTATTTCTATCGATCTTGGGATATTACATGGCTTTATCTATCCGGCATAATTGTTCTGCAAAGGTCTTAGGCCAAATATCTCCTTGATGTTCAAGTTTTAAACTGGCCAGAAAAAAATGTCGGATGTCAAGCAAATGAAGAGTACATCGGAGAGTTTGAGAACTGAAGGAAGATGGGAAAGAGTAGTGACGAAAACGAACAACTTGACTGAAATTTCATGAAACGATCAAGAATCCAATCAAGTTTGTAAGAAAATTCGTAAGTTTCTCAACAAGAGACAAGCCTGGTAGTAATGCAGCAGTTATTCATACAGCATATGCAATGTGAAGAGAATCGAGAAACTGATTTCCAAAATATATTGTGGCAATGGAGGCGGAGAATGCGGAGAGTCGGGAGAGGTGACAGTACTGGCGGATCACAAGCTGTGGGCGGGTCAGCAGTGAGGAAACCAACAGCGCAGGAGAATTGTTGTTACTCACGATAAGGAAGCTCCTTGAAGAACCCGGAAGCTGGTTAACAATGAATAACGCACCGAGAATGATCTGGAAGTGGAAAGTACGAGAGTCGCTCGTAGGTTTGGAGTGAACCTGGGGAGACGGTGAGTCAGTCTTGCATCAATCGCGAGCGAGTTACGAGATGGTCGGGACTACTGTGCGTCAGAGAATATGGTACTGTAGTGTTTCAAAACGGTCTGGATTGCGCGACATGGGGTGAACTGGGATGTGAACTGTTCTAGAATGAGGCTGTTATATGAGCGGCCTGGTAGGCGGCAGGAATTCGACGCATCGGTGTGCCATGATAAACTCAAGGTATATAAAGCTCCTGGAAAACATTTATGATCAAGCAACAATGGTGGTCAGAGTGGATGAAGACCTCATCACCAATAAAATCCCAGTTGGCAAAGGAGTTCGACAAGGTGACACAATCTCTCCAAAGCTGTTTACCCTTGCCTTGGAAGATGTATTCAAAACCCTTCATTGGGATAATAAAGGATTAAAAATCAACGGGTTATATTTGAACCACCTGCGTTTTGCCGATGACATTGTGCTCATAAGTGAAAATCTTGATGAGCTAGAAAGCATGATCCAAGAATTATAAACTGCCTCTGCTGAGATTGGTTTGAAAATGAACATTAATAAAACGAAAATACTAAGCCCAGACAGTCGACCACTTAAAATGGGAAACCAATATATAGAAGCTGCCGATGAGTACATCTATCTTGGACACACGATAAAACTTGGAAAAGACAACCAACATGCAGAAATTCCTCGAAGAATAGGTATGAGTTGGACAGCATTCCGAAAACTAAGATTCATCCTCACCAACAAGGATGTTCCAATTAACCTGAAGACCAAGAAGACCAAGACGTGCGTGCTGCCAGTTACTACTTACGGTCTGGAAACGATGTCTTTGACGAAGGAAAGCGCTCGCACGCTTCAGCGAACACAACGAGCCATGGAGCGACAGATGCTAGGGATCAGCCTTAGGGATAAGATCCGTTCAGAGGACATCAGGAGAAGAACTAATGTAACAGACATCCTAGAGAGAGTAGCAAGACTAAAATGGCAATGGGTAGGACACGTAGCTCGACAAGACTACAACAGGTGGACCTCTAGGATTGTTCACTGGAGACCATGGAAACACAAGAGAGGCATTGGAAGACCCCAGAAGAGATGGCTCGACGACATAAAGCTGTTGGCTGGAACACGCTGGTTCCAAGTGGCTCAAGACTGAAGACGATGGAAGCATATGGAAGAGGCCTATATCCAGCAGTGGATTGAAATAGGCTAGAAAAGAAGAAGAAGAAGAAGAAGAAGAAGAGAAGTGCGCTGTATGAGTTTTTGGAAACTGTGCATTTTTAAGCGATATTTGTTCATTAGCTACACACTTGTGATGTGCGGCATGTAAACATTACGTCGCTTCAAATGAGGCTGCAGACCTTGTGTACAGTTCGCTTTGTCGTAGCAGCATTGCCACATGTTTGTTTACTACCATTAAAGCCTTTGTTCTCAAACAGTGCAGCTAAACGCGTTGTGATAAATGAAAGTAACAAATAAGCCCTAAGCATTAGTTCTGATAGTTATTTATAGGTGTTTGTAGACTTCATCGTCTTGTATTGTTTCTCAACGGTTTCCCATTTTCAAGCTACGCAAATAATGGAACTGTACCTTAATTAAGGCTACGGCCACTTCCTCCCCACTCCTATCCTGTCGTCGTCAAAGAACCTGTCTCTTGGAGACTAATGAGGCACTTAGACATTTTACAAGAAATTTATTGCACATCACACAGTCACAGGGTTACAGCTAGTGGTCTTAATCAATGGTCTGGGCGTAGCTGTAAACAACGAGGAGACAGTACAAATCGATCACTGAAACAGAGAAACAAAACTCAATATAGTTGCTCACCATCACAACAACATTTAACTGACATTTAATAGATTGGGAATATGAAAACGGGGGAATAGAATTTATCACATACAAAACCTTCCTTTGATATTTTACTGTGTAGTATCCGCGAAACTTTTAGTGACACTTCAGTAGACCTCTGTTATCTCCAAGAAACGGATTGGCAACCTACGCTACCAAAAATAAATCGATTATGCATCGCCATGAGACGTCTGGCGGTGTAATCGCAAAACTTCGGGTATCATTGAACTCCTACCCGGAAACGAGCATCGCGGTCTATACACAGTGAGGCAGATAAATAATAGCAAACGGTTGTAATAGAGGAAAATAAAATAAACAGTTGCTCTTCCCCGTTTAGATTTGTTTAGATTGGTATAATTACGGATTTTCCCATCCCCCAACAAGCATAGCAGGTGAGGCCACCTGGGCGAGGTACTGCTCGTTCTCCGCAGTTGTATCCCCCGACCCAACGTCTCACGCTCCAGGACACTGCCCTTGAGGCGGTAGAGGTGGGATACCTCGCTGAGTCCTAGGGAAAAACCAACCCGGGATGGTAAACAGATTAAGAAAGAAAGAGAAGAATAATTGATGATGATGATGCTTGTTGTTTAAAGGGGCCTAACATCGAAGGTCATCGGCCCGGAGAAGAATAATTACGGATTCTACAAAAAGTCACTACAAGATATGTATCTGTGTGTGACGCGGTTATGGGCTTTAGGTTGTTTTAAATAATAAAGGTCTAGAAGATTCCCATCGATCATACTATCGATTCAATTCAGATTTCAGTTCCATTCAGTTGGTAGGTCTACCGGAACCGTTAAAGCTCCCTCCTTGACCCTCGCCCCGTAAAACGATGTGTTACTAAAGATTTGAGGGTAGAAAGTGTAACGTCATAAAACAAAATGGCTGCCGTTGTATCATGAAAACAAAATGACTGCCGTTGTATCATAAGTGCAATGTTATCCGTGTGATCTGTAACCGTATATACGATCTATTGTTTATTACATGAAAATTGAGAACATTCATAAATTTCCCTTCTAAATTGTTTGCTGAATATAGTGAAATTTGTACCGGGCGGTACACCTCCATGCCACTCCTTCAAATATTGCGCCTATTTAAACTCCTCTACAGGAGAAGTTTGGAACCTTGAAAACTGAACTAATTCTACTATTTCTTAAAAGATGTCACTACGGTAAATGGTGTAATTTTGAAGTGTTCTGAACTGTGTCTATTTCGATTTGTGTTTGTTTATTCCGTATCAAGAAGTGTGGACATTCTCTTCTAGATGTCTCTACAGAGAAAAACCTAGGATTACGCACTCTGTTGCAAAGTAATGAACCTTCTTGAAGAAGTTTTGTGTTCATAAGTTTTTGACCTTACTAAATTTTGTTCTGTGGTTTGTGGGTTGGCAACATTAATCATTTCTACCCGCTTGTTTTGAATTTAGCCAATCCCGAATTTCTCTAATTAATTTTTGACCAATAATGTATGTCTTCTCCGATATGGAGATGTTGCTTTAAGCTATCCAATAAAGTTGAGGGGGATGTGTGTACTCATTCTTGAAAGGTCTCGAATGTTCCACGAGGGTATTTAAATTGCTGATTTTCTTGTCTCGGTGCCACTTCATCGACATCTTGCTTAGTGTGTGATTATGTAGCAGGGGGCGGGAAGCACCTCTTTCTTCGGGCAGCAGTTCATCCACAAGGTAATGGCCGTTTAATAACTTTATTTCTTGCTAGCTCAGCAGTTTAACCCTCAGGGCAGGTTCGAAACTTTTCTCATGTAACCTATCTTTAAAATGTAATAGACATTTGGTAAAATTTCGTCTCTTTAACTATAAATTGGAATAGAGAGTGCCTAACCCTCTCGGGCTCCCACTCATATTGTTTTGAGGTGACTACGTTTTCATAACCGTTTTTCTTCTCTTCGTAATGTAATAAAGTTTTCTTATCGTGTCACCACCTTAGTATGGGATTAGCCCTTGCGTAAGCGGCCTAGTGCCAAGTAGGTTTCAAGAGTGTATTAGGAGTGCAAGCTTCGCCTCCATTATATTTTGTATTATGGGCCAGTAACTTAACCTGATATTTTATTTTCCTCATGTAAAGGCCCTGTAGGTTGGGTATCAAATACCCCTGTTTCTTGGTGTGCCTTAAGGGCAGATAGAAATGAAGTTTGTTGTAGCCTTTGATAGGCTTGTAAAATTGAGAGCGGGTCTGCTTTTTTTTCTTAACACTGTAATTAGGAGCAAGTGCTCCTTGTACTTTGGGGTTTTATGCCCTTCAGCAATGGTAGTTGTGAGCTGAGAGCTCAGGAATTATACTTGGGGCTTGAAGCCCAGATTTTGGTAATAACCCCCGAAATCTTGTAATTTCTTTGTACCTGATTTTGGCTTGTGGCTGACTTGTTATTTGTTGAGTTTTGAAAGTCTATATGAAAATTGTTAAACTTTGTTGTCTGTTGAAAATATAACCTTTGTCAAAGTTTTAAATTAACTTTAATTCTGTAGTTGAGACCTATTCCAGCCAGCACCTTCTTTCACCTCTGCTGTTCCACTAAAACTCCGTAACAAAATTAATTATATGTAACAAGCTTTTAACACCTTCATTTCAAGTAATACGAGTTCCGTATTGACTATAATCAAATAGTGAATATTTAAGATAAATATTACAACCAATATACAATATATAATTTATTATATTTAGTACATGTTTCGTGCCCTAAGGGACATCATCAGCTATGATAAATTAACATTAATATATCAGAATAAAAAAAGATAATATTAAAATTGGAAAGATGCATTAAAATATTGATGTACAGTACGACATTTAAAATAAGATCTTACAAATTTTCTTAAAATTGTAAGTCATATGATCGATAAAAACAGTTTAATTGTCCATTAAACTCTTGACAACATCAATATTTTTAAGTGTCTTTCCAATTTTAATATTATTTACTTTGTATTCTTATACATTAATTTATTATAGCTGATTATGATGTCCCTTAGAGAATGAAACATGTAATAAATTATATATTGTAATGAATAGGTGGACCACTTCGTTATAATATTTAAGTTTATCTTAAATATTCACTATTTCATAGTGAAATTCGTCAAATGCATTGAAAAATCTGGGAAACATTCTGGAAACGATCAAGTTCGTCGTCGAAAGCCAAGTCACCGGCTCAAAATGGTGGAGTAAATGATGCACATAATAAATAAAATACTTATAAAATCAAATACAGTCCACTTGAGTATCGATTTTATCCTCACGTAAGAAGTTTTCGAGTGGTTGACTGAACCAAAGAAACGTGTGGAGTCCTTGCATAGAAATTTACTGGTTGTTAATTTAAGTGAAAAATCAGAAAAATCATTGTAATTTGATGCATTATACATCATGAGGTTTTAACAACAGCGTCTCTTGCATAACCCCGTACTAGTAAAATGTTATGAGACATTCACTTGTCGGGTTTCTTCGCTGTTACCAGTAGGGTTGCCAACTTTTTTTTTAATAAAATGGGAAATTAGGGACTCGACAACATTTCTCTAGGAAACAGTACTAATTCAGTTGTGAACGGCATATAAATCACTTAGTGTAGACATACAAAACACATACCTTATCAAAGTTTACATTTTTAGCATGAAAAGGTACCGGTACTTGTTGTTGTTGTTGTTTGAGTCATCAGTCCATCGACTGGTTTGATGCAGCACTCCATGCCACCCTATCATGTGCTAAACTTTTCATTTCTACGTAACTATTGCATCCTACATCTGCTCTAATCTGCTTGTCATATTCATATCTTGGTCTACCCCTACCGTTCTTACCACCTACACTTCCTTTAAAAACCAACTGAACAAGTCCTGGGTGTCTTAAGATGTGTCCTATCATTCTATCTCTTCTTCTCGTCAAATTTAGCCAAATCGATCTCCTCTCACCAATTCGATTCAGTATCTCTTCATTCGTGATTCGATCTATCCATCTCACCTTCAGCATTATTCTGTAACACCACATTTCAAAAGCTTCTATTCTCTTTCTTTCTGAGCTAGTTATCGTCCATGTTTCACTTCCATACAATGCCACGCTCTACATAAAAGTCTTCCAAAAACATCTTTCTAACTCCGATATCAATGTTCGAAGTGAGCAAATTTCTTTTCTTAAGAAAGCTCTTCCTTGCTTGTGCTAGTCTGCATTTTATGTCCTCCTTACTTCTGCCATCGTTAGTTATTTTACTACCCAAGTAACAATATTCATCTACTTCCTTTAAGACTTCATTTCCTAATCTAATATTTCCTACATCACCTGCCTTCGTTCGACTGCACTCCATTACTTTTGTTTTGGACTTATTTATTTTCATCTTGTACTCCTTACCCAAGACTTCATCCATACCATTCAGCAACTTCTCGAGATCTTCTGCAGTCTCAGATAAAATAACAATATCATCGGCAAATCTCAAGGTTTTGATTTCCTCTCCTTGGACTGTGATTCCCTTTCCAAATTTCTCTTTCATTTCCTTTACTGCCTGTTCTATGTAAACATTGAAAAGGAGAGGGGACAAACTGCAGCCTTGCCTCACTCCTTTCTGGATTGCTACTTCTTTTTTAAAGCTCTCGATTCTTATCACTGCAGACTGATTTTTATACAGATTGTAGATAATTCTTCGTTCTCGGTATCGGATCCCTATCATCTTCACGTACACTCTTTCTCTTCTACTTATTTCTGAAATTCTCGCCGGCAGGTGCACTTAAAGCCTGGAGCACAGCACCTTAGCTAAATGCTACTCTAGACTAACTCTTCAACTGTATATTAGTGTAATTTTATTAGTATCCTTATTTAATTATTATTATTACTTATTTTTCTATTGAAATGTTCAAACATATGCTATGTGAATTTAATTATCTGCGTGTGTCTGTCAGTGTGTGTGTGCTATCAGTGTTTGTTCCAGGAATGAGTAACCTACTCTTTAAACATGTCAGCAGCTGGTGTACTTAAAACTACTGTTACGGTAGATGAGGCATTCCTGAGTGTCATTGATCCGAGTGTATTACAAGACGAAAATAACCCTCGTGTACCTTCACCAACTGTCCCCAACCCTCAGCCTACTGAACTGTTATTGAAACAATCTCTGTCTCAGTTCTCGCGAAGTCTACAATGTTGCCATATCAATTCTCTCTCACTCCTCAGTCACATAGATGAAGTTCGTTCGATAATATCAACCTGTAACATGCATATTATGTGTATTACTGAAACCTGGTTATCCGATAAAATTAGCTCTAACCTTGTAAATCTAGAAGGATATACTCTCTATCGGCATGATCGCACTGCCAGACGTGGTGGAGGTGTAGCAGTTTATTGTAGAGATGATATTAAATGTAGAATAATTATCAGATCATCATCTGGCATCACTCCACATACAGAATATATGTTTGCTGAGACCATAATTAACTGTCAAAAAGTATTGGTAGGAGTTGTCTATAAACCACCGAATGTTACTAATATCTCTGACCTTGAATCTGACCTTCTCAAACTAGTACCAACCTACGAGCATATACTACTTCTTGGTGACTTTAACTCAAATATCTTAGCCCCGACTGGCAAATCAGAACGAATCAGCAACCTACTTACCTCCGTCGACATGACGATCTTACCGCTTGATGCAACGAATCATGTTCATACACTTAAATACACAAGCCATACTGGAATTGACCTCCTAGTTACAAATAACCCGCATAAAGTTCTGAAGTACGGTCAATTTCCTGTACCTGGCATATCAACTCATGACTTAATTTACCTGTGCTACTCTCTACGTGTACCAAAATACAGAGCTAAATACATTAGTTATAGGGATCTGAAAAATATCGATCTTCAACAACTCCAAAATGATGCGTACAGTTTACCTTGGGAAGATATAAAGCAGGTGCAGGACACAGACATGAAAGTGAGAAGATTTAACTCTCTACTCATAGGACTATATGACAAACATGCTCCAGTTAGGCAAGCTAGAGTCACTCGCTCGCCTGCACCTTGGTTAACAAACGATATAAAAGCAACAATGGCTCGCCGTGACGCAATGTTCCGCCGATACAAGGAAACAAATAATGAATTAGATTTCGAACAATATCGTCTTTTACGTAACAGAACAAAGCAATTAATTCGCAATAGCAAATTTAATCACATTAAAAATGTAACACGGAATTTAAATGGACGTGAAACCTGGAATGAACTTCGAGCTATGGGTGTTGGAAAATGCAAAGAGCCACATATACCAACTATATCTCTCGATACACTTAACTCTCACTTCGTAACTAACCCAATAAAGGAATCTCAACCTCAAAATCATATCTATCTAAATGAAATAATCAGTGACCTTACAGAAAACGAAAATAATTTCTCTTTTCACTCTGTCAGTGTAAATGATGTAAAGCGTATTTTAAATTCAGTTAAGTCACAAGCTAAAGGAGCAGATAACATCCCAATAGGCTTTATAAAAAATATTATTGGCGCGGTCCTACCAATTATTACCCACATTGTAAACCATTGTCTCACCACCGGGACGTTTCCAACTGCATGGAAGGATGCTCTAGTAACCCCAATATTAAAGCATACCGGTACCACAGCAAATGCGCCATCTGATTACCGGCCTATTTCGATTCTTCCCCCTCTCTCGAAAGTTCTTGAACGAGTTGTACACGAACAGCTAGTAGAATTCTTAACCAGGCATTCTCTTTTTGACCCATTGCAATCTGGCTTCAGAAAGGGACACAGTACTACGACTGCACTTCTTCGGGTAACAGATGACATAAGACTAGCAATGGACAAACGGCAGGTGACGATACTGACACTCCTTGACTTTAGTAGTGCGTTCGACACGGTAAATATAGACATACTATTATCCAAGCTACGCTCTCTGCATATCGGCCCGATAGCCCTTAATTTTTTTAAGTCGTACCTTACAAATCGTCGCCAGTGCGTAGTGGTAAACAATCAAAGATCCCAATGGGCTGTAAAATCATCCGGTGTCCCTCAAGGGTCTGTTCTAGGGCCATTACTGTTCGTCTTGCATATTAATGACATATCTTCCACACTTCAGTATTGCAACTACCACTTATATGCTGATGATATGCAGATATACAAACACACCACTACAAACAATTTACATGAAACAGTTCAGCACATTAATTCGGATATTAAAAGGCTTAACGCCTATGCTAAAAACAACCACTTACTCCTAAATCCTCGTAAAACACAAAGTATTATCATAGGAAACTCTAAATTATTACATGTAATAAGCAATATCAATCCTCCTCCAATCATAATCAATGACATTGCTGTACCGTACCTTAAAAATGTAACTAATCTTGGAATCTCCATCAATGAGAATCTGACCTGGAATGAACACGTAACAAATGTATGTAGAAAGGTTCATGCAGCTCTATATCCCCTGAAACGTCACAAGAATTCTTTTCCTCAAAAACTTAAATTAAAATTAATCCAAGCACTACTATTCCCAATTTTAGACTACTGTGATACAGTACTAGTCAATCTAAATGCTGAACAAGCTTTGAGACTTCAGCGAGCACAAAACTCATGCATACGATATGCCTTCCAACTGCGACATGACACTCATGTTACACCATATTTCAAAACATTGGAATGGCTACGCATAAATGAACGAAGGAATTATCACCTAATGACACTTGTTTACCAAGTGCTCTCGACGAACACTCCTACTTACCTCTCTTCTAATTTTCGTTTCCTTTCCTCATTCCATGAAATTAGTACCCGTTCTGGTTCCTTACTTGAAATTCCACTAAGTCGAACCAATTCCTACAATCAATCCTTTTTAGTTACCGCATCGAGACTCTGGAATACACTCCCAATGGACATTCGGCACCTTACTTCCTCTCATAAATTCAAATCTGCCTGCAGAAAGTTTTTCCTGGTAACATAAAACTGAGTTGTGTGAGTCATTGTGTGTATGTTGTGTGAATGGGTTTTCTTCATTTACTATTATTATTATTATTAATATTAATATTGTTATTATTATTAATATTGTTATGATTATTATTATTAGTAATTATCACACTAATTGCTGTACTGATATGTAGGCCTAACTTACCGGTAGTCTTAGAATTATCCGTGTGTAGTATTATTTCTTTTTAGAATTTCTATGTCTTACTTTTATGTTTACATTTTTAAATTCTATTTATAGTGGTTAAGTGTAAGAGAGGGCCGTGAGCCCTAACTTCGCCACAAATGTAAGTCAGGAATAAATAAATAAAATAAATAAAATAAATAGCTTGGTCCAATCAACATTATCGAATGCCTTTTCTAGATCTACGAATGCCATGTACGTGGGCTTGTCCTTCTTGATTCGATCCTCTAAGATCAGACGTAAAGTCAGGATTGCTTCACGTGTTCCTACATTTCTTCTGAAGCCAAATTGATCTTCTCCCAACTCAGCTTCAACTTGTTTTTCCATTCTTCTGTAAATAATACGTGTTAAAATTTTGCAGGCATGAGATACTAAACTAATGGTGCGGTAGTTTTCACACCTCTCAGCACCGGCTTTCTTGGGAATAGGTATAACGACATTCTGCCGTAAATCGGATGGGACTTCTCCTGTCTCATACATCTTGCACACTAAATGAAATAACCTTTCCATGCTGGTTTCTCCTAAGGCAGTCAGTAATTCAGAGGGAATATCATCAATTCCGGGTGCCTTGTTCCTATTTAGGTCACTCACAGCTCTGTCAAACTCTTACCTCAAAATTGGGTCTCCCATTTCATCAGCATCAACAGCCTCTTCATGTTCCAGAACCAAATTATCTACACCTTTACCTTGATACAACTGTTGGATATGCTCGTGCCATCTTTCTGCTTTGTCTTCTTTCCCTAGAAGTGGCTTTCCATCTGAGCTCTTAATATTCATGCGCCTAGATTTCCTTTCTGCAAAGGTTTCCTTGATTTTCCTGTATGCAGCATCTACCTTTCCCAGGACCATACAGATACGACATCCTTGCACTTCTCCTTCAGCCATTCTTCCTTAGCTACCTTGCACTTTCTATCCACTTCATTCTTTAATCGCCTGTATTCTTTTCTGCCCTCTTCATTTCTAGCATTCTTGTATTTTCGTCGTTCATCAATCAGGTCTAGTATCTCCTGAGTTATCCACTGATTCTTAGTTGATCTTTTCTTCCTTCCTAGCATTTCTTCAGCAGCCTTACTGACTTCATTTTTCATGACTCTCCACTTTTCCTCTATAGTGTTTCCTTCAGCCTTTTCATTTAGTCCTTGTGCAACATGTTCCTTGAAACAATCCCTCACACTCTTTTCTTTCAACTTGTCTAGATCCCATCTCTTTGCATTCTTTCCTTTCTTCAATTTCTTCAACTTCAGATGGCATTTCATGACCAACAAGTTGTGGTCAGAGTCCACATCTGCTCCTGGGAAAGTTTTGCAATCCAACACCTGGTTTCTGAATCTCTGCCTAATCATAATGAAGTCTATTTGATACCTTCCAGTGTCTCCAGGTCTCGTCCACGTATACAGCCGTCGTTTGTGGTGTTTGAACCAAGTATTGGCAAGGACTAAATTATTATCAGTGCAGAATTCAACCAGCCGACTTCCTCTTTCGTTCCTTTGTCCCAATCCAAATTCTCCTACTGTACTACCTTCTCTTCCTTGGCCTACCACTGCATTCCAGTCTCCCATCACAATTAAATTCTCATCACCTTTTACATATTGTATTAAATCTTCTATCTCCTCATATATTCTTTCAATTTCTTCATCATCCGCTGAACTAGTAGGCATATAGACCTGCACTATTGTGGTGGGCATTGGTTTGTTGTCTATCTTGACGACAATAATTCTTTCACTATGCTGGTCGTAGTAGCTTACCCGCTGCCCTATTTTCTTATTCATTATTAAACCAACCCCTGTATTTCCCCTGTTTGATTTCGTGTTGATAATTCGTTAGTCACCTGACCAGAAATCTTGTTCTTCCTACCAACGTACTTCACTTATACCAACTACATCTAACTTTAGCCTATCCATCTCCCTTTTCAGATTCTCTAACCTACCACAACGATTCAAACTTCTAACATTCCACGCTCCGACTCGCAGAATGTCAGTATCCATCTTCCTGATGATCGCCCCCTCTCGTGTAGTCCCCACTCGGAGATCCGAATGGGGGACTAGTTTACCTCCAGAATATTTTACCCGGGAGGAAGCCATCATCAGTACATCATTCATACAGAGAGAGCTGCATGTCTTCGGGAGGTAGTTACGGCTGTAGTTTCCCGTTGCTTTCAGCCGTGTAGCAGTGTCAACACAGTTAAGCCATGTTGAGTATGCCATTGATAAACAGTAGAACCTCGCTTAACCAAAATGCTCTGGCAAAATTGCATTTTAATATTTTTACTCCCTTTTTTTAGCCGTCGATATTAGTAATTCTCCTGCTATATGTGCTGAGAGCTACTAGGCAAACCCTATTTTGACAATAGTAGTTCTGGGAATCGAGTTACAGCAGATGATGGATTTAATGCATTGGAGGTAAAATTTATTTCGAATTTTTATTAAAAATACAGTACCACTTGCTTTAATTTCAGTACTGTAATAAAATTACTGTATACGGTATTCAGTTCAGTAGTAATAAAATACATTGTTTCATTATTTAAGATTACTTTGGGCTTTGTTGAACAAAGCAATGAATCTACACCAGCTGATGTAATGTTGATTAAATGGTGGCGCGACATAGCCGCATGAGAGCGCTGCAGCAAGAAAATTCAGAAGAAAATCACTGGTGTTATACAATGATTGACATTATGTAAACATTTTAATGTTAATATACAATACGCACCTTTGCTTAATAGAGTTTATGCAATTTTACTCCGACGTTTAACTTCCGAAAATATTTACTGTGAGTCATCCGAAAAAATGCGTCAACCGAAATGGCTCCGCCCCCTTTATTTCGGATAAACGGGGTTCTACTGTACTAAGAAAATAATTCTACAATTGAATTAATAGAAATACTTTACTTTTTAAAATCACGTTTCAATACTGATGTTGACCCGCTTTAAAGTCTTCCATCATTTCTACAAGAACAAACTGAAAGAAGGTGGAAGGAAATCTTCCTGATGACGTCGAGAAGAACCGAGCTCATGGGGAGGGGGATAATGCTGTTGGTTAAATTACGCTTGACAAAGTGGAAAGGATGGTAAATAAACTCCGGAGTCATAAGACAGAAGGAAAACATGAAATTGGACCTGAAATTGTGAAATATAGTGGGAAGGTAGGGATGAAATGGCTTCCCATAGTTGACATTAGCACCATCAGCGTTAGATCACCTTGCAGTTGTGCTTTCTGCGTGATCTGCACTGTTCGATCTCAGGGTTGCGAATGCGATCATTTTCACCATTCTGGCGTATACAACCATCTATAACAACGAGAAAGAAACCCATCCACTGAGTTTGGAAAGTGTCATCTATCACATTTCGGTCGTGGGTGCTTCGTTGTAGGTATTTCCATGGTAGTGATATGATTCGGGTGAGATGGATTTCCTCATGTTTGGTTCTCAATAAAGTGCCTTCCATTCAGCAGAGTGAGATTGTCATTTTGTTGCACGTAATAATATTAACATCATCAATTGGCAAGAGACTGGACGAAGTCCTTTTCTTTCTTTCTTAATCTCTTTACCCTCCAGCGTTGGTTTTTCCCTCGGACTCAGCAAGAGATACCACCTCTACCGCCTCAAGGGCAGTGTCCTGGAGTGCGATACATTGGGCCGGGGTATACAACTGGGGAGAAGGACCACTACCTCGCCCAGGTGGCCTCATTTGCTATACTGAACAGGGGCCTTGTGGAGGGATGGGAAGATTGGAAGGGATAGGCAATGAAGAAAAAAAAGAAGCGGCCGTGGCGTTAAGTTAGGTACCATCCCGGCATTTGCCTGGATGAGCAATGGAAAACCACGGAAAACCTCTTCGAGGATCGCTGAAGTAGGAATCGAACCCACCTCTAGTCAGTTGACCTCCCGAGGCTGAGTGGACCCCGGTCCAGCCCTCGTACCATCTTTCAAATTTCGTGGCAGAGCCGGAAATCGAACCCGGGCCTCCGGGAAGGGGGTCGCAGCCAATCACGCTAACCACTACACTACAGAGGCGGACTGAAAATATTTTTACCATCAGAATATTGGCTGGCAGGATATATATTTCAGTTTCTTTTATCACTACACATTTAATCAGTTTCCAAACGCACCCTGGGCCCATAATTTGTTGAAAAGGCACGATGTTTCGGAAAGTAATAAGGTCAGCACTGTTTCTATTAGAATGACACTATTTATTACATATGTAAATCACAGATGGATACAGTGAAACAATAGACATGGAGATTATAATCGTGACGTGTCGGAATGGAAAAAAATAACCGTAGTGTGTATGTGGCGCTACTTGATGGTGGCTCAGCCAGAGTCATATAAATATATATATTCTCAACAACTCGTTTACACAATGATAAGGAAAAGAGGGTCAAAATAGTAAAAATAAGCGAGCCTGGGAGACTATTCAAAATTAGGGCTAAATCCTAGGGGGTTGGCAACGTTAGTCACCGACTTACTCCGGATGGTACATGGCTTCATCTACATAGCAACACTTGTAAGCAAAGGACTTATGTTTGATCTCTCCTTGATATTCAAGTTTTATACTGGCCAGAAAAGATTTTCGGATCTCAACCAAATCGAGAGTACATAGGAAGGATTGTGCACTGAAGGAAGATGGGGAGGATTCGTGACGAACACGAATAATTTGAATGGAACGTTCAGGACACGAACAAGAATCCAAACATATGTGTTCGAAAATGCATGTCAAGTCTGCCAATAGGAGCCAAAGACGGTAGTACTGAAGCAGTACTTCATATTATCGGCACGCTTTATCTGGATGCATTTACACCCTAGTGCTGAAACGGTCGACCTCGGCAATCTTCGAGATTCGTACCGGCAACCTTTGAAACACAAACTATGAATCGCTTAAGCATCGTTGTGCGACATCTGGCGTACACTTTACGTACTAGTACTGTTCTTATTTACACAACAAAGCCAAACTATACAATTCATGCTAGGAACAAGATTCGCGCCGAGAAATGTTATATAATGTGTATGTGATATAGTTGTTGGCTTAAGATAATAACGGTTTAAAAACTTCATATCGATCTTTAGAAACTTCGTATAGATCTATCATATTCTAGATTCAATTCAGATTTCATTTTCATTCAGTTGGCAGCACTACAGGAACCGGGACAGCTCCCTCCTTACTCCTCATACCCATACACAAATGAATCCAGATAAAGTGTGGCGATAATACAGCATAAGAGGATCGAGAATCGAGGTTAAATGGACTGTACTGCGATTGATCAATCAAAGGTATTACATAGGCTAGATCACGGGGGAATACTGGAGAAAATGAGTGCAATTGGACTCGACAAAAGAGTGACTGAATGGGTGGCTATATTTCTAGAAAACCGAACTCAGAGTAGGTAGAGTGGGTCATCCTGCGATTATTAAGAGGGGAATTCCTCAAGGCAGTATTATTGCACCTTTATAATATGAGTGCAGAACTGGAATCGGAGATGAGGCTTTTGCGGAGGATGGTACACTGTATAGAGTAGCAAATAAGACACAAATTCGTGAAAAAATGCAAAAAGACCTCGCCAATGTTGTGAGCTGGACAGCAGGCAAACGTACGACGATAAACAGGATTTAAAGTCAGGTTGTGAGTTTCACTAATAGGGACAGTCCTCTCAGTTTTAATCATACTACGTTTATGGGGTGAAAGTTCCTTATGGGGATAGCTGTAACTAACTAGGCGTTAATATAAGGAAAGATCTTCATTGGGATAATCACACGAACGGGATTGTAAATAAAGGGTTGAGAACTCTGCACATGGTTATGAGAGTATTTAGGGGTTGTAGTAATGATATAAAGGAGGGGGAATATAAGTACTGTATCTGGTAAGACCCCAATAATTGGAATATGGGTCCAGTGTATGGGACCATCACCAGGATTGTTGTCCGACTCGTTGGCTGAACGGTCAGTGTACTGGCCTTCGGTTCAGAGGGTCCCGGGTTCGATTCCCGGCCAGGTCGGGGATTTTAACCTTAATTGGTTAATTCCAATGGCACGGGGGCTGGGTGTATGTGTTGTCTTCATCATCATTTCATCCTCATCACGACGCGCAGGTCACCTACGGGTGTCGAATAGAAAGACCTGCACCTGGCGAGCCGAACCCGTCCTGGGATATCCCGGCACTAAAAGCCATACGACATTTCATTTTTACCAGGATTGTTTCATTCAAGAACTGGAAAAAAACAAGGAAAAGCAGCTCGATTTGCTTTGGGTAATTAGTAGACGAATAAATTTGAGCGTGTTTTCTAAAGTAGGAAAGATCACAATATGAAGATAAAGTTGGAATTCAAAAGGACAAATTGGGGCAAATATTCGTTTATAGGAAGAGGAGTTAGGGATTCGAATAATTTATTCACGGAGATGTTCAACAAATTTCCAAATTATCTGCAGTTATTTAAGAAAAGACTTGGTAAACAACAGATAGGGAATCTGCCACGTGGAAGACTGCCCTAAATGAAGATCAGAATTAATTAATTGATTGATTGATTGATTGATTGATTGATTGATTGATTGATTGATTGATTGATTGATTGATTGATTGATTGATTGATTGATTGATTGATTGATTGATTGATTGATTGATTGATTGATTGATTGATTGATTGATTGATTGATTGATTGATTGATTGATTGATTGATTGATTGATTGATTGATTGATTGATTGATTGATTGATTGATTGATTGATTGATTGATTGATTGATTGATTGATTGATTGATTGATTGATTGATTGATTGATTGATTGATTGATTGATTGATTGATTGATTGATTGATTGATTGATTGATTGATTGATTGATTGATTGATTGATTGATTGATTGATTGATTGATTGATTGATTGATTGATTGATTGATTGATTGATTGATTGATTGATTGATTGATTGATTGATTGATTGATTGATTGATTGATTGATTGATTGATTGATTGATTGATTGATTGATTGATTGATTGATTGATTGATTGATTGATTGATTGATTGATTGATTGATTGATTGATTGATTGATTGATTGATTGATTGATTGATTGAATATGTTGTCGCAATGAAAGCTGAGAGAGCTGATGTTCGGTGGTAGTAGCAAAACTGGCGGATCACAAAATGTGCGGGCCAGCAGAAAGGAAACTAATAACGCGAGGAATTGTTGATCCTCGCGATAAGGAAGCTCCTAGAAGAACCTGGAAATTTATTAACAATGAAGAATGCACCCAGAACAATCTGGAAGTGGAAAGTACGAGAATCGTTCGTAGGTCTAGTGTGGACCTGGGAAGACAGTGATTCAGTCTTGCGTCAATCACGAGTGAGTTACGAAATGGTCGAAAGTCCTGTACGTCAGGGTATAGGGTACTGTAGTATTTCAAGACAGGCTTGGTTACGCGACGCCCGGCGAACTGGGAAGTGAACTGTTCTAGAATGAGGGTGCTATGAGAGAGGACTGGTAGGGGGCAGGAGTTCTATGCGTCGGTTTGCTGTGCGATTACCCGACTGAATTTCAGTGTGTGTGTGTGTTTGTTTTTACGATTGTGAGTCGAGTAGAAACTCAAACGGGAGTGATTTTCCAAACGGGTGAACAATAATTATATAATATTCACATGTGCAACGTGTTACAAGGAATATATCTTTTTTTAAATGGGAATGCACGTTTAATTTTAAATTTTTTACTCTAATCACAATTCTGCGTATGAATATCATTTTTGTAAAATTTTGGCACAATTATTTCGCATTATGCCTGAGGTACAACATCAAATGTTTCTTTCAACTCGATATTTTACAAGAAAAATTGCCTAATCTTGTCAAATCCTGTCAAACCTTCAGCAATGTTGAACTATCTTTGACAAAATTTGGCAAGATTTCATATAATTTTGCATTTACACGGAAGAAAAGCCAACTGCAGTTTTTTCCTTGGATTAGCAGCAAGGTATATTCCCAAAAATAAGAGAAACACGCAATAAATCATACTTTACATTGGAGAAAATATTAATGTGATTATCTTCAACATAAGTTCTGCAGTGTATTTACTGCCATAATCGCCGGACCCGCGGTGTAGGGGTACTGTGCCTGCCTCTTACCCCGAGGCCCAGAGTTTGATTCCCGGCCAGGTCAGGGATGTATACCTGATTCTGAGGGCTGGTTCCAGGTCCACTCACCCTACGTGATTTAATTGAGGAGCTCTCTGACGGTGAGATAGCGGCCCCGTTCTAGAAAGCCAAGAATAACGACCGAGAGGACTCGTTATGTTATTTTTTATCGTATGATGTGCACAGATAGATTATATAAATAAGTATACAATATATACACAATATATACAAGCAGAAGCCTATAGTTCCAAATCAAGTCCATTGATCCATTTTAAGGCCTCCTCAGTTGCGTTGTGTATGTCCTCCAAAGGACCTTGAAATGCTCTCTGTGGACACACGGCAATTACGTGGTGGATGGTCTGTGAGGTAGCTCCACAATCACACCCAGAAGACTTCCGCCAGCCCCATTTATAAAGAGTATAGCCGCATCTTCCTTGATTGACTCTTATCCTGTTTAGAGTCCTCCATTGACGTCTGGGTAGATGGAATCCGGGAGGTTGAACATGAGGTAGAGTCACAAGATGTTGATTGGGAACAGAAGACTGCTGCCATTGGTGTAACCAGGCGCTCGTGATGGAGAACCCAGATTCTTCCAGTGTAAGTGCAGTGCGCCAGGGTTGAGATCTAGACTTAAGTCGTGGAGGGGCAGGTTGAGTAATATCCTGGTGAACGGGGAGGTTGGAGTCCTGGCTGGTCTTCTTCCACAGTTTTAGAAGAGCTTCAGACCTTCTTAAGCAAGGCGGTGGAATATTACTGAGTGTAGGCGGCCAGGCCACGTTTGTAGAGCGAATACAACCAGTTATAATGCGCATTGCTTGATTTAGTTGAGCATCAATCTTCGCAGTATGAGCACCGTTCAGCCAAGTTGAAGCGCAGTATTCGGCAACTGAATAGCAAAGAGCTAGAGCAGTAGATCTCAACACTTGGTTGTTTGCGCCCCAGATGTGCCGGCTAATTTTTGAAGAATATTATTCCGACTTTTAATCTTGGCGGCTGTGTTGTTAATATGATGTTTATATGTTAGGGATTTGTCTAATGTGACACCTAAATATTTTGGGAAGGGACAGTGTTGTAAGGATTGATTTCTGAATGTTATTGTAGGCTTGTAGTTGGCAAATTTATATCTGAGATGAAACACAGATGCAACAATCTTTTGGAAGTATGTATCTAGCTTTTTTAGATCTGCTGTAAGAATGTGTTCAGCTTCTGGAAAACTTGGTGTTTGGCTAACCAGTAGTATATCATCTGCGTAAATAAATTTTCTGGACTTAGTTGTTGGTAAGTCAGCAGTATAGAGGTTGAAAAGTAAGGGTGCCAGAACAGATCCTTGTGGAAGTCCATCATTCAGTTTGTAGGTTTTGCTTACTGCATCATCCGAGAAGATCTGAAAGTTTCTGTTGCTAATCATATTGCCAATAAGATTTGTAAGCTTGACACAGGGGATGGCAGAGGTAAGTTTTAGCAGGAGCCCTTCTCGCCAAACAGTATCATGGGCTGCTGATAAGTCTAAGAAGACAGCCATGCTAATCTTCCGATTCTCAAATCAATTTTCAATATGAGAGGTCAATGCAAAAACTTGGTCAGCGCAATTTCTTCCAGGTCTGAAGCCAGCTTGTTCTTTGGGAAGGAAATTATTGATGGTTTCTGAGATCCCATTGTATATTAGTCTTTCCAGGAGCTTTAGAGTAACACGTAGCAGTGCAATGGGTCTGTAGCTTTCCACTCTCAGAGGGTCCTTGTTGGGTTTCAAGATCGATATTACTTTGGTCTTCTTGAATAGTGAAGGAAGGTTACCCGTCTCCAAAATATTGGAGAAGAATTTGGTGAGTCAAGTGATTGTTGCAGGTCCAAGATGTAGCAGGAATTCAGGATAGATGCCGTCTATACCTGCTGCTTTCCCGGATTTTATGTTCTTGATGCCTTCTAGGGTTTCCTCTCTTGTGAAAGGACAAGAGAATTGGGATAATTGTTGTTTTGCTAATTGCTTTTTATGTTTCAATGCTGACCGGATTTCCCTTACAACTTGATTATCTCTATTTTGACCACACGACACCTCGTAACTTGCAGCCCTTCGGGATGAGCAACAGTCGCTTCGTACGCCAAGGCCCTTCGGGGCTGTTGCGTCATGGGGTTTGGCTTTTTAAAATTTACCGCCATAAAATCATATGCAGTGGTTGGGTTATACTGCATTAACCCGCATTCATTTGAATAAAAATTGTAGCTATACAACGGAAATTAATATCTTATTACACGAAAACATATTAGGCATATAATAATAATAATAATAATAATAATAATAATAATAAAAAAATGGCCATATCTATAGAATGAACAGCGACAGACTCACCAAAATATTATTTAAAGTAATCAAATCAAAGAGACTGGCTAGAAGAAACTAGGACCGACCACCAAGAAATGAATTTTACGGACGACATCATAGAAGATTGTGGAGCTGTTAGCACAATAGTAGCCAAGCACAAATTTGAGGAGAAATTTTAAAAGAAGCAGAAAGTGGTCCACTGAACGCAAGATGCAACACAGTGCATTCATGAAGAGATTCTGGGAGGATGAGAAAGCGAAAACCATTAGGCCAACGAACAAGTTCAAACGCACTCTTTGAATGGGTATAACGGAGAACGAAAGAATAAATATTATTATTATTATTATTATTATTATTATTATTATTATTATTATTATTATTATTGAGGAAAATTCTGGGCCCATAGAAAAAAGAAGATGATATAGGCTCAAATCACGCAAAGCTACGGAAAGACTGTCCAACCTTGCCGCAGACATCAGGAAACGAGGACTGAAATTCTACGGACACATTCGCAGACTATCGTCTTCAAGACTAACCCACAAGATTTTGACATATACAGAAAATTTGAAGAACGTACCTTGGATAGAAGATGTTATAAATGATCTGGAAAAGGCCCAGACAGAAACATCAAAAATACTGGACAGAAACATTTACCGTAGTAGAGCCAGAGAATGAAGTCCCTAAAAGATCGGGAATAAAGTGGTCAGAAAAAAGAAAACAGGCACACAGTGAAAGAATGAACCCAATATGGTCTGTTAGAAAAGCAAATGATAAATGTAATGCGTCATCCAACAGGGCCCATACGCTAATAATTTAGAAGGCCATCTACCGGGCGAGTTGGCCGTGCGGTTAGGACCACGCAGCTGTGAGCTTGCATCCGGGAGATAGTGGGTTCGAACCCCACTGTCGGCAGCCCTGAATATGGTTTTCCGAGGTTTCCCATTTTCACACCAGGCAAATGCTGGGGCTGTACCTCAATTAAGGCCATGCCCTCTTCCTTCCAACTCCTAGCCCTTTCCTGTCCCATCGTCGCCATAAGATCCATCTATGTCGGTGCGACGTAAAGCTACTATCAAAAAAAATAAGAAGGCCATCTATAATATGATCAGTGAAACTTATTTCGGAAGAAGTTTGAACGTTTATGGACAGATGTCTCGACTGTCAACCTCTCTGGTGAGAGGATGGACAATTAATTTTCAAGAGAAATTTTGTAGTCATTAGTTGGTTAAACTGAATTGTTAGTAGATTGTTTTTGGTGCTCTTAGGTTATCAACACTTCTGTCTCTTCCCGCCGACTTGATATGTTAGCGGATAAGGAATTTTTGAAATTTGTTTAATCAACCAATCAAAATTGTGGGTGTGTCCGGGACTTCGGCCCAGAGATTATTGGAATCTTCCTCTCCGCTATAAAAGCTGGAACCTTTCGGGCCATGTTGTCTTTCGATCATTCCAGTCCAGCAGTGGAGTGTGTTCATAGAGCAGGCAGGAGACGCGCCTCGCCCATCTTCGGAAGGCCCTCCAGCTCAAGGTAATGACAGACATCTTGTAATAGTCTCAGTAAGCTAGTTTGAGGCGAAGGTTTCAAAATATTTTCTTAATGTAACTCTGTAAATCTTTGAACCAGGTCTAAGACCTTGGTCAGACTTAGGGAATAAAGAGTGTGTACCCTTATTTATTCCCCTTCAACTTGGTATTGAGGTGACTATGATTTTGTAATCTTTAAAATCTATCTCTTAATTTTGCAATTTAAAACCTTCTCTCCATCTAGTCACCTCCGTAGTGTGGGGTTAGTCTCTGTAACTTCGGGCCATAAGCCCACAGGTTTCAATGATGTCCTACTGAATTTCAAAGAAGCACAAGGGTCCGCCTCCTGACATAACTTTAACCGTTTCTTTTTCACTAAGGCCATATAGAATGGGCATTTATCACCCCAGTTAGAATTAAGTACGATTATTCAGTTCCTTGTCAAATGTAAATCAGACTCTTGAGCGGACAATTGTAAAAGTTAATTTGTGCCTTGGAGAGGCTTGAAACTTTGGGAGAATAGTCTCCTATGTGAGGCAAAGACGCTCCGTGTGAATGTAGCACATTAGCTCCTTGAGTATTTTTGAAGGGAGCAGTAGAGTGCTCTTGTAAAATGTGTAACTTGGGAGCTTCAAGCTCGTTTTGTTAAATCGTTGTTGTCTGATTGTGCTAGTCTAATATTATTTCTCGAGCTCACGAGCTGACCTTTGTTGTTTTATTATTTGTCATTGTTTAACAAAGTTTAAGATCTGAAAAGAAACCAAAAACCTAGGAAAAAATAAAATTTCAATTTTCAGGATTTCAAATTAAAATTTGATCTTTTCTCTATCCACTCATTCACGCCCGCACCTTCTTACACCTCTGTACACCGTAACCATTATTATTATTATTATTATTATTATTATTATTATTATTATTATTATTATTATTATTATTATTATTATTATTATCATCATCATCATCATCATCATCATATGCGAAGATCGCCATAAATCTATCGCTGCTGACATCGTCTACTTGTAGGTTACCGTACAGTAATAAACATAAAACATTTCTCTTGCAATCTTCTCGTACGCCACTTCTTTATTGTGGTACTCTACAGATCCAGTGAATTTAGGCAGGGATACACCTCACAATTAGTAACTAATACACACACACACACCATACCTCGGACATAAAGATGAAGCCATTTTTGTTATTTTGATTCTCATTCCCTTCAGTAAGAGCATGCCTAGCAGCCTAACGTGCACCGGTAATACTCGAATTCCATTGATTAATTCTGTCAAAGATTTGACAATTCTTTGATCGATTAGAGCATGTTCTAATTCACTTTCAAGACCTTTGAGACTCCTCAAGACTTGTCAAGTATTGCAAGTGATTTGACAAGTAGACTTGTGAAGTATTGTGAAGTCTTGAATTTGATCGTGTACAACAGGCTCTATTCAACATGTTGCTCATATGGTTACTTTATTCATGTTTTGTTAGGTAACCACTGAAAGTCAAAATCTAGGAATTAATTACAGTACATATTGGTTTCCTTAGACTTACAACAGATGTTCAAGGTGAGCACCATTTGTTGTATACAAAGAAGCAGATTTGTACAATACAAATAAAATGTTTATTGTTGAAGTTTTTTTAATCTGTACAAAATAAAAGTTCCTCTAACTTGATTGTTTTGTGGAACTTACATTATATCCGTAATATGAATAACCTTGAGGATGTATTGGAATAATGATACATATACACAAATCTAACCTAATATGTACAATATTTTTCTCGTTGCCAGAACACAGTGCAAATCTATATCCCTATAAGTGACTGCCAAGTTTATCATGAGAGAGTTCTAGCAGAAGGCTATTTAAGTTCACAGTCTTAATATGACTGATGTCAGTAAAGAAAATGCATCAAGTGATAAAGCCATGCAAAGCAGACAAGATGAGTCTAAGGAGCTAATCCTGAGGTGAAACCTACCGGCTGGCGTTGGTCCACCAGTTCAGTCCACATTTTCAAGAGGAGCGACTTCAGTGCCCGACTTACGGTGTAGGGCTTAGACACTGGACAGCTGCTAACAGGCTATACCGATTTTCACGAGAGTTTCATTTAATACAGTAGGTGAGGTGGCACCACAACACCATTCACTGCCAAACAATGGTCCAGTTTTCCGTAAAAATTGCTTGATGCCCTTCGCATTGTATTTGGACTAATCTGACGCGTCTGCTCTCTGATCCTTTTTCTTTTCAGATCTAATAAATTGTTTGGTTTGTTGCTGCGTTGCCTACGTGATTAGTAATAAGGCCTCCGCGTGGCAGCTTATGCAGCGTGCAATACGTTCTAGTTCCAGACTCGCCGCTAGACTGCGTGTTACTCCTCCACTGTTTAAAATAGACTTATACGGAAATAGTGAACAAAAAGTTAAGTTAGTGAGTTTTTAGGTGATATAGGCCTTAAAATTAATTATATAAAGCGTTGATTTGTGTATTCAGCTTGTGGTGAGTACATAGTTTCTATTTAAACATAAAATTAAGATATTTTTTTATGAATATTCATGAATAAACAAGGTTCTGTATTTGGCGCCGAGAGAGTTATTTACTGTAAACATTCTATTCACAGGATGTTTATTGCACGTGATAAACAATGGTTTATTGCTGTGTTCCATTCTGCAAAAGTAAACTGCAGAAAGGTAGTGGGATTTCCTTCCACGAGTTCCCAGTAAATGCAGAATTACGAGAAAAATGGGCCAAAGTTATATCTCGTCGGGGTGACGAGAAAAATAGCATGTGGCAACCTTCCTCAAAATCTGTAGTATGTAGCGAACATTTTGAAAGTACGTGCTTCAGCATTTCTACTAAAATCAGACGCCTTCTTCCGAATTCAATTCCAACGCTTTTTTCAGGGTACCCATCGTATTTTCATGACAAGAGCAGGCTTAATAAAACGCGTAAGCTACCCAAGAAACGAAGCTATGAAGATGCATTCACGCAGCCAAGTACAAATGTTTCACATGACGTATAAGAAGAGCAAAGAGAAGACGAAAAAGCCATCTCACGTTCAGTCCAAGTTGACATGACCCCCCAGTATAAAGTACAGTCAACTTCCACAACTAAGGTAAATGCGAGACAACTGGCATCGCGTACTCTCAAAAGGAAAAACCTTATCATAAAACAATTGAGGTGCAAGAATAGGAAGTTGCTTGCTGAAGTGAAGAAACGAAAGAGAAAATCGTATGCAGATAAACTCTTTGCTACACTTCAGGTTTCTAGTGAAGCGAAGGACTTGAAAGCTACGTTTTTACTTGAACAACTGAAGGCATTTGGCAAGAAAAAGATACAGTATACAGAAGATATTATAAAAATTTGTGTTCTGTGGCAGAGGAAATCGCCAAAAGGCTACGAATTTGCTAGGCAGATGGAAATATTGCATTTGCCACACAAAAGTTCGCTAATGAAATATATTGGCAGATCATCTGGAGAAACAGGAGTTACACAGGAGATAAAAGATAGGTTGGAAGCAGAATTACAGACACTTTCTACGGAACAGGAAAAGGTTGGCTCTCTTATTATCGACGAAATGGCAATACAGCCTAAACTTATATATGATCGACAATTAGACCAGTTTCATGGGGGTAATGAACTTGCTACGGAAGGAGAATTAGCTAACAGATTGCTTTGCTTTATGTTCAGAGGTCTGGCAGCAAGTTTTCGAATTCCCGTGGCGTTTTTCTTTTGCTGTAATTTGGACGGAACTGAGCTCCAAAGAAGAACACTGCAAGTAATAGCAGCCGTAGAAGAAAAAGGATTTACGGTGTTGAGAATCGTGACCGATAATGCCAAAGTGAACGTGTCTATGTATGAAAAGTTATGTGGTGGGCATGTTAAACCAGAAACGGCCCATCCTTTAGATGAAACTCGCAAACTATTTCTGAGCTATGATCAAAGTCACATAATCAAGAATGTTCGGTCACAGTTTCTAGAAAAGTCATTTCAAGATGACGGAAAAGAAATCTCAGGAAAGCACGTAAAAACTCTGTACAGACTACAGAGGAACTTAATTTTTTCTCCAGTTCGCTACTTGACCAGAAAGATGGTATACCCCTCCAATTTTGAGAAAATGAACGTTAAGCGTGCGAAACTTTTATTTTCAGTCTCAATTACAGCTGCTCTGGAAACCTGTAGTTCTGTTGCAAGTGAACATTTTCCCGATAAGGAGAGTCTTAATGCTGCGGTACACTTCATGAATGTAATGAGAAAGTGGTTCGATATCCACGATGTTTGCAATCGAACTCATGCTCTATTCTCACGAAATTCTGATAAGTTGCATTTCTTTTCCGTTAGTGATGAAAGACTTGAATGGCTAACTGATACCTTTTTGCCTTATATTGAGAAACTTCAGGGTGCAGGAAGAAACAAAAATGAGACGTTAAGTACGGAGACTTACCGTGCTCTTGTCATTACTACACAGCCGACGGTTGCGTGTATCAATTACTTGTTAACTATGGGCTTCCACTATGTGTTAACGCGAAATTTCTCCAGTGACGATGTTGAACTGTTTTTTAGTCACCTCAGGCAATTGGGAGGATTTAATGATATGATGGATGCTCGTGCTTGTACGCATGGAATTGAGACCACGCTGAAAAGTGGAATCATACGTGCATCTATGCATGCAAATGTCGAGATGAATCCTGATAATTTTTCACAAAATTGCCTCGGAACTCAGCATAAAGAGACTCAGATGGAGATGGCAGAAATTCAGCTACCGAATGCTGTGATGGAAATATTAATGCGCCCGTTAAGTAGTAAGTACGAATAATCACATTATATTAATTCCAATGTTAACATGCTTTTTGAAACAAAAATTTTTTTTCCTATTTTTTTTCCAGCTTGTCCAACAACGTTGAAAGCAGCATCCGTGACGTTTGTATGTGGTTATCTCGTAAGAGTGGCTGAAGAGAACACAACTTGCGATCACTGCCTGGACATGCTCACAACAATCACCACAAACGCACCACTGAATATGCTGATTCAGAGACAAGATAGGGGCGGACTTAGATACCCTAAGCCATCGTTTATCTCTCTGGTGCTACTTCTTGTGGATTTTTGCTCTAATGCTATTCCACTTTTGCCGAGAAGAAATGTTAGAGCAAAACTGTTTAAGTACTGTAAAACCAGGTTTTTTAATGAACTGAAATGCAGTGAATGTGACAATGATAAACTTTGCTCTCTTTTGCTCATCAAGTTGTTGAATCCTCTATTGGACAATGTTGGCAGAAAAGTGACGGACAAACACGGTCGTGCGAAGCAGTACGGTTTTAAGCCACTCAACAGGAAGTTGTAGATGTAGCCTACACGACGTGACGCAATTACCACAAGAAACATATCGGTAAGTGAAGTTTTCATAACATTAAATCCTGCTATGTGAATACTGAAGTGGTTTTAAATATACAGTGGAGTATTTTCATTTCTACTTGGAAGTGATCTTTCCGGTCACTATTATACGACGTGACTGTATGAGCTCTTTTTGAATTACTGTGTGATACATTTATTTTTATTTATTAAATATCATAGAAATATCGCTTTTCTACTCAAAACTCAATGTTTTACCTCCTTAATGTGCTTTTATGTGCAAATTATTCTCGTAATGCCAATTGGGAATGTGCTAAAGAATGGAGGGCTTGCCTGACATCTAGCGGCGGTATTTGAACTGCTACTGCTCTGCCAATTTAGTGCTTGAAAACACCGCGCATGCAGAGGCCTGTACTTATCTCGTAGGCAACGGTTGCTGTATACTCTGGACTTCAAATAGTCCCATAAATAATAATCTAATTGACTAAGGTCTAGCGATCTAGATGGTCGCTCTATATGTCTTTTCCTCCCAATCCATCCACCAAGAAACTTTGCATTAAAGAATTCGGTCACATAACTTCCATAATGTACAGGGCCACCATCTTGATACGATATTTCTTGCTGGAGTGTGTTCTTCTCGCCTGGACATACAGTGTGAGTCAGCAGCCCCTTCCAATATCGTTATAGGTTATAGGGTTATAGGGGTGCTATTCCCCTGCAAGCGTACTAAGGTGCCAATGTTCAATGAGTACACTTTGCAAACGATTCTGAACTCTAGTGAAATGCTATATCATCCGTTCGCAAAACATGGCGCCTTGAAATCAAGTAGCAACGTCCTTTTACCTTGTAACTATGTTAATGTGTCGTGCCTCGTGACCGGGTGTAACGAAGAGGGGAATCAATACATAAAACAAGGTAACAGTGCAGTAATGAATGTCTTAAACACCGAACCAGATGGCAAATGTACTCTGCTCTTGTCGTACTACCAGCGCGTTTCCAGCAATGTAGCGTAGCGGACGTGGTTAGGCGTCCGCCTAGCAATCGACGGAATGTGACAGCAGAGCTTCGAATCCTGGATCGTTCGGATATATTTGCATCGGTACGATGTTTGAAATGTTGGCAGGCCCACGTTTGCCACATTCAAACAGTAGAATGATGCTGTTATTCATCTTGTGCCCTGCGCATACTTCGCTGGTTAGAGCTTGAATGTACTGTAATCTCTGCTGTCATCCGGCATGTTTTCCACAGAGGAATACATTGACACCGAGCTCGATAGCTGCAGTCGCTTAAGTGCGGCCGGTATCCAATAATCGGGAGATAGTAGGTTCGAACCCCACTGTCGGCAGTCCGTAAGATGGTTTTCCATGGTTTCCCATTTTCACAACAGGCAAATGCTGGGGCTGTACCTAAAATAAGGCCACGACCACTTCCTTCCCATTCCCAGCCCTTTCCTGTCCCATCGCCGCCATAAGACCTATCTGTATCGGTGCGACGTTAAGCAAATTTGCATTTATGGGGATGCACACTCAATGTCTTCCAATGTTTAATACGATTATAACAAGTTTGTTTCGTAGTAAAAGGTTGTATATTATTACAATGAAAGCAACATCCATTTTTGTTGCTAGTTGTTTTACGTCGCACCGACACAGATAGGTCTTACGGCGACGATGGGACAGGAAAGGGCTAGGAGTGGGAAGGAAGCGGCAGTCGGCAGCCCTGAAAATGGTTTTCCGTGGTTTTCCATTTTCACACCAGGCAAATGCTGAGATGGTACCTAACTTAAGGCCACGGCCGTTTCCCTCCCTCTTCATTGTCTGTCCCTTACAATCCTCCCATCCCCCACCAAGGCCCCTGTTCAGCATAGCAGGTGAGGCCGCCTGGGCGAGGTACTGGTCATCCTCCCCAGGTGTATCCTCGACCCAGAGTCTGAAGCTCCAGGACACTGCCCTTGAGGCGGTAGAGGTGGGATCCCTCGCTGAGTCCGAGGGAAGAACCAACCCTGGGGATAAGCAGAGTAAGTATGAGAAGATAATACCGTAATAATAATAATAATAATAATAATAATAATAATAATAATAATAATAATAATAATAATAATAAAAAAATTACACAGCTTAGTTTTCAAACCCGAAGGAATTAATGATAATACATTTCTATGTACGAACACACACACACACACACACACACACACATACATACAAAAGAAATGCATATTTCAATTATAGTAACCAAAACGTGCTGGTCGCCACAATATTAGGAAATAACCTCGTTTCTAGGACCAAATAATTTACTACTATTTACAACTCAACCATCCATCGTAGGCCTACTTAGCTACACTGACCGCCGAGAGTTATACACAGGCTCGAAACTTAGAGTGTAGATAAGGAGGCTGTCTTTGTTATCGCATCTTCGGTTCTTACTGGGTTCTCTGAACAGGCTAATCACTTCAAAAACCTTGTTGATTGTTGTGAGTGGCAGCAAGGGATGGTTATTATTGGAACAGGTTGGGAAACCCACATTCTTTTAGAAATAACTACAGTACTCCTATTTGACGAAAGAAGCTCTGCTCTGCGACGGCCTAAGTTTGGAATAATCCTCTGTAATACAAATGATCCTGTGTTGTAGAAATCACTCCTCAGCTACTGAATTAAGAAACAATCATGGGCCCTTCACAATCCATGGGCCTCCCCGCCATTGCTGCCCATACAGTAACCTTCTCTGGACGTATGTGGGTTTTGTGGAGACCAATGACGATTCACTGTACCATTAAGACAGAAAGTGGCCTCTTCTGAAAATATTATGTATTCTACAAAATTTGGATTTTGGATTCACAGCTTCATTACATTTTCACAAAATTCACTTCTTCGGTCAAAATCATCTTCACTTAACTCCTGTATCGTATATGGGTGCCATCTCACTGGCTTCAGTAAATTACGAACATCATGTCTGACTTACGATGTAAACCCTTTCCGGTGGTGGTGGTGATGTGTGTGTATCTTCGTGCGCAGATAATAACTTATGAAGGGCATTTTCTTCCCTCGTGGCAGATTTTGACTTTCTGGATCTAGTTTTATTCTTCACACTTCCCATGTCATTGTACTTCTTAATAATTTACGACTTATCAACAGAAATAAGACTGTAGGTATGATAGAAGGGGAGGCAGAACCTCAGGCAAACAAACCTTAACATGTGAAGTCGTGAAAATTAACATAGTCAATAAGTGTAAATATTTAGGAATAACCAGGCAGACCAGAGGAATAATGTTCACGGAACACATCAGAGAGAGAACCATAGCCAGGATATTGGCAATCTACAGCATCAAGCGTTTAAACTAGATCTCTATTGACACCGCAAAGATTTTGTTTGGGGTTAAAACAACACCTGTGGTTACCTACGGAATACAACTCATTTGGGACTATCTTAGCAAACATGACTTAAAAGAGCTGGAGAAGATAAAAGCGTTCTACCTAAAAAGATTTCTAAGTGTATCAAAATTCATCCCATCTCGTTTTGTATATGAAATGACAAGAGAAAACTTCTTTATTGAATATCTTCGGTACCGAGCTCGATAGCTGCAGTCGCTTAAGTGCGGCCAGTATCCAGTAATCGGGAGATAGTGGGTTCGAGCTCCACTGTCGACAGCCTTGAAAATGGTTTTCCGTGCTTTCCCATTTTCACACCAGGCAAATGCTGGGGCTGTACCTTAATTAAGGCCACGGCCGCTTCCTTCCAATTCCTAGGCCTTTCCTCTCCCATCGTCGCAATGACATATCTGTGTCGGTGCGACGTAAAGCAAATAGCAAAAAAAACCATCTTGGGATTCCGATGCATTTGCCTTACACTACGAGCTATGGAGACCTCTTGGATGAACTGAAGAGGAAGAAAGAAGAAATATGGGAAGAATTCTACTCTACTGATGCGATAACGACAGAGTGGACAGATTGAGACATTCGGTGACCCACTTTGCTGTTCACGGGTTTCATCATAAGTGCTGCCAACGTAAGGCGTATCATGTACCAGATCTGCAATGTGTGTTCTTGTGGTGTGGCGGGATATGTGATAGATATCATGCCTCGCATTGTCAGGAAAGAAATATGTCCTTGACTGAACTAAGTAAGGAATAATTCATGTGTATATCCTGTAATTACTTTTGGCCATTCGCCGCATTAAACATTATTATAATTTATGACTCCGTGGATTGAGTTATACGTTTGCTGGGATTCAACTCGTTAAATAAATCACGCACCTCTCCTTATCTCGTCATGTCCTTATAACCATCCATCATTAAGATTTGTATTCTTTCTCTTTCAGTGAGATTCACATGATGAGTAAAATGTCAATGAAGAAAGATTTGGTTGTAAAGGAAATAAACTCACTGTTGGTAGTCGACAGAATTCATGGCCTCTTAAGATTCTCAAATACTACACAATTCATTTCCAAACCAATTTACATTCTGTCTAAGGTTACTCTGATCAAAATCAATAGCATACACTTTACTATTCAGGATTGAGGAGGAAAAAATAAAAACAAGATATTCATACACAGAATTGTGAGTAGAGTAAAAATGTAATATTAAAACATTGTTGTAAGATCCTGTAGATGTAAATTTTGTTTTACAAATTATTTGCATTATACCAAGAAATATATCATTAATAACTTCTATATTTAAAATTTTCTATAAAATTAAGATTTTAAAAGTTACACGTTACAAGCACCATCATTATTTTTTATCCAGTATATAACAGTTATATTAATTAATTTTAGGTTCTATATTAAATTCTTCCCTGTAACTCAAATGTTAGGCTAGTAAGGCTTGTGTAATCTGGTTAATATCGGCATACACAGCTTCGCTGATTTGGGAATATAACATTCTGGAAATCCCAGTCTGTAATCATGTTCGAGACCGGAAATGCAACTTGTATAAACAATATAGAATCAGTGGAACCTCAGATTGCGAGCATAATTCGTTCCGGTAACATGCTCGTAATCCAAATCGCTCGTATATCAAAGCACATTTTCCCATAAGAAACTATTGAAACTCGGATGATTCGTCCACAACACAAAAACATTTATTCGCATAACATTTCTAAAACAAAATATAACGTAAAACAATTAAACTCACTTTACCTTACAATAGAATCATTGTTGGTGTGAGGGAGACGAGAGATGACATGAGAAGAGTTACTGTGTAGCACGAATTTCACTAACGGAATCACTGCTATCGGTTGGCTCATTGGAAGTGTTTTCTTTTCGTGCAACTTTAACGAGGAACCTGTCCAATGACTGTTGCTTTTGCCTCTTTTTGAGGATTTCACGAAAATGTGACATTGCATTGTCATTGAACAGATTCATCTACTGTAATCATCTCCTTCTTCCGACCGAATTCCTTTTTAGCCTTCCTTTCGTTCACAGGGCCCATCGTTGCAGAACAGTTATATCCCAGATGACATAAACAAAACATGTACACTCGTACGGTGTTGACTATGCGAGCGAGGCACGCTAACTGAAGTTCAGCGCGGGAAATGATTACACACACTTTCCCAGGAGAGAAGGTGGCAGGGGGAGGGGTAAAAAGGCACAGGGGAGGTGAAAACGTACGTAATCGTGACGCTCGTATTGCGAAACCTCACTCGCTTATCAAGTCACAACTTATTTAAAATATTTGCTCGTGTTGCAAAACACTCGTAGACCAAGTTACTTGCAATCCGAGGTTCCACTGTATTATGGAGAGGTAGTGCTATTCATTTGTTCCAATTATTTATAACCCCATAGGAAGTAAGAACTTTTCCAATATTCCTATAGCGCACAGTACCATAGAACAGATGATGCCCAGTAGACTGTCAAAATAGAGCTTGTATTATAGCGACTTGATATATTGTAAGCTCACGAGGAGAAAGGGACGTTTCGAGTCTTGTAAACACGGACTCGGTACGACATAACATACGTGTATATTCTGTTTGTCATACTCTATACTCATCTTTTGTTGTACTTACATGGTACTTTCGCATTCACGGACGCTATATATCGTCCGGAAAACGTTCAAGTCATGCGATAATTATGGAACTTGGTTTTCAATTTTGAGGTCAAAGTGAATACCGTCTATGGACTTAATTAATCAAATTAATCAATCACTACTGATCTGCATTTAGGACAGTCACCCAGGTGGCAGATTCCCTATCTGTTGTTTTCCTAGCCTTTCTTAAATGATTGCAAAGAAATTGGAAATTTATTGAACATCTTTCTTGGTATGTTATTCCAATCTCTAACTCCCCTTCCTATAAACCAACATTTTCCCCAATTTGTCATCTTGAATCCCAACTTTATCTTTATATTGTGATTTTCCCTACTTTTAAAGACGTATTCGTCTACTAATATCATTCCACGCCATCCCTCCACTGACATCTCGTAACATACCACTTAGTCGAGCAGCTCGTCTCCTTTCTCCGAAGTCTTCCCGGAGCAAACTTTGCAACATTTTTGTAACGCTACTCTTTGTCGGAAATCACCCAGAACAAATCGAGCTGCTTTTCTTTGGATGTTTTTCTAGTTTCGAATCAAGTAATCCTGGTGAGGGTCCCACACATTGGAACCATACTCTAGCTGGTGTCTTACCAGAGACTTATATGCCCTCTCCTTTACATCCTTACTACAACCCCTAAATACCCACATAACCATGTGCAGAGGTCTGTACCCTTTATTTAATCCCATTTCTGTAACTACCCCATTGAAGATCTTTCCTTATTTAACACCTAGGTACTTACAATGATTCCCAAAGGGAACTGTCACCACATCAACGCAGTACATAAAACTGAGCGGACATTTCCTATTATGAAACTCACAACCTGACTTTTAACCCCGTTTACCATCGTGCCATTGCCTGCTGTTCATCTGAGAACGGGAGCCTATCAACAGAAGTGACAACAATTCAGCAGATTTCAGTTTTAATCACGGAAGATACTAGGAAACAGTGTAAATAATAGGTTGTATATGGCACAAAAAATCATATTCCAGAAAAGAGTGTTATGGCGATGGTGGGGGTTTCCAGCGCCTCATTTACTTATTTACTTGAAGACTATTGAAAAAACCGCCTGAAAACTCTCTAATATTAATCTAGATATAATATGTTGGAGAAGTGACCTTTATATGTGTTATGTTGATTTGTTTCAGAGTGGTCCAGGGAAGTGTAGATACTCTTGGATAGTCAATATTAATTGAACAAAATGACATACTGTTACAATTCGTGCACGGGGGGAAGGTTATTTTAAGTGTTCAAAGTGACCCCCATTAACAGCCAAACAACGTCCATGCCCCTGAACTGCTGAACGAGCTTCGGCTGTCAGTGTAGCCGGTGTGATAGCCACACAGGACGCCTCGATGGTTTCTCGTAGCTCGTTCAGTGTAGCTAATAATAATGGCGTATGGCCTTCGTAGCGGCCTTGTACAGGTCCTTTTCTAGTAGACGGCCTATTAGGCGACCTGCATGTCTTTGAAGATGAGGGCCCTACCTAGGATGATTTCTAATGTTGAATCGAATCGAACCCGGGACCTCCTGAACTGAAGGCCAGTACGCTGACCATTCATCAGTGTAGCTGGCCTCTGTCGATAAAAATTTTTCTAGGTCCCCCCATAGGTAGAAGTGAAGAGGTGTAAGATCTGGAGAGCGTGGTGGGCACTCAACAGTCGTACCACTTCAGTACGGCCTTGCGTTGCACAAACGACAATCTCGCTTCATTCATTGCTGCACTGTCATCTGCTGGAAAATGCGCGCCAGGATTGTCACGCCGTTCACGTGACCATCATCTGTTGTGAAAACATTGGGCTACCCTAGCGTGCGAGAATTGCACCGAAGTGCCATTTTGTTCCAAAGATATTAACTATCAAAGATTGTCTACATATTTTTAGACCTCTCTGTATGTAGATAGAGAGATTAACATTATATTCTTTCCAAACTAATGTTCAACTTTGCCGTGATTTCCTGCCGTATTTGTTCTTGTCAACAGATACGCAGCTAAGATCACGCAAAGAGTCTGGATTTCGTCAGTTCATGATCCACCCCGTAGATGTTTCTTTCAAGGTATATGCGTTCTGTAAATTTGTTGCACTGGCATCCAAATAGTTCTTTTATGTTTAATGTAAATGATTCACACTGGGAGTGGGAATATATATTTATGATTAATTCAGCTAAAAGTATATGTGTTGGGAAGTCACTAATTCCAGCAATAATAAATTTTCCAAGTAGTTTGTTTTTGTAGTAATGATTAAAATCGCCCCCATTACAAACTTATATCCAATAAATGTCAAGTTGACTGGCCAGTAATTATTCACTTTATGTTTGTCTTAGTTTCCTTTGTACACAGAGGCTTCTTAAATTGTGAATACTGAATAGTGAATACTTCCTTCGAATGTATTCCCATACATTTTTTCAGGACTCCAGAAGCATAGAGAACGTTCGACAATTTGATTTTTAATACTACCATTATATGTAGCAGTTGTGTCTAACCACAAATCACAGAAGAAAATTACTCTAAATTTCTCTAAATTGAAAACAGTTCATACACAGTGTAATGGTATAGTGGCAATACTTACATATAATTATGATGATACTTATAATATTTGTCGTCCCGCCTGAATTGTCCTTGCTAAACATCATGCCAATTAACACTATTGTCGTTATAGCATATAACACCAGCATGATTAACATACACCAGATCCATGGCTGAATGAGACAAGAGTTTTCCTACAACAAAGTAAGAAGAATTAATTCAGTACGCGCGTACATAAATCTAAGACTTAGTGTGAAACTGAGTAACTAGAAATCTTGATAATATTAAATGTTAAATACAGTGGCGCAGAAGGCCTCCGCGTCCGCTATTTTATAATAAGGCCTGGGTGAAGCAAATCAGCCAGCTCCAACGGCGGGTGAATCACCAAGTTACATCCCCCACCCGCTCGTCCTTACGAACAACCAGTCAGAGACGAGACGGGCACGCAGTGGCTAGCGCGCTATCGACCCCACTGCTGCTAAATTGTGTCCCCCGTGGCGGCGTAGAAGTGATGAGAATTCTGAACCCAGAGCTTTCAATCCCCTCAACGTCCAGCGGCTTCTCCTCGTCCGAAGGATATCGCAGAGCCAGCCTCTCTATAAAAAGTCAGACGGGCGGGCGCGAGGTACTTCATTGTGTGAACACAATCAGTAACCAACTATCGTCCCAATCAATTAATCAATCAATCTCCAATGATCTGCATTTAGGGCAGTAGCCCTCTTGTTTACATAGACTTTACTTATATAATTGTAAAGAATTTGGATATTTGTTGAACATTTCCCTCGCTAAATTATTCAAACCCTAACTTCGCCTCCTATGAACAAATATTTGCCCGAATTTGTATGCTTGAATTCCAATTTTATCTTCATATTGTGATCTTTCCTACTTGTAAAAACACCATTGAAACTTATTCGTCCACTAATGCATTCCTCGCCATCTCTCCACTGGCAGCTCGAAACATATAACTTAGTCGAGAAGGTCGCCTTCTTTCTCCCAAGTCTTCCCAGGTCAAACTTTGCTACATTTTCATAACGCTACTATTTTGTCGGAAACCACCCAGAACAAATCGAGCTGTTTTCTTTGGATTTTACAGATTCCAAATATTAAAAGAATATAATATTACACAAGATCAATAATATTAAAAAGGAAGCGTTCTGACAGCTAGCGCAGCAGGGGGTTTTCTGTAGCGCCGTAGCTGAGGACTGAAAGGTCTGGCAACTAAAAGTGGACAACAGGCTCGTCTCCATAGCGACTGTTGAGGGTCCACTCACGTTTACATCGTAACCATACCCCCACGCCCTTCTGTCCATCCAGGTAGACAGAAAACGGACTTCTTTTAATACTATGACTATAAGAGCGAAGAGTTAAGTTCAGTTCAGTGAGTGACTGTGTTGAGCACAGAAGCGCGCGTTTGAACCAAGCGACGTGCGACACGGTGTGTGCAAATTCTGCACCACGTACAGACTTGTGGTGACTGTCTTGCGCGCGCATAAACTGTAGACTGTACGCTCACTAAAGTTGTTCAGTGGATTCATTCGTGAACTGCCCTAGGGTTCGACTGACAGTTTTAGAAGTGTATGTATTGTAACTGCTTTTCACTCATAAGTATCGAGAGTGAAATACTTGTGTGGTTGAACATTGATAACGCAGAGGAAACACGAACTGAGCAATTGTGTTTAAGTAGTCATTCTTCTTATTCTTCTTATTCTTCTTCTTCTTCTTAATGTGCCATCTTCTAGCGAAGGTTGGCGGTCAACATGGCGATCTTGAATTTGGATGCAGCGACACGGAACAGAGACATTGTTTCCAACCCATACCAGTCTACGAGGTTCTTCATCCATAGAGTTCGTCGTCTACTAGGACTCCTACGTCCTTCTATTCTTCCTTGTTTAACAAGCTGAAGGATTCTGTACTTATCATTCCGCATTATATGGCCGAAGTATTCCAGCTTCCACCTTTTAATGGTCAACATGACTTCAGTCTTCTTTCCAAGTCGATCCAACACCTCGGAATTCCAGATTCTGTCTGTCCACGAAATGCGAAGCATCCATCTGTACACCCACATTTCGAATGCTTCCAGTCTTTTTCAGATGGTTTGAGTAAGTGCCCAGCCTTCCATTCCATAAAGTAACGTGGGAAAGGCGTAAGCACGGACCAGACGGAGCCTTAGGTTTAGTTGTAGGTTGCGGTTGTTGAGCAGTTTATTCATCTGCATGAAGATGCTTCTCGCATGTTCAATGCGGACCCGTATTTCTTGGCTGCAGTCCCATTTCTGGTTGAGGTAACATCCTAGATACTGGTATTGGTGAACCCTAGCGATGGGCTCATTGTCGAGAGTGAGCTGCACGTGGACGTCTTGCCGTTTACTGACGACCATGAACTGGGTTTTCTTAATGTTTATCATCAGTCCTCTGTTGTTGCAAGCAACATTCACTTTGTCTAATAATACTTGTCTTCTGCGTTGTCATTACTAATAATTATTAATAAATAAATCGTAGAGTAGACGCCACCTGTTAAGTACTTATTTATCTGTTACCCAGCCATCACACAACAATACAAATGTCTTGATATTTCACATATTAATGAAAGCAAAGAGTGTTTTTCTCGAAACCAGAACATGTCACATACAGGAAATATTTATGGAACATGTTCAGAATGTTCGTTAAATATAAGCAAAGTTGCGTTATACGTCTTCATGATATTAAATAAACCGAAGAAGGTAATATGAAGTTACATTGTTTTGTTTGGCTTTACAAAGATATACAATATTTTTTTAATAATCTCCCTTACTGCTATCCCTACACTTAATAACTTTTAACTGATATGCAGAAATGGTGGCATTGGGTAAGATGTTTCTATCACATTAATATTTATTTATAATCAAAGTTCTTGAGCAATATGTTTATTGCGTATGGAATAGTTATGAAATCATTGTATATTACATAGAAGATTGCTTGAAAAATTGTTGCGATTTTTTCCCACTAAGTAGGAGAAGGAATTTACTATTGATTGTTGTAAAATTCTAAAAATTAGAATATTTGAAGTTACGTCATTTTTACACTAAGACTTCACAATAACCGAGTTTGAATTAGTGTGAATGAACAGTCTAGAGAGCACTTTTGTACAATACCACACATTATGGTGTTGTAAGCTACAACCTCAGGCTTCTTAACAGTGCAATTGTGATCCCAGATAAAAAGAGCGTGCAGACAGAATCTTCTAAATTAATATATAAAATGGAGGGTTTGAAAAATGGAAGAATAAATACCGAATAAAAGGGAAATTCAAAGATTCTGGAAAACCATGTATGACTTGGATATCAATGACAGAGAGTTGGTTAGAAAGGATGTTCATTTCAAAATAATTTCTACGGTGTGTACTTTTATAAAAATACAATTCTCCTAAATGTTTTGCACTTTTCTTATTAACTGAAACGTGAATCCTTTTCAATATTTAAATTTCAGAAGCAATAAAAGCTTATAAAACTTATCTACGTAATTAATTATTCAGTTTGTCTTATTTTCCCACAAATTTACAATTCTTGACTTACGGGGTTTTAAAAATAACCATTTCAATTCTACTTACGAAGAGAACTCCGATGAACAGCATAATGCCTGCAATGAGGAATACTATGGAAAACACCAGATGGACTATGCCTAATTCATTCGCTGTGAACAAGAAAAGAAACAATCTCATTAAGCACAAGTAATAACAATGTTCCTTACTGTCTATAGTAGACTCCGCATTATCCGAGCCTGCCAAACACCTTCGATCATTAGTGCTCAAATTTTCCAGCTGTCTCCCCCCACACCTACCCCCTGGTAAAATCTACAAATCACATGCCCTCACCCCGCCCCCCATACCATTACCTATAACCGCTGTCTTTCTGAGGTACAGGCCGTACTGTAGCTCTGACGACGTCACGCGAAGAGACGAACTGTTAAATCTGTCCGACCCGTGCAGTGCAAGGACAAGATACATCTGTACCTTGTAATTATGAAATATTCACAAATGTTGTATTAATATTACAGGTGAGATCACTAACACCTGTAATCGCATCATAACTCGAGTCAGGTCTATGTAATTTTAGGAAAAGTAGGTTTGAGGTGCGAACTACGCGGTCAAAGTTTGAGTGATTTATTCGTCAATGTACCCAACAAACAATTATCATGTATCAACGCAAATATGGAGACAACAAACGTGTAATGATAATAATAATAATAATAATAATAATAATAATAATAATAATAATAATAATAATAATAATAATAATAATAATAATAATACTTTACCTCCATACCTCTAGATGGCCATAAATACAGTAGCTTTCTTGGGTTTTTTCTTCACACTTCTGGCACTATCCCTCGAAGACTTTCTTGAGACCCTTTCTTCCACACAAACATTTGTATCATTTTTATTCAGGAATAACCCACGGTTTCCCAAATATTAATGCACTCATCAGCAAGATCTGTTAGTTACTTCCCACATTCACGAAAATTGCCGGGGAATTGTTTTTACTCGCATTTATTTGTGGGGAAAAGGCAGTGCTTACTCAATATTACTAAACCAAGAAATAACTATATACAGGTTCAAATGGTTACTATCCTCATTTATGCTTGTTCTGCATCAACAATAAAACGCCCTGGTGTAAATCTGTGTAAAAAGAAAGTCAAAAGCAGAACTCATCATCAGCTCTGGAAAATGAGTGAAACATACTCATTTATTCTTCGTAACAGGTACATTTTTGGTTGCTATTTTCGTTTTCCATGAAGGTAACCTGCCCTCATACGAAGAAAATGAATATATTAATGTATATTTACTTTTATAGTTGTATTTTCTCCGTGGTTCGTACAAGTTCTTAGCATTGTGGCAAATGCGAAATTTCAAACACTGTATTTATATTTGCAACACATTATATCTCCACAAGAACGTGTTATACGATGACAATTAAATGAATAAATTCAACGTGAAGTATTACGTCCCTTGAATTTATATCACAGACCACGTGAGGATACCACACCTAATCTAAACTATGACGTCTCATGATCTCAGTAACAGCTGTTTACGTATATCCTGATGTGATAAATTTAAAGAACAAACATGCAATATACTTAAATATAAATTTCTGTCGCCATTAATGGTTTCACGGCCCGTAATTATAGACATGATGGTGTGTAGGCTTTTCGGATTATGCCGTGTCAAGAAAATAAGGTGAAATCCTTTACGTTTCACAGAGAAACTGTGCTCTGCGTCCTCAGAAGAAATCTCGACTGTCCACGAGAAAAGCTTCTTGAACAATGAGAAATTTTAATTTGGACGTTATAATAGAAGTGGAAATGGTACGTTCATTCTCCACCAGATGGCTCCCAGGACGTGGCACAACGCTAGCGTTCGAAGCGGAAGCTGACCGAACCATCACAATCAGACTAAGCGGTTCACATAACGTGTTTGCGTAACATATGACAGGTGCAAGACATAGACATAAGCCTGGAATGAAACATCTGGCGACGAGGAACGTACGAATTTGGAAAACACTGAGACGAAATAACAACAGTGAAGGGACAGGGAAGGGAAATACCTACGTAAATTCTTAATGGCTGGCAACCAGGTATTACTTAATTGATAGCCGGTGTCCCTGTTGAAATTGTTAGAATTTTTACGTATTTCCACAGCTTCCTGTATAATCCTGGACCTGTAGTGTCTAGTGTGGGTAAGAGCTCGAGCATCTTGGAAC
This sequence comes from Anabrus simplex, assembly GCF_040414725.1. NCBI lineage: Eukaryota > Metazoa > Arthropoda > Insecta > Orthoptera > Tettigoniidae > Anabrus > Anabrus simplex. The sequence goes on along the minus strand of NC_090265.1, from coordinate 36,879,028 downwards.
ATGACATCAAGACCCGACGATAGAGCGTGCTCAGCTATTGCCGATTTGTCAGGTTGGTTGAGACGAATATTACGTTCATGTTCTTTGATGCGGGTACCAATGGACCGGCATGTTTGGCCGATGTATACTTTACCACACGTACAGAGTATTTCATATACCCCAGGATGTAAAAGTGAGGACAATTTGTCTTTGGTTTTACCCAGACTGTGAGCAATTTTAGTGGCGGTGCCGGACACGGTTTTTATATTGTGTTTGCGGAGGACCTTGGCAATTCGATCTGTGGTGTTATGAATGTAAGGCAGGTAGGCAGTTCCCTTCACTTTTTCCTTCTGTGAGCTTTGCTTGGTCGTTTCTCTGGGATGTAGGGCTCTATGAATCTGCAGATCGCTGTAACCATTACACTTGAACGCGACTTTGAGCGTGTCTGTCTCCATATGGATATGTGATGGCTCACAAATTCGTCTCGCCCTCTTGGCGAGTATCGTGAGGATGCCTTGTTTTTGTTTGGATGGTGGTGAGAATCTGCATGAAGATAGCGATAACATTTCCATTGCCGTCTTTCAGCTCCTTTCCGCACAACGGGTCACATATTATAGCACCGCCCTTGTAATATACAGGCCGTACTGTAGAAACCGCGCTAAGCCCATGAGCGGATCAATTGAGGCGAGCTAAGCGAATGTTACAAATTATACTTGCGAATGTAATTCAAATTCGCAGTTGCCACAATGCTAAGAACTTGTGCGAACCACGGAGAAAATACAACTATACAAGTAAATATATATTAATATATTCATTTTCTACGTATGAGGGCAGGTTGCCTTTATGGAAAACGAAAATCGCAACCGAAGTCGCGTTCAAGGGCAACGGTTACAGCGATTTGCAGATTCATAGAGCCCTACATCCCAGATAAACGACCAAGCAAAGCTCACAGAGGGAAGAAGTGAAGGGAACTACCTACTTGTCTTACATTCACAATACCACAGTTCGAATTGCCAAGGTCCTCCGCAAACACAATATAAAAACCGTGTTTGGAACCGCCACTAAAATTGCTCACAGTCTGAGTAAAACCAAGGACAAATTGTCCCCACTTTTACATCGTGGGGTATATGAAATACCTTGTACGTGCGGTAAAGTATACATCGGCCAAACATGCCGGCCCATTGTTACCTGTATCAAAGAACATGAACGTAATATTCGTCTCAACCAACCTGACAAATTGGGAATAGCTGAACACGCTCTATCGTCGGGTCATGATGTCATGTTCCAAGATCCTCGAGCTCTTACCCACACTAGACACTACAGGTCCAGGATTATACAGGAAACTGTGGAAATACGTAAAAATTCTAACAATTTCAACAGGGACACCGGCTATCAATTAAGTAATACCTGGTTGCCAGCCATTAAGAATTTACGTAGGTATTTCCCTTCCCTGTCCCTTCACTGTTGTTATTTCGTCTCAGTGTTTTCCAAATTCGTACGTTCCTCGTCGCCAGATGTTTCATTCCAGGCTTATGTCTATGTCTTGCACCTGTCATATGTTACGCAAACACGTTATGTGAACCGCTTAGTCTGATTGTGATGGTTCGGTCTGCTTCCGCTTCGAACGCTAGCGTTGTGCCACGTCCTGGGGGCCATTTGGTGGCGAATGAAGGTACTGCTTTCCACTTCTATTATAACGTCCAAATTAAAAGTTGCCATTGTTCAAGAAACCTTTCTCGTGGACAGTCGAGATTTCTTCTGAGGGCGCAGAGTACAGTTTCTCTGCAAAACGTTAAGAATTTCACCTTATTTTCTTGACACGACATAAGCCCAAAAGCCTATACACTATCATTTCTATAAATTTCTGCCTTTCAACAGTCACAATTATCGAAAGAATGTACCCAAACCTTTTGAATTACATTTGCAAGTACATACAATTTGTAACATTCGCTTAGCTCGCCTCAATTGATCCGCTCATGGGCTTAGCGCGCCTTCTACAGTACGGCCTGTATATTACGAAGGCAGTGCTATAATACGTGACCCGTTGTGCAGAAAGGGTCCGAAGGACGGCAATGGAAATTTTACATCGGAGGTGAACAAAAGTGTCTGGGGTGTAGAAATTGCAATTCTATTTTTTGACTTCTTGAGCTACCTATGGATATTTTTAGCAAAATAAGTTACGCAGCAGTTCAAGTCTGCACCACTCGGTGACATGAAAACGTTGTACAATTGGTAAGAAAATTAGTGACAGCCGTAATTACGGTTTGTTCTTTTTTCTCAAAATACAGTTTTCTTAACAGCAACAGTCCATACTAATATCCGAATCCGACAAACACCTTTGATCATTAGTGCCCAAATTTTACAGCTGCCACCCCCTCCCCCACCTCCTTAATAACCTCCGCAAATACGATACCCTCACCGCGCCCCCATACTTGTATAAACTGTTATTTGTTTGCGTTCAGTATCGTATGCCAATTTTAGAACCACAAAAAGTCAAAAATGAAAAATCTGGCTTAAATGCATTTCCTCGCAAAGATCACATGTTTATGTTCTGCTATTAATAAGAATGAGATGTGTTTTAATAATAATTCTACTTGCTTTACAACCCACTAACTATTTTTACTTTTTTCGGAGACGCAATGGTGCCACAATTTTGTCCCGCAGGAGTTCCTTTAAGTGCCAGTAAATCTACCGACACGAGGCTGACGTATTTTAGCACCTTCATATACCAGCGGACTGAGCCAGGAACGAACCTGCTAAATTGGGGTCAGAAGATCAGCGCCTCAACCGCCTGAGCCACTCAGCCCGGTGAGAGAGTTTGTTTGTTTGTTTGTTTGTTTGTTTGTTTGTTTGTTTGTTCTGGACAGGGTCCGAAACTACCGGTACGATTGAGTTGAAACCTGGTGAGGATATATGTTAAAATACCGAGTCGCGGAAGGGATACTTTTATTTTGATATATTTCACCGTTCCGAACTATTAGAGGATTTTACATGGGTATGTCCCTAATTTGAGGAGGCCTACGTTTCGCCCTACATCAACTAAAGTGACAGGTAAACGGTTGGCCCTATCGAGAAATGAAGCACACCGCATGACCTTGAAATTAAATGTTCTAGAGGAAACGTCATGTGCATTTTCTTCTTTACTCCAATGGTTTTCGAGAAAATTCAGCTTCTTGCGATTTAGGCTGCGGTTGCCTTCACGAATGAATAGTCTTCAACCATTTCCGCGTGTAAGTCGTTCGTTTGTTAACAAGTGAGCTTAGGAATGTTTTTTTTTGTTATTTGTTTAACGTCGCGCCGACACAGATAGGTCTTATAGCGACAATGGGATAGGAAAGTCCTAGGAATGGGAAGGAAGCGGCCGTGGCCTTAAGTAAGGTACAGCCCCAGCATTTGCGTGGTGAGAAAATGGAAACCACGGAAAACTATCTTCAGGGCTGCTGACAGTGTGGCCCACTATCTCCCGGATGCAAGCTCACAGCTGCGCACTTCTAACCGCACAGCCAACTCACCCGGTAACTTAAGAATGAGCGCACCGTTGAACCAAAAGCGTTTGGATTCGTCAGTTGTATTGTTGATAGTGCTGAGCGTGCTTATCCATATTTGAGAACTGCTGTGGGATGCTCCTATATTCATCACTGCAGTAGTAGCATGACGAATATAAGATCATGAGTGAGGACTCAGCCATTATAGCATGGTAGTTCGTAGTCCCGCCACTGCAAGCGATTATGTCCAACACGTGCTCCAGTAGTTCCGGCAAGCCGGGTATAGAGAAGTGCGGGAGACATGACTGTGCGAGATATTTCAGTGAATAAGTTGAATTTTCTTTGCCTTCAGTTCCTAAACTCAGTTCATTGTGTGTTGTGTACTTCAAGCATATATAGTATCTGGCTTGATTCATTTAATAGTTCAGCATGCCGTACTGTAAGTCAGACTATCGTAGAGTAGTTAATGATATACGATTTATTTATTTTTACCACCGAAGGATAGAAACCAATTTGACGAGTTGACGCGTAATAGAAGAATTTGTCATCTTCATTTCTCCGATGATTTGATAGTAAAATCAGATAATTTTATAGTGAATGATGAGGAAATGGATATCTCTCGTGTGAGATAGAATTTACGTGCAGGATCAGTGCCTCACATTTTCCCTAATTTGCTGCCAAATCTTCGCCCAATTTTTTGAAAGTCCAGTATCAGACAAATTGAGTTGTAAGTAGAGTGTTACCTTTAAAACGTTCATGGGTGTTTGTTTAATATGCTGGGAGTTGTGTGCTCTTTATCTGTATATGTACACTCCAGTAACCCGTGCTTTCCGCAACATATAATGACGGCCGTAGCTCTTATTTCCATGTACGATATTTTCCAGTGTACCCTGCCGTGGTGTTTTAATTGGAATCTCCCATACACTTATCTGTTACGGAATAATACGTTTCCTCTGGCATCATTCCTTAGACCAATAATTGGTCGGTACTGTTGAGCTTGCCCACTCGAACGCTGCCTGGCGGGACGCGCTTCAACTCCAGTTGTCCTCACTGTTGTTTGTCCAACCCTTGTCCCGTTTCCCTACGGGGTCGGGTATGAGGTGAGATGAATTTGTCGTGGCGGTTTTTTATGACCGGATGCCCTTCCTGACGTCAACCTCATCAGAGGAGTTAATGAGAGATGAAATGAATGACGTGATATATGATAGTAGGGAGAGGGTGAAACCCGGTGCCGGCACATAGCCTACTCCTGTCGAATAGCACCAAGGGGTCTGCTCAAGGCTTAACGTCCCCATCCGACGGACGAATCACCATCAACAGCGTCATATGCCCTCACTCCATACGGGAACTGCGGAGAGGTTTGGAATTTAATCCAGGCTTTTGGCACGCAATCTAGTGATTAGAAATTGTATACCACCATCTCCCGTACCCTGCCGGCCAACATTCTGATGGTGAAAACTTTTTCGACCAACGGGACTCGAACCGGCTAACCTCGGTGTCAGACCGTTTTTAGACTTCAGCGCCTTAACGATCATGGCCACCAGGCGGGCATCCAGTTGTCCTCATTATTCTTATATTCGTCATGGTAGTAGTATTAAAAGAGCGGAGTTGACACAGGGGCTAATGTGCAAGATGAAGGCCGCGCGCAGCTCCCTAGTGCCAAGGCTCCCGAGGCAAGATGGCCGCTATAAATTGGTTATGAGACTAACTTTAAGGAGCTGGGCCACGATCTAATGGTGATACATTGTTCTTATAGGCCTAACTTTGGAGAATCGCTTCAGGAGCTCACTATTATGACCTTGTAGTTATTGATAATATTTATAGGAAACCAATAATAGGAAAGGGGTGATGTATTTTTTGTTTAAGGAACACTCAAATTATCGTGGGGACGAACGTACAACAACATGAATAATTATCAGAGAGATAACATTAGAAGTCTTCAAAACATAAACAAAGTTCAAGGAGTTTATATACATATATTAATACTCGAGTCCAGGGATGCCAATTTTCCACAGATATTAAAAGGATTTGATACACTTACAGTTACCAGCGAAGCTACGCAGCTCACAGGACTCTACTTTTCACACGATTAAAATTGAAGGGAATGCAGGTAATTCACCAGTAGTAAAGAAAATAAAAAATAAAAGGAGGACAACATCACAACTTAATGGGCCCGAATGCCCGTAAAAGGTGAGTCTCACCCTGGGTCTATGTCTCGGACCCAAGCCATCGCGCTGCGAAGCCTCACATAACGTATGTCCTCCATCGCTGCTTAACTCGGTGTCAATCAAGGTTCTTAAACACTACTAAAGGTTGGGCCCAACGCGAGACGAGCTGCTATTGGTTAACGGAATGACGTCACAGAAGGAGCAAAGCAGCCAAGCCCATAGCGCGCAGTTCAGTAGGAATCAATCAATCAATCAATCAATCAATACTGATCTGCATTTAGGGCAGTCGCCCAGGTGGCAGATTCCCTATCTGTTGCTTTCCTAGCCTTTTCTGAAATGATTTCAAAGAAATTGGAAATTTATTGAACATCTCCCTTGGTAAGTTATTCCAATCCCTAACTCCCCTTCCTATAAATGAATATTTGCCCCAGTTTGTCCTCTTGAATTCCAACTTTATCTTCATATTGTGATCTTTCCTACTTTTATAGACGCCATTCAAACCTATTCGTCTACTAATGTCATTCCACGCCATCTCTCCGCTGACAGCTTGGAACATACCACTTAGTCGAGCAGCTCTTCTTCTTTCTCTCAATTCTTCCCAACCCAAACATTGCAACATTTTTGTAACGCTACTCTTTTGTCGGAAATCACCCAGAACAAATCGAGCTGCTTTTCTTTGGATTTTTTCCAGTTCTTGAATCAGGTAATCCTGGTGAGGGTCCCATACACTGGAACCATACTCTAGTTGGGGTCTTACCAGAGACTTATATGCACTCTCCTTTACATCCTTACTACAACCCCTAAACACCCTCATAACCATGTGCAGAGATCGGTACCCTTTATTTACAATACCATTTATGTGATTACCCCAGTGAAGATCTTTCTTTATATTAACACCTAGATACTTACAATGATCCCCAAAAGGAACTTTCACCCCATCAACGCAGTAATTAAAACTGAGAGGACTTTTCCTATTTGTGAAACTCACAACCTGACTTTTAGCCCCGTTTATCAACATACCATTGCCTGCTGTCCATCTCACAATATTTTCGAGGTCACGTTGCAGTTGCTCAGAATCTTGTAACTTATTTATCACTCTATAGAGAATAACATCATCCGCAAAAAGCCTTACCTCCGATTCCACTCCTTTACTCATATCATTTATATATATAAGAAAACATAAAGGTCCGATAACACTGCCCTGAGGAACTCCCCTCTCAACTATTACAGGGTCAGACAAAGCTTCACCTACTCTCATAACACCAGCAAACATTACAGTTTCTCAGAACTAAATGCAGACCAGACATAAAGTTTACTGCTGTTATAAGATTGAAAGAGAGTACAGCATAGTAAGTTTCATTATTTCTGTTACGAATAAGACGTAAATGTAACGTGACGGCACACTGACCAACGCTCGAAATTTATTAACACATCCAAGTTCCTCTATTTAGTTTGAGGAAGGCTACATGCTCTCAAATTTGTCAACATAAATATTTAGAGATACGAAATGTCTGTAATATTAAATGTTTACAGCAGAACTTCCGTAATGGAACTACCGCATGTTAACACACGATATATGACTCAATTCCGCAGGTATCGAGTTTAAAGCTTAACACATATTATAACAGCAGCAGAAGTAAGTTCATATTCGAAACCTTGGATATATTTCTACATTTTAAAATTAAAGAATAAGAAAGAACAGGAAAAACAATTAGAACACAGTCCTGTGGATCAGATGTCATGAAGTGGTTGCTTTTGAAGATAAAATCCACTGCCGTGCCTTTCGCCGATGAGCTGCTGTGGATCTTTCAGTCCTTGCCCGAATGTTCATTTGTCGTATGCGTACAAATGTTCTCGTCCTAACATACATTTTTACTATTTCAGGTGGTACAGCGGGGAATTTACGGCTAATTATTTGACACACTTTGCGTATAATATTAGGTATGCGTGACAGTTCAGCACGTCCGTGAGTGTCCGTGAAAATTAACTCGAATTCCTTTACTTGGTTTAGCCATTCTTCCGATAGAACGAGTAGACCTCCCCGAGATAACACTTCTATCCATCCCACAGGGGCTGTACCAGAAGATATGGAAAGCATTTCCCCAGTGGGATTTCCCATTGACCTATCATATTTTCTTCCACGGTAAGCGATGTAGCCGGCGAGGTACCGAAATCCCTCTGCTGAACAATCAGGTGTCGCTGTAGATTGCGGTGAATCATTAACGGCACGATTTCTATCGCAATGTCCCGAATTTCTGTCTCACCTTCAATCATGCGTAATGCTTCAGACATATCCGGCAGTAAATCTACAAGTTTAGATGTCAGTATCACATTATCAGTTTCTGAAATCACTGCAGCTTTATTGGATAACGGAATATTTTCTGAGTTCGCGCCCAGAAGTAACAGTCTCAATCTAAATTTCACCTCGGTTGGTAGCGGATGTTCATAGAAATGTCCGAGTCCTCTTATCTGAGAAAATAAATTTTGCAGACAGTCTTGGTTTAATCGAGCAGTCAAAATGTACTTTATGTTGAGATATTGGAGGTCACTAAAAAGGCCAAATACTGAACGGATGGTCTTCATAAAACCTTTCTGAAATGGGAGCAATTGACTCGATTTACCAACTCTCATTCGTTCACAGCATGTGTACAGCTGCCTTAGAATTCCTTCTTGGACCTGATGATCATTACCGTACCCAGTTGCGAGCTTTTTCTTATCATTAGGTGTTCTTGCATTGAGGATATCAAATGAGTCATTTAGAAGCTGGAAGAAGGAAGCAATATGTTCCTCACCAGGCATAAGACAGACAGCCAGTCACTGCACATCCAGGCATTTCGAACAGATATCATGTGCTTTAGCCTAACAAATTTAAGAAATTTTATTCACACTCAAGATTTTGCAAACTGACACGCAAATATATACCGTACACTACTATTTCACACGCAAATATATATTCTGCAATTATACTATGAACACAGAAATTTCATTCCAGCTACTATTAAACTCTTCACGCAACTGACGAAAAGAAAATAACTACACGAAAATACAGTACGCCACTATATAAACCAATAGCAATATACGGAAAGAAACTAACTATAGATATTACTTGGAAACCCTTTCTTTATAAGCAGACAGCGATAAAAAACGAAATAAGATACACGTGCGGTTGTATGCTACACAAGGTTCTTAAACACTATACAGTCACGGTGCTCCTTTGATGACGTCACGCGCAGGACGAGAGAAAACTAACATCTACTGCGCAGCCAATCTGGGCCACCCGTGGGTGTCAATGGCTTCACCAAGCCGGCTAAGGAGCGTACCCCAGGCGGCATACAAGCCGTGCGTTGATTGGCTGAGGCAGAGGAAGTGAACAGCCATCAGAAATTGAAGTGTTAGTTGCTAGGACGCAGCACCGTCCAGACACGGCACCTCCATACACACGGAGTCGTTGTAAATAAGACAAGATAGATTCTACATTCACATTCGATTCGCAGCTCAGCGCTCGTGCAGTGCAGTCCTGTAAGCACTAAGCTCCGGCTACCAAGAACCTAGCACCCAGAACGCTAGATACTCAGCCGCTAACTGCGATACCTACGCTCCAGTCAAGACATAGGGTTCTACCTGAGAGCCCCTTCACCACGGGAATAGGCCACCTGCAATACTGCCTATTTCAAATCAACAATTGCTAACTGCCACCAACAATAGGCAGAAACTGCAACCGCCTGCTAGCCAAGTTTACGGCAGGCCCAAGCAAATTTGTCAGAGCCCTCAGTGTGGTCACTGGTTCGAGGCTTGTCCCGTTGAGATACGGCAAAACTAAACCTGCTTCGACCGTGCCCACTGAGTGAGCACCTAACAGCGCGCCGGTCCTCTTATTGAGTTTGACCGTTACAGTGTTTTAACATAAACACCCAAGCTCCCCAGCCCATACCAGCCGTCAGGACCACCTTGGTGGACTGAGTAGCCAAGACACTGACGCTCCCATCTCCAACCATGTCCACGAAACCCCCAACCACTCCCAATCTCAAACAGCCATTAGAAATTCGCGCCAATAACCGAAATACCTGGTATGATCCTTTCATCTTTCCCATACCATATGAGGTCTACCTACACAGCGCCCGGCCCTTTCACCGCCAACGCATATACAGCCATCCAGCCAGTCATACAACATGTCCAGCTCTTGCAGGAGCTCTCTAACGGATGTATCATTCTATTCCCTATGGATATCGAGGGCAGCTATAGCGCCATATTTGAACATCTCAAAACTCAGAACATCCGTTACAGAGTGTGCTCTGGGTACGCGCCAGTCGCCGAAGCAGCTGCCCAAACTGAGCTGGACGCAACACATACAGAAACTCAAGCCAACCCTACACCACTAACATTCACTAAAATCTCACAAACTCACCCAAACCATGCACACCAGACAGCGCAGACAGACGACCCACCAATCATCACGGACTCCCCCCTCCCCCCCACCAGCATCCGAACCCGGGACTGAGACCCCATTAGTCTCACAACCGAGTACGGAAACACACTCCAGATACACTCAGACTAGGAGCAGGCGTAAAAAACCTGCCCCTAAGTCAAAGAAATCACCAACATCCAACACCAACACCACAGAGACTCGAACCCGCACCCCCTCCCACACAACACTCATCACACAGTGTTTCAATTGCCTTCGTCTGAACCACTCTGCAGCCTCGTGCTCAGAGGCTCAACGGTGTAATCGGTGTGGCGGTCCCCATCGTCACACTGAGTGCACTGTACCACGCAGCCAGCCGAGGTGCGCGAACTGCCAAGGCAGTCACGCCGCCTCATTTCCTGGCTGCCCGTTCCTGAAGAGGGCAATTCGGGACCATTACAGACACGCCAGGCACATACAAGCTCACCACAACACGTCACAGACACCACTCAGACACGACACTTTACACCACTCGAACCCAGGACCATCTACCAATGCATACACGAGCCAGCCCTGCCAAGCCTCCCACGCCCTGATCAGCCTACTCACCAAGCTAATAGCAATTCAGGATCAGCCTCTACTCCCCACTATGCCTGCCAAGCAACTGATCCTAAACTAAATCTCGCCCAGAAAACCGTCCCCGCCAAGTAACAAGCAGCAAGAACTTGCCCTCACTTCCAAACTAAAGTCTCCAAGCATCCCACCCCCGCCAAGTCAGCAAGAACATGCCCTCACTTCCTAAACTGCACAAGCACCTCACTCCCTAAAGCTCTAACAAAACACTGGAACACTCGGACACCGAGGCGGGTGCACTACAACGAACTGCCGCATTTCTTATGCTGTCTACTTCCAAATTTAAATGCTGTATTTTTCTAAATTTAAAGTACCAAAACCAGCCGATACACAGGAATATAAACATATTCCAGCGAACAATCCAGCGGCAAAGCCCGGTAAACCAAAGCAACACCGGGCGTGGTCAAAACATGGATGGGTGACCGTCCAAATTTGCCCTTGCCGCTGGCTCAAAGACAAATTTAGATATTTATTTAACATCCAGCCATGGCACACAACGAATAAGGTTGAATTTCACCATAATACCACACAACCGCACCCACGTAACAGTAAAACTTCCGCCATTTTTATTATTATTATTATTATTATTATTATCACCCAAATATATTTTATTCTTTTTATACTTATTTTCTTCAACAGGCCAGGTGAGGAGCGCGGCATAGCGCACCGGTACTGGCACCGCAACCGGCACCCCCTAAGGGGTGTCCAAACTGAAAATATGGGAAGACAAGATAGACCACTTTAATGGAATAATGGTAGAGTATATTGGCAAGAATCCGAGAGATACCAATTTCAAGGTTTACACATTAGGTAGGAGAATTGGCGAACCTTATTACTGCCATAAATTTATATCCGAAGCATAGCGCCGAGTTTTCCCTGATGTTGATAATCCGTCATGTTATGGTCCTTGACTACCTTTACAACAGCTGCTGTCTGTCAGCCAAATTGGTAACGTGGAACTCGGACCGGCCGCCTCAAGGAGTTTTAATTCAGGGAGGTTACGGAAAGGGAGATGGCGTGACTGTCTCAGTTTGGTTTAAACGGGAGGCGTGTACTGGTTGCCATAGTAACTGCCACGGGATCTACCACGCTGCAAGCCGTCAGAGCACGCAAGTTTTTTTAACCCGCAAGTGGTCGCTAGACAAAATGTAACGCGAGTGGTCGCGCGTGAGACTTTCTCTCATATTAAAATAAATATGACATTTTTCACAGTTTTGTGGGGCGTAAGGCTGAAATTTACCACTGAAATCAAAAACAAGTTCTACCTTACATATTTTAGATAAAAATGAAATAAAGAAAATGAAATGGCGTATGGCTTTTAGTGCCGGGAGTGTCCGAAGACAAGTTCGGCTCGCCAGGTGCAGGTTTTTTATTTGACTCCCGTAGGCGACCTGCGCATTGTGATGAGGATGAAATGATGATGAAGACGACACATACACTCAGCTCCCGTGCAAGTGAAATTAACCAATTATGGTTAAAATTCCCGACCCTGCCGGGAATCGAACCCGGGACCCCTGCGACCAAAGGCCAGCACGCTAATCATTTAGCCATGGAGCCGAACTAAATATGAAATGATTAGCTGTTTATTAAAGACACAAATTGCTACTTAAAATAACATATGCAATGTACGTAAAAATAACTTCCGCCCTGGAGTTGTAAAAAAATAAAATCTCACACATGCATTATATCTAGTAATATTTACGTAAAAATTAAGGTTTCTGAACACAATAACATTTTCAAAAAACAAGAAGTGCTCATATAATACTAACGCGTACAACAGGAGTAAGTTTTCCGCTCCACTTCAACATAACACCAACGTCATTGGTCGCGCGATGAGAGAAACACATATAGGAACCTTCGTTCTGAATAGGGGAGGGGGTGCTTACCCTTCAAATGTGAATCGCTCTACTCACGACAGTTATAAACTCAGCTAGAAGAGGGGACAGTCACCTCCCTGTCATCACTGTGAAGTATCACAATAAAATATAATGTGAGAGAAAATCTCACATAGCGACCACTCGCGGGTTAGTAAGACTATATTTAAGACTAGAAATCATTTATTGGATGTCCAAAGATTTATCACTTACACGATGCAAAGACGCCGAAGTAATTCAACTGTCCAAAGAGGGCGAAAAGCTGGAAATAGAACAAAAAGCACGCCATGTTATCAGTAAATAGTACTTCACTCACCAGTATCAACAAGATTACATCAATACTAGATGAGCATGCAAAAACTGAACAGTAAGGCGGTGGACACTTCGTTAAATGATTTGATGGTGTGGTGGTCATTGCTAATTTAAACCTTAAATGCGTCACTTTTATTTTGACGTGTGGAAGGTATAGAGCAAGAGAAAAGATATAAAAATTCTGTGTCTGTATTTTAACCAGCAAAGATATGTTTGTGCATGTTACATATATGCTACGTAAGGGAAATACATTCGTTTCACAATCGAAATGTTACTACATACAATATGCAGACAAATATTATTTCCCATTTCTTTCCACTTATTGTCTACAAAGGTTTCGCGTACAGCTCGGGTGTTTATTAACTGATGAACCCGTGGTTCAGGCTCCAGTATTTTCTTTGTTTCGTTCACTTACAGAAACATGTGTGACACTTCTTGTCTTTGTTGAAACAAAGAAACGGTTCTCATTGTCTACAAAAAACAGTATGAACCCACTTCATTTAGGAAACTTGCATGTGTTTTATTTGGTATTTTACTTGAACTAGTGATCAGTTGAGCCCTGAATTTTCAAAAGGTGGCTTTTAGTGTGGTAAAAAGAATTCCTAATTTAATGCAACATGATGCAAACCTCCGTCTGGTAATCAGCGGATGCTATAGTTAGCAGAAAATTGAGCAGCTTATGTCGAATATATTATATTACTATTACTGCGCAGATGGGATTTTTTCATATTCAGTACATATATTCAGTATCTCTTTCTTGTATATATTGGTACCTCTGACACGAATAAATAAATAATTGTTCAAAGAAATTCCTCCCCAAACCATCGCTGATCCGCCACTGTAAGCGGATGTTTCCTGCACGTTGCGAAGTAAATTTCGTTCTCCTTGACGCCGCCAGACTGGAATACGACCATCTGACCCAGAAAGCTGGAATCTGGATTCACCAGGAAAGAATACTGGAGTCCAGTGTCGGAGCTGTCGGTTGACATTCTGTAGTGCAAACTGCAGACGGCATCTTTGGTTATGAAGGATCAACCGGGCCCCTTCAAGCGGTCTCCGGGAATTGAGCTGACCTTCCCTTGGTCTATTGCGGACTGTCCCATGTGCATTAATTAGCTCACCTCGTAGGTTCCTGGCTGTACTGCGGCGATTTCGGAGGGCCTATAAACGAAGAAATCGGTCCTCAGGTTGCGTTGTTTTCCGTTTTCTCCCTGAAACAAGTCAGCGTTTGACACTGTGTAGCTATTGATATCGCTAACACAACCTGCAGATGACTGATTGATACATTCCGAGCCGATTTGTCCTTTTGCAAAAGGGTTACTACACGCATGGACTGTTCTGATGGCGAATACCTTCCCATGTGTTGTGCTCTAACCTGCCTGCGCCCCCTACCAATACGACAGCTCATACAGCAGTGACAGACCATGCCGTACGTCACGAACCACTCATGTTTTGGGTGCTGTCACAAAGATAACTGCTACGACTGCGACGTTATATACTTGACGTCAGTACTCCACCACATTAATGTCACCAAGGGATAAACAAACAACACTGTAGAGCACCATGGATGTGAAACAATCATGTGTGTATTCTAGTTCATACCAAAGTTGTGATACGATGTTTTTGTGGGCAGTGTATATCAGAACATAAAGGTCCAATAATACCGCCCTGAGGGACCTCTTCTTAATCATTACAGTATCAGATAACGTTTCACTTACTCTAATTCTCTAAGTTCTAGAAATGAAGCCACCCATTCAACCACTCCTTTGTCCACACTAAAAGTACTCATGTTAATCAGTAATCTCCCATGATCTACCCTATCAAAAACCTTGGATAGGTCAGTAGCGATAGAGTCCATTTCACCCGCTGAATCTAAAATATTTGCTATATCTTGCTGGAATCCTACAAGTTGACTTTCACTGGAATAACATTTCCAAACCCGAACTGCCTTCTATCAAACCAGTTCGTAATTTTCAAGACCCCGACAGTAAATTCATGTGTGAACTCTGTGATTGTTACCATGTGACTACACTTAAAACTCGAATAAAATCCCTTACGAATTTTTGTCTTGGAAACTGAAGTGATCGGAATGTGAAAGTGTACATCTTGTGGAAACACCAGACACTATGCACAACTTGTGTGTATTTCAATAAATAAACTAATTGCACAATCGTGTCGAATACAATCAGGAAAAATACTTTCCCATAGCTTGGAAACAACACATGTCAAACTGATTGGCCTGTAATTATCCGCTTAATGTTTGTCACCCTTTACTTTGTACAATGGGACTACTATTGCAATGCAGCATTCATTCGGTATCCCTCCTTCATGCTGACAGTAATCAAATAACTATTTTATATATGGCACTATATCCATAGTTATAGTTTTAATATGTCCTCAGAAATCTCATCAATCCCAGATGCCTTTCTAGCTTTTTAAATTTTGTTTCTTTCTGTAAATGTATTTTATTTTCATAGGAAAATTTCATTAATTCACCCGAATCAGTCGTCTTTTCTATCTGGACGTTATCTTTATATTCAACTACCTTTACGTACTGCTGACCGAATACTTTCGCCTTCTTTAAGTCCTGATATATACAGTCCCCTTGATTATTAATCATCCCTGGAAGTTCCTTCCTAGAAGTTGCTTCTGGCTTAAGGTACCTATCAATATATTTCCATTGCTCCCTAAAATGCATGTGGCTGTTAATTATGTTTGCCATCATGTTATCCTTGGGTGAATTTTCGCTAAATTCAACTTCCCAGTAAGCTCCTTCAATCTTCTTCCTCTCGCAACCATTCCTAACTCTCTCTCTCTCTCTTTATTTCTCTGTTATGATGGGTCCCTGCGATTTCTCACCTTTAGGATTAATTCATACGAGAACTCGAAAAGATCCAAAGGAAGACAGAACGACTTGTTCTCGGTGATTTGCGACAACAGAGTGGCGTTACAAAAATGCCTCAAACTTTTGGCTGGGAAGACGAGATGCTCGGCTAAGCGGTATGTTAGGAAATTTGTTTGGAAGGGTAATAGGGAGGTACATTCAGGGAAACGGGATGGCCTAGGGAGCGGTGATAATAGAACAGGGAACTGGAAATCAAGTAGGGATGACATAAAATTGTTAGTGCTGAACTGTAGAAGTATTGTAAGGAAAGGAATAGAATTAAGTAATTTAATAGATATACATTTACCAGATGTTGTAATAGGAGTTGAATCATGGCTGAGAAAGGATATAATGGATGCAGAAATTTTCTCACGGCACTGGAGTGTGCATCGTAGAGATAGGATATGAAGGGTGGGAGGGGGAGTGTTCATTCTGGTGAAAGAAGAATTTGTAAGCTAAAAGTTAAAGATGAGACACATGAAATTCTAGGTGTAAAGCTCATTTCTAAAGATAATAGGTAACTTGATATATTCGGAGTGTACAGATCGGGAAAGGGTAGCACTGACGCGGATTCGGAATTAATTGATAGGATAGTCAGGTATGTGGGAAACGACATGGAAAGAAATGTGATTGTAGCGGGAGATCTGAATTTGCCAGATGTAAATTGGGAAGGAAATGCGAACGACAGGAAGCATGACCAACAAATGGCAAATAAGTTAATATGGGAAGGACAGCTGATTCAGAAAGTGATGGAACCAACCAGAGGGAAAAATATCCTGGATGTCGTGCTGATAAAACCAGATGAGCTCTATAGGGAAACTGAAGTAATAGATGGTATTAGTGATCATGAAGCTGTTTTGTAGTAGTTAAAAATAAATGTGATAGAAAGGAAGGTCTTAAAAGTAGGACTGTTAGGCAGTACCATATGGCTGATAAAGCAGGCATGAGGCAGTTTCTAAAAAGTAACTATGATCGGTGGAAAACGGTAAATAAAAATGTAAACAGACTCTGGGATGGGTTTAAAGAAATTGTTGAGGAATGCGAAAACAGGTTTGTACCTTTAAGGGTGGTAAGGAATGGTAAAGACCCACCTTATTATAATAGAGAAATAAGGAGACTAAGAAGGAGGTGCAGACTGGAAAGAAATAGAGTTAGAAATGGCTGTGGAAGTAAGGAGAAATTGAAGGAACTTACTAGAAAATTGAATCTAGCAAAGAAGGCAGCTAAGGATAACATGATGGCAAGCATAATGGGCAGTCATACGAATTTTAGTGAAAAATGGAAGGGTATGAATAGGTATTTTAAGGCAGAAACAGGTTCCAAGAAGGACATTCCAGGAATAATTAATGAACAAGGGGAGTGTGTATGTGAGGATCTTCAAAAGGCAGAAGTATTCAGTCAGCAGTATGTAAAGATTGTTGGTTACAAGGATAATGTCCAGATAGAGGAGGAGACTAAGGCCAAAGAAGTAATAAAATTTACATATGATAACAATGACATTTACAATAAGATACAAAAGTTGAAAACTAGAAAAGCGACTGGAATTGATCAGATTTCTGGGGATATACTAAAGACAATGGGTTGGGATATAGTACCATATCTGAAGTACTTATTTGATTATTGTTTGGTCGGAGGAGCTATACCAGATGAATGGAGAGTTGCTATAGTAGCCCCTGTGTATAAAGGAAAGGGTGATAGACATAAAGCTGAAAATTACAGGCCAGTAAGTTTGACATGCATTGTATGTAAGCTTTGGGAAGGCATTCTTTCTGATTATATTAGACATGTTTGTGAAATTAATAACTGGTTCGATAGAAGGCAATTCGGTTTTAGGAAAGGTTATTCCACTGAAGCTCAACTTGTAGGAATCCAGCAAGATATAGCAGATATCTTGGATTCACGAGGTCAAATGGACTGTATCGCGATTGACCTGTCTAAAGCATTTGATAGGGTGGATCATGGGAGACTACTGGCAAAAATGAGTGCAATTGGACTAGACAAAAGAGTGACTGAATGGGTTGCTACTTCTAGAAAATAGATCTCAGAGAATTTTATCTGACCCTGTAATAATTAAGAGGGGAATTCCTCAAGGCAGTATTATCGGACCTTTATGTTTTCTTATATATATAAATGATATGAGTAAAGGAGTGGAATCGGAGGTAAGGCTTTTTGCGGATGACGTTATTCTCTATAGAGTGATAAATAAGTTACAAGATTGTGAGCAACTGCAACGTGACCTCGAAAATGTTGTGAGATGGACAGCAGGCAATGGTATGTTGATAAACAGGGTTAAAAGTCAGGTTGTGTGTTTCACAAATAGGAAAAGTCCTCTCAGTTTTAATTACTGCGTTGATGGGGTGAAAGTTCCTTTTGGGGATCATTGTAAGTACCTAGGTGTTAATATAAGGAAAGATCTTCATTGGGGTAATCACATAAATGGGATTGTAAATAAAGGGTACCGACGTCTGCACATGGTTATGAGGGTGTTTAGGGGTTGTAGTAAGGATGTAAAGGAGAGGGCATATAAGTCTCTGGTAAGACCCCAACTAGAGTATGGTTCCAGTGTATGGGACCCTCATCAGGATTACCTGATTCAAGAACTGGAAAAATCCAAAGAAAAGCAGCTCGATTTGTTCTGGGTGATTTCCTACAAAAAAGTAGCGTTACAAAAATGTTGCAATGTTTGGGTTGGGAAGAATTGAGAGAAAGAAGAAGAGCTGCTCGACTAAGTGGTATGTTCCGAGCTGTCAGCGGAGAGATGGCGTGGAATGACATCAGTAGACGAATAAGTTTGAATGGCGTTTATAAAAGTAGGAAAGATCACAATATGAATATAAAGTTGGAATTCAAGAGGACAAACTGGGGCAAATATTCATTTAAGGGAAGGGGAGTTAGGGATTGGAATAACTTACCAAGGGAGATGTTCAATAAATTTCCAATTTCTTTGAAATCATTTAGGAAAATGCTAGGAAAGCAACGGATAGGGAATCTGTCACCTGGGCGACTGCCCTAAATGCAGATCAGGATTGATTGATTGATTGATTGATTGATTGATTGATTGATTGATTGATTGATTGATTGATTGATTGATTGATTGATTGATTGATTGATTGATTGATTGATTGATTGATTGATTGATTGATTGATTGATTGATTGATTGATTGATTGATTGATTGATTGATTGATTGATTGATTGATTGATTGATTGATTGATTGATTGATTGATTGATTGATTGATTGATTGATTGATTGATTGATTGATTGATTGATTGATTGATTGATTGATTGATTGATTGATTGATTGATTGATTGATTGATTGATTGATTGATTGATTGATTGATTGATTGATTGATTGATTGATTGATTGATTGATTGATTGATTGATTGATTGATTGATTGATTGATTGATTGATTGATTGATTGATTGATTGATTGATTGATTGATTGATTGATTGATTGATTGATTGATTGATTGATTGATTGATTGATTGATTGATTGATTGATTGATTGATTGATTGATTGATTGATTGATTGATTGATTGATTGATTGATTGATTGATTGATTGATTGATTGATTGATTGATTGATTGATTGATTGATTGATTGATTGATATGTTGCGAGCTGTCAGTAGAGAGATGGCGTGGAATAGCATTAGTAGACGAATGTTCCTGTGTGGAATGATCACAATATGAAGATAAAGTTGGAATTCTAGAGAACGAACAGGGAGAAAATATTAATTAATAAGACGAGGAGTTAGGGATTGGAATAATTTATCAAGGGAAATGTTCGGTAAACACTTCACAAGTTCTTTGAACACATTTAAGAATAGTCTAGGTAAACAACTGATAGGGAATCTGCTGCCTGGGTGACAGCCCTACATGCAGATCAATTGTAACTGACTGACTGGCAATAGAAAATTAATCCATGATGGTTCTAGCACACCATATCATATTATGGTACGTTTACTTTTTCTGATGTCTTCACGTTCCTAGCGAACTATTACTCTTTCCCATCATGTGTAGTTAGCACTATGTAATCCTTCTCTATTCTATTCTCTATTCCGACAGATGGCGTCTTATATGACAGGATAGGTCAAAGCATTTCTTTTTGCCCCGTTTTGTTGGATTATCTTTCTGATGGACGTTTTGAGATCTTTCGACTTGAGAAGATTGAAGGATTCGATTTTCAAGTCGCCTTTATGGCTTATATAAGATATTTTAAGAAATTCAAGGTGTCTTTGTACACATCTCAACCTTTTGAGTATGCTGTTTGCTTATATAATCGAGGTTTTTTTCTTTAATCTTTTTTTAGTTGGGTTAGAAAGGTTTCCCTCATTACGTGTTTTTCTGATTTATTCTTGTGTTAACCTTGATTTTCTTTTATTTATCCGCTATTTGAGAATAGAACGTAACACGGATTCATGTGTGTATGAGATTGTTTGCTGTGTGCTTCCGAGACCTTTTACCCATGTCGCTTCATTAACATTCCGCTTGAGCTCATGGCGTATTATTTTATCGCGTGTTCTGTATAATCCATATCCATTTCATTGATCTGGTATGAATTCAAGCTAACTACGCGATTTGCCTGCTTCTGTGTGTTTTGGTGTTGGAGACACTCCGTCTCTTTTGATGGACCACTTTCTGGTTCATACTGTCCGAGCTCGAGAGCGGTTGATTATTTATTATGTACTGTACGTCGACGCTCTTATGCGTCCCTTTATTTGCGACAACCTAACCTCTTGGTCTCTGTGTGAGCGTGGGTGGTTCCGACGTTTGATTCGTGATACCTTTTGTGCTTAATTTACCTGTTTATTGATCGTTTCAAATCGTAGTCATTGGCTTTCCTTACTTAGTTTCTAGTTTAATATGTTTTATTCCTTGAGGGTTGTCTTTCCATATTTTCTTGTTGTGTTGCGTGAAACCATGGTAACCGCCCCTTTTGCTTTTTCTCTCTGGTTGAATTTCAAGAGCTCGGTGCACTCTTCCCTCTTCTCCATTTTATGCTCCTTTTACTTAATGTTATTGTATTCTCGGGGGATGTGATTTTTATTGTTGAGAGTCTTGATGCCTTGACGGTGGAATCGAATGAGAGTACGTTATGATGTGAGGCTATTACTCTCTAATCTTATGACTGCCTTGACCTGAAGTTCTATAAAGAAATGTTTTGTATCGTCTAAATTCATATGCTTCAGCTAATTTATATAGATACCATATCTTTATGCTAAACTTTGCTTCACGTCCTTTACGAAGGCAAGCGTTTGTGAAAGTACTTTTACCATTGAGTCTGGTGTTCACGGGCCACATATTATTTACATTACCCATTTGATTTTTGGCCCCCTTGTTTTACTTAGACTATTTTCTTTGATTTTCTCTCCATAATAAATTTATGTTCTTACCCTTATCACCGTTATATATTTTTTTATTTCTTTGCGTCTCTTATATGTTTCTTTTTTTTTTTTTTTTGCTAGTTGCTTTACGTCGCGCCGACACAGATAGGTCTTATGGCGACGATGGGACAAGGAAGGGCTGGGAGTGGGAAGGAAGCGGCCGTGGCCTTAATTAAGGTACAGCCCCAGCATTTGCCTGGTGTGAAAATGGGAAACCATGGAAAACCATTTTCAGGGCTGCCGACAGTGGGGTTCGAACCTACTATCTCCCGAATACTGGATACTGGTCGCACTTAAGCGACTGCAGCTATCGAGCTCGGTATATATGTTTCTTTTATCTGTAAGAGAACCGAGTCCAGTTCCTAGCACTTTTCTTTTCGCTAGTTTTGACCAAATCCACTGCACTGGATCTTCATCGTATCCTTAGTGTCAGTTCATGGTCGACAACCTACTGTGGGAAGAAGGCACCGGGGAAGGAGTAGTCTACTAAGAAATAGTCGAAAGTCCGCCTTTCTTTCTCTTAAAATATAAATGAAACTAAAACTCGACTAACCAGTACTTCCGACTGAATCCGCTGTTAATAATTTGCTGTACCTAGGGACAGTTTTGCCCGCAGGGTACGCAATCACCATCACTAACTCTCAACTGGCTACATCTTCACTGTTACCGTATTGTTTTACTCACAAGGTACACAATGGCAATAATGAAGGACCCAATCCGCAGTGGTATGCAGAAACAGCAGCTGTCCAGCACACACATGATGGCGACTTTCTGAAACAAAAGAAAGTAGTAAGGCGCTACATCTGAGATAAACAGTTGGGTTTATCACACTTTTTGAGGTCCACAGTATCAACAGAGAAAACGTTGGCGTTCTAGTTTAGAAGAATGGAAATTCAATGCCAGAAATTAAATGCTATCACGCATGACCAAAGATACTATAGATACCGTATGACTGGTGGTGAAAAAATGAAATGGCGTATGGCTTTTAGTGCCGGGAGTGTCCAAGGACAAGTTCGGCTCACCAGGTGCAGGTCTTTCGATTTGACTCCCTTAGGCGGCCTGCGCGTCGTGATGAGGATGAAATGATGATGAAGACGACACATATACCCAGCATCAGCGGAATTAACCAATTACAGTTAAAATTCCAGAATCTTGCCGGGAATAGAACCCAGGACCCCTATGACCAAAGGCCAGCACGCTAACCATTTAGCCATGGAGCCGGACATTGGTGGCGATGGTGGTTGTGATTTTTGTTTTAGAAGGAGGTACAACTATAGCTCATTCCATGTTAAGAAAAGCAGTATTGCTCTTAAGACTACAGGGTTGCCATATAGAACGGCTCTGCTCAACACCATCACAGGAAAACGGCGCCACATAAATTTGTGAAAAATTCAGTATTTAAGTCCAAGAGAAAAAATCCGAAGAAACTAATATACAAATTATTTTTATGAACTAAAGGGGACGGGGTGTTTACAGGGGCTATTTTTGGTCTGTCCAGAATCAGAGATAAACTACGGCACATAAAAAACCTCATCAAGGAACTGAAAGGCAAATAGGGGAGAAAATAGCAAAGAATTCTTATGAGCTCGAGGGGTGAGGGATACATTTACGTGCAATTAATAAATATCTGCAGGCAGTAAAGGCTAGAAAACCGACGAAATGACTCTACAAAAAAATCACAGTATTAATTGTACCATGAATCACTCTCCCTCGCCGTTCATTTCCTTTTTCAGCTTTATCTATTTGCTCAGATCGATCTGTGTATATTCTTGTATTATTTGTGTATATGTTCTTTTTCTGTGTTACCTAATAGAGGGTATTTTGCCCCTTCCCCCTTATGACCCCAGAGAAATGGGAAGCTACTTCCGCCCAGGTGGATTTCCCCATCTTTATGTTGTCAAGCCTGCTTCCCGTCTTCACACCCGTTTCGTCGCTCCCCGCCTCGCCCCGCTTCTCCCGTGAGTGGTGGGGGCGGGGAGGGGGGCATGGCACGTATTGACAGGTCAGTATCTCTTGTGGAGAGTTCCTCAGATCGCTCGGTGCGAGCAAGCTGTCTGGCCGAAAAGCAGCGGCGTGTTCCGCTCACTTCATCTACGGGTGTGGAGGTAGGGAGAATGTTCGTCAACCTTCTTCTGGGCAAAGGGAGGGAGTTTCTTAAATCTTGAAAATGTAATGTATTTGCTAATTGTACTAAGAGAGGGTACGAGCTTTGTGAGTTGAAAAGAATAAGCTTTTCGAATCAGATATTAATGTATGTGATCTGTTTTAATCTTGTTTTTCATATTGCGTTTTAAGGACGTTGCTTACGAGGCTGAGCCTCTGTTCTTTAGTAAAATCAAAATGGTTGGGCAGATTTGGCAGTCAATATTATTTCGCCCTCATTGAAGTTAATTTGTATATGGGCAAATGCCTTTAAAATTGTTAAATATTTGAGAATTGTGTTGTGGTATTCGAGTGAGAACGCATTCGAGAAACACCCCACTCATGTTATGAAAGGAATAGTAGAGACTTTGTATAGTGTAGGGGCAGGCCCCCGGTTGTAAACAATGTTTGTTCTTGGTAGAATGCATTATGTTAATAAATATCTAGCATAGCAGATGGCCTCGGTTTCCGCTAACTTTTCTATCGACCTTATTGCATGACTGGTAAATGGCTCTGATCTTAAAGCCCGGACCTTCCTTATTTCCTCTTTCGCTGCCAACTCTTGGTGCATTAATGTTAAAGAAAGAAATCACACACGTAGGCTCATCGCATAACTTTCACTTAACACAAGACAACTACGCACTGATTTAAAGCCTAAAACACACACGCAACAAATAAATACTGTAGATGACCTCATTACAGAAGTGAGCTGCCGGCGATTCACAGAGTGAGGGACTACACGAGGCTTATACCAGAACAACACAGAAGAAGGAAAATGAAGGAAGGCAACGAAGCAATGGCTGTTCCCGCCATTGTGCTTCCTCCCTACAAATGTATTTATGAAAAAGGGAACGTTATGTAGTTATTTTAATAACTCACGCAAAAATGCCTTATACTTTTTATCAATTTCATAATGCATTACAAATTGTGTGTGTTTTCAGGCTTTAAAAGTGTGTAATTGTCTTGTGTTGAGTGAAAGTTATGCGATGAGCCTATGTGTGTGATTTCTTTAACATTAATACTGTGATCTTATTCACGAGGAATTTTGGGTGTCTCAGAGGGGGTGTGTTCACTCCTTGTAGGTCCATAAGAGTAATACTGCTATTTTAACGTGGAATGAGCAATAGGTACATCTTCTCTGAACAAATTAAGTGAAAAAAGAAACAAAATTTATTCAGAGAAGGAATTTCAAAATCAATCCAATGTAAAACAAAAAACATGAATAAGTCGGAATGGTCACAGACGCAAAATGTGGGTACGTAAGTTCCCTGCGTAGCAGAACACTTAAAATGTACATACCCTTGATTAATCCACTCCCTCACATAAAACGAATGACGTGATCAGCAGTAGTCGCGTCATGAGTTCGAGTTTCTCCTGCAGACCGAGGTTCCGTCTCAGGCGCACTCTGTGAAGGTGTGGGCCGCGGTGAAGTCGGCTCCATAAGAACACACTGGGGGATCCTCTCTCTTTAGGATGTAAGAGTGAGTGGATCTTCTATGACCTATCCCTAGCCCAACAAAACTACAAAACTCCGTGAAGGCCGGAAAGAGGGCCGCGACACGGAGATAACCGTGTTATTCATACTCTAGACAAATATATATTAATATAAGTTGTTGAAAAGCCTAATAATAATAATAATAATAATAAACTCCGCTATTACCGGTCCCAAGCCCGGGGCCTCGTCTATCAAGAGACGGGGAAGTGAGGAGGGGGAGGAGTAACAACCTCGTTAAAAAACCTGGGTCCATCTGGCTCCGGGTGGTAGTTCCCAGTAAGGGCCCCTGCCTAGGGTTACAGGTGAAACCTGGCCAACGGTCTTGAAGGCGGAAGAGGAACTCTGCTTTAGTTCCGAACGGTGGAGAGAGCGGAAGAGCCTAGTGGAGTGAACCACGAAGAAAAATCAAATTTCGGACTAACAATCCGATCTTATCCTGGAATCTAATTCCTCACTTTGTATTTTATACAATTTCAATTGCAGTATGGAAAGTCCACTGAATGAAGGCACTACCCCAGGTGGTAACTCGAAAGAGAAATCCACCATTGCGTCACGCAATGCATTGGGACTAAAGGTTCTGGGGAGTCCCAACAACTGCAATCAGAAGGTTGAGTCGGAGCAACCTTGGAATCCTTCTAAAATGAAATTCAAAAAGGAATTCTTTTTTGGCACTTTAAATGTAAATTCTCTACTCAAGACTGGTAAACAAAAAGAACTAGAAATACTTCTAGAGAAAAACAAAATTCAAATTTTGGCAGTTCAAGAAACTAGATTCCTAGATGAAAATGTAATAGACACTTGTAACTACAGGATCTTTAAAGGCAAACCAGCAATCAAAATTATGAAGGGGATGCCACTACTTGGTACAGCTTTCTACATTCATAAAAGTATAATAGGAAATGTAACAGAATTTAAATCCAACTCAGAAAGAATATCTCTCCTATCAATTAAATGCAAAAACAAAACGTACACACTTGTTAATTGCCATGCACCAATAAATGAAGACAATAGGAAAAACCCTCAAAAAACAGAAGAATTCTGGGTTCGTTTGGAAAATGAAATATCCAAAATTCCGAAAATGAACACCATAATACTATTAGGTGACTTCAATGCACAAATAGGTAGAGAAAAGAAATTTAGAAATGTAGTAGGACATTACCCAGCCCACAGAAGAACAAATACAAATGGTATTAGGCTAATCAGTTTGTGTCAAAGCTATCACCTGAAACTAATGTCAACCTTCTGTAGAAAACTCCCCAGAAAAGCTAAAACGTGGATATCTCCAAACCCAATGTTAGGAGAGTTTCAGTTAGATCATGTGGCTGTTTCAAAAAAAAGTACAAAAGAAATTATGAATGTGAAAGTAGTAAGGAATGGTGAATTTGATTCCGACCATTTTCTCTCTAAAATTAAAGCCAAACTCCTACCTAATAAAGAACAAAGAAAGCCACAGAGGTTAATAAAATATAGTGTAGACAGACTTACTATAACAAAAGAATCAATTAAAAACTACCAAGATGAAATTAAAGTGGCTAAACAAGGCAACTGGCAAGAAATATCCAAAGCAATTAATTATGCAGCACAGAAAACATTTGGGCCAATAAAAAATAAAAGGAAAATATGGTGGAATGAAATATGTGAAGAAGCTTTAGCAGAGAGGGCTAAAACATGGAAAAAATGGAAATGCTCAAGGAAAATTGAAGATTTTGATCAGTTTAAACAACAAAGGAAGGAAACAGCAAGGATAATCAGAAGTACTAAACGAGCCTTTCAAAAGGAGAAACTTATAGAAATGGACAAAAACTTTATAAAAAGTAACACCCGTGACTTTTATCAGACTTTTAAGAATGAATTAAAGGGGTACCAAACTACAAATGTTAGTTTCAAGGATGAAAACGGCAGAATTGGACTAAGCAATACTGAAAATTGTGAGATATTAGCAAGATATTTTGATCAACTTTTGAACTGTCCTGAACCAAGTCATAAATTAGAATTTCAAGATATTGATGAAAATTTGGAAGAAGACATACCACCAACTATAAAAGAAATTGAAGAAGTAATTAAAACCCTCAAAAACAACAAAGCTAGCGGAGAAGATTCTATTACAGCGGAACTTTTGAAGTGGTCTTTGCCAAATATAGCAAATGAGCTACAATTACTCTTTGAAGAAATCTGGAAAACTGAAAAAATTCCTGAGGAATGGAAAGTAGCCTTGATACATCCACTCCACAAAAAAGGTAATAAACAGGACGTTAATAACTACAGAGGAATATCTTTATTAGCAGTGGCATATAAAATATTTTCCAAGATTTTATTAAACAGAGTAGAAACAACACTAGACAATCATTTAGGTGAATATCAAGGTGGTTTCAGGAAAGGAAGATCATGCTCAGAACAAATATTTAATCTTAAGTCAATAATTCGCCACAGGTTACTTAATTCAAAGGACATTGTAGTCATGTTTGTAGATTTCAAAAAGGCTTTTGATTCTGTTGACAGAGAAACTATATATAAAATAATTCGAGAATTTGGCATAAAGTCTAAACTGGCAAATCTAATCCGTGAAACACTTACAGACACAGTCTCTAAAGTGAAATTTCTGGGAGAGATATCACAGCCTTTCAAAATAAAAACTGGTGTACGACAAGGCGACGGACTATCCCCAATTCTTTTTAATTGTGTCCTAGAGAAAATAGTGAGAATTTGGAACGAAAAACTTATTGAACTCAACATTTCACCGATAAGGTTAGGAAGAGGAAACAAAAGGATTGAAATAAATTGTCTTGCATTTGCAGATGACTTTGCAATACTTTCTGAAAATGTGACATCTGCTGTAACCCAAGTAAATGTCTTGGAAAGAATCGCCAGCAGAACTGGCTTAAGAATTTCTGCAGAAAAAACAAAATTTTTAACAAATATTTGGGATGCACCAAAATTTCTGAAAACAGATATTGGCCAAATAGAGAGGGTAAAAAAATTCAAATATCTAGGGGAAATAATCCAAGAAAATGGTTTAGAAAAATCTGCAGTAGATGAGAGGGTACATAAAATGGAGAGAGCTTATGGTGTCACCAAAGATATCTACAATAAAAGATGCCTATCCAAAAATGCAAAAATAAGGCATTACAACACAGTAGTGAAGCCAGAATGCCTATATGCAAGCGAGTGTCTGGCATTAAACTATAATTTAGATAAGCTAGAAATACTAGAAAGGCGAATCATGAGGAAAATATTAGGCCCACAAAACACAGCAGAAGGTTGGAAATTACGAAGTAATGCTGAAATATATCAAAAAATAGAAAATATATCAGATGTAATGAGGAAAAGGAGACTTATGTTTTTTGGACATTTATATCGAATGTAAGATAGTAGATTAACCAGTAAGATTTTCAGATATTTGTGGAGTAAGAAATCAACGACAAGCTGGGTCAACGAAGTAAGAAAGGATTTAGAAAAAAACAATATAACAACAGAAGAAATAAATAATAGAGAAGGCTTTCGGTTAAAAGTATTGAAAATGGAAGGATTCCAAGGTAGGAAAGTAAAAACGACTGGTTCAAAGTGGTCTGAAGACAGAAAGAAGAAACATAGTGAACAGATGAAAGCGTACTGGAAGAAAAGGAAAGAACAAAGAAGAAGGAATTGAAATTGGCACGTGGTCCTCTGGTGGCCCATTCGAAAGAATAATAATAATAATAATAATAATAATAATAATAATAATAATAATAATAATAATAATAATAATAATAATAATAACTGAAAATATTGGAATGAAGTGACAAAAAATCTGCAGGAGCCAGCAGTTGAATTAGCATCTACGAAACGTCGAAGCAAGCATGCGTGGTGGAATTCAGAATGTGAAAATGCAATCAAAGAAAGATTTGAGGCATGGAAATCATGGAATGAGAATAAGACTGTGACAAATTTGGAAAAATCACGAGAAATAAGGAAACAAACCCACCAAATACTGAGAAGAGTCGGAAGAGAACAAATTAGGGCAGAAGTCACAGAAATGGATGAAAACTTCAAGAAAAAGAATACCAGATTATTCCATAGGGCCTTTAAAAATAGAATCTAAGGCTATATAGCACCAAGCCTGCATTTCAAGAAAACGGACGGAACTCTTGCCCTCAACAATAAAGATAACTGTGAGATCCTTGCAAAGTACTTTGAAGACCTCCTTAACTCTGAATCACCACGGGAAAAATTGGAGATTGAGAAGGACACAATCCAGAACCCAGATTCTGAACCACCAGATGAGGAAGAAGTAAGGGAATTAATAAACCCCCTAAAGAACAACAAAGCATCTGGTGAAGATGGAGTAATAGCAGAACTGTGGAAGATAGCCAATGACGCCTTTATCACTGAAGTGACAGAACTGTTCCGGAATATTTGGAGAGATGAGAAAATACCAGAAGACTGGCTAGTGGCATTAATACACCCGGTACATAAAAAGGAACCGAAAACAGACGTCAACAACTACCGAGGAATATCACTTTTATCTGTCACGTATAAAATTTTGTCTAAACTCCTATTGAACAGACTGACACCGCAAATTGACCACAAGTTGGGAGAGTATCAGGGTGGCTTCAGGAGAGGGCGCTCTTGTCAGGACCATATCCTGAGTCTAAAAATGATAATCAAATATTACAATGCGCGACCAAAGAACACCTTCATCTCTTTCGTTGACTTTAAAAAAGCATATGATTCAATAGATAGAGACACATTGATGGAAATTTTGAGAGAATATGGCATCGATCAAATAACACTCAACTTACTTAGGTTAACACTAACAAATACCATATCCAAAGTGAAATTTCGAGGAGAGATCAGCAAACCCTTCCAGATAAAAACAGGTCTGAGACAGGGTGACAGCTTATCCCCAACACTCTTCAACGTGGTTCTAGATAAGGTCATGAAAACACTGTGGAAACATAATGACTCAGGTGCTAAAATAGGTAGTAAAAATAAACATGTCAAACCCAAGTGTTTGGCCTTTGCTGATGATTTGGCACTCTTCGCTGAGACAGAACAGGAAGCAATAACACAGATAAATGAACTACAGGAGATAGCCGAGAAAACAGGTTTAAAAATCTTCTTCACAAAAACAGAGATGATGAGCACGGACAGAAATTATGTGAAGAGAACAATGAAGACGAAATATGGCGAAGTGAATGTCACAAAGCAGTTTAAATACCTGGGAGAGATTATCAGCAGCAACGGGATGGATAAAGAGGCCATGGAAAATAGAAGACTTCAGTTGGAAAGGCTGAACATTGCCACCAAAGCCATTTACAACAAAAAAGAATTTCTCCATCAATGCGAAACTGAGACATTATGATGCTGTGGTAAAACCAGTGATTCTGTGTGGGGTGGAAACAGCAACACTAACGAACCTGGAAAAACTAATAATTGAAAGGAGAATATTGAGGAGGATTTACGGCCCAAGGGTGGTAGAGGGAAACTAGAGATTACGATCAAATAAGGAGATATACAAAAGAACAGAAGATCTGGAAACAACAATAAGGAAAAGACGGCTGCGATTCTATGGACACATGGTCAGAATGGATCCAACAAATTTATAATAAAATATACTACTTGAAGAGCCAGGGGGGATATGCCAATCAGATGAAGGAAGAACTCAAGAGGTTAGGAATTGCAGGTGAAGAATGTCGTGATAGAGACCAATTCAGGAAAAGACTTTCCAACATAAAAGTTCTGGTTGAAGAAAAGAAATAGCGCAGAGGGGGAAGATGGACTGAAGGGAGAAGAGCACAGCTTTCTGAAAGAATGAAGGCACCGTGGAGAAAGAGGAAGGAAGAAGGGATGATTAGAAGGAAGTGAAGTGGTATTGGCGTGGTCCTAAGTTTGGCCGGTTCGCAAGAAAGAATGAAACGGAAAAAATTCGAAAAACAAATTACAGAATACGTGCAAGCAATGCACGTGATGTAGCACTCCCCATACTGGTTTATCCAGTAGAAAACTGGACACTGATAAAAAGACAGGGGAATAAAATCCATGCCAATGAAATGAGTTCTCTAAGCAGTATGGGATCCCAGAGAGGAAATTGGAGAGGAAAAGCTTTACGAGAGAATGGAGAGGAATAACTTTTGTCCTTCTCGCTCTCGTGCTCGTTCAGACCCCTGTATTTTGTTGTAGTGTACAACTGAGAAGTAAAATGTTTGGCAACACCAAACAACTCCAGGCGGGCAGAAGGCTCGTCTCCATGGTGACAGCAGTAGGGCCGGCCACGTTTCCACGGCAACCATACCTTACTCCTTTTTGTCCAGCCAAGCAGGCAGTAAACGGACTCTCCCTGCGCTAGCTGTCAGAATGCTTCTCTTAATATTAGGACAATCGAGCCTGATTCTCCAACAAAAACCTCACTTATATTTTGCAGTGCCTTTCAACACTCCATCTGGATACCAGTCCACGATATACTTCGTACGGTTACTTGTTCCGCATCCCCTTAAGGCAATAATAACTACCACAATCAAACCTTCATGACGGTGGTGATGGTGGGGATAATTGTGTTAAAGGGAACTATAACTTGAAAAACATTCCTGGTGATTGGTGGTGGAAATTCTTGTTTTAAGAGGAAGTACAAGTGGGTAACCATCCTCCTTAACAACAATTAGAAGAGGAAAAGACAATATTCGATGGTTCGAAACCCCATGATGCTACAGCCCTATCTGTCTTCGTCCTACCAGGTGACCGCTGCTCAGTACGAAGGTGGTGGCGGCGGTGGTGGTGATGGTAGTGGTGTTGATTACTGTTTTAAGACGAAGTACAATTTGGCAACAATCCTCTATTAACCCTAATCAGAGTGAAAAAATGGAAGCGGTTCAACATACCGAGAAATGAAAGTATCGGCCAAAAGGTAAGGATCGCAAAGGGCATGAAAATACAAGATTCCCGAGGCCTCGTAAACGTAATACCGTTGGGGACGAAAGAGAACAAGAGTTGGCCAAGTGAGGTCGAATAGGGTTCATGAAAGTGACGAGCTTGACACAAGGGAAGTAATGCCAGGCTCAGGTAGGGGAACCGTGGCCCCTAATCCACGCTCTCAAGTTGAGTAACCCCGCTCCCCCTTTTAGTCACCTCTTACGGCAGCCAGGGGACACCACCCCCACCCACAGGGTGATCAGCCTGCAGATTACGAGATGACGCGTGGTCAGCGCAACGATTCCTCTCGGCCGTTATTCTTGACTTTCCAGACCGGAGCCGCTATCTCACCGTCAGATACCTACTCATATATTATAATCACATAGGCTGAGTGGACCTAGAATCAGCTTTCGTATCCGGGAAAATACTCCGACATGACCGGGAATCGAACTCGGGGCTTCCGGATAAGAGGCAGGCCCGCTTCCCCTGAACCACACGGCCTGCCGCGTGTCAACAAGGCTGTGTCTAGGCGGCAGGTGGCTCAATTCTGACCTGGGAGGCATTCCCATAATCGCTATTAGGGAGGGAACGCTGACAGGTGGGCATTCATTCAGACCACCTGTATACCTTTCTGGCCCTAGAGTACCCTGATGAAGATACCATGTTTCAACAAGACAATGCACCATGTTACCGCTCTGTGGTGGCACGCAGGTGGTTGGAGGAGCTCTCCGGTGAAGTTACGACCATGGATTGGCCTTCCAGATCCCCCGAACTTCATCCAATCGGGCATTTAAGGAATGCTGTCGATGCTGGTGTAAGCTTCATGAACCCCGCACCAACTACAAAAGACCAATTGTGGGTAGCAATGAAAGATGCGTGGGTCCAAATCCCTCCAGAACGAATCCAACGCCTTGTAGAGTCGATGCCTCACCGTATTGGGAGCTCGCGGAGGAGCAACTCGTTATTAACATCACATTCAGTGCCTTCCCATGACTTCTGGCCACTCAATGTGGTACTATCGGGATTAGAAGAAAACAAGGTCGAATAGCAAAGATAAATTGATAATACTGCCGCAATTAAGTGGCAACAATGCCAGATTCACCCCTACGACCACTATACCACGCTTCTCAAGGTAGAGCTGGTTAGGGACTCGTTCGTTCCCCTTAACTGTAATCAGAAAATAAAGAATGTTTCTGGTGCACTATGATCAACAACTTCGTGCAATAACCACTGTGAAGAATATCCCAAGAAGTTTCGATTTATTGCCATTGGCTGCAGACCATGACAGAGAAGAAATGACAAGCAATATCTACTGACTGCAACAGCTGTACTAAGTCATTAGAGGATAAATGTATTTGCACTTATATTTACACCTGAGCTAAACCTCAGTAGTCATGGTAATGAAGAGTATTTGTTGGCTTCACAGCTTCATTGTAATCAATTATTATTATTATTCTTTCTTTTTGCTAGTGGCTTTACGTCGCACCGACACAGATAGGTCTTATGGCGACGATGGGATAGGAAAGACCTAGGAGTTGGAAGGAAGCGGCCGTGGCCTTAATTAAGATACAGCCCCAGCATTTGCCTGGTGTGAAAATGGGAAACCACGGAAAACCATCTTCAGGGCTGCCGACAGTGGGATTCAAACCCACTATCTCCCGGAGCATCATTCTATGGGATATTTGAACTCGACGCCACACGAGATACAAAAGTTGGCGCTTAAATCTTTCACAGCACTTGATCCAGTTCACGTTCATCAATCCACCGCTGAAGATCCTTGACCGCACTCGACTACTCCATGGAATAAATTTCAAGCTCCTAGTTCAAAATAGAAATGTAATTATCTCCGCACGAGAGACGAGCATTCCTCTACGAACCAAATTGTGTAACCTTCAAGTGGACTATGACTTCGTTCCTCTGAATATTGGATATACGCGGTCTGTTGACAATTTTTAATCAACATCCATTGTACGGAATTTTAATGCATGTTTTTCATATGTTGCCTTTGTCAACGATGACTGAATATTTTCAAAGGAATCTTTATTGTTTCACCGTGCCTTTGATACTCCACATGGCACGGATAAATTCTATATTCACTCTGCTCCGACAATCGCTCTATACCGGGTGGTCCACCAGCCACTTGCGATCCAGTTTTATACATCCCTTCACATTTACTACAATTCTGAAAGACATCGGTCCCTCTCCCTAAATCGGGGTAATAGAACGAGGTGTGTGTTTACGAGCTAGAAGACAGGAGGAATAGTGAGCGCCACTATTAACTCTTTAAGAGTACCTCGAATGAACCCGTAAAAGGAGTACAGATACGCAGAACACCGGGAGCACCGTGCTATATAGGCTGGGAAGTGGACGCCGTACGCCAAGTGTCGCAGTAGCTCACATGGCAAGTGGGCGGGGAGATGCGTGTTAGTGGACAGTGCTCGAGGTAGGAGGATCGAATTCCATATAAGATTCTTTTTAACAGCCAGTTGCCTGGGATTTCATGCTTGATAGCTTCCAAGGACTGATTTGTTTAATTGACGCTGTAAAAGACCATATGTATCGTTGCATTGAGTATGGTCCTGGGTTGAACGAGGATGAGGAGATGATGGTCTGTGGCCAGTTAGCTTTGTCGTACATGTTCCAAGCTTCGTAGACCGCAGATAGGGCAAAGTACGCCGCATTGGAATGATAACAACATGCGATAGCAGGTAAGTATGTGGCTGCGAGAACTCCCCTCCTTCGAAGCAATTCACAACACAAAGTTTATTCACTGCCTCGAGATGTATTCCAGCGACGAGTATGTGGATATGTTACTTATCTATGGAGAAGCTAAACAGAATGCATACCAGGCACAACGCTTGTACCAAGAACGCTATCCGGATAGACGACAACCGACGGGCATCACATTTCGAAGTGTGGAAAAACGCCTGCGGGATACTGCACCCCTGGGAAGGACACGGCCTGTTCGAGATCATCCTGTGACCTCTGCTGACAATGAAGAGGTCCTGTTTGACGTTATCCGGCGTAACCCTCATACTATCACACGGGCCATTGTACAGGATACGAACATCAGCCGAGCGTGTGTTATGCAGATATTGCATACCCACCGGTTTCACCCGTACCATCTGTGCTTACACCAGGAGATCCATGGTCATGATTTCGATGCCCGGGTGGCGTTCTGTCAATGGATCTTACAGCATTTGGCCACTGATCATGCTTTTCTAGTGACTCTCCTATTTACGGACGAAGCACGATTCCACAACAATATAACCGTTAATCGCCATTACTGGAGTGTGGATAATCCCCATTGGGTTCGACAGACAGCTTTTCAGGTACAGTGGGGCGTGAATTTATGGTGTGGAATCATGGTAGATTACCTCATCGGTCCGCATTTCTTTGAGGGCCATCTGACAAGCCAACGCTATCTGCGGTTTCTCCAAGATGAACTACCACCGTGTTTGGAAAATTTGTCACTCCTTGACCGCTGCAGGATGTGGTTTCAACATGACGGAGCTACACCGCACGCGGCGGCGGTCGTCCGCAACCATCTCTTTGGTATCCTGATAAATGGATAGGAAGGAGAGGAGCTGTCCCCTGGCCCGCCAGATCACCCGATCTTACGCCCCTGGAGTTTTTCTATGGGACCATGTAAAACAACTGGTGCACGCACAGGAGCGGGCCAGTCCTTGTCACCTTAGACAGCTCATCGCCGAAGCATTGCGATCCGTTTCGCCAGAAATGTTTCAACGGCCCGGACGGTCCTTACAACATCGCGCGCAGCTCTGTACCGACCACGGGGGTCGTCAGTTCGAGCAGGTGCTGCGTTAAACAACGTAGATAACTGAAATCCTGTCACATGTTTCCTAGCATCTATCAACCCAGCCCCATACCAACGGCTCTTTTCAGGGCCAAAGTATTAAGTATGCAACCTCACGACATTCCAGGCAACTGGCTGTTAAAAAACATCTTATGTGAGATTCGAACCTCCTACCTCGAGCACTGTACACTATCACTTATTTCCTCGTCCGCATGCCATGTGAGCTATTGCGACACTTGACCTACGGCGCCCACTTCCCAGCCTATACAGTACCGTACTCCCGGTCTGTGCGTCCACCTCCTGTTTTAAAGTACGTGTTCTGGGTACCTGTACTTCTTTACGGGTTCATTCGAGGTACCCATAATGAATCAATAATGGCGCTCACGATTCCTGCTGTCTCCTAGCCCGTGAAAGCACACATCTCGTTCTATTACCCCGGTTTAGGCAGAGGGACCGATGTCTTTCAGAATCGTAGTAAATGTGAAAGGATGCATAAAACTGGATCGCAAGGGGCTGGTGGATCACCCGGTATAATTATCTCTCTCTCGCCGATACTCTGAATGAGATAACAAACTTTTAGTAGGAACTTGAACGTGTCTTCTGTGGACTGCTTGTATAATAACCAAGGCAAGGGTTTACAAGTCAATACGTATTTTTTTTAACGCAAAGATAATCATATCTTTGAATTTTATTATGTTATTTGTAATTCGTGGAGTAACCAGGATAGACAAAAATCTCAATGACACCATTCACAAGTCTCTGAGAGTAACACCCATTTCTGAGAAACTAAGGGAGAATCGACTGAGATGGTTCTGTCCCCTTCAGCGAAGACCAGAAGGTAATGTGGCGTACAGAGTGAAGAGACAGACAATGAAAGGCCAGCCAGCGCTGAGCAGACCTGAATTAAGGAGGAAGACCTACATCAGGAAGGACCTGAATAGTACCAATGCAGGTGGACATAGAGTACCAGACTGAAGTCATTGGTGGAGAGTTACCAGAAAAGCCGACCTCACTTTAGTGGGATAAGGCAAAGAACAAGAAGATGTTATTTTTAATACGTCCGACTCCATGGTGAATGGTCAGCGTTGAGTCCTTCAAGTTGACGCTCTATAGGCGACCCGCGCATCTTTGAGCATGGGCTCCTACCTGAGATGGATTTTAGTGCTGAAACCGGCAAAAGATGTCCAGCCCCCGAACCAGAAAAATTACCAAAGGAAGTTGAAATACCTGATCCGGCCTTAGGTCGAACCCGATCGGGTCGGGAATTTTAATCGTGTTCTTCTGACTCGGGGACTGGGTGTTTGTGTTTGTCCCAACACATTCCTCTTCATGTTCAGACAAGACACCACACTACCAACCACCATATAAACACGTGATCGTGAATATAACCCTTCACATAAGGTTGGCATCAGGAAGGGCATCCGCTTGTAAAACAGGGGCAACTCCATACATGTGTGACACAGTTTACACCCGCGACCCCACGGTTGTAGGAAAAGTGGTAGAAGAACAAGAAGAAGAAGATTATATTTGTATTACAAACTAAACCCATTATTTTATATATTTTCGCATATTTCTGGATTTAGCAAGTATTGTTATGGAAAATGGTGGCGGTGGTTGTTATTGTTTTAAGAGGAAGTACCACTAGGCAACAATCCTCTGTGAACACTAATGAGAGTGGACGAAGGGCGTGAACCTAATATGGTCGGGGTTGGAAAAGAACACGAGCTGACCAAGAGAGGTGGGATAGGAATGATGAAAGTGAGGAGCCTGGCACGAGTAAGTCAAAGCAATGCTGGGACTCAGCTAAGGGCCCCGTGGTCGCAACCCACGCTACCAAATTAAGAGCACTTTTAGTCGCCTCTTACGATAGACAGGGGATACCCCATCTACAGGGTGATGTTATCGGAAAGTCTACCTCCATGGCTATATATGTTTAGCAAGATCCAAAGGTCCCGGGTTCGACCTAAGGCCGGATCAGGTATTTCAACTTCCTTTGGTAATTTTTCTGGTTCGGGGGCTGGACATCTTTTGCCGGTTTCAGCACTAAAATCCATCTCAGGTAGGAGCCCATGCTCAAAGATGCGCGGGTCGCCTATAGAGCGTCAACTTGAAAGACCCGCTCTACTGTAGGCTGCTCCGGAAGCCATACACCATGGAAAATGTCTGGTTATTTGGCTGAATGGTCAGGTAGTCGCTTTTGGTTCAGAGGGCCCGCGTTCGATCCCGGCCGGGTCGGAGATTTTAACCTTAAATGGTTATTTCCCCTTGCTCAGGTACTGAGTGTTTGTACTTTCTCCAACATCCCTGTAACACACACACACAACACACATAACACTGTCCTCCACTACAAAATCACGCAGTTCCCCCATACAGGGGAAATGCTGCCCACCCTTGTTGGAGGGCTGCACCCACGAGAGCCGTACGTCATCGGACACATCAGGCACTGAAACCCAGTAAAGTAAATAGTATGGAACATAAATTATTTTAAATCTATCCATTTTAATCAATCAATCAATCAATCAATCAATCAATCAATCAATCAATCAATCAATCAATCAATCAATCAATCAATCAATCAATCAATCAATCAATCAATCAATCAATCAATCAATCAATCACTACTGATCTGCAATTAGGGCAGTCGCCTAGGTGGCAGATTTCCTATCTGTTGTTTTCCTAGCCTTTTCTGAAATGATTACAAGGAAATTGGAAATTTATCGAACATCTCCCTTAGTAAGTTATTCCAATCCCTAAATCCCCTCCCTGTAAATAAATATTTGCCCCTATTTTTCCTCTTGAATTCCATTTCATGTTGTGATCTTTTCCTACTTTTAAAGACACCACTTAAACTTATTCGTCTACTGATGTCATTCCACGCCATCTCTCCACTGACACCTCGGAACATACCACTTAGTCAAGCAGCTCGTCTTCTTTCACCCAAGTTTTCCCAGCCCAAAATGATGTCATTCCACGCCATCTCTCCACTGACACCTCGGAACATACCACTTAGTCAAGCAGCTCGTCTTCTTTCACCCAAGTTTTCCCAGCCCAAAATTTGCAATATTTTTGTAACGCTACTCTTTTGTCGGAAATCGCCCAGAGCAAATCAAGCTGCGTTTCTCTGGATTTCTTCCAGTTGTTGAATCACGCAATCCTGGTGAGGGTCCCAAATAATGGAACCATACTCTAGTTGGGGTCTTACCAAAAACTTACATCCCTCTACTTTACATCCTTACTAAAAAAAACCCTAAATACCCTCGTAACCATGTGCAGATATCTGTACCCTTTATTTAATTCATGTATTAGTTAGTTAGTTAGTTAGTTAGTTAGTTAGTTAGTTAGTTAGTTAGTTAGTTAGTTAGTTAGTTAGTTAGTTAGTTAGTTAGTTAGTTAGTTAGTTAGTTAGTTAGTTAGTTAGTTAGTTAGTTAGTTAGTTAGTTAGTTAGTTAGTTAGTTAGTTAGTTAGTTAGTTAGTTAGTTAGTTAGTTAGTTAGTTAGTTAGTTAGTTAGTTAGTTAGTTAGTTAGTTAGTTAGTTAGTTAGTTAGTTAGTTAGTTAGTTAGTTAGTTAGTTAGTTAGTTAGTTAGTTAGTTAGTTAGTTAGTTAGTTAGTTAGTTAGTTAGTTAGTTAGTTAGTTAGTTAGTTAGTTAGTTAGTTAGTTAGTTAGTTAGTTAGTTAGTTAGTTAGTTAGTTAGTTAGTTAGTTAGTTAGTTAGTTAGTTAGTTAGTTAGTTAGTTAGTTAGTTAGTTAGTTAGTTAGTTAGTTAGTTAGTTAGTTAGTTAGTTAGTTAGTTAGTTAGTTAGTTAGTTAGTTAGTTAGTTAGTTAGTTAGTTAGTTAGTTAGTTAGTTAGTTAGTTAGTTAGTTAGTTAGTTAGTTAGTTAGTTAGTTAGTTAGTTAGTTAGTTAGTTAGTTAGTTAGTTAGTTAGTTAGTTAGTTAGTTAGTTAGTTAGTTAGTTAGTTAGTTAGTTAGTTAGTTAGTTAGTTAGTTAGTTAGTTAGTTAGTTAGTTAGTTAGTTAGTTAGTTAGTTAGTTAGTTAGTTAGTTAGTTAGTTAGTTAGTTAGTTAGTTAGTTAGTTAGTTAGTTAGTTAGTTAGTTAGTTAGTTAGTTAGTTAGTTAGTTAGTTAGTTAGTTAGTTAGTTAGTTAGTTAGTTAGTTAGTTAGTTAGTTAGTTAGTTAGTTAGTTAGTTAGTTAGTTAGTTAGTTAGTTAGTTAGTTAGTTAGTTAGTTAGTTAGTTAGTTAGTTAGTTAGTTAGTTAGTTAGTTAGTTAGTTAGTTAGTTAGTTAGTTAGTTAGTTAGTTAGTTAGTTAGTTAGTTAGTTAGTTAGTTAGTTAGTTAGTTAGTTAGTTAGTTAGTTAGTTAGTTAGTTAGTTAGTTAGTTAGTTAGTTAGTTAGTTAGTTAGTTAGTTAGTTAGTTAGTTAGTTAGTTAGTTAGTTAGTTAGTTAGTTAGTTAGTTAGTTAGTTAGTTAGTTAGTTAGTTAGTTAGTTAGTTAGTTAGTTAGTTAGTTAGTTAGTTAGTTAGTTAGTTAGTTAGTTAGTTAGTTAGTTAGTTAGTTAGTTAGTTAGTTAGTTAGTTAGTTAGTTAGTTAGTTAGTTAGTTAGTTAGTTAGTTAGTTAGTTAGTTAGTTAGTTAGTTAGTTAGTTAGTTAGTTAGTTAGTTAGTTAGTTAGTTAGTTAGTTAGTTAGTTAGTTAGTTAGTTAGTTAGTTAGTTAGTTAGTTAGTTAGTTAGTTAGTTAGTTAGTTAGTTAGTTAGTTAGTTAGTTAGTTAGTTAGTTAGTTAGTTAGTTAGTTAGTTAGTTAGTTAGTTAGTTAGTTAGTTAGTTAGTTAGTTAGTTAGTTAGTTAGTTAGTTAGTTAGTTAGTTAGTTAGTTAGTTAGTTAGTTAGTTAGTTAGTTAGTTAGTTAGTTAGTTAGTTAGTTAGTTAGTTAGTTAGTTAGTTAGTTAGTTAGTTAGTTAGTTAGTTAGTTAGTTAGTTAGTTAGTTAGTTAGTTAGTTAGTTAGTTAGTTAGTTAGTTAGTTAGTTAGTTAGTTAGTTAGTTAGTTAGTTAGTTAGTTAGTTAGTTAGTTAGTTAGTTAGTTAGTTAGTTAGTTAGTTAGTTAGTTAGTTAGTTAGTTAGTTAGTTAGTTAGTTAGTTAGTTAGTTAGTTAGTTAGTTAGTTAGTTAGTTAGTTAGTTAGTTAGTTAGTTAGTTAGTTAGTTAGTTAGTTAGTTAGTTAGTTAGTTAGTTAGTTAGTTAGTTAGTTAGTTAGTTAGTTAGTTAGTTAGTTAGTTAGTTAGTTAGTTAGTTAGTTAGTTAGTTAGTTAGTTAGTTAGTTAGTTAGTTAGTTAGTTAGTTAGTTAGTTAGTTAGTTAGTTAGTTAGTTAGTTAGTTAGTTAGTTAGTTAGTTAGTTAGTTAGTTAGTTAGTTAGTTAGTTAGTTAGTTAGTTAGTTAGTTAGTTAGTTAGTTAGTTAGTTAGTTAGTTAGTTAGTTAGTTAGTTAGTTAGTTAGTTAGTTAGTTAGTTAGTTAGTTAGTTAGTTAGTTAGTTAGTTAGTTAGTTAGTTAGTTAGTTAGTTAGTTAGTTAGTTAGTTAGTTAGTTAGTTAGTTAGTTAGTTAGTTAGTTAGTTAGTTAGTTAGTTAGTTAGTTAGTTAGTTAGTTAGTTAGTTAGTTAGTTAGTTAGTTAGTTAGTTAGTTAGTTAGTTAGTTAGTTAGTTAGTTAGTTAGTTAGTTAGTTAGTTAGTTAGTTAGTTAGTTAGTTAGTTAGTTAGTTAGTTAGTTAGTTAGTTAGTTAGTTAGTTAGTTAGTTAGTTAGTTAGTTAGTTAGTTAGTTAGTTAGTTAGTTAGTTAGTTAGTTAGTTAGTTAGTTAGTTAGTTAGTTAGTTAGTTAGTTAGTTAGTTAGTTAGTTAGTTAGTTAGTTAGTTAGTTAGTTAGTTAGT
This sequence comes from Anabrus simplex, assembly GCF_040414725.1. Taxonomy (NCBI): domain Eukaryota; kingdom Metazoa; phylum Arthropoda; class Insecta; order Orthoptera; family Tettigoniidae; genus Anabrus; species Anabrus simplex. The sequence goes on along the minus strand of NC_090265.1, from coordinate 36,837,643 downwards.
TAGTTAGTTAGTTAGTTAGTTAGTTAGTTAGTTAGTTAGTTAGTTAGTTAGTTAGTTAGTTAGTTCGTTCGTTAGTTAGTTCGTTAGTTCGTTCGTTCGTTCGTTCGTTCGTTCGTTTAGTGAGTGAGTGAGTGAGTGAGTGAGTGAGTGAGTGAGTCAGTCAGTCAGTCAGTCAGTCAGTCAGTCAGTTTGTTAGTTAGTTAGTTAGTTAGTTAGTTAGTTAGTTAGTTAGTTAGTTAGTTAGTTAGTTCGGTCGGTCGGTCGGTCGGTCAGTTATGGATGTATTTACTTATTTATTTAATACCGTGTGGAGCGGCCGCGCGTGCTGGCTATAGCACCAAGTTCTGCATTCGGGAGACTAGTGGGCTCGAGCCCCACCGTCAGCTGTCTTATTGTTTTCTATTTTCACTTTCAGGCAAATGCTGGGACAGTTCCTATTCATAGCCGATTCCTTCCACCTCCTTACCCAATTTCATTCACCGTCATCCATTTCATTTTCATTAGCTCCTTGGCTGATGTTAGTGTCAGAAAGGGCATCTGGCCGTAAAAACACGGCATGTAATTTTATATCACTTCGTTTCCGACCGCGTATCAGGAAACGTGACGTATGCCCGGTTGCGGAAAAGTCAATCAAAGTTTGGCCGGAGTTAGATTTTCAATCATTCTATGTGAGTTGCAGAAACAGCAATCAGTGTTTGATCGACGACCAATCTCCCATCAGATTTGACCAGCAAATTCATGTCGATGAAGCACTGCTTGAAGTCTTTAAACTCAAGGATGCTTTTCTTTCATTAAATTTATCTCATGAAAGGTTTCAATGATAAATAAGTTCAAGTTCATGTAGAAAGCGCGATTTAAGTGACGTACAATTTTGTTTTCCAAAGTCATCATTCTCACATATAACCTCAATCTTGAACATGGAACGAGTTAATGTATATAAACTAAATCTTGAAATAAATATGTATCTCTGGCAAATCAATACTCATGTAAACCCAGACTTTTTAGAATAAGCCAACGTAACAAAACTTCAAACTATCCGCTGCATGCTTGTTTACTCTTGTGTAATATTTCACACCGTGTCGTACTCCGATCATGCAGTGTTCGTCAGTCCTTGAAATCACAAGCAATTTCCTTCCAAGCTGTCTCTTTCTGTTTTTCCCACACAACATACGTTTTTTTATTTTTAATTATATGCAAGTATCCCTCAACTATATTAAGTAAGAGGGCTCTATCAATCAATGAACAATTTGGCCCTCTCACTTTCTTAGCGGGGATATCACTCTTATTGTCTAAAATTAATTAAATCAAACGAAAGCCTCAAAATCCGCTCTTTTTCTTCACCTTTCTGAAATACAAACAGGATCAGCTGTTCCCTGATTCACTGCCAATTTGATGTCTCTGCTAGACACCAAAGAGGATAAATTAGACACCATCCTTAACGAATCAACACGGCAATGGCCATTAATTGCGCTGTTGCCAGATTTATTTCCTTCTCGGGTCTTCAATTAGTAATTTGGAGAAAGTTGATCGGGGTTTAGGTTTTCTGCAACGCACACTGAAATTAAAGTTGATTGGCAATCAGCTGATCTGCCATCAAGGACTGATTTGATGGACCTTTCTACAACCGGGCGTTAGGGATCGACATACACTTAGCAGTTTTACTGCATTCCTGTCTTCTGCAATAGACAACCAGAACTCTGTCCATTTTTAGTGACAGATATTGCGGGAGTACAGGCAGTAGCGTAGCGAGGATCGATCGTTGTGGGGGGGGGGGATGTATAGTTACAAAATGAGGATAGAATACTGTATAATGACGGTGCTTGTCCATGTGTGGTGCGCGCGGCATGGGTCTCGGTATAGCCCTTTTAAGCACTCAATTTGGATTAAGAACATAAAATATATTTGTCAGGAAAAACAGGGCCTCTGGTGCATAAGGAAGCACCAAACATATTCTAATTTTGAAAAATTTCATCAATGAGGTCTCAAAATTGGTGGTAAAACCACTATGCAGTACAGGAATTTATCACCTGTCAAATTATAACGCTATTTATATTGTTATGTATTTGATTTGGCACATTTTATTTACAAGTATTCAAAAAGTGTGGATTTATTGTTGCTATTATGTCTCTTGTTAACCTACTTCATTATTAGTGTTTTGTTGGGAATAATGAGACCCAAAACCATAAATCAGCCTCATCCTCTTCTATTCGTAATGAACATCAACTCTGCTTGGTGTGATACAAGAAAGCAGTTCTTGGCCTCATTGAGACAAAGTGCAACTATACACGTGCTTCAAACCCATTTGCTGTGGTGTGGACTATATAGTGTGCTACACTGAAGAATAATATGCCTTCCGGTAGCCATACTGCATGGAAAATAAACATACACTATATTACAATATCACAAACATCTACCTACAGAGTGGCCCATATGCCTTGTTACCCCCGTAACTTTACATGGCTTTATAATAATATAGTATAATATCAAGTAGTATGGATTCAACTTCAAGCCCGCTTATGTTTATTTTCGTGGCAGAAAATGATGCGGCGCCATGACCTGTGTGACGAAGCAAATCTTTGTTGATTGTATTAAAGGTAGTCCTAACAGCATCCTTCAATTGTTCTGTTGTTTTGTATCGTTGTTGTGATAGGAAAAATGATGACCTCTATAAATACACCGAAAAAACCACTGTCGCCATGCGAAAGCGAAGGCTAAAATTCTATGGGCATCTAGAAAGAATGGATGAGAAACGGATAACTAAGAAAATATTCATGTACATCACTGGACTAAAAGCTTCGACGAAGTGGGTGGAAGAGGTAAAAAGAAATGCAATAGAAAGTGGACTTACAGTGGATATGGTTCACAACAGAAAAGAATTTAGAAGTCGAGTGGACAGCATCAAAACATTCCAGGAGAAACCGCCAAAACGTAGACCCAAACTGGTCATATCTGAGAAAGAAAGGAAGATCAGAAGTGAAAGAATGAAGAGGTTCTGGGAGGAGAAGAAGAAGAAGAAGAAGAAGAGAAAGCATTAAGTTCAATGCGGTCCATAGGCGGCCAAATTCGGAAACAAGAAGAATACCCCAGAGGGGATAGATCCGGGCTTGTGGAAGGCCAATCCAGAGGCGTCGGAAGATGTACCGATCCGCGTCCTATCCACTTAATGGGAAACACTTCATTTAAATATTCCCTGACCGCGATGGCATAGTGTGGCGGTGCTCCATCCTGTTGAGACCAGGAATGTCTCAGGAGATTCCGTCTTTGGAGCTCTGGAACAAAACATCCCAGTAACATGGTAAGATAGGAGTGTTGATTGACTACACCATCAAAGAAAAAGGGGCCTATCAAGTGTTTAGCGGACATAGCGACCCAGTGCATCACATGTGGGGATTTATGTTCCAGCTCTTCATAATAATGAGGATTTTCCTTGGACCATACGTAAACATTCCTCGCACGTGCACTTCGATAAATTGCATATTCATCGGAGAAGAAAAGTTGAGCCCGCTACAGAAGTGTCAGAAATACCTCCAACAGTCTGGCGCATGTTGCTTGTCGTCACTGAGCTCGTTGACGGCTGCTGGTTTAAAGGATTTCAGTCCAATATCCTTCTTCGTGTGTCGTAACATTGCTGTTTTCGGGATTCCAAGCTCAGAAAACCGTTTGCGGAGTGACTTGCTTGGTGACCGAAGCACAGATGCCTCCACTCCTGCACGTGTGGTATGTCGTTTGGTTGGTGCTCCAGACCTCGGTTTGTCTTTGATACATCTCAATAAAAACAGTTCCTTTTCCCAACGCAGTGTTGTCACTTTTGGAATCGTCTCGTGAAATCTCGTTGCACATCCTCCATGTGGACGTTCATGAGCCCAAATACTGACAACAAAACGCTCTTCCACAGTATAGGAACTTGTGTCAGCCATCTCTGCAAAAACACTGAATTAGGGATAACAAGATATTATTTCGGGGTTGGGGGGCTTGGTAGCAAGACATATGGACCACCCTGTAGGTATATATTATCGTGCTGATATTATCATTAATCACAGAGTAATCTATTCCTGTCATTTGAATGTGTTACTAAAATAGTTACCAAAACTGGCAATTAAACAATGAAACTCATCTGAATTGTTTATATTGTAAAACAACAAGAATAATAGCACGAGAGAATACATTACTCCATAAATTTCAGACATAAACAACTACCTTATTAGTTTGTGCAGGCTGTCAATGACATTTTTTTAATTGAGTTTCTCTACTGTTTCCAATGATTAGCGAATGCAGCGAGATGGCTATGAGGTTAAATCGCTATGCAGGTTGCGCAGAAACGGACACCAAAATTGCGGTTACTCCTTTTGACCACTCTGCTTTCAATGGATAAGGACAATGACGCAAGTGAATTATGTTTATATTCAGATTGCATACACTACAAATCTTACATTAAAATACAGAACAAGAAAGATATGTTCAAGGTCAACAGTCTTACAGCGAATGGTATGTTCAGATTACAATCTAAAATCCAGCTTTCGAGGCTTCTTACAAAATAGACTCAAGAGATCTTTTGGTTTTACAATTATGTCTCTGTGATTGTTCAAAAGATACTTCTAGGCAGCTGAAGATGTCCTAAACATGTTCTGTAATTTTAATAAAATGCTTTTACAACTTTAAAATAGTAAATAAACTTATAAGTCTTGACTAGGGGAACCATTATAGTAATTTTTCAATTGACATTCACTTGTTTATTGTCAGTTCCTGTTTATTTTCCTTTGTAAAAATCCCATGGTGAGGAGGCGTTGTGACCCCCAGTACCCCTCCTTGGCTACGCCCCTCTGTACAGGCAAAGAGCTTGTGAATGTGAATACTTTGAGAAGATAAAGAGAGATTTTAAAGGAAGTGGCTGCAACTTGAACAATAGCAAAGATCCCTTTGATTAAGGTAGAGAAAGTCATTGACAAGATAATTCGTCACTTAATATATAAATGTGAGTTTTTTCAGTCTGTCTAAACTAATGCATCTTTCTCTCTTTATCTTTTTTATTCGACCTCCCTTGGTCAAGTCGTGTTCTGTTTTGAACTGGACAGTACCATTACGTTTACAAAACCTACAGCGTCTTTCATTTTTATAAGTTTAGTGACCTTTCCCTTCCTTGGTCTGATACCTTCATTATTCGACCTGTGAACGATGAGGTCCCAGGTGCTCTTAACTTGGGATCGTGGGTTGGTGACCATCACCCCCTGACATGTGAACAGTTACAGGTAGATCACAGCTTGACTAACCGGCAGATTCAGCGCCTAGTTGAGAGGAAGCCAGTCGCTTGAAGCAGCAGATAAGTTCCACAGAAAGCGTTAATTCGCTCCGTTATTTCCAGAGTAAGTAAATAAATAAAAAATCCGCAGTTCTAGCCCTTCAGGCAAGCAACTCAATATTGAAGACATCCTAGGGATATGAGCTACGAATTTTAGGTAAATAACATATAACAAAGTATGAGAATATATTCTTTATTTATTCCTAAAAATTAGAATGCTTTTCTTAATCATCGTGATCCGGTAGGTTAGATCAGCAGTTTTCCTTCTTCTGCCACTACAAGTGCCAATGTGAGTCCATGCAGTTTCACTTATGGCCGTATAAGTACATTCGGTGTGCACATTTTTCAAAAATTCAAAAAGCGCCTGAGGATAATGAACCAAGGAACACATTACAGAAAGAATTATGTAAATAAGTTAGTTTGCCTAGGATTTGGATAAAAAAGAAAACGAGTAAAGAAACAAGCTATTTTTTGGCAGTTTTCCGGAACTGCATTTAGGCCAAAAGTGATTTTAGAATTTTGTTTTTAGTTTGATAGAGCTATCCAATACTCACAATTTGAAACCACCCTTCTACTCTCGGCACAGTTGAGGAGATGATTTAATTTAACGTTTTTGTAGTATTGGGACCCCTACTTTGTCGGCTAAGAAATGCTTTCAACATTAACATTGCAATAAATTTGTCCCAATTTACTAATTGTAGCCTATGAGTTTTGTACATCTTTATAATTCAAATTAATAGAAATCCATCTTTCGGACTGATCCTGCGTTACATTTTCTCACAATTCACTCACACAAGTAAATGCTCTGTTCCCAGTAAGCTCCATTTATTTTGATGCTACCTACACAATAATGCATTCGCTGTTAGTCATAACTAGTAATGTAACACAAACTCGACACAATCACCATAAATGTTCTCTGTCTCACGCTTGAACGAGTGCAGGAGTGAGCGCCACATTGTTGGGCCGTATCGCACGCTATTGCGGCCAGGTGCATTTGTCAACACTATAATAATAACATCACTGGTTTTACGATCCTCTAACTACGGTTTAGAGGGACGATGAGATGCCGGAAATTAATCCCGCAGGAGTCCTTTTACGTGGTGTATTTGAGCACCTTCAAATACAGTGAGTTACTCTCATCGGCAGGCGCGCCCACCTTATATCCCACCCGTTGACTCATCACTTCCCGCACCGTTATGACAGGAGATGTTGGAAATGATCTCCTCCTGCATCCACACTTTTCTGGCATCGTCTTAGGAAACTCCGATTCACACACAATTTCGTCTTCCCTAATTGAGACTATTTCTCTCCGGATATGTTCTTTCAGTTTGTCTAATGTCTGAGGATTTCTTACAAACACTCATTTTTTTTTCAATTTTAACATGTTGGTAGCCCGCCGTGCTGAGCACTTCGAAACACCGACTTCTTGTTCAAGTCGTCTTAGGGATTTTGTAGGCGTACGTTCTAATCGTCCTGCGATTTCATTGACTTTTTCCTCGTTAAGTACACGTTTTTGACACTTCGCTTCTTATCGAGTAAAGAACTAGTTCCTCTCAATTTGTTTAATAGTGTCTGTACGGTCTCTCTGTGTGGAGGGCGTACACCTGAAAATTGTGTTACAAATCGCCTAACGACTTCCCTGCAAGACTCTGTTTTCACATAATTATCGTACATAAATACGCTACCGTGTATACATGCGGAGGCATTATGAGAAGTAACACTTCTCAACTCGAGAACAGCTGGAGCCACAGATCAACACTTAAGACACGTTTTAAGTTGAACTGCGAAGTGCGGGCATTCCCGCGCTGTCACTGCGCTGTGTAACGGGGAGTGATGAGTCAACGGGCGCGCCTGCCGGCCAACGGATGAGAGAAACTCGCTGTACCACCGGACGGAGCTGGGATCGATCCCACCAATCTGAGATCAGAAGGCCAGCGCTCTAGTCTGCCATCTAAGCTATTCATCCTGGCACTTGTTCACATTGAATTTTTACACGTCTTTCTTGCCAGTGTTTGTTGCGTATTTTATTTCAAGCACTCACTCGAATAAAAATCGTCATAAAAGTGGAATTCCAGAGGACAAAGGACAACTATTCGTTTATAGGAAGAGGAATTAGGGATTGGAAAAAATTACCAACGGAGACGTTCGATAAATTTCAAACTTCTTTGAACTCATTTAAGAAAAGACTAGGTAAACAAATGATAGGAAATTTGCTGCCTGGGCGACAACCCTAAATGTAGATCAATGATGATATAATAATAATGATAATAATAATAATAATAATAATAATAATAATAATAATAATAATAATAATAATAATAATAATAATAATAATAATAATAATAATAATAATAATTATTATTATAATAATCCCCGCAGCTCAGGCGGCCGGCCGCCGGGTTCCGTGGTTCAAATCCCGGTCACTCCATGTGAGATTTGTGCTGGACAAAGCGGAAGCGGGACATTATTTTCTCCGGGTACTCTGGTTTTTCCCTGCCATCTTCCATTCCAGCAACACTGTCCAATTTCACTACATTTCATCTGTCAGTCATTGCCCGACAGGAGAGGCTTCGGCAGCCAGCATGATTCCTGCCCTCGCCGCTAGTTGAGGGCTTTAAACCCACCATCTCCTGAATGCAACCTCAAAGCTTCTGAGACAGACTCCCATATATTAAGTTGAAACATGACCATGCATTTCTTTCTTTCTACCTTTCTTAATCCGTTTGCCCTCCAAGTTGGTTTCTTCCTCGGACTTAGCGAAGCACCTCTACCGCCCCAAGGACATTGTCCTGCAGTGTGGGACATTTGGCTGGGAATACAACTGGGGAGGAGATCCAGTACCCCTGCCAGGCTGCCTTTCCTGCTATGCTCAACAGAGGCCACTGAGGGATGGGAATATTGGAAGGGATAGGCAAGGAAGAGGGAAGGAAGCGGCCATAGCCGTACGTTAGGTACCATCCTGGCATTTGCCTGGAGAAGAAGTGGGAAACCACAGAAAACCACTTCGAGGATGGCTGAGGTGGGAATAGAACCCCTCTCTACTCAGTTGACTCCGTCCGAGCGCTCGTGCCACTTTTCAAATTCCGTGACAGAGCTCGGAATCGTACGCGAGCCTCGGGGGTGGCACCTAATCACACTAACCACTACACCACAGAGGAGGACACGGACTGAAAAACTCAAGATGTTATTTTAAGACGTTTTAATGCAATGATCTCGTGGTTCTTGCGGGTGGGACTGTGGCAGTTTATTTTACATAGAATGATTGAAACATCTGACCTTGCAAATAAATAAGTTGACGCAGTAACAGATGACACCATTCACATGAGCGTATGAACAAGAACTGTAAAAAATATTTCGTACTGAAGAAAAATATTCTCATTAGGAGATCAATACAGTGTCCGACTCCTTGGCCGAATGGCCGGCGTTGAGACTTTCGGTTCAGTGGATCCTGAGTTCGATTTCCGGCTAGGTCTGGGGTTTTAATTGCGCCTGATTAATTCTCCTGACTCGGGGACTGGATATTTGCATCTGTCCCAATACTCTCCTCTTCATATTCAGACAACACACTATAAATCACCACAGAAACACACAATAGTGGATGATGATAATAATAATAACGTTATTGCTTTTACGTCCCACTAACTACATTTTCGGTTTTCGGAGAGGCGAGGTGCCGGAATTTTGGCCCTCAGGAGCTCTATACTTGCCAGTAAATCTACCGACATGAGGCTGACGTATTCGAAAACCTGCCAATTTGAACTCGGAAGGCTAGCGCTCTACCGTCCGAGCTATTCAGCCTGGGGCGCAAAAGTGCTTACTGATTACTGATTAGATCCCTCCACATAGGATTGGCGTCAGGAAGGACATTCCGGCCGTAAAACATGGTCAAATCGACATGTTTGACACAGTTCGCTCCCGCGACCCCACAGGTGTGGGAAAATCTGTTGTAGAAGGAGAATAAGAAGAAGTGAATAGAAATAGTAGCTTACATAATAGTTGAACTTGGAAACAGCAATTTATTGAATCCTAGAATTATATCGTCGCACCGAGACCGCGCTTGCTGTTAATGAAGCCTCTCGTTAAGGTGAAGCCTGTGCAATATGCGGATGAAACATCAGAGCTACAACTATAGATCCAATTACTTCATGAATTATTCAATGTGGTTATTGAGCTCTGACAGTGCTCCATTGTGCGGCCGTTTTAAAACATCCCATATCTGGCTGTCAGCGGATAGTCGATCCACATAACGAATGTAGCAAAAGTTAGTAAAATGTGCTGCATTCAACATGCTAGTTTGATCTGCTCATAATTGGGCCGCGCTATAAATACATTATATTCCAATAAAATGATATGAGTAGCGGTTTCTATATCCGTTAATGGTCTGGACAGCTGAACAAAGCAGTGTATTCAGCTTGTGTGGAATATACATGGAGAGTGGGCATCCATCATCCCGTGACAGGTCTAATATCAGCCCCACGTCACCTTGCCGCTCTCTTATTTCAGTGGAGAGACGAGGTCCTATCGCACATATATTGAAACTGCCCTATTTGTGGCCCTATTTCATTGAAATATTTTCAGCTATAATTTTCAAATATTTAGGTCTGTTTTTTGCATCTTCCTTTTTTTCTTCATCCATTCCCTTTTCCAGATTCTCTCTGGGTAGGTTAGTGTACCAAAGCCCTCCACCTTACTCGATCTTTCCACCAATCCTCTTCTAGTACTTCATTCCTATCGACTCTCCTATTTGCAATATAGTTCACAACAGAGCTCCTCCATGTCATTCTAGGACTCCCCTAGGCCTCTTTCCAGTCTCTGTATCCATGAATGGTATTCTCTTTCTCCTGGCCTTTTTAATCAATTGCCCAAACCATTTTAGCTTTGCTATATCAATCTCTTCTTGAAGTTTACACACTCCCACGCTTCTCCTTATTTCCTCCTTTCGTATTCTATCTCGTCTTGTCTTTCCCTGTATGCTCTTCGAGAAGGTCATTTCAGCTCCTTGTATGTTTTTGGCATACTGTTATTAAATGTATTGTAACTAGCAGTGTCGACAAATTTGACCGCTTTCGGTCCTCAGTTGGTCCGTATTTGACTAAGTTCATATAAATATACTGCGGGTGATGGTCTGCTCCGCCCTGTCAATATCATCAAGTTCCTGATTTTGTACAGTTATTTCACTCGTACTTGTTTCGGAAGCCCCAACTCCCTTCATCAGCGATTTCTATCTCATAAAGCAAGACTCCCCATATCTTAAGATAGACGTAGAAATCGCTTGATAATATACTTCATAATATATTGACAGGGCGGACCAATCCATCACCCATAGTATATCAGTCAGCATTGATCTGCATTTACAGTCGCCCACGTGGCAGATTCCTATCAGTCGTTTACGTAATAATTTCTTAAATGATTTCAAAGAAACTGAAAATTTATCAAACCCCCACCTCAAAAAGCTTTTATTTTCTTTCTTTCTGAGCTAGTTATCGTCCATGTTTCACTTCCCCACAGTGCCCCGCTCCAGACGAAAGTCTTCAAAAACATCTTCCTAATTCCTATATCAATGTTCAAAGTGACAAAATTTCTTTTCTCAAGAAAGACCTTCCTTCCTTGCTTGTGCTAGTCTTCATTTTATGTCCTCCTTACTTCTTCCATAGTTGGTAATTTTACTACCGAATTAACAATATACATCTACTTCCTTTAAGACTTCATTTCCTAATCTAATATTCCCTACTTCACCTGTCTTCGTTCTACTGCACTCCATTACTTTTGTTTTGGACTCATTTTTCATCTTGTATTCCTATCTCAAGACTCCGTCCATACCATTCAGCAATTTCTCGAGATCGTCTGCAGTCTCAGATAAAATAACAACATCATCCGCAAATCTCAGTTTTTTATATTTCCTCTCCTTGAATTGTGATTCCCTTCCCAAATACCTCTTCGATTTCCTTCACTGCCTGCTCTGTATAATCACAGAAAAGGAGGGGTAAAACTGCAACTTTGCCTCACTCCATTCTGAATTGCTTCTTTTTCAAAGCCCTCAATTCTTATCACTACAGACTGATCTTTATACAGATTGTAGATAATTCTTCGTTCTCAGTATCTGTTCCCGACAACCTTCGAAAACTCAAATAGCTTCGTCCAATCAACATTACCTTTTCTAGGTCTATAAATTAATCCATTCCCAAATTCCTCCTCCAATAAATTAATATTTGCCCCAATGTGTCCTCTCGAATTCCAATTTTATTTTCATGTTATTATCTTACAATCTTCTTACAGAAGAATGGAAAGACAAGTGGAAACAGAGTTGTAAGAAGCTCAATTTGGCTTCAGAAGAAATGTAGGAACACGTGAAGCAATCCGGACTTTACGTCTGATCTTATACGATCAAATTAAGAAGGACGAGAATCACATACCTGGCGTCCGAAGATCTAGAAAAGGCATTCGATAATGTTGATTAGACCAAGCTATTTGAGTTTCTGAAGGTGATCGGAATCAGATGCCGAGAACGATGAACTATCTATAATCTGTATAAAAATCATTCTGCAGTGATAAGGATCGAGGGCTTTGAAAAAGAGGCAGCAATCCAGAAAGGAGTAAGGCAAGGCTGCAGTTTGTCCCCCTCCTTTTCATTGTTTACATAGAAACAGGCAGTAAAGGAAATCAAGGAGGAATTTAGGAAGGGAATCACGATCCAAGGAGAGGAAATAAAAAACTGAGATTTTCGGATGATATTGTTATTTTATCTAAGACTGCAGAAGGTCTGGAGAAATTGCTGAATGGTATGGACGGACTTTCGGGTAAGGAGTACAAGATAAAAATAAGTCAAAAATAAAAATAAAAGAAGTGCAGTCGAACGAAGTCGGGTGATGCAGGAAATGATCTTAAAGGAAGTACATGAATATTGTTACTTGGGTAGTAAAATAACTAACGGTGGAAAAAGTAAGGAGGACATATAATGCAGACTAACACAAGTAAGGAAGGTCTTTATTAAGAAAAGATATTTACTCACTTCGAACATTGATATAGTAATCATAAAGGTGTTTTGGAAGACATTCGCCTGGAGCGTGGCATCGTATGGAAGTGAAACGTGGACGAGAACTAGCTCAGAAAGAAAGAGAATTGAAGCTTTTGAAATGTGGTGTTACAGAAGAATGCTAAGGGTGAGATGGATAGATAGAATCACGAATGAAGAGACACTGAATCGAATTGGTGATAGAAGATCAATTTGGTTAAATTTGACCATTATTAATGCATTATGTAGGTTTTTAGAAAATGAGAGCTAACAAAAAGCGTTTCCGAACACATTTCCTTCCTATACGTGCGAGGATTGTGACTTAAACGTTCGGCCTGCCTGATTGTTACATCCTGTAATTTATATTACACTGACTGACAGAGCAAAAGCAACACCAAGAAGGAGTGGTCAGAACTTTATGCCAATTGCAGGGTAGACTGATGTCACTGAGGTATGCTCATGATGTGAAATGCGCCGCTGTGCTGCGCACGTAGCGAACGATAAATGGGACACGGCGTTGGCGAATGGCCCACTTCGTACCGTGATTTCTCAGCCGACAGTCATTGTAGAACGTGTTGTCGTGTGCCACAGGACACGGGTATAGCTAAGAATGCCAGGCCGCCGTCAACGGAGGCATTTCCGGCAGACAGACGACTTTACGAGGGGTATGGTGATCGGGCTGAGAAGGGCAGGTTGGTCGCTTCGTCAAATCGCAGCCGATACCCATAGGGATGTGTCCACGGTGCAGCGCCTGTGGCGAAGATGGTTGGCGCAGGGACATGTGGCACATGCGAGGGGTCCAGGCGCAGCCCGAGTGACGTCAGCACGCGAGGATCGGCGCATCCGCCGCCAAGCGGTGGCAGCCCCGCACGCCACGTCAACCGCCATTCTTCAGCATGTACAAGACACCCTGGCTGTTCCAATATCGACCAGAACAATTTCCCGTCGATTGGTTGAAGGAGGCCTGCACTCCCGGCGTCCGCTCAGAAGACTACCATTGACTCCACAGCATAGACGTGCACGCCTGGCATGGTGCCGGGCTAGAGCGACTTGGATGAGGGAATGGCGGAACGTCGTGTTCTCCGATGAGTCACGCTTCTGTTCTGTCAGTGATAGTCACCGCAGACGAGTGTGGCGTCGGCGTGGAGAAAGGTCAAATCCGGCAGTAACTGTGGAGCGCCCTACCGCTAGACAACGCGGCATCATGGTTTGGGGCGCTATTGCGTATGATTCCACGTCACCTCTAGTGCGTATTCAAGGCACGTTAAATGCCCACCGCTACGTGCATCATGTGCTGCGGCCGGTGGCACTCCCGTACCTTCAGGGGCTGCCCAATGCTCTGTTTCAGCAGGATAATGCCCGCCCACACACTGCTCGCATCTCCCAACAGGCTCTACGAGGTGTACAGATGCTTCCGTGGCCAGCGTACTCTCCGGATCTCTCACCAATCGAACACGTGTGGGATCTCATTGGACGCCGTTTGCAAACTCTGCCCCAGCCTCGTACGGACGACCAACTGTGGCAAATGGTTGACAGAGAATGGAGAACCATCCCTCAGGACACCATCCGCACTCTTATTGACTCTGTACCTCGACGTGTTTCTGCGTGCATCGCCGCTCGCGGTGGTCCTACATCCTACTGAGTCGATGCCGTGCGCATTGTGTAACCTGCATATCGGTTTGAAATAAACATCAATTATTCGTCCGTGCCGTCTCTGTTTTTTCCCCAACTTTCCTCCCTTTCGAACCACTCCTTCTTGGTGTTGCATTTGCTCTGTCAGTCAGTGTACAATAGAGGCTCGCAACTCCGAGCGTTATTTGAATTTTTCTTTTCACAAAAAAGAGTTTTCTTGAGAATTCCCGCCATGCCTCCCCTCTACTGAGATCAGGCGCGTGTTTGTTTTCGTGCCTGAAACTGAGAAAGAATGCTCTGCCTATTAAAACAGTTTCATCGCTAGACAACGCAAGGTCACATTCAGATGAATAGGAACTAGTATGTGAAGGAATTCGTGCTTCATTCTTAAGTCTACCTAGAAAGAGTGAAGGCCACGTATCTTAAGAAAGTCTTCTGCCTAAAAAACCACGCTCCTTTGAGAGTAACCTATGAGCTCGCAAGACAACCGTTCTGTAAAGAAAAACTGCGGTTAAAAATGTAATTGCCTTCTACGACACAATATCAAGCTTTACATCAAGAGCGGCAGGATTTAAAAAAGCGAATATATGGATGGATGTTTAGCAAACAGACGGCATACTGACATCAGAATGGATGAGATCTGACAACAAACTACGGCACACCATAACACGCTTCTTATTACATGTTCATAAAACCATTGAAAAGGGCAGGCTAAACACTAATGACTATGACAGGCATGGCAAGACGAGTTATCTGACATATTTATAAAGAATGCTACGGAGCAGTGCGAGTCCTCTAGTTCAAATAAAATAACAATAGTTTATGTTAACCAACAAATACTGCTCATTCAAAAACACCTAAAAACTTCAGCTTTTTGAAGTTAAATTTTGACGTTTTTTCCGACCTTCCGCTGTTTGGACTGTGAGTTAGAGTATCTCCACCAATTCTGAAAACCCGGCGCCCCTTGCTTTCTACAATACAAACTCTCAATCCCACATCTACGTTCAGCAATATTTCTATTCCCTCCAACTAACGCTGCCTCGTCGTCCTTCCCTTTCACAGTAATCACGCCATTGACACCCTCACTCATTAAATTAGACAGAGTAATTAAAATCCAGCCTTCTTGTTCCTTGAAGTGAAGTTCGTTATTCAATCCGTGAGGCGCTCAACTGTTTCTCATTCGTAAAGTTTCGCAGACTTGAAATCTTCCTCCTTTCACAAAACATATTGATCAACCTGCCTGGAATGTCACTTGCATCCTTTACTAAAGTAAATAATTAAAGTGAGTGAAAACTTGGTAAAGAGTTGACTGGAACTCCCTCTCCGCTTACCACCACCATCGATGTGAACAAATCAGGTAAGTGTGCACAGCGTTTGAACGGTTCAAGAAATTGTATTCAGAAAAGATTTGAATCTAAGGGCATCCTGCCGTAAAACATGGCTGATCCGTGGTCCAAGAGCTCTGCATTCCGACCGGCCAACCGAGCAGAGGAGGGGTGGCCACGGCTCTACCGTGGGTCTATACCTCTGTATTCGGGAGACGGGACACGGCTGGCCCCAACTGTCGGCTGTCCTGAGAATGGTTTTCCGTAGTTTTCCATTATCCTGCACTAAGGCGAATGCCAGTATAGTTCCTAGTATAGGCCATGGCCGCTAACCCCCTCAAGTTCCCCGAGTATCTCCTTCACCGTAACAAATCTCCCGGCCTGAGAGACGGCGTCACCGTCTAAGAGGCCCGCCTCCCCCTTCAGGGGAGGAATGAAAATATTTTAGTAGTAGTCGACAGTGACGCCGTCTCTCAGGCCGGGAGATTCGTTACGGTGAAGGAAATACACGGGGAAAGTGAGAGGGTTGGCGGCCGTGGCCTAAACTAGGAACTGTCCCGGCATTCGTCTTAATGCAGGAGAACGGAAAACCACGGAAATTAATACTCAGGACAGACGACGGTGTGGACTATCCTCTCTCCATTTCCCGAATACAGAGGCGTAGATTCACGGTAGAGCCACGACAACCCCTCCTGTGCTCGACTGGTCGGACGAAATGCAGAGCTGTCGGACCACGGACCATCGGTGGCCACTTGTAACCCGAAGCCTACTCTGCATCCGCCGGCGAGGTGAATTTAGATTTTATTTTTTCCTGTTTTCAATCCCCACCTAAAGGGGTGGGGTGGGCCACCCAGAGGGTTGCGTCATCGCTCTGGCCAAGGAGATGAGTTTTTCAAAGATCAGAAGCCCGTTAGAAGAGGCACAATCTGATAACTGCATACGGGAGATAAATATCCACAATATAATTATTGCCCGACTAAGCAGTTCCTAATGGAAACCGAAAATGTCACTTAATAGATTTCACGGCTGATCCCCTAATATTGTATGTAATTTCATGGAGACTTATTTTCTAAAGTTTCTCAGCACGATGCATTACTAATTGACCAGCTGAACAATAAAATTCGACACGCTATTGTGGTAAACACGCGTCATTTTGATATCCTCATATATCAGTGAACTTAAAAACACCGAGCGAGCTGGCCGTGTGGCAGCTGTGAGCTTGCATTTGGGAGATAGTGGTTCGAATCCCACTGTCGGCAGCGCTAAAGATGGTTTTCCGTTGTTTCCTATTTTCACACCAGCCAAATGCTGGGGCTGTAACTTAGGCTAATTAAGGCCACGACCGCTTCCTTTCCACTCCTAGCCCTTTCCTATCCCATCGTCATCATCAGGTCTGTGTATGTCTGTGCGACGTAAACCCAAAGCGTAAAAAAGGAACTTATAAACCAGTCTAGGGAAAGGCGGGCCTCTTAGACGGTGACGCCGTCTCTCAGGCCGAAAGATTTGTTACGGTGAAGGAGATGCTCGGGGAAGGTGAGGGGGTTGGCGGCCATGGCCTATACTAGGAACTATACTGGCATTCGCCTTAGTGCAGGAGAATGGAAAACCACGGAAAACCATTGTTTGGGAAATTTTTACCTTTTCTTGTAAATATTTGTGTTGGTACATATATCGAACAGTTGAATGTTAATAAATATGGTGTTCGAACAAGACCGACTCCAATCCTCAGACCTTAATGCTACTCTCGATCGTTCAAACATGGCGAATCGAGTAGCCGAAATTGTTGGAAATGTGGGTTTGTTTTGGTTTGTTGTTATCGTATGTAGTCAGTGTAATTTTATTAAATTTGACGATAAATGTTAGTGTCTTTGTAGAATATAAGTGTGCGAGTGTATTTATATGAGTCGGTGGGTACATAGGAACTGTAAGTATATGCAGTAATGTGAGAATGTGCTTGTTTTGATCGTATTTTTACTCATTAAAAAACATGAGTGCACTAGGTGGACCAGTTTTTAGTCTAACTATGGCAATGCCTCTCATACAACTATTCTTAAGTTTCCTACGAAATAGAGCATTAGAAGAGAAATACATTAGGAATATACATCGTGATTATTTTGAAGTCCATGGCAAAACCGTAGCGTGCATACATCATTTTAAGGATAAGTCTGAGGTGGTTAGGAAATCTAGTTCTCTACTTCCAAACTATTCGTGTTCCTCGAAAAATATTAACTTAGATAGAATATAATTGATATTGTGTTATTCCGTCGGTGTCTATGTGCTTCAAAGTGTCTAGTGATTTAGATGCAAGTGTATTTTACAATAATCTGTGCTTTGTCTGCGGAAATGTTTGGCTGGATCCTGGAGTATAACAAAACTTATAAGTGTGACAGATGGAGCAATTTGTATACTGTTACACAAAAGAAATAGTGACTTAGAGGGATTAGCTGGGTTTGTAACGTAGGGTTTTACACTACCAAGACCTTCCGATTCATGCTGTGGCTATCTGTTATGAAGCAGACTGTGCCGAACTGAAGCTCGTGCATGTGGTTAAATATCAATGTTTAGTCAATAGAGTTTTTCCACCCATGTTATTTAATGGGTAAAAACCTATTAAGCTATATCTTTAGTGTCTGAGCGTTTCATCACTAAGGTTACTATTATTGCGTGAAGTGCTGTTATGCCATATGTCAACATTATATTAACATCATGTTAACATAATCATTTCGGGTGTACTTGATCTGAGTGACACCGAGCTCGAAAGCTGCAGTCGCTTAAGTGCGGCCAGTGTCCAGTATTCGGGAGATAATAGGTTCGAACCCCACTGTCGGCAGCCCTGAAGATGGCTTTCCGTGGTTTCCCATTTTCACACCAGGCAAATGCTGGGGCTGTACCTTAATTAAGGCCACGGCCGCTTCCTTTCCACTCCTAGACCTTTCCTGTCCCATCGTCGCAATAAGACCTATCTGTGTCGGTGCGACGTATAGCAATTAGCATAAAACTAGCAATGATCTGAGTGACTCAGACGGTTAAGGCGCTGGCCTTCTGATCCCAAGTTGGTAGATTCGATCCTGACTCAGTCCGGTGGTATTTGATGGTGCCAAATACGTCAGCCTCGTGTCGGTAGATTTACTGGCACGTAAAGGAACTATTGCAGGACTAAATTTCGGCATTTCGACGTTTCCGAAACCAGTAAAAAAATGTAGTTAGTAGGACGTAAAGCGAATAACATTATGATTTCGGGTGTACTTCCCATTCATTGGGTGGTGAATTTAAGAAATTTTCTACCACTTCAAAACTAAGGCAACAAGTTATGTTTGTGTTTCACAGTTCTCATGAGAGCGAATAAATCGATGAATTTTGCACCTTAATTTATTTTGAATCCGGGAGATAGTAGGTTCGAATCCCACTATCGGCAGCCCTGAAAATGGTTTTCCGTGGTTGCACATTTTCACACCAGGCAAATGCTGGGGCTGTACCTTAATTAAGGCCACGGCCGCTTCCCTTCCTTCCAACTCATAGGTCTTTCCTATCCCATCGTTGCCATAAGACCTATCTGTGTCGGCGCGACGTAAAGCCCCTAGAATTTTTTTTGAAATATTCAAAATGATGCTAGAAATATCATTTTAACAGTTTTATTACGTATTTTCATCTATCCAGCCAAGTGAAATTTAAGAGAAAACGTTATTTGACGAATTGAAATGTCTAAATAATCAGCTTGTTGGTCTCTTTTCTAGTAGAATATATGTGATTCTAGTTGATTATATGTGGTGCATACTTGTTGGCGAAGCGTTTTCGTACGTGTAAAAGTGATTTTCCTTACGATGTTACATTTATCATATTAAATTACCGCCGTTTATATAAAATTCACGTGATATTTTCGTGTTAGCCAATAACAGCAATCCGGCTACTTCGGCCGCCATGTTTTTCTTATATTACGGTCTGAGGATTGAAGTCGGTCTTGGTTCGAAGATACATTCACAACATTGGTCCTCCGGCCTGGATATGGATTTCAACGGCAAACTCCATGAACCTGGCAAGTTTTGGTATTTACAAGGTATCAAAGGATATAATCTAATGAAATACTATTACTTACTGCATCATTTTCGTGAAACATGTTGATTTGAGTGTTTCAACGCATTGCCTTGGACATTTCGATTATGACATCTACCGTAGTGTTTACAAACTAACCTGTACCAAAGAGAATAAGCCACCTGTACAAAACAACGGATTGCACATCGTTATAATGACAAGTAGCGTCATCTAGTGTGGCATATGAGAACTAATAGCCATGGCACGGAAATTCTAACATGGTTACATTCGTGCCACATGATTTAGAAGGCTGAAATTAGACGGAATTGAGACGTAAAGACGACACCAGTCATTCGTATTAATCTCTACAAATGCAACATGAATCCCGATACAAAAGAGCTCTAATGAAGAAAAGATCCGTTCTTAAAGCCGGTTTAACACGCATACAAAGCTTTGTGAGCTCAGAACTTGATACGGCAGACACAACTTTAATCGAAGTAAAACTGAATAGGCTACTTTCTCTTAAGGAAGATTTCAAATACATTCAAACTGAACTCGAGCTAAATGATGACGAAAGTATCGATTCACATATCGATTACCACCAGGAATTCGAAAATAAGAGCGATCTTCTGGAAGCTAAGCTTAGAAAGGCTATCATTTCCCAGACTTCACATTTAGCTGACGAAGTACGTTCTCTTTCAACCAATGATGTAGCAAGGCAAATAAAATTGCCAGAAATCAAGCTCCCTACATTTGACGGTACATTAACAACTTGACTTCACTTCAGGGACACCTTTCAGAACTTGATAGTTAATAACAATGATCTATCAAATGTTGAGAAGTTTCATTATATGTTATCCTCGCTTAAAGGTGAAGCCAAGGATGCTATTAGGAATATTGGCATTTCAGACTCCAATTTTACTGTAGCTTATGACCTTCTCGTGAGCAGGTATCACTCGCCAAAATTAATAGCTGCTGAATATATTAAACAGATCCTAGAATCACCGGGTAAAGTATGTTCAACCGAAACAGAGATACGCCAACTCGTAAATAAATTCCGAGGTAGCATTGATGCGCTGAACGCACTCGATACTAAGATAAGCATTCTAGATCTTCTCCTAAACGAGCTTTTACTATCGCGAGTGGATAAGAAATTGAGATTAGAATTCGAAAATAAACATTCTCACCTAGAAGCTGTAGAGTTTAAAGAACTTGTTAAGTTCTTGGAGAGACGTTGTCAGACATTGCAACTTTGTGCCTCTAACCCCTCTCCCAGTCTATCGCAAAACCATCAGACAAGTTCAAAGTCAAAAATCACAGCTCAACAGTCATACATTACAACGTCAAGACAATGTTGTATCTGTTCAGATGAACATCAGCTTTATAGGTGCCCAGACTTTCTTAAATTAGATTGTGATGAAAGGTTCAAAGTAGTAAAGGATAAAAATCTATGCAGCAATTGCCTGAGCTCATCTCACACTTGGAAGGCATGCACATCAAAAACATCATGTAGATTATGTAACAAATATCACCACACGTTGTTGCATCATGAGACTGACCATATATCATCTCCTGCAAATCAAAACAACAATTCACAACAATCATCTTATCATTCTCTGAGAAGCACATCCAAGAATCAGATACTTCTGAGTACGGCTTTAGTAAAGATCAAGGACGGTCAGGGAAGATTTCATTTAGTTCGTGCCATACTCGACAATGGTTCGCAGAGTAACTTTATATCCGAACACATGGTGCAACAACTGAGACTGAAAAAGAAAAAGACCAACGCCATAACACTGCAAGCTTTTGGTGAACTCACATCCCAAGCAAACACAGCAGTGAATATTGAGGTTCACTCAACAATCAACGATTATCACTTCAACATGGAATGTATTGTTCTTCCCAGAATAACTGGCAATATACCTGTCTCACATATTAATTGCAAGGACTGGAACATTCCACAAGACATCACTCTCGCTGATCCTGACTTTCACATCCCTCAGGCTACCAATTTAGTGATTGGCGCACAGTTTTTCTTACAGCTCCTGCAACCCGGAAGAAAAAGCCGACAAGGGTACCCATGCCTACAGAACACACAGCTAGGATGGATTCTCAGCGGAGAATATTCACAACTCAATCGAGAAAGGGAAGAGAAGACACCAACCAAGTCGCTCTTTATCAGATCTGACCTCAACTTAGAAATACAAATTCAGAAGTTCTGGAGCCTCGAGGAAGTGAACCATGTTACACACTCACCTGAAGAGAAGGAATGTGAAGCCCATTTCAAGGACACCACAAGAAGAGATGAAACTGGGAGATTCATCGTAGAGTTACCCCTTAAGAGAGAGTTGCAACTTGGAAACTCAATGCAGACTGCCAGCCGACGTTTTCATCTATTAGAACGGAAACTACAAACTCAAGACGACCTTCGTAAAAATTACATCACCTTCATGAGAGAGTACCAGGCCCTTGGACACATGACGGAACTTCAGTCAGAACCCGTTGAAGGAGAAAGATATTATATGCCTCATCATGCTGTTGTCAAGCATTCTAGCAGCACTACTAAAACAAGAGTCGTATTTGATGGATCAGCAAGGACTGACAACGGTACTGCCTTAAACGATATCTTAATGGTAGCACCTACAATTCAAGAAGATCTCTGCTCAATAGTTATGAGATTCCGCACTCACAACATTGCTTTCACCGCTGATATTGAAAAGATGTACCGCCAGATAATGGTTCATCCTAAACATCGACACTTACAGTGCATCCTATGAAGAGAACATCCTCAAGATAATCTAAAATCTTATGCTCTTAACACTGTCACATACGGCACGTCTGCAGCATCGTTTCTGTCCACAAGATGTCTCCAGCAATTAGCACTCGAAGAAGCGTCCGATTTCCCGAGAGCGGCCGCGATCCTCAAACGTGACTTCTATGTTGATGACTGTCTTTCTGGATCAGATACTTTAGAAGAAGCCCTGGAGCTGCGAATCGAGTTACAACAGCTTCTCGGTCGTGCAGGGTTTCCTTTGCGAAAATGGTGTTCCAATAGCCCTGAATTACTGAACTCCATCCCAGAAAGCTTACGAGAAACTAAGCACTCGTTAACTGACAACGTTAGTGACATGGTAAAGACATTAGGGTTGACTTGGCATACATACACGGACATGTTTCAAATAAACTGTAACGCAAATTTTCAAGAATTAATGGGTGATACGACGTTCACAAAGAGAATGGTGCTCTCAACGATGTCCTCAATTTTCGACTCACTTGGATTTATAAGCCCTGTAATAATCAGCTTCAAGGTTTTCATGCAACGTCTCTGGCAGGAAAGGTCAGGATGGGATGACCCTTTACCAGTAAACTTACTTGATATTTGGTTGAAATTATATGATCAGATCCCTACGCTTAATAGCATCAAGGTCCCAAGGTGTGTTCTCGCTGAAGGGAAAACCAAGTCCATAGACATCCATGGTTTCTGCGATGCTTCACATCACGCTTATGGCGCCTGTATTTACGTGAGGTCTGTGAACAGCAAGGGTGACGTTCTTATCAGATTGTTATGCGCAAAATCGAGAGTCGCACCTTTAAAGCAAGTCTCAATTCCCCGACTAGAATTGTGTGGTGCCTTACTGCTCTCCCATCTCCTGAAGAAAACACTTGCCTCTCTACAACTGCCATTCACTAAAATACAGCTTTGGACTGACTCGACAATTGTACTAGCATGGTTAAATGCGTGCCCCACTAAATGGAAGACGTTCGTAGCAAATAGGGTTGCAGAAATTCAAGAAATTGCTCCCTCGAATCACTGGTCTCATGTTAAATCACAGGATAACCCAGCTGATCTCGTCTCGCGAGGCATTGAACCAACAGACATGAAGAACAACATGCTGTGGTGGCACGGTCCAGCCTGGCTGTGCTTAGAACCCTCAGCTTGGCCGAAACAAGAAACTATCTCCGACCCTAACAAGATACCAGACAAAGGAATATTAACTTCACTTGTTATTGTGCAACATAACGACTCATTTCTAAACACATTCTCTTCGTTAAACCGACTACTTAGGACGATTAGCTATTGCCTCAGATTTGCTTCAAACTGCAGGAGAAACCCCGATGATCGCGACATGTCCCCGTTAAGGCCTCAAGAAATAAGTAATGCCCTCAATGTATGTATCAAGATTGTTCAAGCAATATCCTATCGTGAAGAAATTCGTTGCCTCGAGCAAGGAAAGAACATTCACTCAGCTAGCAAAATTAGGAATTTAAGCCCTACTCTGGACCAACATGGCTATCTTCGTGTTGGTGGAAGACTGTACAATGCATCATCCATCTCTTACGAAGCTAAACATCAACTTATATTACCTCCCAAGCATCACCTCAAGAAACTTATTATTTTAAGTGAACATCAAAGATTCCTGCACGCTGGGCCCCAACTCCTGATATCATCATTACGTGGGAGATATTGGATTCCAAGAATTCGACAAGTCGTTAAAGGGTGCATTCATTCATGCTTGCCATGCTACAAATTAAAATTGACAACAAATCAACAGAAAATGGGAAATCTTCCCAAAGAAAGAATCACCCCTGCAAGACCATTCCTGAACGTGGGGATAGACTATGCTGGTCCATTTTTTATAAGAATTGGAACACTGCGAAGCAAACGAACGGGCAAGGCCTACGTTGCCATCTTCACTTGCCTTGCCACAAGAACTGTACATTTGGAAGTTGTCCCAGACCTTACAACGGATGCATTCATGGCCTCACTGCGACGTTTCACGCCACGCAGATGATGTCTGTACCGGGCGGTACACCTCCACACCGCTAATTCAAAATGTGCGCCAGTTGAAACTCCTCTGTTGGAGGAAGTCTGAACTTTATCTACGCTATTAATTCTCTACTTTCTCTGAAGATGTCACCACATGGAAAACTTTGAGTTTTTGAACTGTGTCATTTTTGATGTGTTTTTGTTTCGCTTGAAGTAAGAAGTGTGAACTTCCTCTTCTAGAGGACACTACTGAAGATCAACAATAGTGCAACCTAGTGCGCAGTCAAAGAACTATTTTGTTGGAGAAATTTTTATTTCAAATGTTTGTTCTTTGCTAAATTTCCTTCTGTTATTGTTTAAGTTGGCTGTGTACCCCTCTTTTTCCCCTTGTTTTAGATTTATCCAATCCCGAATTTCGTTGAGTTTTTTCTCGACCAATCCGATGTATCTTCCCCCTACTTGGATATGTTTCTGTACCCTAGCCAATAAAGAATGTGCGGGAGGGTGGTTTCATTCCCCTAATGCCTAGAAACTTCTGCGAGAGGATATAAACTGCTGATTTTAGGGTCTCCGGGCCACTTCTATTCCATCTTTCAGTGTATTAAGTACATAGCAGGAGGCGGGAAGCGCCTCTTTCCTCGGCAGCGGTCAACAACAAGGTAATGGCCGATTAATAACTTCTTTCTTTGCTAGCTCAGCAGTTTAACTCTCGGGGCGGGTTCTAAGCTTTCCACCATGTAACCGTTTCCTAAATGTAACTACTCTTTTCATTTATTCTGGGATAGAGAGTGCTAACCCTCTCGAGCTCCCACTCATATTGTTTTGAGGTGAACTTATTTTTCTCAACCTATTCTTCAATAACGTAAAACAAATTGTTCTCTTCTTACGTCACCTCTTTAGTATGGGATTAGCCCTTGTATTAACGGCCTAGTGCCAAGTAGGTCTTAATCAAAGTGTATTAGGAGTGCAAGTTCGCCTCCTCTCAAATTGTTATTTTAGAGGTCATTTAATTAACCTGCTTTTCATTTAATAGACCTCAGTAGATTGGGTATTTTACCCCTGTGTTTATGTCCGTTGAGGACAACTTGAAGGTGGAGTTTGGTGTGGCCTGGGAGAGGCTTAAATTTGAGAGCGAGTGGCTCTTTTGAAAATTGAGTGTTGTACGCCTCGTGGAGGCTTTTCAGTGCAATTTGGAGCAAGGGCTCCTAGGCATGAATGGGGTTTTCTGCCCCTCTGTTGAAACTTGTGTTTGGGGTAAAACTGAGCTGATTGCCCAAGCAGTGTAAAGTCAGGGCGCGAAGCCCAAATTCTGTAAATATTGTAACTACCCTTTTGATTTGCTACTTTGTACCTGCCATGCTTGTTATTTCTTTGTTTTTGAAAAGAAAATATAACCTTGTTAAATTTTACATTAACTTTGATTCCGTACTTTGAGACCCGTTCACGCCCGCACCTTCTTTCACGCATAACTACCACGGATATCTCCGTAACAAGTGGTAGCAGAGCGTGGTTGAATGGGTCTCAATTTAGCCCCTTTTGACGGCTAAACATTGTTTGTTCCGAACTCTAACTATTTTTCCAGTTGCTGGAATTTTTTTGAGTTTTTCAAAATTGCTCTGTCACCATGCCCGGCCCTCGCGATGTTCTCCATCTTAACTATTTGCGAAAGGAGGAGTTGATCTATGAATTGACTATTAGAAATGTACAATCTGGAGGCACGGTTGCAGTAGACACAAACAAGCTTAGAGAGTCCCTAGATTTGCCCATTTCCATCCCCTATTTGGGAGAGAAAGAAATTGACGACTCTCTTTCCACGATCACGGAGAATATTACTGGGCTAGCTTCTGTAGTTAGTTTTTTTTATGAAAATGATCCTTCTCCTAATCAAATTAAGCGTGTGCAAGCTAGGCTGTTTCATTTTTCAAATAGAGTTAACGATCTATTGTCTCTAAAGTTGAATGACGTTCAGAAGAAGGAAGCTAGTACGCTGCTTGAAAATATGTCTGAATTATCTAGCAAGGTCACTCAATTGTTAACAGGGGAGGTTCCTCCCAAAAGCGATCTACCCACCACAGTGAATGTAGGTAGCGAGGAAGAGCCTCATAAGGGAGAAGTTAATAGGATAACCGTTGCTGCTCAAACTATCTCTGCCCCATTGGACAACGAATCTGAACGCCGTGCATCGTTGAGTAACATCCGTTCGGAATTAACTTCCTTGCCTTTGAAACCTTTACCTACTATGTCACCCGGGTTTAGCAGCTTGCCTCATCCATTGGCAATGTTGCTCAGAGGTATCTCTAAGTTTTCGGTTAATACCACCAGTGAAGTAATTTCATTTTTAAGATTTCTGGTTGAATTTCAGGATCATGCACTTGTGTTTTCTCTTTCTCCATGTCAATTTTTGCAAATCATCTATCCGTATGCTATTGGTATTCTCTCAGATAAAATCGTAAGAGCCATTGCCGAGCAATCATCTATTGAGGATTTCCATGCCCACTTGCTAGCTAACTTCATCCCGGCTAGGGCCAGGTCCTCCCTTATTCAGAAGTACTATTATCGTGTACAGCGCTTGGATGAGAACTTGGCTGATTTCATACAGGACATTAAGTTTTATACTAGGGTGTTTGCTCTGCACTTCCCTGAGGACCAGATTGTACA
This sequence comes from Anabrus simplex, assembly GCF_040414725.1. Taxonomy (NCBI): domain Eukaryota; kingdom Metazoa; phylum Arthropoda; class Insecta; order Orthoptera; family Tettigoniidae; genus Anabrus; species Anabrus simplex. The sequence goes on along the minus strand of NC_090265.1, from coordinate 36,810,923 downwards.
GGCTATTGTAGAAGGCATTTCACCATCTTATAGGTCATATTTGTGTTTCGCGGCGTGCCCGCAAACTTTCTCTGAACTTGAAGCGTTGGCCGTCTCAGCGGAAGGAGTTAGGTACGCTGATTCTTTGCGTGTGGCAAAAGAACCCCCTCCTTCGTTTAGTAATACTCGGCCTCCACCTCGCCGACCAGTCACACCCCGTAAATGTTATGCTTGCGTGTCGCCTGACCATCTTCGCAATAAATGTCCATTGGTCAAAACTAGTAGGGCAAATAATGGAGCTGGTTCAGCACAAGGCTGTTTTAAATGTGGGGCTTTCTCACATATCGCCAAGAATTGCCCAAACTCGAATAGCACCCCCTCCTGCTCAACTTCTGGTGCAAATTCTACCTATGCCAATAATAAAAAGTGACTAGTGGCTTCGGCTGAGTCGACTAATCCATCTTCCCGAGACTCAGCCCCTGGTAAACAGGTTGTAAATTCAGGGAACGAGCAATTTTCAAATTTATCTTTTGAAGGTCCCAAAGACTGTCTTAGGATTGCGGCGGATTCCCCCGCACCGGTTCCTTTTCTTAAGATCGAGTTAAATAACGAGCCTATAACAGCTCTCTTAGATTCAGGCAGTGTTTGTTCGATTATTTCGGCTGAATGGTATTCTAAATTGAAATCTGTTTGTAAACTACCTGACTATGTCTCATCTCCTGTTCAATATGTTTCGGCTAATTCATCCCCATTAGAAATTCTCGGTTCCTTATATATCAAAATTCGTATTTTTAAATTCACATGGAAAGTTAAATTGTTTGTGGCCAAGCTCTTGTCTTGCCCCATTATATTGGGAGCGGACTTTATTTCTCACACTGGTCTTGTGCTCGATCTTCAGAGTAGGTCTTGCACTTTCAAATTTGCCTCTAATTGTAACATCCCTTTATTAAAGTGTAATTCTGCATTATGTTCTTCTATTTCGCCTACCCAGGATGAGATGTTGTTAGACCTTAGACATCTACCTGAGGAGCAGGCTGATAGTATTCGCAAATTGTGTCAGTCGTTTCCCGAGGTGTTCTCTGATACTCTTGGTGTTACTGACCTGATCGAATACAAAATTGAGGTCACGGATTCGATTCCTGTCCGTTTTCCACCGTATAGGCTATCTCCACCTAAAATGAAGGCTCTGAAAGAAATTATCGATCAGATGTTGAAGGATGGTATTATTAGGCCCTCTAAGTCGGCGTATTCTTCGCCTATTTTTCTAGTTCCGAAGCCCCAAGGAGGCTTCAGGCCTGTCATTGATTATAGGGCTCTCAATCGGAAGGTGGTGTTGCAATCTTTGCCCCTTCCTGACCTTCATTCTTGTTTTTCATGGTTTCGTAAGGCCAAGTTCTTTACTATCTTGGACTTGAATCAGGCCTACAATCAAATTCCCCTTGCCGAAGAGTCTAAACACCTTACAGCGTTTGCCACGGACTGGAATTTATATGAATACAACCGCGTGCCTTTCGGGCTCCCCACGGGAGCAGCTGTACTCACTAGGCTACTAGATAGGGTCTTCTCCGACATCAAATTTGAGTACTTATATCACTACTTGGATGATGTCGTCGTATTTTCAGAGACTTTTGAAGAGCATCTAGATCATCTGCGAGAAGTTCTCGATCGCCTTCGTAAGGCTGGGTTAACTGTTAAGTTGTCCAAGGTTGCCTTCGCTAAGCCCTCTATGTCTTTCCTAGGGCATATTGTGTCACCTGATGGTGTAGCTGTCGATCATTCTAGAACACAGGCCATCTGTGGTTTTAAACCTCCCAAGGACATTAAAGGCATCGCCAGGTTCATTGGTATGGTGAATTTCTTCAGGAAGTTTATTCCTAACTTCGCTAATAGAGCGGCACCCTTAAACCTTCTTCGTAGGAAAGGCATCAAATTTGAGTGGGGACCTTCTCAACAAGCCGCTTTTGAAGACCTTAAATTAGCACTTTGTAATGCCCCTGTACTTGCTATGCCTGATTTCTCGAAGAAATTCATCGTCCAAACCGACGCGTCGTCGTCAGCAGTAGCGGCAGTCCTTCTTCAAGAGACTGAACTAGGGAGGCGACCCATCGCCTATGCATCTAGGACTTTGTCGGCTCAAGAAGCCAAGTATTCCATCTATGAGCTCGAAGGTTTGGCAGTCTTATTCGCCTTAGAGAAGTTCCGTCTCTATCTGGAACATGTTAAATTCGACCTGGAGACAGATAATCAAGCCTTAAGCTGGGTCTTAGGTAGGCCGCGTCGTACTGGTCGTATAGCCCGTTGGGCCATCCGTATTTCTGCCTTCCAATTCGATGTCAGGCATATCAGAGGTACCGAAAATGTTGTTGCTGATGGACTCAGTCGTATGTTTTCAAACGACGTTGAGATCCATGAACCGGTCGACCGTTCATCACCTCCCGAGTCCACACTATTTGATGTTAATACCATCTTAACGGATGCCCCCATGCTCTTTAGGGATATCGAGAAATACCAACATGAAGATCCGACGCTGGCTCCGATAATGGAAACCCTTTCTTCTGGGGAACATGTTGTCCCTTATGTTCTGCGGAATGGTGTTTTATGTTGCCCTTCGAGGCATGACAAGATGATGAAGGTTGTCGTTCCAGCTGTTCTTGTGCCTATGATCTTCAAGTACTATCATGAGACACCATTAGGGGGGCATCTTGGAAACTTTAAAACTCGTGAAAAGATTCGTGAAAGGTTCATTTGGAAAGGTATGGACGGTGAAATCCGTGAACTAGTAAAGGCTTGTAAATCCTGTTTGATTAGTAAACCAACCATGTCCACCAAGGTAGGCCTTTTGTCTTCCCATCAAGCGTCGCGCCCCATGGAACGCCTGTACATTGATTATGTAGGACCCTTCCCCCAGTCAAAGGGTAATGCTAACAAGTTCATCTTTGTATGCGTAGATGGTTTTACCAGATTTTCTTGGTTATTTCCGACTAAGCTGGCTACCGCTCAGTCCACCATTACTTGCCTAAATTCTATTTTTGCTTCTTTTGGTCCGTGCCAATATATTGTGTCTGATAACGCTAAGGCGTTTACATCAAATCTTTTTCGTAAATTCTGTTTTGATTTATCCATCTCTCATGTAACTACTTCCGCTTATTACCCTCAACCATCTCTGGCTGAACGGGTTAATCGTAATCTCAGGTCCGCACTTATTGCCTATCATCATGAAGATCATTCCAGGTGGGACACGTCCCTGCATTGGTTAGCTTTTGCTTTGAATTCGGCGGTTCATGAATCACATAAATTCACTCCAGCCTCTTTAATGTTCAAATTTATTCCCAACTCGCCGCTCTCTAACCTCTGGTCTCTGAGTGACATTCTACCCGAGACAATAGATCCGGATAACATTAAAGATCTTTGGAAGAAGGCTAAAGCCAATCTTAAGGTATCTCATGAAAAGGTTAGGGAAAGGTATGATCGTGGACGGAGACCCACCACTTTGAAGGTAGGTGACCAGGTGATGGTCAAGAACTTTGTTCCCGCGGGCAAGCTTGCCCCCAGATTCCATGGGCCATGCATTATTCTGGATTTCCTTACGCCGGTTACCTTATTGTTAAGTAATCCAGCCACCGAGAGGATATTTAGAGTTCACCTGTCCCAGGTGAAACCGGTGTAATTTCTGTGTTAACTTGCTTCATATTATTTTGAAAGGAATATGAAGGTTATATTTTTTTTGAGTTTCACTTTTAAGGCTTTCTGCCCCTTCTATAATATTTTGTTTTATATGTAAGCATTTGTGTGAAACCTCCCCCGATTTGTTAAACTGCCATTCTGTCCTTGCCTCGGCCATTACCACGCTCCCGTCTCCTGCTCCAATATACACTGTGGCTTGATTGCATTGAATGCCATGGACAACTGCACGCCGCTGACCCCTCAACCTTTTCACCAAGACTGTGTCCTCAAAAAAATGATGATAGTCCAACAATATTCTGCCGCCTAGCTTTAATGTTTCAGTGCCCCCGCAGCCGCGCGGCGCTGTGCCGCGACTGGGTTCGAGGACGGGCCCCCTCGGCCCCAGCGAGGACGACATGTGCACGGCGAGCCGGAGCTCTCCTCCCGGCCAAGGCTGATGTGCGGCGCACGACCTGCTACTTGCCCGCAGCCTGTATTCCTTCACCGCGGGCGCGGCGTGTTTCAACACCACTGCTCCCCTCATAGTGCGGGTGAGCGGTATCTCAGGGTACTTGAGGGGTCCGAGCGGCCTCCTTTGGACGCAAGCTGCAACGGCCGGTCTGGCCATCCAACTTCATCAACATCAACTACATGGACAGTTACGATAAGCAATGACTACACTTGGGAATTCAACAGCAATATTTGGTGGACATTGCAAAATTTTTCATCACTTTTAGTATTAAAAGGTTATCTTCAGAATTCTACTTCTACAAACTTAAAAACTATACTTCATCTGCAACAACAAAATTTTGAAACTAAATCAAACCAAACTAAGAAAATCTTATAAATTATTTTTGGCAATTAATCTCCATATCTACATCAAAACTTGGACCTTGTTTTCAAACCATTTCATGTGTCACCCCGGGAGGAACTTTTGGGGGGGGGGAGGTCTGTACCGGGCGGTACACCTCCACACCGCTAATTCAAAATGTGCGCCAGTTGAAACTCCTCTGTTGGAGGAAGTCTGAACTTTATCTACGCTATTAATTCTCTACTTTCTCTGAAGATGTCACCACATGGAAAACTTTGAGTTTTTGAACTGTGTCATTTTTGATGTGTTTTTGTTTCGCTTGAAGTAAGAAGTGTGAACTTCCTCTTCTAGAGGACACTACTGAAGATCAACAATAGTGCAACCTAGTGCGCAGTCAAAGAACTATTTTGTTGGAGAAATTTTTATTTCAAATGTTTGTTCTTTGCTAAATTTCCTTCTGTTATTGTTTAAGTTGGCTGTATACCCCTCTTTTTCCCCTTGTTTTAGATTTATCCAATCCCGAATTTCTTTGAGTTTTTTCTCGACCAATCCGATGTATCTTCCCCCTACTTGGATATGTTTCTGTACCCTAGCCAATAAAGAATGTGCGGGAGGGTGTTTTCATTCCCCTAATGCCTAGAAACTTCTGCGAGAGGATATAAACTACTGATTTTAGGGTCTCCGGGCCACTTCTATTCCATCTTTCAGTGTATTAAGTACATAGCAGGAGGCGGGAAGCGCCTCTTTCCTCGGCAGCGGTCAACAACAAGGTAATGGCCGATTAATAACTTCTTTCTTTGCTAGCTCAGCAGTTTAACTCTCGGGGCGGGTTCTAAGCTTTCCACCATGTAACCGTTTCCTAAATGTAACTACTCTTTTCATTTATTCTGGGATAGAGAGTGCTAACCCTCTCGAGCTCCCACTCATATTGTTTTGAGGTGAACTTATTTTTCTCAACCTATTCTTCGATAACGTAAAACAAATTGTTCTCTTCTTACGTCACCTCTTTAGTATGGGATTAGCCCTTGTATTAACGGCCTAGTGCCAAGTAGGTCTTAATCAAAGTGTATTAGGAGTGCAAGTTCGCCTCCTCTCAAATTGTTATTTTAGAGGTCATTTAATTAACCTGCTTTTCATTTAATAGACCTCAGTAGATTGGGTATTTTACCCCTGTGTTTATGTCCGTTGAGGACAACTTGAAGGTGGAGTTTGGTGTGGCCTGGGAGAGGCTTAAATTTGAGAGCGAGTGGCTCTTTTGAAAATTGAGTGTTGTACGCCTCGTGGAGGCTTTTCAGTGCAATTTGGAGCAAGGGCTCCTAGGCATGAATGGGGTTTTCTGCCCCTCTGTTGAAACTTGTGTTTGGGGTAAAACTGAGCTGATTGCCCAAGCAGTGTAAAGTCAGGGCGCGAAGCCCAAATTCTGTAAATATTGTAACTACCCTTTTGATTTGCTACTTTGTACCTGCCATGCTTGTTATTTCTTTGTTTTTGAAAAGAAAATATAACCTTGTTAAATTTTACATTAACTTTGATTCCGTACTTTGAGACCCGTTCACGCCCGCACCTTCTTTCACGCATAACTACCACGGATATCTCCGTAACAATGTCCATCAAATATCTATAGCGACAATGGCACTAACTTCATCGGTGCTGCAAGGGAGCTGAAAGAACTGCAAGAATTTCTCCAAGATTCTGATCAAAACAGAAATATTGTCGAAGCTGCAACCACAAAGGGGATCGCCTGGCATTTCATCCCTCCATCAGCACCGCATTTCGGCGGAGTTTGGGAGTCCATGGTGAAATATTTCAAGTACCATCTGCGAAGAACTATGGGTAGCACGGTGCTTACCTTTGAAGAATTAACTACCCTTTCTTCCCAAATATAGGCCTGCCTGAATTCTCGTCCTCTAACAAGACTCAGCGATGATCCTACAGACTTATCTTGTTTAACCCCATCTCATTTCCTAATTGGGGAAAAAATTACTGCACTTCCTGATCATGACCTTGTTCACTGTGCCATAAACAGACTTTCCAGATGGCAACATCTTCAAAAGATGACCCAGGACTTCTGGAAACAATGTCATAGGGAATATATTAACACTCTGCAGCAGCGTCACAAGTGGACTGAGAAACATCCTAATCTTCGAATTGGAGATCTTGTGTTCATCAAAGATGACAACCTACCACCTCTGCAATGGCGAATGGGCATAATAGAGTCTGTTCATCCTGGTGAAGACAACCTCGTACGGGTCGCCACTGTGAGAACAAACTCTGGTATCATAAAACGACCCATCAAGAAGTTGTGTATTTTGCCTGAGAATGAGAAAGAATACTAAAAGTTTCGAGTTACACAGTGATGTGATTTATACCTTTATGAACTCCCTGACTATCTGTGTTATGTGTTTATGCCTGAAGTGAATTATCTTTCCTCTTCCCTTCTTAAAAGGCCAGTGCCTTTTGGTGGCCGGTATGTTTGGGAAATTTTTACCTTTTCTTGTAAATATTTGTGTTGGTACATATATCGAACAGTTCGAAGATACATTCACAACAACCATTCTCAGTACAGCCGACGGTTGGGACCAGCCGTGAGGTGCAGCCCTGTACCGTCCCCCGAATGCAGAGGCGTAGAGCCACGATAGAGCCGTGGCCACCCCTCCTCTGCTCGGTTGGCCGGTTGGAATGCAGAGCTCTTTTGGACCACGGAACAGCCGTGGCCACTTGTGGGTCGAAACGCATTCTGTATCCACCGACTCACCGTCGAAGCGAAGTAAGTTATTTCATTCCTACCGCTAACAAGGGGCAGGCGTGCCGTCATCACTTGACAACGACGATGAGGAGTTTTCATTCCCACCCCGAAGGGGTGGGGCGGGCCACCTAAAGGGTAACGCCCTCTCTCTCTGGCCAGGAGATTAGATGGGGTTGGGAAGAAGTGATAGAAGAGGGAGATGGTTAAATGACGATGTGTAAAAGGGGAGGAGATGATGATGAAGAAGAAGAGGGGCCTCTTGGCTAAGGGGGGTAAGTTATACAATGCTTTATTGAGACAGAAATACAAATATATTAGTATGTATAACAAGGATGTAGAGTAGGGAAGGTTTAAGCGAAATTGCAAGGAAGAAGGTGAAGTGTAAGGATGTGATATAAGGAGGAGAAATTTACCAGTGAAGTGAGTTGGAGGCGGAGGAGGTCAGAGGTAAGTGGTGGTGATGAAAAGTAACTGGGTGGGGATGAGGTTGGATAAGAACGAATATGTGGACGAGGTGATTGGGGAGGAGGGGCAGGCCGGGGACGACGACGGGACGTGGTAGGGTGGTGCAAAGATGGGGGAGGAGAACGAGAAGGTTCAACCCGATGGTGGCGGCCGTAGAGATGTATCCCATGATCAATGAGGCGTTGAGCGTCTTCGGGAGTCGGAAGATGGAGTTTCACCAAGTATGTAGATCCGTCTGCGTTGTGAATGCGAAAAGCTCGTCGTACAGGTAATCCTGTCTGGCAGAGTTCATGGCTGATGACTTCAGCGAACGACGCAGCTGTATATGGTGGTGCAGTCGAACTGCGGTGGTGGTAATGGTGGACGTGCCGCGTCTGCAGAAGTATCGGAGGTAGTTCCCTCGGCAGGTGGCTGAAGTTATGTACGCTGGGGACGTGTTTGATCAGGGGGAAGAGGAATGGGGAGAGGAGACTTCATAAGAGGGAAACGATGGAACATTACTGTAGTGGTTATAGGAATGTTGGGGGGAGGGGTGAGCAGAGGTTGTGGTGGTGGTGGTGGTGGTGGTAGTAGTTGTGGTAGTGACAGGGGTGGTGTAACAAGAGGACGAAGGTTGTGGGGGTGGTGTGTATGGAGGTGGCGTTGTTGCGGCAGTCGGAGCGGCTGTTGTAGGCGTAGCAGGTTCGTTGTCCATGAGTTGTGCTAAGATGTTTGGAGGAGTAGATTCCACACGGTGGAGGCGGGGGTGGATGAGCGCTCCTATCTTCGATGTTGAAGAGACCGTCTGAAGAGAGGATATACAAAAGCACATATGGTGATGGTACGAAGTTGTTGTAGAGTCTTGAGGCACTATGGACGCCGAGCGTGCGGAGGTCAGACTGGATGTCCTCGTCGGAGATAGCAGCGGACGATACAAGTATACATGTTGGGGAGGCCGACTTCCTACTTGGTGCCAGTCTATATGCTTGATTAAGGTCGGCGGGGTGCGTAGTAAAGTTGTGTCGTCACCCGGCCAAGAAAAAGGAAGAGAAGTTTTGGAGACGTAGTGCTTTCCCCACTTTAGAGACGACGATGAAAGACCTGCACTGTCGAAGAAGCCCGCCGCGCCCTTCAGGGGAGGAATGAAAACAATTTAGCAGTAGTAGTATTCACTTGCATACACCCACGCGTCAGTGAGTGGAACCTGTCACATCCCAGTATAACGAGTCTAGTATCAGGCCTAAGACGAAACGCCAGTTTTATAGAGCAAACGCATGAAAAGCCTTTCTTCTCATTTCTTTTAATACTGCGTGTAAAACGTGTTATTTGGCATGGAGATTGAGATGCATTATTGAGTACACCAGATACTCCGCAGATGCCAGTGGAATGATGTTCGTTATTTTCTCGTACGTGCTGTTCCTTTCTACAAAACATGATTAGTGCAAACAAATCGGCGGAGCGTATTGAAAACGTTACTAGGACCTCTTCACCAAATTAAGGACATAATGAGAATTAGCCGCTGTTATTAGACTAAACTGAAGGACGTGAGAGTGATGAGGATCCAGTTGCGTCTGCGGCACATCTGATGGAACAGCAAGGAGTGAAAGTGAATTAAGGGAATATGTATGCAGCAAATCACACAAATACTTAGCAGCCTTCTCTTGCATTACCTCGTTAGTGTATAGGCCTATTGCCTGTCACTTAGACTCTCCATTATGAATTGCTCCATTGTAGTGATCTGCATGCGGTTATCAGAATGTGCCTCTGGATTACTGGATACTGGCCGCACTTAAGCGACTGCAGCTATCGAGCTCGGTGGGAGCAAACGTCTGAAAAGCCTTACATCTAATACTTGTAATGCTAGTGGCACACATGTGTTTTACGGACGGGTGCCCTTCCTGATGTCAACCCTATTCACTACTGCGTGTTTTTCTACCGAGCAAGTGGCCGCGCGGTTTGGGTCACGTAGCTATCAGTTTGCATTCGGGAGATAGTGGGTTCGACCCGACTGTCGGCAGCCCTAAATATGGTTTACCGTGGTTTCCCATTTTCACATCAGAAAAATGGTGGGGATGTACCCTAACTAAGGCCACGGCCGCTTCCTTTCCAATTTCAGCGCTTTCCTACCCCATCGTCGCTATAAGACCTGTCTGTGTCGGTGCGATGTAAAGCAAATTGTAAAAAGACCAAACTTCTTCTTCTTCTACGGTTTTTCCACATGTGTGGAATAGCGCGTGTGAAGTGTCGCACATGTTTTACGGCCGCATGCCCTTCCTGACCTCAACCCTCAGTGAAAGAATGTATTCTCTATTGCGTGTTCATGTGCTGGTTGGTAGTGTGACATATTGTCTGAATATGAAGAGGAGAGTGTTGGAACAGACACAAACACACAGTCCCTGAGACAGAAGAATCGTTCAGACGTGATTAGAATCCCCGATCTGGCCGGGACTCGAACCCGAGACCCTCTAAACCGAAGGCCTGAGAAGAGTCATCTTACATCCAATTAAATGGTTAATTCTTCTGGCTGGGAGACTATGTGTGTGCCGCTTTCAACATTCGATTTCTTACGGCACCGTCCTCACAGATGCGCACGTTGTCCACGGACGTCAATTTGAAAGACATGCACTAGGCCTCTTCAGAAGCGATTATTTATTTATTCATTTAACCGGTTTACCCTCCACGGTTAGTTTTCCTCCGAACTCAGCGAAGGATCCCACCTCTACCGCCTCAGGCCGGTGTCCTGGAGCGTGAGACATTTGGTCGGGGATAAAAATGTGGGGGAGGACCAGTACCTCGTCCAGGCAGCCACAGTTTGAACTGGGACCTTGTGGGGGATGGGAAGATTGGAAGGGATAGGCATGGAAGACGAAAAGCCTTAAGTTAGGTAGTGGGAAGTGAGAAACCACGGACAATCACTTCGAGGATGGCTGACGTGGGAATCGAACCCCCTTCTACTCAGTTGACCTACCGAGGCTGAGTGGACCCCGTTCCAGTCCTCGTTTCACTTTTCAAATTTCGTGGAAAAGTCGGGAATCGAGCCCGAACCTCAGGAGGTGTCAACTAATCACACTAACCACCAAACCACATATCATTTCGTGTGGTTATTTCTTTCCTGGTGCAGCTCTTCTAAGGCAGACCCTCCGACGAGGGTGGAAGGCATCTGCCATGAATAGGAAATTGTGTGTTATTATAGTGGAGGATAGTGTTTTGTAAGGTGTTTGAGTTGCAGGGATGTTGGGTACATTGCAAATCCCCAGTCCCCGAACGAAGGGTAATAACCATTTAAGGTTAAAATCTCTGATTCGGCCAGCAATCGATTCTCGGCTGGATTGGGGACTTAAATAGCGTCTCATTATTTCTTCCGGCTCGGGGACTGGGTGGTTGTGTTTCTTCTAACACTCTTTTCTTCATATCCAGACAAACCACCACTCTAAAAAGCACCACAGGCACACACAGCAGTAATTACATCTCTCCATATAGGGTTGGCATCAGGAAGGGCATCCGGCCATAAAACCGGTCGAAATCCACATGTACGACACAGTTTGGACCCGAGACTCCACAAGCGTGGAAGCTGTAGAAGAAGGAGGAAAAGAAGAAGAAGTAGAAGAAGAAGAAATAACATTCTGCAAAGGTTCTGAGAAAATGTTCCATGGATATGCATTGCATGATTTAACATTGGGAGAGCCTCTCCCTAGACTTAGGCAGCACTTTTAACATCTACCTGTAGTGATATCTTGTGGGGATACACTGAACTTTATGATAATATGAAGTTCTGAAGCCTACCTATAGAGTGCACTTCTCTGTTTAAGGTTGTCACCTAGGAACCTATATTTGAAATTTAATTTACGTTATTTTAGTAGGAAATGTAAGAGTTAGGGGTTGGAAACTCTTACTCTTCGGTCAGTTCATAAGGTTGGCCCTACTGAACTTTATTCAACCAATCACAGCCCAGTCTGCTACTATAAAAGGAAAGGCCAGTTGCCTGCTGAACATGATCTTGACTGTGGGATCAACGGAAGAGTTTCTCACCTCGCTTAAGGCAGCTGGTGTGCTGGGGCAGCAGGTAAGGTACGTTCCTTCATTCTAGACCATGAGATTCTACAAAACATCAAATGGCTAACGGAGATACGTTTCTCCAACTTTCTAGAATGTACAGTTTAAGGTCGTGCAGTACCTACCTCAGTTTTAATGTAGGAATGTTAGTAACTTAACTTTATATCATGTAAGTTTCTTCTGAGATTTGCAAGCAGCGAATACAATTGCCCTAAGGGCCATAATGTCTTTAAATGAAGCACGAGTGTTGACCCTCGTTTCCATTTTCTCAATTTTGTTTCTTGTGATTAGGATTTTATAAACATACCGTAATTGCATCTTTCATTTTTCGGCCGTTAATTTGTCCTTCCTTCTACTCAAAAGGTACTGTACTCGGTACTTCTCAGCATCGCATATCTAGTGTATTTACCTATTTTCCAAATTGTTCTAAACTTTTGGAATTTAACTCCTTCTTGGCCTATATTTGTAGCATGACTTTTCTTCTGAAGAGTTACGGATCTTTTCCGTTCATGGGTGTATTTTCGTTGGCTTCTCTGGCGAATAAAATGGTCAGGGTTGTAGACAGACTGGTTTTCTCGGGTCATGTTTTCGGGATCCGGTCCTCTCTTGGCAAAACAATATGTAAATGAATAAAAAAGGCGAAAAGTAAATGAAATAAACAACCAAAAATGTCTCGTCATACATGCGGAACGCCAGCAATGTATTAGCGGTTACCTTTATATTCTCGTGTTTGTAAGTAATAATAGAAAAGTGTAGGTTTTACATTGCTTTAAAGAACCCGCACTATTGTTGCCTACAGGGGAAGAGTATGTGGTTCTTGAGACTGCCTCTCTAACTCCCTCACCTCCGTTTGTCACGTTTCCCTTCTTTTACTGTTGTAACAATGTTACTTCCTAATATTAGTATTTACTGCGAAGTTCGTTTATCTATTTGGTTTTCAATCTTTGAGTAATCGCGTTCATGTAGTTACCATGAGCAACTTCTACAAGCCGAAAGTCGTATTTATCTTCAGTTGAGTAACAATGTATTCTTTCTAAATACAGTAACTTACTAGGCCTACCATTTAACCATAAATAATTACGTTTATCAGATAGCCTTGTTATTGAGCATCTAGGAACAAAAAGCATTAATATCAAGCCACTTGTATAATTTAGATAAGCTAAACATTATTCTGACTTTGAGGCAGTTTAAGTTTGTACTATACTTTAGGAGTGTATTGTAAGTTACAAAAAAACACTCATTCCTGATCTACATTTAGGGGAGTCGGCCAGGTGGTAGATTCTCTATCAGTTGTTTACCTAGCCTCTTCTTAAATGATTATAAAGAAATTGGAAATTTATTGAACATCTCCCTTGATATATTAAATTATATATACAAACGATAAGTTTCAACCACTGGTCCAATGCAACACACAAGCATTTTCATTGTTTAATTTAGAACGTGGTCTATCAGTTTTCTGGTTGAATAGGCCATCTGATATCTTTGATTACTTCACTCCCGAGTACAAACCAGAAGCTACTCGTTCCCCTAAATACTGTCCCAGTTACGTAAAGTGATATAATTATAATCATTTTATAATAATAATAATAATAATAATAATAATAATAATAATAATAATAATAATAATAATAATAATAATAATAATAATAATAATAATAATAATAATAGGTAGCCGCGGTTTGAGTCCCGTCCAATATATGCTGGAAGTTTTAAAAGAAAAGTCGCGTCACTGTAGCTCGGATTCCACGTAATACTGGAGATCCCATACCTATATCACGCTATCAACAGTCCAGTAAAACAAGTTTGCTTTTAATACTGAGAACACATTGCACTAGGAGGCCTACTTTTGATCGAAAAATTGCTATATCTAATTCGACAATTGGTTGTCGCACATGGGTACTTCAATGCAAGAGACGTCTGTACATTACTGGCACATTGTGCAATAGATCACTATGGGATGTACAGTCACAACACTATTTGCTAATTCTTTCCTTGAGCGACTGGACAAATATCAACAGACTGTCAACACATTGTTTTTATACCTAGCTGAACTATATGATATAGATATATACTTTCAAAAAGCAACAAAACTAATCAATCAGTACTGTACTGCTACGATCGCGTCAGGTTGCTAATATATTGTATCTCAAATACCTACCGAATATTAAATTTAATTTAGAAAAGAAGTTATCCTGACATTTCACGTGGGCTCCACATTAAAGAGAGGCCTCGTATTGCAAGTACTCGTGAAATAATAAAGAACGTTAAATTATATAAACAAACCTATTATTATAGTCAAATTGAATTGAATGTATATTCTAATCATGTAGGGATGAAGTAGCCAAGTATACCTACAAAACCGGGCGAGTTGGCCGTGCGGTTAGAGGCGTGCGGCTTGCATCCGGGAGATAAAGGGTTCGAATCCCACTGTCGGAAGCCCTGAAGATAGTTTTCCGTGGTTTTCCATTTTCACACCAGGCAAATGCTGGGGCTGTACCTTAATAAAGGCCACGGCCGCTTCCTTCCAACTCCTAGGCCTTTCCTATCCCATTGTCGCCATAAGACCTATCTGTCTCGGTGCGACGTAAAGCCACTAGCAAAAAATGCCTATATAAAGACTTCGTTAATGTTATGAACGGTGGAGTAAAACAATGAATAATTGTTAACACAATTGAAAAAGGTATTTTCAATATTAATTCATTCCAAAACAAGATACGGTGCGTAATGAAAGGTTAAACACTTAATGTCACCATTTAGAATTTTTAGATTTCATTTTATGAAGGTTCGAACTTTAAGAAATGTACAAAGATCACTTAACGTTTGTGTAAGGGAGGTCATCGAAATGTTCTTGCCTGGGGAGGGAGAGGGGTAGTAGAGTCATTTGCCCGGGGCCCGTCAATGCTGTCTATGGCCCTGAAAATGGTGACGAGTGTTCAACAGTGTTTATTAGGGTGTGTGAAAGCTCGTGGGCCTTGGAATTTGAGAGCTCATTTCTCCTCTTATTAAAGAAGCTCTAAGAGCTGTCACCTTGTTAAACAATATTATACCAGGCAAATGCTGGGGCTGTACCTTAATTAAGGCCACGGCCGCTTCCTTCCAACTCCTAGCCCTTTCCTATCCCATCGTCGCCATCAGACCTATCTGTGTCGGTGCGACGTAAAGCCCCTAGCAAAAAAATATATATTAACTCATTGTTACGGTTTCCTGTTAGAGTGAAAAGAAACAGAAAGAAAGAGAAAGAGAAAATACTGTATATTAGAGTTTTTCCTTTACGTGGTCATTTATTTGTGCAGACATATGGCCCTGCCGTTTCTTTTCCCACACGCTGTCGACCACTATTACAGATAGCATACGGCATTCTATATTCCCTTAATGTCTAATATGGACTTAGCAGCTGCTGTTGCTCCTGCTTTTGTGTGAAGTCTGAAGGATTTCACTGTAGTCTCCAGAATATTGTTTATCAACGCTGTAGCCCTGCTTACGCAATAAGTTTTTAATTTGTTTCTCTCCGTTCTGTTGTTTATCCTGAATACATGCGTGTTATTGACTTCGTGTCTTCAGAATGCCGCATCAAAAGAAGAGTTTATGCAAAGTGCAAAGCGACTCGTGGGAGAAAGAAACAACATAGCGTCTATAAATACCGTGCATTATGTAAATAATTTGGAAACCAGTGTATACTTCAAAGAAAATGAGCATCATATTGATAACAGTGAAAGGTTATGTTCCCTAAGTGTAAATATTTGTAGTGTCTCAATTAGAAAACAGTCTCTTGCTGATATGAGTGTAAATCGTTTGAATGAGATATATGTGAAGAAAAGATTAAAATAAAAAGAATAAAAATAATAATACTCGTATGGTCTCAGATACCGTGTGGAGACATTTTAATTTGACGCTATCTGGCTGCTTGCTCGTCAATTTTGACGTTCCGTTTTACTATAGGCCTACTAGATCGAAGAGCAAACCGAATCTCTCTTGGGCGTCTATGGCTGAGTTTCAATTAATTTTGTCGGGTAAACACCAAAGATCTTTTACATGTCTACATCGAACGACATGGAGTGTCGAATGGACTTTTTACCGCCATTGAGAAATCCGACTACCTTTGCCGGGTTTGAACCCGCTACCTTGGGCTCTGGAGGCCTACACTCTACCACTGATCACAGAGGCAGCTAAATTATTATTAAAAGATTATTAAATAGGAACTTTGCAATGGATACAGCCAAACCTGCCCATATCTGAACCTGGAATAAGCGGAAACCGATCTTTATCGGAACGTTCTTGTGGTACCGAACAAATTCTGTTAAAATCCGTGTAAATTAACCTTGATTAGACGGAAAGTGTCCAACATAGAATTGGAAAGAAAAATCGAACATATAACGGATTTTTTTTATTATTTTATTATTTTTATTATTTTTATTATTACAACTTCCCCCATGCGGAGGCTGCCACAAGGACAAAGTATGTCGACTACACAGTATTTTGTCTTTTAAGTTACTGTTGACTTTGCTTATTGAATATTGTTGAATATTGCTTATTGTTCCCACTGCGCTGCGTAAGTGCTAAGTTATTTCTATGACATAGATAGAAATGATTTTTTGCATTAATTTATGTTCGATTTCGCGAAAAGGAAACAATTTTTCGCGTTATTTCGCGAAATAGGACTAACCCTGTCGCTTTAATTTTGCTTTGATCCTCTCCTAAAGTTATTCATAAAATGTTTAATTCGTGACATTTGTGAATTATTTATATGAAAGATATATAAATAAAGAGAAGCAATATTGATAATGATTCATTATGCCTTATGTAATCTTGATTAGAACTATAATAGAGCCCTAATCATCCTAATCAAGATTACGTAACAAATTACCCTTTCACCCTACATGGCCGTAGCTTTCACCTTATATGGCCATACCATTTAGGGACTTTATAGAATACAAGCGTTACACGTCTTTATCCGGAGCCCATCTACTCCCGCGCAAGCGATAGACGTGTTTATCCGGAACTTTGAATTAAGCGCTTTTGCGGCGTATGTTTCCTCTTAGGGTTGAAATATTAGCCGATAGATGCCAGCACCGTATATATGTGGCTTTATTTAGGCTAAACCACAGCCAAAGCCTACTAGATACTAGAAGGCCTGGACAGAAAGCCAATTTCTTGCATTAAAAGCGGGGTAATAGTTTTTCTCTTTTCCACCGCTAGGTTCGCGTTTATGTTCTGTTGTTTGGCGTGAATTCTATGATGACGTGTGTTACTGCAACATGTTTTATGAGAGGAAATTATATATTAAACTTTATTTTATAAGTTAAGGCCTTATCTAACATGAAATATGAAGAGTTTTGTCGTTTTTAAATTTATTTGGTCTCACGATTTACAATGTATGGATGGTTGCTGAGATGCACTTAACATTTGTTTAGTTATGTGCTTCCAAATTACCGTCAAGGTGGTGGTGGTGATTGTTTTAAGAGGAAGTACAACTAGGCAACCATCCTCTATATAACACTAACCAGAGAGAAAAACTGGAAGGGGTCCGACACTTCGAAAAATGAAAGTATCGGCCAAAGGAAGACAGGGGCCAGGAAGGGCGTGAAAATAAGACTCCCTAGCCCTCGGAAACCTAATAGCGTCGGGGTCGGCAAAGAACTAGAGTTGACCAAAGAAGGTCGGAAAGGATAGATGAAAGTGAGGAGCTTGGCAAAGTAAGTGGAATAAATGCCAGGACTCAGCTAAGGGCCCCGTGGTTGCCAACCCACGCTCAAAATTTCAGAGCCCCTGGGGCCAATTACCGTCAAGTTTCTCTTTCCATACTGTAGGTTAAGATGGTTTATTGCCGGGCTGAGTGGCTCAGACGGTTGAGGCGCTGGCCTTCCGACCCCAACGTGGCAGGTTCGATCCTGGCTCAGTCGGTGGTATTTGAAGGTGCTCAAATACGTCAGCCTCGTGTCGGTAGATTTACTGGCACGTAAAAGAACTCCTGCGGGACAAAATTCCGGCACCTCGGCGTCTCCGAAAACCGAAAAAGTAGTTAGTGGAACGTAAAGCCAATAACATTATTTTTTATTAACATTATTAAGATGGTTTATTGTTGCGTGCCTAGCTGCACATCTGACACAGCGAAGAAATATACACAAATATAAATTTTCATCTTTTTCCTAAAGATCCGAGTTTACGGGAGAAATGCAGGCTTGCTATTTCTGGACAGGGCAGCAGAAAAGTATCTCTTCCGGCTCCTAATGATAACTCCAGAATATGTAGCTTGCATTTTTCGAATCAGATTACGGTGTACGTATTGTGAGGGGAATTCTGCCTCCCCGACAAAGTGCCGATGCAAATTCTTCTTATTAAAAATGTATCAATATTTACAACGCGGGCGTTAGGATATCTAGGAAAATGTAAACTTGTCCGAAAGCTGAAATTCCTTACCGCTCCAAAGTTTAAAGAGACGTTTCAGTGCCACGACTGTGATCAAGCACACATCACATACGTTATACTTACAACATTTTTCAGGCCTGTTCTTGATAATAATGTAAAGAAAGTGACTAATGACTGTGATTTATGAAACAAATTCAAGAGCAAGCCTCTGAGCAGAAAAGTGTTGAAATTATAGAAATAGGGAAAAATCGGGTCAGTACTTCTTATTAGGCCTATTTCCCTATCCTTTACTCCTTTGTAATAAACAAGTGCAAAATGAAAGAACTCTATGAAGTGTAGTGTGTTCTAAGTTGTTTTATATATTTATATCTCATTCACACCGGACACAATGATAATAAAAATGTATTATTTCGCGTTATTGTATGAATCTTCAATGTAAGGATATAGACCGGACATGAGACCAACAGAACATAAACGCGATCCAAGCGGCCATTGTCTGAACTACTTCGTTCGCCCAGAAATGTGTCGGCTTGTCCAGGCCTTCTATTATAGCGTAGGCAACGCCACAGCCGTCTCAATCCTATATATTGAGACGACGGTGGGCTAAACACAGGGATTGGAATTTTTTTAAAAAAGAAGGTGTTTGTTCCGAAACGCGGTCCCCATACTGGTGACTTCATAAATTTGTTGACATTGTGATAGTTCGTGTTTTGTCTTTTCTAGACGTTATTTCACGGAAATATATTCAAAACTGGAGTGAAAGAGAGTCGCAAGTATTAAATAGTGATTATGAATACCCGGAAATGAGTGATAATGAGTGCGAAAGCGAGGAAATTTGAAATCGTTGCAGGTGAGTGCGAAAATAACCCAAGTGACAGAGCAGACACAGAGGATAAAAAAACGGGTTCTGTGGCCTGTGTTGTCTGCAAGGCCCAAAAAGTAAGAAAAGAGACTATTTATTATTGTGACATTTGCACAACAAAGCCGCCGTTCTTACACCCTGATACGTGCTTTGAAATATATCACACAGGTGAAAGATTCTAAACTGTCGGGGAAAACTCAACATCATGTGTACAAAATTGTAACATAAATACTAGTTACACTATTACTATGCATGCTTATTAGTGAATTTGCCATTTCAATATTTATACCAGTAGTCACAGTGAATTATGAAGTAGAGTAGAAAGTGAATTGCAGCGCAGTTGTTTAGTGCTCTTAATGGAGACTACTTTGTATTGTACCTTGTGCCGTTTTTGCACTAAAACCAGCAGTTAAGGATTAATTTTTTCAAGATTATATGGATACCTACAAGCTGACCTGAAATCAGGTATGAATGACTTAATAAACCTTAGAGTACTTACATATTTGCATTTTTATGCGTGTTAAGAATAAAAAATATTTTTACAAAAATAATTAGCTATGCTCACAAGCAAAACCTTATCCGCTTGGCAACGGTTCATACGAAGAGATACTTCTGCCGAAATGAGAAATCCGTATTCTGTCTTCTGTTTCTCTTCACACACGTGATATTGGAATACATTTTCAAGATCATTATTTTCCATGAATTTCGGTGCATTTTCGCACCTATCGCGAAATAAGTAAATTTCGCTTTAAACTGGCCTTGTCGCTTTAATTCGCTGTAATTCGCGAAAACAAAATCGTTCATTTATTAACCAGAATCATGATTCGTTAAGATACTTCAAAATCGCTTCAAAGTCTTTTTATCGCGTTTATCGTTAATGCGAAAAAACATCCCTCTAGACATAGACTACAGGATTGACTAACTCAATCCCTTGGGACGCTGGGTGGACCTTGAATAAAAAAACCTGTATTCAAAACACTGTGCTGACAAGGTCTTCACTTACAAGGGCATTCTTTGAGGTTTTTCCTTTTTTGTTCTTTACGTCGCACCGACACAGATAGGTCTTATGGCGACGATGGATTAGGAAAGGCCTAGGATGGGAAGGAAGCGGCCATGGCTTTCACTAACGTACAGCCCCAGCATTTTCCTGGTGTGAAAATGGGAAACCACGGAAAACCATCTTCAGGGCTGCCGACAGTGGGGTTCGAACCCACTACCTCACGGATGCAAGCTCACAGCTACGCGCCCCTAACTGCACGGCCAACTCGCCCGGTCCTTGAGCTCTGTTGTCATACAGTACAATAATTTCCTTAAGTCTGAATTACAGCCGTGGTTTCAAAGAAGATATATGTGTTAGACCTGAGTTTAAAAATGAAAGTTGTTGATGCGTGTAAAATATATTAGTAATCGGCAGTGACGTACGGTACGGTACCGTTATCGTTATTAGGATACGTCTGAAAGTAGTTTAAAATTACTGTAGTGTACTGTACAGTAGTATACGAGTAATATCCTATCAGAATTTAGTGTGCTTATTTTATCATTGTAAAATATTTGTGTAGTACTGGTGTAGTAGAGGTATCCGTAGAAACTCTTACTAAAATACTGTTGTTGTAATTAGGATAGGTTTAATTGCAGTTTGGAATTGTGTAGTTCTTGTGTATTACTTTCGATATTCAGTAATTAACGGCAGTTTTTATCCTATTAGGGGTTGTAGGATATAAAAAAAATAGAGCACGACTAAGTAGTATTGTAGTGTAGTCGTATATTAATTACCTTATTGTTGTGTACTATCCCAGACAATATATCCCTCCGTTCATTTATTTTTTGCAAATAAGTTATTTTATTTTTAATTTCATTTTTTCCGTAAAGAATGGCTAAGAAGCGCGAGTGTACTTACTGTGGGTGTGGCGAGGCATTGAGGGGTATGAGGGAGGAGTTGGAAAGTTTGAGGGAGATAATTAGGATTCTCACAGAAGACAGGAAGGAAGATAGGACTCCCTCAAACAATGTACAGGTTACAGTAGGTGTACAAGAGGGAGGGGAAGGAAAGGGAGGAGTTGTAGAAGACAGGTGGTCTAATGTTCTAAGGGGAAGGAGATTGCAGGCCAAGGGCTCTATTCAGGATCAGAATTCAAGACAGTTGTCTGTGCGAAATCGGTACGAGTCACTCCAGGTAGAACAACAGAGGGAAGATGAGGGACAGGGAACTGTTGCTGAGATGTGTGGAAGTAGGAGGAAGGAAAAAGGTAGGAAAGGGAAATGTAGAGTAGAGGATAGGAAAAGACAGGTGGAACAGGGTCATGGGAAGGAGAAAAGGGAGGAGGAAGTAGCTTCTGCAGCTATCAGGAAAGATAGGGCTGACCAGGAGGGGAGGGGATCAAATGAGGTGGGTAGAGTTGAGGCTCTGGTCATGGGGGAATCCATCGTTAGACACATGGGGAAAGTGTGTGGAGGAAAGGGAACCAGGGTAGAATGTTATCCAGGAATTAGGTTGAGGCAGATGTTGAGGAAAGTAGAAGAGAGGGAGGAGGGGAAGGAGAATGTGGTAGTGTTTCACGTTGGTACCAACAACGTAAGGCAAGCTGATATAAGTACCAACATAGTTGGAGATGTGTGGGATCTGGTAAATGCAGCTCGGGTGAAGTTTAAGAAAGCGGAGATTGTTATTAGTGGAATACTGTGTAGGAGGGATACTGACTGGAGGGTGATTGGGGATTTAAATGAGACTATGGAGTGGGTATGTGCGAAACTGGGAGTGAAATTTCTAGATCCTAATGGGTGGGTAGGAGATAGGGATCTGCGTTCGGATGGCCTTCATTTAAACCGCAGTGGTACGTATAAGTTATAAAATTTGTATGGAAGGGTAATAGGGAGGTACATTCAGGGAAACGGGATAGCCTAGGGAGCGGTGATAAGGGAACAGGGAACTGGAAATCAAGTAGTGATGACATAAAATTGTTAGTGTTGAACTGTAGAAGTATTGTAAAGAAAGGAATAGAATTAAGTAATTTAATAGATATATATTTACCAGATATTGTAATAGGAGTTGAATCATGGCTGAGAAATGATATAATGGATGCAGAAATGTTCTCACGGCACTGGAGTGTGTATCGTAGAGATAGGATAGGAAAGGTGGGAGGGGGAGTGTTCATTCTGGTGAAAGAAGAAATTGTAAGCTACGAAAAAGTTAAAGATGAGACACATGAAATTCTAGGTGTAAGGCTCATTTCTAAAGATAATAAGCAACTTGATATATTTGGAGTGTACAGATCTGGAAAGGGTAGCAATGACGCGGATTCGGAATTATTTGATAGGATAGTCAGCTATGTGGGAAACGACATGGAAAGAAATGTGATTGTAGCGGGAGATCTGAATTTGCTAGATGTCAGGAAGGAAATTCGAACGACAGGAATCATGACCAACAAATGGCAAATAAGTTGATATGGGAAGGAGAGCTGATTCAGAAAGTGATGGAACTAACCAGAGGGAAAAATATCCTGGATGTCGTGCTGATAACACCAGATGAGCTCTATAGGGAAACTGAAGTAATAGATGGTATTAGTGATCATGAAGCTGTTTTTGTGGTATTTAAAAATAAATGTGATAGAAAGGAAGGTCTTAAAAGTAGAACTGTTAGGCGGTACCATATGGCTGATAAAGCAGGCATGAGGCAATTTCTAAAAAGTAACTATGATCGGTGGAAAACGGTAAATAAAAATGTAAACAGACTCTGGGATGGGTTTAAAGAAATTGTTGAGGAATGCGAAAACAGGTTTGTACCTTTAAGGGTCGTAAGGAATGGTAAAGACCCACCTTATTATAATAGAGAAATAAAGAGACTAAGAAGGAGGTGCAGACTGGAAAGAAATAGAGTTAGAAATGCTGTGGTGGTAAGGAGAAATTGAAGGAACTTACTAGAAAATTGATTCTAGCAAAGAAGGCAGCTAAGGATAACATGATGGCAAGTATAATTGGCAGTCATAAAAATTCTAGTGAAAAATGGAAGGGTATATATAGGTATTTTAAGGCAGAAACAGGTTCCAAGAAGGACATTCCAGGAATAATTAATGAACAAGGGGAGTGTGTATGTGAGGATCTTCAAAAGGCAGAAGTATTCAGTCAGCAGTATGTAACTATTGTTGGTTACAAGGATAATGTCGAGATAGAGGAGGAGACTAAGGCCAAAGAAGTAATAAAATTTACATATGATAACAATGACATTTACAATAAGATACAAAAGTTGAAAACTAGAAAAGCGGCTGGAATTGATCAGATTTCTGGGGATATACTAAAGACAATGCGTTGGGATATAGTACTATATCTGAAGTACTTATTTGATTATTGTTTGGTCGGAGGAGCTATACCAGATGAATGGAGAGTTGCTATACTAGCCCCTGTGTATAAAGGAAAGGGTGATAGACATAAAGCTGAAAATTACAGGCCAGTAAGTTTGACATGCATTGTATGTAAGCTTTGGGAAGGCATTCTTTCTGATTATATTAAACAAGTTTGTGAAATTCATACATCATTACATGCTAGGGGCTTTACGTCGCACCGACACAGATAGGTCTTATGGCGACGAGGATAGAGGAAAGGCCTAGGAGTTGGAAGGAAGCGGCCGTGGCCTTAATTAAGGTACAGCCCCAGCATTTGTCTGGTGTGAAAATGGGAAACCACGGAAAACCATTTTCAGGGCTGCCGATAGTGGGATTCGAACCTACTATCTCCCGGATGCACGCTCACAGCCGCGCGCCTCTACGCGCACGGCCAACTCGCCCGGTGTTAGTGAAATTAATAACTGTTTCGATAGAAGGCAATTCGGTTTTAGGAAAGGTTATTCCACTAAAGCTCAACTTGTAGGATTCCAGCAAGATATAGCAGATATCCTGGATTCTGGAGGTCAAATGGATTGTATCGCGATTGAGCTGTCTAAAGCATTTGATAGGGTGGATCATGGGAGACTACTGGCAAAAATGAGTGCAATTGGACTAGACAAAAGAGTGACTGAATGAGTTGCTATATTTCTAGAAAATAGATCTCAGAGAATTAGAGTAGGCGAAGCTTTATCTGACCCTGTAATAATTAAGAGGGGAGTTCCTCAAGGCAGTATTATCGGACCTTTATGTTTCCTTATATATATAAATGATATGAGTAAAGGAGTGGAATCGGAGGTAAGGCTTTTTTCGGATGATGTTATTCTCTATAGAGTGATAAATAAGTTACAAGATTGTGAGCAACTGCAACGTGACCTGGAAAATGTTGTGAAATGGACAGCAGGCAATGGTATGTTGATAAACGGGGTTAAAAGTCAGGTTGTGAGTTTCACAAATAGGAAAAGTCCTCTCACTTTTAATTACTGCGTTGATGGGGTGAAAGTTCCTTTTGGGGATCATTGTAAGTATCTAGGTGTTAATATAAGGAAGGATCTTCATTGGGGTAATCACATAAATGGGATTGTAAATAAATGGTACAGATCTCTGCACATGGTTATGAGGGTGTTTAGGGGTTGTAGTAAGGATGTAAAGGAGAGTGCATATAAGTCTCTGGTAAGACCCCAACTAGAGTATGGTTCCAGTTTATGGGACCCTCACCAGGATTACCTGATTCAAGAACTGGAAAAAATCCAAAGAAAAGCAGCTCGATTTGTTCTGGGCGATTTCCGACAAAAGAGTAGCGTTACAAAAATGTTGCAATGTTTGGGTTGGGAAGAATTGAGAGAAAGGAGAAGAGCTGCTCGACTAAGTGGTATGTTCCGAGCTGTCAGCGGAGAGATGGCGTGGAATTACATTAGTAGACGAATAAGTTTGAATGGCGTTTATAAAAGTAGGAAAGATCACAATATGAAGATAAAGTTGGAATTCAAGAGGACAAACTGGGGCAAATATTCATTTATAGGAAGGGGAGTTAGGGATTGGAATAACTTACCAAGGGAGATGTTCAATAAATTTCCAATTTCTTTGAAATCATTTAGGAAAAGGCTAGGAAAGCAACAGATAGGGAATCTGCCACCTGGGCGACTGCCCTAAATGCAGATCAGTATTGATTGATTGATTGATTGATTGATTGATTGATTGATTGATTGATTGATTGATTGATTGATTGATTGATTGATTGATTGATTGATTGATTGATTGATTGATTGATTGATTGATTGATTGATTGATTGATTGATTGATTGATTGATTGATTGATTGATTGATTGATTGATTGATTGATTGATTGATTGATTGATTGATTGATTGATTGATTGATTGATTGATTGATTGATTGATTGATTGATTGATTGATTGATTGATTGATTGATTGATTGATTGATTGATTGATTGATTGATTGATTGATTGATTGATTGATTGATTGATTGATTGATTGATTGATTGATTGATTGATTGATTGATTGATTGATTGATTGATTGATTGATTGATTGATTGATTGTCAAAAAGTTTGAAAGACGCAAGTTTACGAAACTAAAGACGAGAAGGCAGGTACATTGTGATGGTCGGATGGTCCAATTAACAAAATTAAAGAAGACAGGAAATGAAGAGATAAAAGAAACTGTGTGGGCTGATTTATTTTCATTTGTACGTTAGTTTGGGTGTATGTAAGTAAATAAATAAGGTAGGCCAACTGTAACAGTGTTCGAATTCATGCAATATCAATCAATCAATGCTGATCTGCATTTAGGGCAGTCGCCCAGGTGGCAGATTTCCTATCTGTTGTTTTCCTAGCCTTTTCTTAAATGATTTCAAAGACACTGGAAATTTATTGAACATCTGCCTTGGTAAGTTATTCCAATCCCTAACTCCCCGTCCTGCAAATGAATATTTGCCCCAGTTTGTCCTCTTGAATTCCAACTTTATCTTCATATTGTGATCTTTCCTACTTTTATAAACGCCACTCAAACTTATTCGTCTACTAATGTCGTTCCACGCCATCTCTCCGCTGACAGCTCGGAACATACCGCTTAGTCGAGCAGCTCGTCTCCTTTCTCCCAAGTCTTCCCAGCCCAAACTTTGCAACATTTTTGTAACGCTACTCGTTTGTCGGAAATCGCCCAGAACAAATCGAGCTGCGTTTCTTTGGATTTTTTCCAGTTCCTGAATCAAGTAATCCTGGTAAGGGTCCCATACACAGGAACCATGCTCATGTTGAGGTCTCACCAGAGACAAATACGTTCTCTCCTTTACATCCTTACTACAACCCCTAAATACTCTCATAACCATGTGCAGAGATCTATACCCTTTATTTACAATCATATTTATGTGATTTCCCCAATGAAGATCTTTCCTTATATTTATACCTAGGTATTTACAATGATCCCCAAAGGGAACTTTCACCCCACCAACGCAGTAATTAAAACTGAGAGGACCTTTCCTATTTGTGAAACTCACAACCTGACTTTTAACCCCGTTTATCAACATACCATTGCCTGCTGTCTATCCCACAACATTATCGAGGTCACGTTGCAATTGCTCACAATCTTGTAACTTATTTATTACTCTATACAGAATAACATCATCCGCAAAAAGCCTTGCTTCTGATTCCACTCCTTTACTCATATCATTTATATATATCAGAAAACATAAAGTCCAATAATACTGCCTTGAGGAATTCCCCTCTTAATTATTACAGGGTCAGATAAAGCTTCGCCTACTCTAATTCTCTGAGATCTATTTTTCTAGAAATATAGCAACCCATTCAGTCACTCGTTTTTCTGGTCCAATTGCACTCATTTTTGCCAGTAGTCTCCCATGATCCACCCTATCAAATGCTTTAGACAGGTCAATCGCGATATAGTCCACTTGACCTCCAGAATCCATGATATCTGCTACAGCTTGCTGGAAACCTACAAGTTGAGCTTCAGTGGAATAACCTTTCCTAAAACCGAACTGCCTTCTGTCGAACCAGTTATTAATTTCGCAAACATGTCTAATATAATCAGAAAGAATACCTTCCCAATGCTTACAAACAATGCATGTCAAACTTACTGGCCTGTAATTTTCAGCTTTATGTATATCACCCTTCCCTTTATCATATGATACTATTTAACTTCACACTACCTTGGACCATATTCTGGAGGTGCATTTAAACCAACGTTAAAGGATTTATCATTATCCTGCATCATGCATTTATGGGGTATGGATTTATGTATTTACTTTATTTCTTTATATAAAACCTGTTCTAAACGGAAACCTGTCCACAACGGAGAATTGTACAGTGCCATGTAATTCCGTTACGGGTATACTAAGGCCCACGAGAGTTGGAGTCTGACGTTTAACGCCACCGGCGAGAAAAAGTTGACTAACGCTGCCCGAAAATGGTCCGTTACTATGGCAACGATAACAGCGATGTCACATTCATGTAAGCTATTGCCACGTGCGTTGGCTTGCTCTCAGTCGGGTGGTGCTGTGTTAGCTGTGTTAGTTGTATTGTTGCTACTTTATGTGTTTCCATGTATGTTTCCTCAATATTATTTTCGTTGTTAGTTTATTTTTTTGTAAGTTAATCAGTGGCTAGTTGTACAATTCTATTCTGTATTTAACATGTGCATTTGTTCAGGTTATTGTTAGGAACTGATGATTTTGTTGGTGATTATCAAATCTCATAGGCTATTTATCGGCAATGACGTGTCCTGTCTTAACTGCCGGAATTATTAACACGAGCATAGGAACGGGTCGAAATTTGATGAATTGCATTAAGCTTACATGTTTTATTAAACACTCAGCCTGTATGAAAGGGCGATATGCCGCAGATGGAGGTAACTATGACAACGCAGCGTACTTCGTTGTTACTGCTTTCGCCGCTCAAATGTCAGACTTCAACTCTCGTGCGCCCAACTATAGGTTCGACTGTGTTGAGCTCGTATCAATTTCTATTCGTAATTTATGAAGTGTAAACTCTGTGGTGCATATGGCATCTTCGTTTGTAATGACGTCAGTAAAACGTCACGTTAAACTTCAGCATAAATTATCCTCAAACCACACTTTTGGCGTAGAATAAGTCTTTCATTTCGTTCGTGTACTGTGCATAGCGTAGAATTTCGAACCTCACACGGGAATGTATGATAAGTTCGGCTCGGAAACTATGAATTGATCTACATGGTTAATTCAAGTCTAAAGAGCTGAAAGATGAAAGTATTCAAGGCTAATATACGGTAACGGAAATTATTTGAACAAGAGTTGTACTTGGTAAAACTATTTATTGAATTAAATGTTTAATAAACAGAAAGTCCATCTCTGTGGTGTAGTGGTTAGTGTGATTAGCTGCCACCCCGGGAGGCCCGGTTTCTTTTCCCGGCTGTGCCACGAAGTTTTATAAGTGGTATGAGCACTGGAACGGGATCTACTCAGCCTCGGGAGGTCAACTGAGTAGAGGTGGGTTCGATTCTCACCTCAGCCATCCTCGAAATGGTTTTCCGTGGTTTCCCACTTCTTCTCCAGGCAAATGCCGGGATGGTACATAACTTAAGTTCACGGCCACTTCCTTCCCTCCTCCTTGTCTACCCCTTCTAATCTTCCCATCCACTCACAAGGACCCTGTTTAGCATAGAAGGTAAGGCCACCTGGGCGAGGTATTGGTCCTCCTCTCCAGTTGTATCTATGACCAAATATCTCACTCTCCAGGAAACTGCCCTTGAATCAGTAGAGGTGGGATCCCTCGTCGAGTCCGGGCGAAAAGGCACCCCTGGAGTGTAAACGGATTAAATAAATAAATAAACAAACAAAAGAAATAAAAATATACGTTGATTTCTGTGCTACACAGGAAAACATATAGCCTAATTGTGGATGTGTTTTGGTTGTCACCCTCCTACTAGCCTCTTACGGCACGTAGGGGTTCAGATAATGAATGTTTCTTTTCACTTCACACACAGGGGATATAAAGAGTTCCAATAAATCGAAAGAAAGAATTTCCTCTTCCTACCGCAGAGTTCAGAATTTTACTTAATGTTTTCCCCTTAAAATTATTCGCCTTTGCTTTCTTTACAACCTCTCGTTATAGGGACTGTGCGTAACAAGAAATTTTCGACCGCAGCGCCCCTAGCGGAAGAGACGATTATTCATCGGTAGGAGAAACACCAGAATAACATCAGCTGTCGTTGTTTACTTATTAAAATGTGTTGTGAATACGTATAATTTGAATTAATCAGCTATGTCGAATGTTGTTATTCTTGTGGATTTTCAGAAAATTATGTAGAGTTCTCAGTATGTTAGGAATTCTACTTTCAGGAAACGAAGAGAGCTTAATGATAGCCATCACATATATCAGGTGGAAGAAAAATGTTCAAAAGAAGTAATCTGGTGTATGTTCGAGAGAGAGAAATTTTAGTCAAACCCATATAATATTAACATCAAGGTAAGAATTTAAAAAATTCTGAATTTAGATTCTTTGGTTACGTGAAAGAATCCGATCCACAAAATGTCACGGTATTATTTGTCCCAAATGGAAGATAATAATTGTTTTTACTCAAATAAAAGTGTAAAATATGCGGTAAATTAACTTGTGACTTGTAAATTTACTTGTAGAGAATAATATGGATACATACTTTACTGTGCCTTTGCTGGCAAGATGTAGTGTTTACAGTGCACTATGTCTTCTGGTATGGGCTAGAATAAATGTGTTACTTTCATTGACCTGTCTCAGTCTCATCCTTGGCTTTGACAATATGAAAGTGACTGAGGTATGAGCGATGCTAATAATATCATTCCTTATGCAGCCAGTCCCTGTTATGAATGGTGTAAAAATGTCGCTCATGGGGTCATTCGGTGCACGTGTTTCAGTAGGCTTAACAGACTGATATGTAATAGCAACTTCTGGCCTAGTGAGGAAAGCAACGGGAAACTACCTCACTCCTCATTTCCCTAGTACGCCTTTTCAGTAACACCTAGGCCATCTATGACAGCTAATGGTGGACCTGTTGAGGATCCAACCAGCCTTACTTTACTACCTTACAACTATTTTTTCTGCTACGTCGCAGCGCTTCCGTACGGGTTTTGTCTGTCTAACACTTTCGAGTGTAAAATTGTCAGAGTTTCTGAATCACATTTTGAATTATCACTGTGCAACATATAAATTACAAAATAGTACATTTACATTTCCCTGGTCATACGACAATGGTAAGTTATCAGTCTGAATACCTATACTACAAACAGTTTGCGGAGATTGTGATTCAGGAACAGAATTCATGTTTTCTTGCACTTCACTTTGTCTCCCTTTCCTCCTCTTGTACCTGACTGTCAGTTTCCTCTGTATTTCGTCCTCATTAGTTCTTCCTGGTAATATATGCAAAGTAGGTTTATATCCAGGGCTATTAGGGTCTCTGGTAGGTGTTCCATCAATGAAGTGTCGGATGCAGATTCTGGAATTACTGGCAGGAACCCACGGTTTTCCATCAAGTGTTGAACGATTTAAAGATGTTATCCATGCTTCCCTTCTGATCTTATGGGCAGCTGCGGCTGGAAAAGGAAAAAAAATCGTTTCTGGTGAGCTGTTTTAATAGGTGTAATTACAACCGTGCACGGAACAGTTCACGTAACATTTACTGCGTTTACTGGTACTGTACTATGAGTTTGGTTCATGCTTAGAGAATATGCTGAAAGAACCTAATCAAAACGTAGGCCACCTCAGTAAGCAATGTGAACAGTCAAAGACTTAAAGCTAGTAAAATAAAAAACACGATTCACTAACTCGATGGTGAAAAATGCTCCTACCGCTCCTACCAGTTACTTCAGATTAAGCCACCAGATGGCAGCACTCGCTATACGCACGGTCCCTACAGGTGCAATACGTCCAAGATCAACATCTTTCAAATACATTCCTTTTCGTCCCCCAAAATGGCGTCGTTCCTCCATCCATATGACGTACACTGGTTGCCTGGTTACGGTGTTGGCTTTTTATTGACATAAAATAGTTTACGCTAATTCCAGATCGACCACAAACCTGAAAACTTATCCATGTTAATATTAATACAATGAAATTAAGGTATGTATTTTATATTGAACTGAATTTTAGTGGACCCTGCGTCATTGCGGACAAACGCTAACATGATGATTATTTAATCGAATGTATTGCATACGAACAAGACCGACTCCAATCCTCAGACCTTAATGCTACTCTCGATAGTTCAAAATAGCGAATCGAGTAGCCGGAATTGTTGGAAATGTGGGTTTGTTTTGGTTTGTTGTTATCCTATGTAGTCGGTGCAATTTTATGAAAGTTGAAAGTTTATGAAAGTTTCTTGCAGAATATAAGAGTGCGCGTGTATTTATATGGGTTATTGAACATATAGGATCTGTAACTATACGCAGTAATTTGATAATGTGCTTGTTTTGATCGTTTTTTTACCCATTAAAGAACATGAGTGCACTAGGGACCAGGTTTGAGTCTAACTATGGCAATACCTCTCATACAACTATTCTTAAGTTTTCTACGGAATAAAACATTAACAGAGGAATGGATTAGGAATATACATCGTGATTATTTTGAAGTCGATAACAAAACAGTAGTGTGCATAAATAATTTTGAGAAGAAGTCTGAGGTTAGGGAAGACTTTTCTCTAATTCTGAACGGTGAACCTATTCGTTTTCCACGAAAAATATTAATTTAGGTAGAATATAAATGATATTGTCAGTTTCAATGTGTTTCAAAGTGTCGAGTGATTTAGATGCAAGTGTATTTTACAATAATCTGTGCTTGGCTGTGAAAATGTTTGACTGGATGTTGGAGTACAACAAAATTTATAAGCGTGACAGATGGAGCAATCTGTAGCTAAGGGGTATAGCTGGGTTTGTAACGCAGAGTTTTACACTATCAAGTTGGTAGTACCAACACCTTCCGATTCACGCTGTTGTTACCTGTCATCAAGCAGACTATACTGAGCTGAAGCCCGTCTATTTGGTTAAATATCAATGTTTTGAGTCAACAGAGTTTTGCACTCATTCTCTTTAAAGGGTAAAACCTACCATAACTTTAGTGTCTCAACGTTTCTTTACTAAGGTACCATCATTGTGTGAAGTGCTGCTAAGCCATATGTCAACATTATGTTAGCATTACCAGGGCCGTTCATTGGGTTAACATAA
This sequence comes from Anabrus simplex, assembly GCF_040414725.1. Lineage (NCBI taxonomy): Eukaryota > Metazoa > Arthropoda > Insecta > Orthoptera > Tettigoniidae > Anabrus > Anabrus simplex. The sequence goes on along the minus strand of NC_090265.1, from coordinate 36,778,924 downwards.
TCATTTCGGGTATACTTGGGCTGAGTGGCTCAGACGGTTAAGGCGCTGGCCTTCTGACCCCAAGTTGGCAGGTTCGGTCCTGGCTCAGTTCGATGGTATTTGAAGGTGCTAAAATACGTCAGCATCGTGTCAGTAAACTTACTGTCACGTAAAAGAACTCCTGCGGGACTAAATTCCGGTACTTCGGCGCCTCCGAAAACCGTAAAAAATAGTTAGTGGGACGTAAATCCAATAACATTATCATTTCGGGTATACTTCCCTTTCACTGGGTGCTGAATACAGGAAATTGTCCACCACTTCAAAACTACGGCAACAAATTATGTTTCATAGTTCTCATGAGAGCGAATAAATTGAGGAATTTCGCACCTTAATTTATTTTGAAACATTCAAAATGATGTTATAAATATCGTTTTAACAGTTTCGTCATGTATTTTCATCCACCTAGCGAAGTGAAATCTAAGAGAAAACGTTATTTGACTAATTGAAATTTATAAATAATCAGCTTCATGTTCTCTTTTCTAGTAGAAATGAAATGGCGTATGGCTTTTAGTGCCGGGAGTGTCCGGGGACATGTTCGGCTCGCCAGATGCAGGTCATTTGATTTTACACCCGTAGGCGACCTGCGCGTCGTGATGAGGATGAAATTATGATGAAGACGGCACATACACCCAGCCCCCGTGCCAGCGAAATTAACGAATTATGGTTAAAATTTCCGGCCCTGCCGGGAATCGAACCCGGGACCTAACCATTTAGCACGCTAACCAAGCCATGGAGCCGGACTTTTCTAGTAAAATATATGTTATTCTAGTTGATTATATGTGGTGCGTACTTGTTGGCGAAGCGCTTTCATACGTGAAAAAGTGATTTTTCCCTATGAAGTTATATTTATCATGTTAAATTACCGCCGTTTGTATAATATGTACGTGAGATTTTCTTGTTAGCCAATACGAGCAGTCCGGCTACTTCGGCCGCCATGTTGTTTTTATATTAAGGTCTGAGGATTGGAGTCGGTCCTGTTCAAACCTACTGTAGGACGCTTTTTTTTTTCTTCTGAGAGCTCAAAGCAAACATACACGCGAAACGCTATCATCTAACATTACGCCATGTGATTTCTGAATTAAGGCTTTCATAACCCACGACGTATAAGCCATATTAATCCATAACAACGTTCAATGGTAATTGGAATAACTATATTTCCTTTATTTAGCGGTAATTAAACTTTGCATACGTAATTCCAGTTCGAACTGAACACATTTTCTATTAATTGCAAGCATATTTCTCCTGTAGCAAATGCAGGGTTTCAAATTAAATTGTGTAAACTAAATGGAAACTAATTTGTTGAATAGAGATTTTAAAAATTATTTTAATGAAAATCGATCGCCGGGATTTCAAAGAAATATTGCATGGGCGGCCATATAAATATCTATAGTACCTACTGTAGATATACCCAGTAATGAAGTTTGTAAATTATATAATAATCACAAATATGTATATTATTATTCTTCATGCAGATTATATTTTACACAACTTTGGTAATATTAGCTGTATAGAAAAATTGTATACAAAGGAATTCGTAATTTCCTCTTTAATAGTGTTGCGCCGCTTTTCGCAGATGATGTTATTCTGTACAGAGTAATAAATAAGTTACAAGATTGTGAGCAACTGAAAAATGACCTCGATAATGTTGTGAGATGGACAGTGGGCAATGGTATGATGATAAACGGGGATAAAAGTCAGGTTGTGAGTTTCACAAATAGGAAAAGTCCCCTCAGTTTTAATTACTGCGTTGATGGGGTGAAAGTTCCCTTTGGGGATCATTGTAAATACCTAGGTATTAATATAAGGAAGGATCTTCATTGCGGTAATCACATAAATATGATTGTAAATAAAGGGTACAGATCTCGGCACATGGTTATGAGAGTATTTAGGGGTTGTAGTAAGGATGTAAAGGAGAGAGCATATTTGTCTCTGGTGAGTCCCCAACTAGAGTATGGTTCCAGTGTATGGGACCCTTACCAGGATTACTTGATTCAGTAACTGGAAGAAGTCAGTAGAAAAGCAGTTCGATTTGTTCTGGGCGATTTCCGACAAAAGAGTGGCGTTACAATAATGTTGCAAAGTTTGGGCTGGGAAGACTAGGGAGAAAGGAGACGAGCTGCTCGACTAAGTGGTATGTTCCGAGCTGTCAGTGGAGAGATGGCGTGGGAGGACATCAGTAGACGAATAATTTTGGATGGTGTCTTTAAAAAATAGGAAAGATCACAATATGAAGATAAAGTTGGAATTCAAGAGGACAAATTGGGGCAAATATTCGTTTATAGGAAGGGGAGTTAGGGATTGGAATAACTTACCAAGGGAGATGTTCAATAAATTTCCAATTTCTTTGCAATCATTTAAGAAAAGGCTAGCAAAACAACAGATAGGGAATCTGCCACCTGGGCTACTGCCCTAACTGCAGTTCAGTAGTGTTTGATTGATATATTGTGATCAAGTTATACTGTAGTCTACATAGCCTAGAGTACACCACAGACCCTGACTATCGCTGAACTTTTATACCAGAATTTCTAGAAAAACGTTACTGTGATATCGTGACAGACAAGAATTGAATTGATTTTTTTTTTTTTTTTTACTTTCTTACATGTAATCGCCTGCCTCTTACCCGGAGGCTCCAGGTTCGATTCCCGGCCAGGTCAGGGATTTTTACCTGGGCCTAGTTCGAAGTCCACTCAGCCTACATCATAAGAATTGAGGAGCTATCTGACGGTGAGATGGCGGCCTCGGTCTGGAAAGCCAAGAATAACAGCCGAGAGGATTCGTCGTGCTGACCATACGACACCTCGTAACCTGCAGGCCTTCGGACTGAGCAGCGGTCGCTTGGTAGGCCAAGGCCCTTCAAGGGCTGTATTGCCATTGGCGGGGGGGGGGTTACGCTCATACATGTAATCTGAGATAAATAGGGAAAATGAGGCAAAAATTTGAAATGTCTGGACAAAATTATAATTTTATGCTCCCGATTATTCATGTGCGAATTATCCGTGGTTCCTAAAGTTTAATTAAATAATCAAAACAGAGAAGTAAGAAAAAGTAATTTAGTGAATGATCTTAAGTTTTATCTGATTACAGCAGAAAAAAAGGATTTTAAAAATGTTTAAACAATAAAGCAAACATTGGTAATTATTGAAAAAGTGAATTTTGAACACAGAGGGATGGTTGCTAAGGTGGCAGCATTTTATGGAAATAGAATACAAGTTTGTTCAATTAATATTGGTTTACCTAATAGATCAGGCCCGTGGTGGTGGTGGTGATGATTATTGTTTTAAGAGGAAGTATAACTAGGCAACCATCCTGTACTAACACTAATCAGAGAGAAAAAATTGAAGGGGTCTGGCACTTCGAAAAATGAAGGTATCGGGCAAAGGAAGACTAGGGCCATGAAGGGCGTGAAAATTAAAGACTCCCGAAGACTAGCAACCTAATACCATCTGGTTGGAAAAGAATAAGATTTGACCAAGGCAGGTCGGACAGGATAGATGAAAGTGAGGAGCTTGGCACAAGAAAGTGTAAGCAATGCCAAGACTCAACTAAATACCGCGTGGTCACTAACGCACGCCCCCAAGTTAAGATCTCCGGGGCCCTTTTAGTCACCATTTACGACAGGCAGGGGCTACTATGGGTGTTATTCTACCACCCCACCCTCCACATGGGGAGATCAGGCATGGCCTCGCGACTACGGAGCAAAATAACATTGACTTCATCTTGAAAGAAAATATTCAAGCTTTCTTAAATCGATTACAAATGATAGAGTGAATTAACTCAAAGAAACGATAATTTACATTAAAGTGGCGGTGGTGGTGATTATTGTTTTAAGAGGAGTACAAATACAGTAACACTAATCAGAGGAGACAATCGAAGTAGTCCAAACCTTCGAATAATGAACGAACCGGCTAAGCCTGACATCATCGGGGTCGGAGAGGAACAAGAGATGACTGAGGGAGATCAGATAGGAAAGAATTAAGTGAGGAGATTACCACAAGTAAATGGAATCTATGCCAGACTCAGATGGGACGCCCTCCGGTTACCAACCCAAGCTCCCAAGTTGAGATACAGTTAGGGGATGTTGTGAACGTATTCTAATTCTCCATCTACAAGACGAAAAATATATTAAAGACTCCACTGAGAAAATACTGTATTCACGCAATGTATTGTCGCTTCAAAAAAAATTGTATAGTATGTTCCTTGCATTTAATATGTTATCAGACTCATTTTAAATTATTATAACAATATAATTCACCCCCTATGTTGATACAAACCCTGTGGATATCTGCAGGTTTCCGAGACAAGTATGTCTGCGAGGAACCTATACAAGATCACGCGGTCATTTTGCGTGCCTGTACCTATCAACAAGAATAATAATTTAATGCTATTTTTTTATGTACTGCTAACTACTTTTACGGTTTTCGGAGACGCCGAGGTGGCGGAATTTAGTTCCTCAGGAGTTCTTTTACGTGCCAGTAAATCTACCGACACGAGGCTAACGTATTTGACAGTAGCGGCGCATATCCTACCCCCCCCCCCCCCCGCCTTCCCCGCAATAATTGAAAATGGGCCCCCCGTTTCCTGATAAAGAAGGTTACACGTTTATTTCGTAATACAAGGTTGCATATTTGTACAATGAACAGCAACGACGATATTAATAATAATAAGAAGAAGTTACACCATTTTGTTTTCAAATCCGAAGGAATTAAGATAATACACTTACATGGTACGAACACACACACACACACACACACACAAAAGAAAAGCATATTCCAATTATAGTAACCAAAAACACGCTGGCCATCACAATATTAAGAAATAATCTCGTTCCTAGGATCAACTAATTTACTACTATTTACATCTCAACCGCCCATCGCAAGCCTACGTGGCTACACTGACTGCCAGAGTTATAAGCAGGCTCGAGACTTCAGTATTTAGAGTTTAGATAAGGAGGCTGACCACTGGGTTCTCAGAACTGGCTAATTACTTCAAAAGCCTTGTTCATTGTTGTGAGTGGCAGCAGGGGATGGTTATTACTGGAACAGGCTGGGAAACCCACATACTTAAATAACTACCGTACTCCTATTGACGAAAGAAGCTCTGCACTGCGACGGCCTAAGTTTGGAATAACCCTCTGCAATACACCGCTGGGTTCCGTGGTTCATTCACTCCATGTGAGATTTGTGCTGGACAAAGCAGGGGCGGGACAGGTTTTTCTCCGCGTACTCCGGTTTTTCCCTGTCATCTTTCATTCCAGCAACACTCTCCAATGTCACTTCATTTCATCTGTCAATCATTAATCATTGCCCCAGAGGAGTGCGGCAGGCTTCGGCAGCCGACACAATTCCTATCCTTGCCGCTAGATTCATTCATTCATTCCATTCCTGACCCGGTCAAATGACTGGAAACAGGCTGCGGATTTTCAATACAAATAATACTCTGCTGTGTGCTGTAGCTTTATCAATATGTAAAATCACTCTTCAGCTACTGAATTAAGAAACAGTCATGGGCCCCTCACAAGCCAGCCCCACCCCCCTCCACCACCACCTACACCACCTGCCGCCGCGCGGGGTCTGCGGGGTCCTTATTGCCGCCACTGAGCCAGGACCGAACCTGCCAAGTTCCGGTCAGAAGGTCGTGCCTCAACCATGTGAGCCACTCAATCCGGCTCCTAATAACAATTTAAAGTTAAATAATGCTTAAATTTAAAAATTAGCGGTAGGCTCTCATTACTGTAACGCCCGCAGGGTTTTGACGGCTTCGTGGACTTAATTAGAAATAAAAGACGAATATTATGTGGATAATACATTAATTCAGTAGAATGTGGTACCCGCATGTTTATGACAGGTCATATTTTATTTCTTTATATTCTGTCCATGGAAAATACAAGTTAAGCATGAATTTATCTCCGGTGATTAAAATTATGCAATTTTCACGGCTCATATAGAGTCATATTTTGGCTCTTTTAACGATTTTTGTCATTTCCCGGTAATTTTTCATATTATGGTCATATTTTCCCATGAATTTTCGTGTTTTTGTCATATTTTTATCTTTTATTCCACTTTCGCAGACCTGATTTTCAGTCGGCGGGCCCCGCGGTGTAGGAGTAGCGTGTCTGCCTCTTACCCGGAGGACCCGGGCTCGATATCCGGCCAGGTCAAGGATTTTACCTGCATCTGAGGGCTGGTTCGAGGTCCACTCAGCTACGTGATTGCAATTGAGGAGCTATCTGACGGTGATATGGCGGCCCCGGTCTAGAAAGCCAAGAATAACAGCCGAGAGGATCCGTCGCGCTGACCACACGACACCTCCTAATATGCAGGCCTTCGGGCTGAGCAGCGGTCGCTTGGTAGGCCATGGCCATTCGGGGGCTGTTGCACCATGGCGTTTGGTTTGGTTTTGATTTCAGTCGTCTCAAATACAGATTTTTCACATTTCCTAATTGCTGTTTGTCGTCTGCATACGCAAAAATGTGAATGTCTTCTCTATCTTGCGTTATCCTCAATATTTCCTCGGTTGCTAGAATGAATAGTAGTGGACTCATGGGGTCTCCCTGAAGCACGCCATTTGTTTGCCTGATTGCATGTGAAATGGAAAGGCCGTCCGATACCCTTATAGTGTTGTATTGTAATATTACTTTGATTACTCTTGTCCATACATTTTGTCTTCCTAATACGTTTTCAAGTTTGGATATGATTAGTCCTCTGTCCAGTTGCTCGAAAGCCTTTGTGAAGTCCACAAAGACGGAATAGAACTTTTCTTTCTTTTCAAGTGCTTATTTTATGTTGCTTAATAATAGTTCTACTGCCATTAGTGTCGATCTATTGTTTCTGAATCCGAATTGAGTTTCAGGGAGGATCTCATCAATGGGTTTCTTTACTCGTTACGTTATTAATGTTGTGAGAATTTTAAAGGGAGCGTTTTCTAGTGCAATGCCTCTATAGTTGTTAGGATATTCTGGGTCTCCTTTGCCTTTGAATATAACTTTAATTATGGAGTTCCTCCATTGTTCTGGTATTGTTCCGGTCTCTATGCATTTATTGAATAGCTTGGTCCATATAAGGAGCAATGATTCTATGGATGATTTTACATGCTCACCACAGATCTTGTCTGGGCCTGCAGTTTCCTTGTTCTATTTATTATCTTTCGGACTTCTTTTGCTGTAAATGGTATCCAGTCATGTGGGTTTGTTCTATTGCCATCTTCCGTTCTTCCTTTTTATTCAAAATGCTGATGAAGTGGTCTTTCCAGACAGCCATATTTATGTACTGTATTGGTGGACCTTGTCGTGGGCGAAGTGCAATGTATGGATCATTTTTTGCCTCTTCAGCCAGTTGATGAGCTTTTTTCCTCACTGTATGCTTTTTTCTTTTTCTTTATCAATGCTTTGTACTGTTTTCTTTCAGTCGCATACATTTCTAGTAGGGCAGGGTCTTGGGTGTAACTTGTCTAGCACTTTCTTTCTTTTGATGAAACATTCTTTGTCAAACCACTTTTTACTCACTTTAGCGTTCATGTTGATTGGTTCTGTAGAGCTTAATATCAGATCTTCTATCCGGCTTGTGGCTTCTGACACTTCTTCTGTAACTTTTTTTTTTCTGTAACTTTTCTTAACACCTCGTTAATATGACTACCCCAATGAAGATCATTCCTTATATTACGAATACAATCAATACTGATCTGCATTTAGGGCAGTCGCCCAGGTGGCAGATTCCCTATCTGTTGCTTTCCTAGCCTTTTCCTAAATGATTTCAAAGAAATTGGAAATTTATCGAACATCTCCCTTGGTAAGTTATTCCAGTCCCTAACTCCCCTTCCTATAAATGAATATTTGCCCCAGTTTGTCCTCTTGAACTCCAACTTTATCTTCATTTTCTTCGTTTTCTATTAGTGTTTCTATGCTTTTTACTTTGCAAGGGCTTTCTTTCAGTATATATATGTTTAGTTTCCTAGATATCTTCTGTGTGTTATCTTGATTTTTGTCTCTTGGATGGGAAATGGTGAATTCCATTGGGAGGTGTTTCCGTATGGGAGTCAATTGAGTTCGTCCAGATTGGTCTTATTTTCCCTCTTTTTTGGCCCTTTACAAATAATAGATCTATTGCGCTCTTGCCGTTGATGGATATATATGTTGGAGTCTTGTTATTTGTAAGCAGGAAACCCTGTTCTCCGAGCTTTTCAATGATAAGTATTGCCTTGTAGTTATCAGTGTCTATTCTGCTATTCAAATCTCCTGCTAGTACGGTTGGCTTGCTTCTTTTGCTGGTTTGTATTAGATCACTAAGCTCATCTATTATGTCCAAGGCAGTGTAATATGGTTGGAAGTAAGCAGCTATGATGGTGAGGTTCTTTGTTTCCACAAGTAATGCATTGCTGGCTTGAGTAGTGAAGGTGATCGGTGTCAAGGATGGTTTCACCAGAATGGATATTCCTCCTGAAGGTCTTCCCAGTTCCCCTTTTTTGCCATGAGATGTGTACCATAGAAGTGTGGATGTTGCCAGTTTTCCAAGAGGAAAGTTTCTGTGAATATTACTATGTCGTACTTGCTTATGGTGTTATCTGGTGCTAAGGCCATTGCTCCCTTAATTCCTTCAACGTTCCATAGTAGTCCTGTGTATTCATTATGATTGCTGACTTTTTCTGTTTTGTTGGTTGAGGCAGTTTTACATGCTGTCTTGGAAATTGTCTTTTTGGTTGTCATTTTTTTCTGTGGTATGTATGATGTTCCATTATTGCTCTCTTGGGGTATCTTCGTTGAGTTAATCAAGGATGGCTCCTTCAGTTCTCCGTTGACTCCGAAAGAACCTATAGCGTCTAACTATTACATTTGCTGGCCATAACCTTGGGTCTGATACTGAGTTTATGTATTTAAAGGGGATGCCAACTTTAAATGCTTTATTGAGTCCGCTTTGGGATATTTCCTCACAGGTTATGCTTCCTTCAATCCCGTTTCTGATTAGGAATGTTTTGACTGTCTTCTGTGTGAAATTTGAATTTATCCTTCCCAGGAAGAGCCAGGCAGTCTTTTCGGCTGCACGTAGTTCGTCTTCATGTTGATTCGTACCAATCAGAGCTTCTTGTTGGTTTCTTCTGGGTTGTGTTCTTCCATTCCTTACTTCTCTCCAACCCTCTTTGTTTCTTACCTCTTCTATATTTCTGTTTGAGTGTCGATTGTTATCCAGGTTAATTTTCGTGTTGTTCTGTATTTGAAGTGGAATCGGTGTTTCCTTTTCAGCGATTGCTTCTTCTCTGAGTTCAGAAATTGTGCTATTTGGTTGGGGATGTGGTTATATTTTCCCTTTCTCACTGTCTGGGTCGGTTTTGTATTGTTCCTTTCAGATGGAACATTTATTGCCTATTCTTTTTGTGTTTTATCTAATGTCATGTTCAATTTTTGTTGGATGAAATCAGTCATTTTCTCTACTTCCCTTGATAATTCCTCTATTTTGGGGTTGTTTATCGCTATCCCTTCTATTTTTTGAGTCATGTCTCTCTTGTATTTCATTTCTTCTAATATGGTTTTGCAGTCTCCGCACATCCACATTATATTGCTGTTGGTTTTGCTCAGCATGTCAAATTCTCCTTGTTTAAGTCCTGCACAGTCTTTATGGTACCAGAGCGAGCAAGCTCCATCACATTTTACGGCTGCAGAATTTCCATCAAATTCCTGTTTGAAGGAATCGCATTTCTCTTTCGTCTGAATTTCCGTTTCCTTTGGAGTCATCGCGGTGTATATTCTTTGACTATTGGTCTTTTGACTTCTGAGAATTCCTCTTAGCGAGAAAATCTTGTTTGCTCTCGATTATCGTAAACCGGAATAAAATGGCGGCTTATCGACGTAGCACACGTGATATATTTAACGGTTTCTATTACACAATATTTACACTGTTTTTCCTATAGCTAACACTGTTAGAGATGTTTCTTTTTATGTTAGTATTAACTATTCCACTTTCATAACACAGCACTCGATATATATATTAAAAATACATCACTTCGAAACTTGCATTGTTGTGATGGCAGTTACCTACTCTGCATTTTTTTAGAATTCCCTTGAGTGATACACGCGATTAAGCACAGTTAAAAAAGCACTGTTATAAATTAACACATAGCACTTATCACTCTTAAAACATGCAATAATTTATAACAAACTAGCAAGATACCCGTGCTTCGCTACGGTATTATAATGAAATGTATAATTGAATGCTTAACGTTGTATACATAATCCACCGAAATTCGCGATCTAACTCGTTTTCTGAGAGAATCCGCCAAAATTCGTGATCTCACTCGTTTTCTGAGAGATTACGGCAAGGTTCCTCCCATTTTTCAATCTTTCTTTCCAGCAATCGATTTCGTACTCCCCGGGTTAGGTCCAGGTATTTCACCCGGTCATTTGGGTTCCTAAATCTTTGCCATCTTTTCCTGTAAGCATTTCTTAACATGGATCAAATCCTTGAGGAGATCCGGCGTGGTGTCGTCTTGGGTGCCTTGGCGGTACTGAACCCGCAGCCGGACAGCAATCGTAGGCATTACCCGGCCAGGACCCATTTCCAGCGCGGTCCGCACATTTTGACGACGGTCCAGAACATTATTATTATTATTATTATTATTATTATTATTATTATTATTATTATTATTATTATTATTATTATTATTATTATTATTATTATTATTATTATTGATGGTCTGGGACCCACAGCAAGATTCCAGACCGCTACTTGGCGGTAAATTACATCCTCTACCATTGTCATTGCTGACAATGTGACCAGCACCATCGTCGCGCATAAGCAAGTGCGCGAAATTTCTGGTGACACGAATGATATACTCCCGTGAATTATTGACCTTATTACAGAGGTGAACAATTGCACGGTCAATATCATTCATATCGTATATTTCAATTTTTTTAAATTTTTATTTATATGCCAGGAGAATCTACTGTAATATGACTTTATGTACGTCAAAGGAAAATATGGTTCTTGAAAATTAACCCAGGAAATATAAAAAAATGATCAGTCTATGATCAGAATAAGTACATTATGAAGAGTAAAATCAATTGGTCTCAAATCCTTTTTCACCCCACAGCTGTTAAGTTGATTTACCCCAACCCCAAAAAAAAGAAGGCGTGTTTCCTTATGTTTAAAGGAGATTCCAAATACCAATGTTCACGTTTGTTACCTTCAGTTCTGAGATATAAGTTCCCCGTAAAAAGAATTCACTTTTTTCACTTCCTTTCACAATCCTCCCCCACCCCCACCCCCCACCCCCACCCCAATTAAGTGAATTTCCCGTTAAAAGTAATGGTAAAGGATCTTCTAAATAACAATTATCACGACTCTAACATCTTCAGTTTTTGAGATATGTATCTACATAAAAGGAATTCAACTCTATTTCACTACCGCCCCCCCAAAATGTTTTCACCCATAAACGCTTTTTTCTATGTTTTCAAAGGAGATCCAAATATCATTTTTTACGTCTGTAACAACATTAGTTTTTATTAGATGTAAGTATCCTCATACAATTAATTCAATTATTTTTTCAATTTTTCACCTCCCCCGCCCCCCCCCCCGCCCCCGTTCATTGGATTTTCCGAGAATACATGTTTGTTTAATTTTAAAGTAGATTCTAAATACCAATTTTCACGTCTGCAAAATCTTTCGTTTTTGAGATAATAGTATCCTCACACAAATAATTCAACTAATTTTTCAATTTCCCTCCTCCCTTTAGGTGGACTTCCGAAAACGAAAAATGCGTATTCCTTTATTTTTAAAGGAAATTCCAAATACCAAATTTCACGTCTGTAACATCTTCAGCTTTTGAGATATCAGTATCCTAATTATAAGAATTCAACCCCATTTTCAGTGACTTTTACCCCTCAACCCAAGTGTTTTTTCAGAAAACAAAAATATATGTTTCTTTGTTTTCAATAGAGATAAAGAATACTATTTTCCACTTCGGTAACATGTTAAGTTTTGAAATATACTGCAGAAATGCTCATTTTAAAATTTCATCCCCTTTTTAGTTCCCCTTAATTGGAGTTTCCAGAAACAAATCACCTAAGTTTCTTTACTTTTACAGGAGTTCCAAATACCAATTTTTACGTCTGTAATATTTTACGTTTCTGAGATAAATAGTCTTTCTAAAAATTCACCGCAATTTGTCACTCCTGTTTAACCCCCATTAATTAGATTTCCCATAAACAAAAAAAAAAAAATACGTGTTTCTTTATTTTCAAAGGAGATCCCAAATACCAATTTTCAGGTCTGTAATATCTTCTGTTTCTGAGATACAAGTATCCTCATTTAAGGCATTCAACCACATTTTCACCCTTTTTCACCCCTCCTATTGGGATTTTCCGAAAACAAAAAATATGTGTTTCATCATTTTTAAAGGGGATTCTAAATACCAATTATTACATCTGTACACTTTAATAGTTTTGATATATATATACTCATTTTAAAAATTCACCCCCTTTTCAACCCTCTCATTAATTGGATTTTCCAAAAACAAAAATATGAGCTCCTTTATTTTTAAAGGAGATCCCAAATACCAATTTTCAGGTCCGTAATATCTTCAGTTTCTGAGATATAAGTATCCTCATTAAAGGCATTCAACCCGTTTTTCACCTTTTTCCACCCTTCCTATTGGGATTTTCCGAAAACAAAAAATACGTATTTCTTTATTTTTAAAGAAGATTCTAAGTACCAATTTCTACATGTATAAACTTCGAAAATTTTGAGATAGAGATACACTCATTTTAAAAATTAACCCCCTTTTCACCCCCCATTAATTGTCTTTTCCAAAAACAAAAAAATACATGTTTCTTTATTTTTATAGGAGATCCCAAACACTAATTTTCAGGTCTATAATATCTTCAGTTTCTGAGATATAAGTATCCTATTTAAGGCATTCAACCCCTTTTTCACCCCTTTTCACCCCTCCTATTGGGATTTTCCGAAAATAAAAATGCGTGTTTCTTTATTTTTAACGAAGATTCTAAATACCAATTTTTATATCTGTAAACTTTCAAAATTTTGAGGTATAGATACACTCATTTTAAAATTTACCCCCCTTTTCACCCTCCCATTAATTGGATTTTCAAAAAACAAAAAATACGTGTTTCTTTATTTTTAAAAGAGATCAAAATACCGATTTTCACGTCTGTAATATCTTCAGTTTCTGAGATATAAGTACCGGTATCCAGATTAAAGGCATTCAATTCCTTTTTCACCCTTTTCACCCCTCCTATTGGGATTTTCCGAAAACAAAAAATACGCGTTTCCTTATTTTAAAAGAAGATTCTAAATACCAATTTTTACATATGTAAACGTTTAAAGTTTTGAGATATAATTACACTCATTTTAAAATTTCACCCCCCTTTTCACCCCCTTAGAGACGGAATATCAAAAAATCCTCTCTTAGCGAGAACCTACATCTTAATATGAATGTATCCCCAAAATTTAATTTCTTTATGTCCAGTAGTTTTGGCTCGGCGATGATGAATCAGTCAGTCAGTCAGTCAGTCAGTCAGTCAGTCAGTCAGGACAAGTTATTTCATACATATATAGATGAATCAGGAGAGTAACCTGTACAGAAAGAGACAGAATATTGAGCCTCGAATAATAATTACAATATGTTGTTCTTTATATTGAATGAAATTAAATTTATTTGGTAAAAAAGTATAATTATTTAACGTATTTTCAATATGACCTAATAATACCCTGCGATGCTGAGCGGTCTTTTTCCTGCTACAAGTCAGTGTTGCGTGAAAACAGAATAATTTGCTATTCTACTGTAGTTCTTTCTGATCGCCCATCAAAATGTGACATTTATTTCATTCTGTGCTGAATCGAGAGTTACCTCTGGAATGTGTAATTACATACATTCAAAATATAATAATAAATTGATATTATCACTTATTTATTATCGTTGAATGTTCTAGATTTTAATAGTATATTTTCAATATAATATTAATTTATACAGCGACAAAATTTTGAAGATTTCGTGGTCAAAAATTTTAAAGTCATATTTATTGTCATACTGTAATACAAATTTAGGTCATAAACGCTTGCATATTTCTAACATTTTTGAATCATAAACATCCGGGCCCTGAAATAAATGAAAATGAAATTAAATGGCGTATGGCTTTTAGTGCCGGGAGTGTCCGAGGACAAGTTCGGCTCGCCAGATGCAGGTCTTTTGATTTGACTACCGTAGGCGACCTGCGCGTCATGATGAGGATGAAATGAGGAAGACACATACACGCAGCCCCCATGCCAGCGAAATTAACCAATTATGGTTAAAGTTCCCGACCCTGCCGGGAATCGAACCCGGGACCCCTGTGACCAAAGGCCAGCACGCTAACCATTTAGCCATGGAGCCGGACGTCCGGGCCCTAATAATAACTCTGTGCAGTATGGGTCTGTGATATTTGTTTTATTCTGTCTTCATTCACTTTCCTCGTTTCAACTCTTTCTTTTGCACGTTTTTGCCGAATACTAATCAAATCTTTCTTTTCCATTACCGTATTAAATGTGTTTTTCTATACAACTGACTAAGATGTGTTCACAACGACAGCTAACCTCCAACTGAGCGCACGAAACTATATTTTTTCTGGGGCTCCCGAATTTCGCTCTCCCCGCGTGGCAATCGTCACTATTCTACATTGCCTCCGACATGCTAAGAAGAAAGGGATAGCAGGGAGGAGTGGAAGATGATACTACAGAAGTATCGGCCTGTTTCCATGTCAGACATGCTACCAGGCAGATATTTGTGTTGGCAGGGTGGTGCTGAGGCGTGGTATTAAGCGTCAGGGATAAACCACATAGGCGGAAAAGTAAAGAGCCTACATGTAACAGGGTATGCGTGTGACGTCCCATAGTTTCCCTTATTTGAAGCGCATTTTCATGAAAACTACGTTTAATATTTTCATTTCTTTTACAACAGGAAGCCTCCTCTTTTATCTGTCAATTGAAGAACTCGGCGCAAGAACCAGACAGCTCCACGTTTTGGTCAATTTCTTTTATTTTGCTCTACGCTGTCATGAAAAAGCTCTATATGTCGGTGCAAGAACGGAGCTCCTGGAGCTGTCTGTTTCTTGCAGCGCCTATAGTTTAAATGTTCGACCACTGCAACCGGACCTTTGGTGTAATCGATAAGGAAAAACGAAAGCGAGAGAGAACATGCGAGTCACAAATTCATTGTCTATAATGTAACACGAACGATGATTATGGACTACACAACTCATTTCAAAACCTTCTCCAAAACAAAGATCAGTCCTCGTAAAGGCGCAACGTCGACAGTGCCAAATATAGGTACGTTGAATACAACAGCAATGGACTGTCGTGCAGTGTAAATGCGAGTACCATGCAAAAGGGATGTCCTTGGTTTGGAGAAAGCAGGAGCTACTGGTTATGTAGACCGAAGGTATCCACGAAATGCCACTGTAATATTTGTCCCAAATGGAACATAATATACTTACGGGCCGTAAACAGGACTCCTTTATGTTGTATTCCGCTGCTCGTGCCGTCTTTTGTTTCTTTCTTGAGGTCCAGGGCAGGCACCGATGAATGGGGGTGCTTTGTCTGTGAATTGTCATTAACTTTGTCCATATGACTAGCGCGGGCAGTTCAAACAGCAAAATAGCATGATCCCTGGACCAATAAATATATTACTTTTTCGTTGAAAGGAAAATAGCATGATCCCTGGACCAATAAATACATAATTTAGTGAATGAGTTAGGGCACAATACGAACGAGAAACATTAAGAAAACGACATCTAATTAATTCGAACAACTTCAGTGAGCAAAGACATCACACACGAGAGTGTTAGACAAACAAAACACATACGGAAGCGCTGCGACGTAGCAAAAAAAATAGTTGGAAGGTACAGTAATAAAGTATGTATCCACATTATTCCCTCAAAGTAAAATATTTCGTACTATTTCTCAATTTAACGGAGATTTTACACTTTATTTCAGTAAAATGAATTATTATATTCCATTTAGGACAAATAATACAGTGACATTTCGTGGATACCTTTCGTCTACATAACCGGAGCTACTCTTTCCTTACCAGACGCATCAAGTGTTCTGCACCGCAGTGTCTTAAAAGTCGACGCAAATAAAGCAAAGAATGTTAAAGATATAGCTTGGAAATATGTTCCCCCGCCTGTTCGTGGTTCTACAACCAGATAGCTTCAACTGGGAGTGATGATGCACCCCGTGATGATGTTGGTACTGAATAATGAACCCAATTTCCTTGGTGTATATAAATCTTGTTGCATCGTAACGATATTTACTGTCACACCCGCATCCGTAGCGTGACGGTTAGTGTTATTAGCTGCCGTCCTAGGAGGCCCGGGTTCTATTCCCTGTACTGCCAGAAATTTAAGAATTGAAGGGATTTTTCGGTTAGGGTCGCACAGCTGTGAGCTTGCATTCGGGAGATAGTGAGTTCGAACCCCTCCGTCGGCAGCCCTGAAGATGGTTCTCCTTGATGTGAAAATGGGTAACAATGGAAAATCTTCTTCGGGGCCGCCGACAGTGGGGTCCGAACCCACTATCTCCTAAATTTCTTACAGCGAAGATATTTTTAATGGGAACTTCATCTCCGATTCTTCTTCAGACAAACACTACTTATGGTATTTAAGTTGAATTAAATTCTATATGAGTATTCTAGTTCAGAACGCTCGTCCTCGATATCTTTGAGGCACTTGGTTCTTCAACGATACTGGACTGCTATGTTGATATCTAAAATGTGAATATTGAACACACAGCTGGCATCCAGATAAGTTTAGTTAAAATAGCTCCATTCCAGCCTGGAGGATAAATACCAGTATCGACATTCGTGCAGCTCTCGATTAATGGCCGAGTGTATCAGGTGTCCTGGCCGATACGGACTCCAGGTGGAAATGGCACAACCAGCAGTATTTTTAATAGCCGCGTCATGACTAGGACAGAACAGGACATTGTTATTGGAAGTTGTGTCTTTCTGTGGAGCTAACTCACAGTAATGTTCGCGTATTCTCGACTGTCTCCATGAAGCGGAAAAGAACATTTTTCCATGAAGAGTAACAAAACTCTAATCAATCAATCAATACTGATCTGCATTTAGGGCAGTCGCCCAGGTGGCAGATTCCCTATCTGTTGCTTTCCTAGCCTTTTCCGAAATGATTTCAAAGAAATTGGAAATTTATTGAACATCTCCCTTGGTAAGTTATTCCAATCCCTAACTCCCCTTCCTATAAATGAATATTTGCCCCAGTTTGTCCTCTTGAATTCCAACTTTATCTTCATATTGTGATCTTTCCGACTTTTATAGACGCCATTCAAACCTATTCGTCTACTAATGTCAATCCACGCCATCTCTCCGCTGACAGCTCGGAACATACCACTTAGTCGAGCAGCTCTTCTTCTTTCTCTCAATTCTTCCCAACCCAAACATTGCAACATTTTTGTAACGCTACTCTTTTGTCAGAAATCACCCAGAACAAATCGAGCTGCTTTTCTTTGGATTTTTTCCAGTTCTTGAATCAGGTAATCCTGGTGAGGGTCCCATACTCTGGAACCATACTCTAGTTGGGGTCTTAATGCACTCTCCTTTACGTCCTTACTACAACCCCTAAACACCCTCATAACCATGTGCAGAGATCTGTACCCTTTATTTACAATCCCATTTATGTGATTACCCCAGTGAAGATCTTTCCTTATATTAACACCTAGATACTTACAATGATCCCCAAAAGGAACTTTCACTCCATCAACGCAGTAATTAAAACTGAGAGGACTTTTCCTATTTGTGAAACTCACAACCTGACTTTTAACCCCGTTTATCAACATACCATTGCCTGCTGTCCATCTCACAATATTTTCGAGGTCACGTTGCAGTTGCTCACAATATTGTAACTTATTTATCACTCTATAGAGAATAACATCATCCGCAAAAAGCCTTACCTCCGATTCCACTCCTTTACTCATTTTTGAACATGGAAGTATTTTTCCAACTTCTTTATGTCTTTTCTCAATGCAAATGTAAGTATTTCTGCTGAAGTCCCAAACATTCGAGTTCATAGGGAGCAGAACAATGATGGAAGTGAACTTGCGCTCGAAGAGATGGAAAGGATAATAAATAAACTAGACTGTCGTAAAGCAACCTGAATATATGAAATTAAGCCAGAAATGAATAAATATATCAGGAAGGCGGAGATCAAATGGCTTCATGGAGGAATAACCATGGAATGTGGACAGTAGCAATTATTCCATATTGGATGTGAGGATCATGCTACACTCCAAAATTTATGTGTATAAAATGTTATCATTCATTGCCGTAATTGAAAACTAAATGCAAATCACAATTAACAGCGTTATTGAAAGGCATGTTTTATTTTGAGCAGGTTGGCATTGGATGTGACGATGATTTCGCTTCATCTTAAAATGTCTTTGAATCCGCATGGTTGTAGGTGACGTCAGTGC
Organism: Anabrus simplex; assembly: GCF_040414725.1. Classification (NCBI taxonomy): domain Eukaryota; kingdom Metazoa; phylum Arthropoda; class Insecta; order Orthoptera; family Tettigoniidae; genus Anabrus; species Anabrus simplex. The sequence continues at coordinate 36,760,421 of NC_090265.1, read as the reverse complement.
AGCGGGAGTGAGGCGGCGTTTAGAGAACTGTGTTCAAAACATTGGATAGAGTGGACGTGATCGTTCGTTCGACAGACACGGAGCGTGTACTGAATTAGTGCGTCGTAAAATGTCTTGTAATGCGTGTACATCAAAATGTGAAAATCCAGTAAGTGAACCATGTGATTGTGTAATCGGAGGACTAATGAAAAAACGTTCAATTAAGTTAAGGGCCCCGTGGTGACGAACCCACGGTCCCAAGTTAAGAGCCACGGGGACCACTTTTAGTCACCTCTTAAGACAGGCGAGCGATTCCGTGAATGATTTTTTTTGTTTTGTTTTTTTGTTTTTTTTGCTATTTGCTTTACGTCGCACCGACACAGATAGGTCTTATGGCGACAATGGGGCAGAAAAGGCCTAGGAATGGGAGGGAAGCGGCTGTGGCCTTAATTAATTTGCCTGGTGTGAAAATGGGAAATCACGAAAACCATCTTCAGGGCTGCCGACAGTGGTATTCGAACCCACTATCTCCCGGATGCGAGCTGACAGCCGCGCGCCCCTAACCACACGGCCAACTCGCCCCGTGTGAGTGTTATTCTACCACCACCCCCCCCCCACACACACACACCCGGGGGGATTGCCTTCGTATACCAATGAAACAAGTGCTTGTACAGGAATAGTGATTATGTTATGTGATTTTACGCAACAGTGCCTGCTACTGTGTATTCTTATATTTACCTGTAAAATAAAGTTTCTCTGTGCTTTATCTTGTTACCTTATTTCTTGAAGCGCCTTTGTAGCAAGTCTACCGCTAAATGTAAGCTGTGAGCGGATGAGAAAGACTCTTCCCAAATTGCACGCTACATGCCGCGAGCATTCAGCGCGAAGGATAATGTGCAGCCGACAATAAAAGGCTGAAAACCACTCTCTTGTATTTACGAAATGGTTTCTTCGCATCTTCCTGAACTTGACTTTGAGATAAGAAAGAAAGTCTTATTCCTTCAAAGACCCTTCAATTGCTGGATATTTTAGGAGAATCTGAAGTGCCAGAATTTCGTCCCTCATGAGTTCTTCAACATTCCGAAAGCCAATCTCACGGAGCTGTCAATTTTATACACACTCCCTTATTCAAAATGACTAACAATTTTGCTGTTTCAAAACCAAGAAATCCCAATTACAGACGAAGAGGTACAGAACGGTTGTGTTTGAACATGTGCCTGTAAACTGTTTGAAAGGTTCATCTTGAATAGAATTGCTTTTAAATTGCTTGAGGTAATTCCTATCGAACAAGCAGGCTTCAAACCACAACAAAGTTGTATCGATCAATACTGACATTAATAACTTACAGCATTCATAAACCTCAGGACAGCTTATGACACTTTATGAAGACAAAGTGTTATCTATAAAGTTTATTTTATTTTTTTACAATTTGTTTTACGTCGCACCGACAGAGATATGTCTAATGGCAACGATGGGATTGGAAAGGCCTGGGAGTAGAAAAGAAGCGACTGCGGCCTTACTTAATTAAGGTGCAACCAAAACATTTACCTGGTGTGAAAATGTGAAACAACGGAAAACCCTCTTCAGAGCTGCCGATAGTGGGGTTCGAACCCACTAACTCCCCGATGCAACCTCACAGATGCGCGCTCCTAACCGCACGGCCAACTCGCCCGGCGTATATACAAAGTAATACCATGCAAGACCTTGCCTCGTCTTTAGTGATTGGTAGCTCGTGAATGAGTCGTTCGAAATGAACGCCTCATTCCTATGAAGTGTGAATTAACCACTCAATTTCTATGAACACTTCACACTTCATAACTTTCACAACTCATTCGATCCGTCTGTCTCTCGCTCACTAGCTCTCTTCCCCGTCACACTATCTGTTTCATTCATTACCATTTCACTCCCAGGCCCATCATACCTCTCACCGTGTTCTAACGCGCATTTCCTTCTTTATATGAGACAGGCTTCTCCGTTTATAATAATAATAATAATAATAATAATAATAATAATAATGATGAGAGAGCAGCTTGTAAACGTAAAAAGAAGGCTTATCAGAAATGGCTCCAAACAAGGGCCGAGGCAGACAGGGATATGTACGTAGATGAAAGAAACAGAGCGAAACAAATAGTTGTTGAATCCAAAAAGAAGTCGTGGGAAGATTTTCGTAATAAACTGGAAAGGCTAGGCAGAGCAGCAGGGAAACCTTTCTGAACAGTAATAAAGAATCTTAGGAAAGGAGGGGGAAAAGGAAATGAACGGTGTTTTGGGTATTTCAAGTGAACTCATAAAAGATCCCAGGGAATCACTGGACAGGTGGAGGGGTAAGGTAAGGGTTATTCTGCCCGAAGGCAGGTCCGAACCTCTGCAGAGGTGTTCCTGAGCCGGAGTTTACGTGCGGTAGGGTGGCCAGTTCCTTTCCGCTCCTCCATTCCCTTACCCCCAACCAACTCCTGACCACGCCCAATTTTGCTTAACTTCGGAGATCTCACGGGATCTGGTGTTTCAACACGGCTACGGCCGTTGGCAGGTGGAGGGAATATTTCGAAAATCTTCTCGACGGAAAAGGAAATCTTCCTGGTGGTGTCGCGAACAGCCAAGCTCATGGGGAGGAGGAAAATGATGTTGGTGAAATTACGCTTGAGGAAGTGGAAAGGATGGTAAATACGTAAACTCCATTGTCATAAAGCAGCAGGAATAGATGAAATAAGACCTGAAATGGTGAAGTATAGTGGGAAGGCAGGGATGAAATGGCTTCATAGAGTAGTAAGATTAGCATAGAGTGTTGGTAAGGTACCTTCAGATTAGACAAAAGCAGTAATTGCACCTATCTAATAAGCAAGGGAACAGGAAGGAATACAACAACTATCGAGGTATCTCACTGATTAGTATACCAAGCAAAGTATTCACTGGCATCTTGGAAGGGAGGGTGCGATCAGTAGTTGAGAGGAAGTTGGATGAAAACCAGTGTGTCTTTAGACCACAGAGGGGCTGTCAGGATCAGATTTTCAGTTTTTTTTAATTTCGTGTGGCTATTTCTAGCCGAGTACAGCCCTTGTAAGGCAGACCCTCCGATGAGGATGGGCGGCAACGGCCATGTGTAGGTAACTGCGTGTTATTGTGGTGGAGGATGGTGTTGTGTGTGGTGTGTGAGTTGCAGGGATGTTGGGGACAGCACAAACACCCAGCCCCAGGGCCATTGGAATTAACCAATGAAGGTTAAAATCCCCGACCCAGCCGGGAATCGAACCCGGGACCCTCCGAACCGAAGGCCAGTACGCTGACCATTCAGCCAACGAGTAGATTTTCAGTATGCGCCAGGTTATTGAAAAATTTTACTAGAGGAATAGACAGTTGTGTTTATGATTCGTAGATCTAGGGTACCAAGGGAAAAGATGTTCGCTATGCTGGGGGACTATGGGATTAAGGGTTTTAAAAAAAGCAAAGTCATCTCCGTACAGGCCATGAAGGCCCTTGGAGGGGGGGAAGGTAAAGGCTTCCACTATCCGTAACCTCGGTACTTGATGGAGTTGAGTGGTTAGCTCTATGCCCGGCCGCCTTTGCCCCCCAAGAATTAACCTGGTACTAATTTTTGGTGATCCTCCGGAAGTGGAAATCCCGTTTCTTAAATTTTACGACTTCCTGGCGGGGATTCGAACCCACGTCTTTCCGGGCGAACCGAGCACGCCTTTACCGCCTCGGCCAGGCAGCCCCTTGGAATTAAGGGTAGATTATTAAAATCATTCAAAGACATTTATGTTGACAAATGGGCTGCAGTGAGAATTGATGGCAGAATGAGTTCTTGGTTCAGGGTACTTACAGGGGTTAGACAAGGCTGTAATCTTTCACCTTTGTTGTTCGTAGTGTACATGGATCATCTGCTGAAAGGTATAAAGTGGCAACGGGGGATTCAGTTAGGTGGAAACGTAGTAAGCAGTCTGGCCAATGCTGATGACTTGGTCTTAATGGCAGACTGTGCCGAAAGCCTGCAGTCTAATATCTTGAAACTTGAAAATAGGTGCAATGAGTATGGTATGAAAATTAGCCTCTTGAAGAATAAATTGATGTCAGTAGGTAAGAAATTCAACAGAATTGAATGTCAGATTGGTGATACAAAACTGTAACAGGTCGATAATTTCAAGTATTTAGGTTGTGTGTTCTCCCAGGATGGTAATATAATAACTGAGATTGAATCAAGGTGTAGTAAAGCTAATGCAGTGAGCTCGCAGTTGCGATCAACAGTGGTCTGTAAAAAGGAAGTCAGCTCCCAGTCGAAACTATCTTTACATCGGTCTGTTTTCAGACCAACTTTGAGTTACGGGAGCGAAAGCTGGGTGGACTCAGGATATCTTATTCATAAGTTAGAAGTAACAGACAAGAAAGCGGCGAGAATGGTTGCTGGTACAAACAGGTGGGAACAATGGCAGAAAGGTACTAGGAATGAGGAGATAAAGTCTAAGTTAGGAATGAACTCGATGAATGAAGCTGTACGCATAAACCAGCTTCGGTGGTGGGGTCATGTGAGGCGAAAGGAGGGGATAGATTACCTAGGAGAATAATGGACTGTGGTATGCAGGGTAAGAGAAGTAGAGGAAGACCTAGACGACGATGGTTAGATTCAGTTTCTAATTTTAAGGTAAGAGGTCCTCAGCACTAGTTGCAATAGGGGATTGTGGCGACGTTTAGCAAATTCATAGAGGCTTGCAGACTGAACACTGAAAGGAATAACGGTCTATAATGATTATGTATGTAATAATAATAATAATAATAATAATAATAATAATAATAAAATAATGTCCACCTCTGTGGTGTAGTTGTTAGTGTAATTAGCTGCCACCCTCAAAGGCCCGGGTTCGATTCCCGGCTCTGTCACGAAATTTGTAAAGTGGTACGAGGGCTGGAACGGGGTCCACTCAGCCTCCGGAGGTCAACTGAGTAGAGGAGGGTTCGATTTCTTCCTCAACCATCCTGGAAGTGGTTTTCCGTGATTTCCGACTTCTCCTCCAGGCAAATGCCGAGATGGTACCTAACTTAATGCCACGGCCGTTTCCTTCCCTCTTCCTTGCCTATCCCTTCCAAACTTCCCATCCCCCCGCCAGGCCGCTGTTCAGTATAGCAGGTGAGGCCGCCTGGGCGAGGTACTGGTCATCCTCCCCAGTTGTATCCCCCGACCCAGAGTCTGAAGCTCCAGGACACTGACCTTGAGGTGATAGAGTTGAGATCTATCGCTACGTCCGAGGGAAAAACCGACCCTGGAGGGTAAGCAGATTAAGAAGAAGAAGATACCTTGTCCTTATCAACCATTATGTCCATCATCTAGGTGTTGTTGGGTGTCCATAATTACATAGCTCTGCCATCTGTTGCTAATACTACGAAGTATTATGAAGCTTTATTGAGTGAACGAAGTCGCTGCTGAATGACAGCGAACATGTTCGTCAAGCTTCATTACTTCATTTGAACGATCACAGTAAAGAGTGTGAATGAGTGAAGTACGGTAGTTCATACGAATGAACTGGTTCGACCCATCGCCACTCGTCTTGTAAATAACATGCTGAGTAACAAAATGTTTCAAGTCACCCCAAGGAACTAAAAGATTTCTTGAAGGTTCAGTACTTCTTTCACTCCTGTTTTGCTTATATGTAGCAGATTTCGCTCCCAAGTTCTAGAAAATTAGGCTATGCTGATTATTGGGCAGCAGCTACTCAAGAAGCGTGTTTTGAGAGGACAAAATAATCGCTTACGAATGTATGTTGAGTACTCAGCCCGAAGGCTGGTTTGACCCTCAACAGCTCTGTCATCAGCTGTTTAGGAGTCACTGAAGAGGCATGTTTGGGAAGCGGGGAGTGAGGTAGCTTCGCATTGTTTTCCTCACTGAGCCGGCATTTGGTATTACGTATTAGTTTTCCAAGCCCACTGAAATGTAAGCACCAAACGACCCTATAGGTGACACTTTGCGCACCATTCATAACAGGGACTGGCTGCATAAGGAATGGCATTACAAGCATCGCTCACAGGCCTACCTCAGTCACTTTCGTGATGTCAAGGCCAAAGATGAGAAAATATTTCTGGAAGTGGAGACCTTAACTTGGCATGAGTTAAACCGAAGTTCCCGGTTTTCAATTGAACAATGGAATGGATATGATAGATACTGTAGTCTAGTTCGATAACACTCTCCTTTAACACAACAACACCCCGAGTATTTTGGTGTAACACTTGAAAGAATATCGACATTCAATGAACACCTGTGAAAGACTGCTACCGAACTCAAGACAGGGAATAATATCCTCCGGAAGCCCTGTGGGACCAGTTGAAGCTCCAATGCTCGCTATTGACGTACTCAGGACTTTTCATAATGTAGATCATGGAGACTGCTGACGAAAATGAGGACTATAGGACTAGACAAAAGAGTGGTTGAATGGGTGGCTAGAAAATAGAACTCAGACAATTAGTGTAGGTAAAGAATCATTTGATTCTATAACGATTAAGAGGAAGATCCCGCAGGGCAGTATTATAGGACCTTTGTGTTTTCTTATTTCGTCCTCTTCTTCTTCTTTATCTGTTTAACCTCCAGGGTCGGTTTTTCCCTCGGACTCAGCGAGGGATTCCACCTCTACCGCCTCAAGGGCAGTGTCCTGGAGCTTCAGACTCTGAGTCGTGGGATACAATTGGGAAGGATGACCAGTACCTCGCCCAGGCGGCCTCACCTGCTATGCTGAACAGGGGCCTTGCGGGAGGATGGGAAGACTGGAAGGGATAGACAAGGAAGAGGGAAGGAAGCGGCCGTGGCCTTAAGTTAGGTACCATCTCGGCATTTTCCTGGAGGAGAAGTGGAAAACCACGTCCAGGATGTCTGAGGTGGGAATCGAACCTACCTCTACTCAGTTGACCCCCCAAGGCTGAGTTGACCCCGTTCCAGCCCTCGTACCACTTTTCAGATTTCGTCTTACTAATATAAGTTGCATACAGTACAAGTATCGTGACATAACCTCACATGTTTTGTAACACAAGACAGACCATACAAATAACAAATGATACGGCCACGATTTATACCAAATGAAGTCCGTACAAAACTACATAAATGATAATAATAATAATAATAATAATAATAATAATAATAATAATAATAACACGTACTAAACGAGCTCTATATTTCCACTATTTACCCATGGGTTTAGAGAATTGTTTCCAAGTTAAACTAGTCAATTACACTTGCATCAGTGTTAAATCGTGACCTCCAATCCGGAACTCGTTGGTATGTCACGAAATGTGGTGTGTTAATGATATTGCTTTGCAGCGCCGAGGAATGGACCCTGCTTTCGTTAGTGAACCGACTGGAAGCTTTTGAGATGAGGATGTATCATACAATGTTCAGACTCCATGGCAACCAACGAGGAAGCACTCTGTCGTGCGGGGATATCATTTAAAGTCTTAACCCTTGCAAAATAGCAGCCTATTTCGGTCACATTTTCCGAAGTAACAATAGAGTTTGATACAACACGAGAATAAGAAATGTATCACAGGAACAATCTGATTATCAGGGCTAGAATTTATGTGCAATAAAAATGGCTAAATATGCACATACATATGCGCTATAAAAGTCAAAATATGGAGTAAATGATAGACTAAAACATTCATAAAAATAATACAAAATAATGTAAAAAATATACACTCATGTTCGTAGAAACCAGAACACCTTGAAAGACTAGCGATAGAAAGTTCATATTCACAGGACATGTTCATTAATATGTTCTGCAGAAACAAGTAGCATTTCAGTCACCTAGGTTCAGCATGTGTCCTGTTACCTAGTAGGGACTGGGTCCTTCATGGGCACTGATAACTTGTCCCATGCGTGATGGCATCGACGGGTATAAGGCCCGACTTGTGTCCTGGGGTATAGCCATCCATCTTGCATTCACCTGGTTCCACAGTTCATCTCTGGTGGTTGGCATTGGGTCACAGCGCCGCACACGTCGTTTCACCATATCCCACACATTTCCGATTGGCGACAAGTCCGGTGATCGGGAGGGCCAGGGCAACAGTCTGACATCCTGTGACAACAAGAAGGCACGTGTTCGTGCAGCAACATGTGGTCGCGCATTGTCCTGCTGAGATATGGCGTCTGGGGTGTCGTACAGAAAGGATATGGCTACCGGTCGAGGGATGTCATTCACGTAGGTCAAACTGGACACAGTGCCCTGGACACGAACCAGCTGTGATTTGTGGTTGTACCTAATAGCACCCCACAAAGGACTTGAGTTGGCGCTGTATGTCTTGTGCGAATGTAGTCAATGTGATGCCCCTCTCCCTCTCTGCGGCGAACCAAAATGTGGCATCATTTTCAAACAAATAGAACATGAATTCGTCCGAAAATACTATCTACTGTCATTCCTGTCCCCAGTGACGTCATTCCATACACCATTGCAGTCTAGCATGTTTATGCACATTAATCAAAGGTAGGCGGAGAAGTGGACGATGCGCCGGTAACCCAGACCGTAATAAATGGCGATGGACTGTCACTCCTGATAGTTACGATAATTATGTTACACTGTTCCAGCCAGAGCCGAGGAGGACGCACGTCTGTCCTGCAATGCCATTCGGATGAGGTGTCGTTCTCGGGGAGTGGACCCACCTCGTCGTGTTATACGGCCCTTCTGTGAACCATTCTGCACACACCCGATGCATTGCCGTCATACTGTATTTCGTCCTACATGAGCAGCAATTTCCCGGATGGATGCATCACGTTCTCTCATACCAATAACACGCCCTCTTTCAAACTCATTCATTTGACGGTACGGTTCTCGCATACGTCTGCGAGGCATTCTGCACGTCTGCTCAAGTCACAGTGATCCATTACCTTCGGTTTATAGCGACAACGGGAGCCGCAGGCACATTTTACCAATCAGTGGTGATGCGCCGAGATATCGATGTGGACCTTGAACCTGAGGGCCGACATGGTTCAAATGCTAATCTTTTCTTCAAAACATACTAATGCGCATGTCCTGTGGATATGAGCTTCCTATCTCTAGTCCTTCAAGGCGTTCTGGTTTTTATGAACAGGAGTGTACAGTATTTACAGTACGAAATTTTCAAATTTCTAAAAAGTAAAAGTTAAATATTTATTCCCTATACATAAAAGCTGTAGTGCAAGAATATAACCATCTTGATACGTGTATTAAAATAATTGGGACTTTCTTTTGCACAAATTGCTTCATCCTGTTGTCACCGCGGATTGAGTAGCAAGACCAAAGCCAGCAAGAAGGAAACGGATATGCGTAGAGATAATCTTGCTTTCCATATTTCATACAAATATCCGAACCCAGTTATAAAACAACCATGCTTGTAAAATACGTTTTAATGATTTTCTCACAAGATCAATTTTGAAACCATGAAATATTTTGTAAAATCTGAGTCATTTAATTTATTTATAACTGTTAGGTTTGTGCCCGTTCGCATCTCGAAGACCAACTACAAAATGGCGGCGTAGGAAGGTATGGCCCATGCGATCTACTAAGGCAATGAACTTCATATTAATGCAACGTATAGGAGGCTATGTACGTCATGGAAGGGATTAATTTTCGAAGACACAGCAGAACAGTAGAGGCTCATTTTGAATTGTTTAAAAAAATATAGCAGCGAGAGGATTGTTTAAGAAAAAAACTCAAGAAGTCACTTTCGCAGAAGCAAGACGCAGAAACGAGCGGAGCTACGTATTTGAAGAATATTCTTAGCTACTGAAGAGAATATTAGCTATTTATAATCGGCGATAGCATACGATTAAATTATTCACCGGTGTACGCTAACAAAAGAGAAAAAAAATATAAATAAATAATTTCTGGTGATATATGACTGACTTGGATTAGTAAGGAGCTACTCTACGATCGAAGGAATAGGAAATCACCATTTTACAATATTGATAACGTGAAACGAGAAGATTGTAACTACCGTAGCAGTAAACCTAATAACAATTTACGGAGAAACTTATCAGAGCAAAGAAAAACTTCGACGATTATTATAAATAATAGAAATATGGAATCTATCATCACTAATTATTGCGCATATGGAAATCTCTTCGTTGTATACAGATTTAAAATGATGACTGTCTGCTAAATTAACAAGATGGACTGAACTGGGGATATGTACCGTCGAGCCAGATGACCAGCTGTGGATGATCGGACCGGCCAACCAGTGGACATGATGACGTGGATGAGGACCGGCCAGCCAAAAGACCGGACGATAAGGAGTGGACCGGCAACCCATGTGACCAGCTGATGACCATGAACGTGCAATCCAACCAGAGATCCAGATCCGATCTGAGGGTCTAGCTGCAACCGAAGGATGGAGCAACCACCAGACCAAATGTAGCAACTGACGAGCTAAGTCCATACATTTTTTTTAGTAGAGTAGTTTCTTGTAATCTGCACCCTCAATCTAACTTGGCATGTGCTGAATATTTTGGTGATATATTTGAAGTAATTAAGAACGCGTGTGTAAAATAAAGTGAAGTGTGAGATATCTAAGGTTTTAAGATAAGATGGAAGTGAAGAATTAGAATGCTAATATGACATATACAGGTTACCGCACTTGCATACTTACAGTGGAAACTAGTTTGGATAAAAGATGGAAGTATTACTTGTGAAGACCTAGTAGCAATGAGTCTAGTTTACTAGTGAAATTTCGATTAATCTCGCTTACCTGAATATAGATTACGTCACGAAGTACCTGCGCGATACGATGATTATTGTCAAATTAAGTATTCCTTTCTTCATAGAAAGAGGGCATTGAACTCGTTCTACTGTTGTTGAGATAAAGGTTATTAACTACGTGTTTTACAAGGCAATTCTAGAATATTTAGCATATAGTTTTGGGAGTAGTAGCTATATGCATACGGCTGTATGAAAGCCGGTGTTATGTTAAAGTGTCTTGGGAATAGTGTTGAAATGTGATTATTTATTGGAGTATATTGATGAATAGTTAATGTATAGAGGTTTGTTTATGTTCTACGCGAAGTGTAAGAATTGCTAATCGACGAGATAACGTTATATTAGTATTACAAGGTGAGTTTCTGTGCCATATTTAAAAAAATATGACAAGGAGAGAACATCGCGCAGATGACCATTTTAAGGTAAGATAGATATTTATTACGGTAGAATTGTGTATCGTGACAGTTATATTTATGTCTGACATTGGTAAATAACAGGTACTGCGAATAAGTGAGTGCTCTAATATACGGTTCAATAGACTCATGACTTAGTATACACCTAATATTTCGTGATGCGGTGACGTTACAGGATAATACGTAATAATTTCATTCTATACTATCCATACAGGTTGAGTAGCACGTATACATATGAAATATTGAGAAAGAGCATGAATGCTAGAGCACATTGAGCCATTAATAGAGGAGTGTGTGGATTGGAAACTACTTGAATAGTTAGTTAGATGTTTATTTCTTTTCATGCAATAATGATTTCAATTCGAGTGTTTTAAATATGAGGAATATTATAATGGTTAGTTAGGAGCCATATGTCGTAGGCTTTAGGGGGGTATTGTCTTAGCCCGTAAGTTGTTACTTGTGCGTACTCGGAATATGTGACCAAATAATCAGAGTGCAGATCTATGAATGGTTATAATTTATGAATGGAAAGTTGGAGAACACTTTTACAATTTAATACTCACACAAGAGTATATTTGGGAAGTAATTACGTGGAAATATGAGCATATTTGCGTTTACAATCTAACTTTTTCCCATGTAATTTTATTACGTTTTCAAGTTAACAAATCATCCATTTTACCTCAGCATGACGACTTATATGTTGTGAGGATAATTTTAATAATTAACGGGTCAGTATTCGCAATGTGTATTTTTATTTGATTCCATGATTGCTCAGTGATCTCGAATATAATTGGTGAAATTGAAATACTTTTCGGAACATGGCTACGAATATGGAGATATGTATTAATATGAATTTGAACATTAATTATGAGACAATGTAAACATTTTTTTAAGCTTTAATTAATTTATTTTATTTGAGCCAGCGCTGACTCTAGTCTTTCAAATGATTAATTAATACTCAATCAATACTACCCAGATTTCATTTTATCTAACATCGAACATTATTTTAGTCAATAAATAATCTTATATTTTTCCTTTAGTAAGTGACTGTGTTTAATTTTCTGTTTGGGTAACGACTAGTTATAAGTTAGTTGATAAGTTTTGCAGATATAATTAATTGAATAGTTCTACTAGCGGAAAGAGATTTTTTTTTTGAAGTTATCGGTCACAGGTATGCACTTGTGCGTGTAGATACTCCCGTGGTGCGTATTCCAGCGGACAAATTCTCATTCGAAACCACGTAAAATAACTATATATAAAATCACAGATTTTATGAGCGGAAAACGGAATACCCTGAGAAGAAATCAAGAGCTACCGGGATAACTTGACACTGACCGCTGCATGAGCGGGTGGAAGTTATAAATGGCTGCCCAATCGTGGGGCCCGATTTAAGAGAAAGACACCGCGGGAAAGTTATAAATGGCGCACCAATCGTGGAGCAATTAATGAGAAAGGTACTGGAATTAGTCGCCAATAGAAGTTGAAAATGTCGTACTAATGTGGGACGATTTAAGAGAAAGACACCGCGGGAAAGTTAAAAATAGTTGCCCAATCGTGAAACAATTAATGAGAAAGTCACCGCGGGAACGTCAAATAAAGGGAGAATGGTATTGGAAACGGTCTTCAAGGTGAAACAAGTTAAATGTCGCATTAATGGCTGGCGACTGAAGAGAAAGACATCGCGGGAGAGTAAGAAATTGTCCGATAACTCACACTACTTAATCGGCAGTCCTGTGCTGAAGCTCGAAATGTAGGTATCGGGCATAGAAAAAGAGTTACCAATGTATTGAGTATTTTATTTAATTATTATCACATTGTAGCACCTGTGAAGAATATTGATATGGAATTATTGTTGTTTATTAGATGATTGCTTTTCTTTAACAACAGTAAGATAGGATAAGGTGATTGTAAGTTAATATGAAATGAAACTTAGTTGATTTTAACCATGGTAAAGGCGGATGGCCATACATATAAATATTGGATGCCGCATAGCGGAATTTTAATTTCTTTATTTCGTAACATGTTCCGAAAGGAGATCGAAATCATAGATCTGAACTCATGGTCTGGTTGTTGATGGTCTATCTGGTGGGATGGTGCCGATCTCCAGGAAGGTCCATCTATATTATCATTCAGTGAATTGAAAACTTGACACTAGTGCATAAAGTGCAAACTTTGAACTGTTTTGAAAACCTAGTAGACTAAGTTGTTGTGGTGTGTGTGATATTATATGTGATATTCTATTAATTTAGAGGATTGTTAGGCAAATTAGAGAAATTTTTAACAAAATAGAGAAATTATTAGGAATTTTGAGAGATTTTAACGAATATATTGAACTCGACATAAAAATGGCAACACAGGGTAGAGTACAGACAAGAAGGGAACAGGAAGAGGAAATGAGAAGAGCACAAGAGAAACAAGGAGCTCCATTATGGTTTCTCGAATATTTGAAACAACAAGAAGAAGAAAGACAGAAAGAGAAACAGGAGCGTGAAGAGAAAGAGAGGAAGCTGGAAGAAGAAAAACAGAAGGAGAAACAGGAGCGTGAAGAAAAAGAGAGGAAGCTGGAAGAAGAAAGACAGAAGGAGAAACAGGAGCGTGAAGAGAAAGAGAGGAAGCTGGAAGAAGAGAAGGAAAGAAGACGGACGGAAAAGGAACGAAAACAACAAGAATTGTTTAGAGAATTTCAAAAGGAACAAGAAAAGAAACAAGAAGAATGGCAACAAGAACAACGCAAAGAAAGAAAGCAAGAACATTATGAGTTGATGCAAGAGTTGCACAAGAAACAAGAAGAATGGCAACAGAAACAGAGAGAATCTTTAGAAGAATTCGTTAGGAAAATAGAAGATGAACACAAAGGGATGATCGACGAGTTACGCAAGAAACAAGAAGAAGCGACTGAAGAAACAGCGAAAACACGGTCGGAAGTATATGAAGTTAAGAACGAAATCCAAAACATGCAGACGAGGTTAACAGAAACCATGGAAAATAGAAACAGAGAGATGCACGAGGAAATAAATAAAATAAATGAAATGGTAACAGAGAGTCAGGAAACGATCCGAAAATTGGAAGAAGAGAAAATAAATGATATAACGACTGGCATGCAAGGATTAAATCTAAGGCAACAAGACTTAGATGAGAAATATGACCAAGCTGCGAGCAAAGTAGCACAGAAAATAGATGAATTGAAACAGAAGATAGAAGATAACAAGGTGGAATCGGAACGAAAAATCGAGAAGGCAGAAGAGGAGATGAAACAGATTAGAAGAGAAATACAGGATATGAAGGTGGAATCACACACGGTGAAATCTATGGCCTCAAGCTCTAGCGATAGGCAAAGAGCAATAGAAGTACAGATTAATGAGAGAGAGAACACGCCTTCAGGGATAAGCGACCCAACTAGAAGAGATATAGAAATATTAAACGGTAGTAACCAGAGTGAGGGAAGCACGATAATTAATATCATTAAAAATTACGACGACCGCCCGAAACATTTCGATGGTTCGGCTAAGACCTCACCGAAGCAATTCCTTAGGGACATCGAGGAATATTTTAAAGAAGGAAAGATTCAGGAGGAAAAGAAATTGCGAATTATTGAAAAACATCTGGACGGGAATCCAAACATTTGGTTCCAGGCTTTCAAGTACACATTCCACAACTATGATGAGTTTAAAGTAGCTTTCCTGAGGAAGTTCTGGGATCCTGAGATCCAGCAACAGCTAAGATTAGAGCTGTACTCGAGGAAATTTTCGACTGCAGGCCAAACTCGCTACAGCGATTTCTTCTCCTTTCAGTTTCATCGTTTTCAGGACTTAGATTCTCCACCTAGCGAACTGGAGGCGATTAAAACTATTCAGAGGCAATTACCACTTGAAATACAGAGATTACTAGCGGCCTCTGACATCAAACTGCTATTGACATGGAGAGACGATTAAGACAGATCGACCTAACGTCATCGTGCTTAATAGAGAGGAACCCCAGAAATCTTAGACAAATAGAAGCAATTAATACGATTAGTCCAGAAATCACCAACCACGGACTAGATAAGGGTGATGAGATTAGGGTAGAAGATTGTATCAGAGCCCAAAATAAAGAACCGAGGAAATGTTATTGCCAGTACAGTGGACAACAGCACGGAAGATGTGGGCAAATTGGAAATCGAAATAGTTTCCAGTATAGGAATAATACTCGATATGGGAACAATAGAAGTCGACCATATCAGAGGAACAGGAGGCGATACGATGAGAGGAGAAGACCTGCCCAATATAGCCAAAATGAAGAGAACAGGCGATATCTCCAAGAACTAAGGGAACAGAGACAAAATAGGAGCCGATGGGAGGAAGCCATCAAAAATAAGGATATAAACGGCGATCTCGAAGGCGCAGAAAGTCTCGAACTTCAGAATTATAAACGAAGGAGACAGGAAGAAGGCTGGAAAGAGCATGAGAGCCATGGGAACACAGACAATTCCCAACCATCAGAGCGAAAAAAAAACGCCGATGACGAACTAACTAGACACGAAATTGTAAATATTAAACCGTTTGAGAATATTGTCAAAATTCGCAGTTGGGTAGTAACACAAATAGATCACTGGGACATTCAACCCGAGGATTTAATTAGAGAGGATACCTGTCACGAAACCCAGCCTAAATTCAAGTTACCAGTAATAGTTGCGAGAGTGTTCGACACCCGGTTGTACTGTTTAGTGGACTCTGGAGCTAGCATAAGTGTAATGTCACATACCTTATTCCAAGAGCTAAGCCAGAAAATAGAGATACCGATCATACCTGTATCTGGTGTAAAAATCCGAGGTATAATACCAGATATGTCAGTAGAGTGCAAGATACAAGCCTATTTAAGTATAAAGATCGGAAAATATGAATTCGAGCACCCATTCATGGTTATGAAGAAAATAAAATACAACGTCATCTTTGGAATAGACTTCATGATAAGTTCTAGGATGACAATTGACATGGAAAAGGGTGAAATTCGGTTCCCTGTAGTAGAAAATGATGGAAATAGAACTGTAGAAAGAGTCCAAATTAGTAGCACACTTGAAGAGAACGAGTGGTTGAAGATCGAGGGAAAAGAAGTGGATCTATTGGACGGAGAGAACCAAGAACTAGAAGAAAAAGATATTAGCACAGAAATAGAACCGGAATTAATCATGAGAATTGAGGAAATTGTTGCAAACGAAGAGGAAAGCTGCGAAAAACCTGAAATTTGGGAGGCTATTACTCAAGCTGCAATCACAGCAGAAGAAAAACGAATATTGTATAACATCATAAATAAATATATTGAAGTATTTAACGATACCCTCAGAGAACTTGGGACAGCATTTTTACTATGCAGCTAGAGAAAAGACCAGATCCCCAAGAAATAAATCTAAAGATCCAACAGAGGCTTAAGGATCAATCCCAAAAACGATTAAGAAGAGTACGGAATAAGAAGTACCATGCACCTTTCAAGCAAGGAGATCTAGTTCTAGTTAAGACTGCACCAATATCAAATGCACCAGCAAAATTATGTGCTAAATTTCTGCCGTTATACAATGGTCCCTACAGAATCGAGCGCGTACTTGGGAATAATGCTTATCAAATAGCAAGTTTAAATGGCAAATATCGTAACATACATAATGCATGCAACATCAAGTTGTATTTTCAAGAGAATCAGCATATGTAATAAGAACTTAAGAAACAAGAGTACCTAAAACCAATGAACGACCTACCATCGTAAAATACGCCAGGAGGAAGCATTAAATATCTTTATGAGGACTCATGAAATGAAGAAAATCAGCTGTAAAATACATGGTTACTGGTCATGTAAACAAACTAGTGCAACTAAGATAGAATCGATATCAATCTGCTGATATTCGATAGTCGAATAGATAATATCGAAATGGCAAAGACACAACTCAACAACTTAAGCAATATAGCCGGAAGGGTAGGACTGAGGATCGCCTACAACAAGACAAAGACATTGAATACCACTGAGGATTGGACAACACCGGAAGGCACCGTACAAAAGGTGGACAAATTCAAGTACCTAGGAGAATTTATAACAGGAAGGAATAGGAGTAATGAGGGAATAACAGAGAGGATAAAGAAGATGCGATCAGCCTTCTGTATGACCAGAGATATATACAATAAGAAGAATATATCTACAGACGCAAAGATCAGACATTACAAGGCAACGGTGAGAAATGCTGTATTATATGCTGCTGAGACAATAGCACTAGGAAGAAATGGTGCGGAACAACTAGAGAAAGAAGAGAGAAAAATATTGAGGAAAATACTAGGCCCTAAGAGAGGAGGTGAGAGATGGATGAGGAGACCCAGGGAAGAACTATACCGGAACATGAGGACAATCTCAGAAGAAATCAGACTAAAAAGAGCACGGTTTGCGGGACATGTAATCAGGATGAATATGGATAGAATGACGAAAAGAGTATGGGAAACAACAGCGAGGACACGAGGAAAGACAGGAACCAAGTGGGTAGTTGAACTCCGGAAAGATTGGTCAGAATTGGGGATCAAGGTGGAAGAAAAGGAAAATTGGAAAAGCAAGTACATACCGACTAATATGCCAGAGATCAATGATAGGGATGGATACAGGAAAAGGATTGAGAGTCACCAGTGGAGTAGACAAGAGAAGAGGATACTGAATATCTCGGAAGAAGAGCGGGAGAGAAGAAGAGAAAGGATGAAGAGGTTCTGGGAGGAGAAGAAGAAAATGCAATCCGTGAAGGAGCTGTCCGTGGTCCTACAGAGGCCGTAACGCAAGAAGAAGAAGAAGAAGAAGAGATGCAAAGTCACATTTGAGTTTCAAGTTAACAATGAGAAAATATATCGTGACCAATATATTTTCTTCGTGTCGGGGGATTAAATGTGCCCGTTCGCATCTCGAAGACCAACTACAAAATGGCGGCGTAGGAAGGTATGGCCCATGCGATCTACTAAGGCAATGAACTTCATATTAATGCAACGTATAGGAGGCTATGTACGTCATGGAAGGGATTAATTTTCGAAGACACAGCAGAACAGTAGAGGCTCATTTTGAATTGTTTAAAAAAATATAGCAGCGAGAGGATTGTTTAAGAAAAAAACTCAAGAAGTCACTTTCGCAGAAGCAAGACGCAGAAACGAGCGGAGCTACGTATTTGAAGAATATTCTTAGCTACTGAAGAGAATATTAGCTATTTATAATCGGCGATAGCATACGATTAAATTATTCACCGGTGTACGCTAACAAAAGAGAAAAAAAATAAAAAAAATAATTTCTGGTAATATATGACTGACTTGGATTAGTAAGGAGCTACTCTACGATCGAAGGAATAGGAAATCACCATTTTACAATATTGATAACGTGAAACGAGAAGATTGTAACTACCGTAGCAGTAAACCTAATAACAATTTACGGAGAAACTTATCAGAGCAAAGAAAAACTTCGACGATTATTATAAATAATAGAAATATGGAATCTATCATCACTAATTATTGTGCATATGGAATTCTCTTCGTTGTATACAGATTTAAAATGATGACTGTCTGCTAAATTAACAAGATGGACTGAACTGGGGATATGTACCGTCGAGCCAGATGACCAGCTGTGGATGATCGGACCGGCCAACCAGTGGACATGATGACGTGGATGAGGACCGGCCAGCCAAAAGACCGGACGATAAGGAGTGGACCGGCAACCCATGTGACCAGCTGATGACCATGAACGTGCAATCCAACCAGAGATCCAGATCCGATCTGAGGGTCCAGCTGCAACCGAAGGATGGAGTAACAACCAGACCAGACGTAGCAACTGACGAGCTAAGTCCATACACTTTTTTAGTAGAGTAGTTTCTTGTAATCTGCACCCTCAATCTAACTTGGCATGTGCTGAATATTTGGGTGATATATTTGAAGTAATTAAGAACGCGTGTGTAAAATAAAGTGAAGTGTGAGATATCTAAGGTTTTAAGATAAGATGGAAGTGTAGAATTAGAATGCTAATATGACATATACAGGTTACCGCACTTGCATACTTACAGTGGAAACTAGTTTGGATAAAAGATGGAAGTATTACTTGTGAAGACCTAGTAGCAATGAGTCTAGTTTACTAGTGAAATTTCGATTAATCTCGCTTACCTGAATATAGATTACGTCACGAAGTACCTGCGCGATACGATGATTATTGTCAAATTAAGTATTCCTTTCTTCATAGAAAGAGGGCATTGAACTCGTTCTACTGTTGTTGAGATAAAGGTTATTAACTACGTGTTTTACAAGGCAATTCTAGAATATTTAGCATATAGTTTTGGGAGTAGTAGCTATATGCATACGGCTGTATGAAAGCCGGTGTTATGTTAAAGTGTCTTGGGAATAGTGTTGAAATGTGATTATTTATTGGAGTATATTGATGAATAGTTAATGTATAGAGGTTTGTTTATGTTCTACGCGAAGTGTAAGAATTGCTAATCGACGAGATAACGTTATATTAGTATTACAAGGTGAGTTTCTGTGCCATATTTAAAAAAATATGACAAGGAGAGAACATCGCGCAGATGACCATTTTAAGGTAAGATAGATATTTATTACGGTAGAATTGTGTATCGTGACAGTTATATTTATGTCTGACATTGGTAAATAACAGGTACTGCGAATAAGTGAGTGCTCTAATATACGGTTCAATAGACTCATGACTTAGTATACACCTAATATTTCGTGATGCGGTGACGTTACAGGATAATACGTAATAATTTCATTCTATACTATCCATACAGGTTGAGTAGCACGTATACATATGAAATATTGAGAAAGAGCATGAATGCTAGAGCACATTGAGCCATTAATAGAGGAGTGTGTGGATTGGAAACTACTTGAATAGTTAGTTAGATGTTTATTTCTTTTCATGCAATAATGATTTCAATTCGAGTGTTTTAAATATGAGGAATATTATAATGGTTAGTTAGGAGCCATATGTCGTAGGCTTTAGGGGGGTATTGTCTTAGCCCGTAAGTTGTTACTTGTGCGTACTCGGAATATGTGACCAAATAATCAGAGTGCAGATCTATGAATGGTTATAATTTATGAATGGAAAGTTGGAGAACACTTTTACAATTTAATACTCACACAAGAGTATATTTGGGAAGTAATTACGTGGAAATATGAGCATATTTGCGTTTACAATCTAACTTTTTCCCATGTAATTTTATTACGTTTTCAAGTTAACAAATCATCCATTTTACCTCAGCATGACGACTTATATGTTGTGAGGATAATTTTAATAATTAACGGGTCAGTATTCGCAATGTGTATTTTTATTTGATTCCATGATTGCTCAGTGATCTCGAATATAATTGGTGAAATTGAAATACTTTTCGGAACATGGCTACGAATATGGAGATATGTATTAATATGAATTTGAACATTAATTATGAGACAATGTAAACATTTTTTTAAGCTTTAATTAATTTATTTTATTTGAGCCAGCGCTGACTCTAGTCTTTCAAATGATTAATTAATACTCAATCAATACTACCCAGATTTCATTTTATCTAACATCGAACATTATTTTAGTCAATAAATAATCTTATATTTTTCCTTTAGTAAGTGACTGTGTTTAATTTTCTGTTTGGGTAACGACTAGTTATAAGTTAGTTGATAAGTTTTGCAGATATAATTAATTGAATAGTTCTACTAGCGGAAAGAGATTTTTTTTTTGAAGTTATCGGTCACAGGTATGCACTTGTGCGTGTAGATACTCCCGTGGTGCGTATTCCAGCGGACAAATTCTCATTCGAAACCACGTAAAATAACTATATATAAAATCACAGATTTTATGAGCGGAAAACGGAATACCCTGAGAAGAAATCAAGAGCTACCGGGATAACTTGACACTGACCGCTGCATGAGCGGGTGCAGGTTCTTCAGTCTGCCGAAACTAATTTTGAGTAATAAATTTATAAACTCCCTGAATGAGAAAATATTTGGTAACAGTGCTGTATTATACTTGAAAAGAAACAACTTAATTAAAAGAGAATGACATGTTTCGTTCATAAAAGCACATCCTCAGGTGCTATCAAATCACACACAATACGGTATTTGAAAAGTATGCCACGAAATTTGAAAAGTGGTACGAGGTCTGGAACGGGCTCAACTCAGCCTCAGGAGGTCAGGTGAGTAGAGAGGGATTCGATTCCCACCTCAGCCATCCTCCAAGTGTTTTTCCCTGGTTTCCCACTTCCCACCCAGGCAAATGATGGGATGGTACCTAACTCAAGTCCACGGCCGCTTCCTTCCCTCTTCCTTGTCTATCCCTTCAATTCTTCCTTTCCTCCTTCTAGGCCACTGTTCGACATAGCAGGCCAGGCCACCTGAGCGAAGTATTGGTCCTTCTACCCAGTTGTATCCCACGACCCAAAGTCTCATGCTACAAGACACTGCCCTTGAGGCGGTAGATGTAGGATCCCTAGCTGAGTCCGAAGAAAAAATCAATCCTGGAGGTTAAACGGATTAAGAATGAAAGAAAGAATGAAAGAAAGAAAAAAGAATGAATATTTATTATTATTATTATTATTATTATTATTATTATTATTATTATTATTATTATTATTATTATTATTATTATTATTATTATTATTATTCGCAATTTGGAAATATCCCGGCGGCAATGATCACTTACCAGTAGTGTGATAACAAAGTTAAAACGTAATAAACCAACAACAACGACAAGAATACAACAAGCAATTCCATGGAAATAATGCATTGCAAGAAATACTATTAGTTTAACATTCTAAATCCAGCATTATCATATACAAATTCCACTGCTTAAACTGCGGCTTATAATACTATAGGTTGAGCTCACTACTAACCTAACATTACAACACCGTCATATACAAATTCACACGTACCTTAACTTGTTCGTAATTTTATACCATGAGTTACAACAGGGCCTCTCAAACGCCGAAAATTTCACGCGTGCAAATCGAGGCGCAAGAGCTCCGTGCACTGTGCATCGGTTCCACTAGACTCGGCTCGGACCAACGCTTCGTCTCTGGGCTACTCGGCTAAGCTCGGTTCAACTCGGCTCGGATTCGGAGCGCTACGGAGCAAGTGAGGAAGAGGGAGACAAGGGGAGCGAGCGAGACAGGCGTGGGGAAAGAGAGAGACAGTGCTATTGCTCCAAATCCAGGAGTGAGGGCCTGCACTCTGGTCAACCAAGCGAAGTCGTCTTTTGCACCGTGCGCAGTGCATGCACCAGGCGTATGCACCCTGAGAGGCCCTGAGTTACAACAACAATAACAACAAAACAACAAGAGTACAACAAGCAATTCCATGGAAAGAGAATATCTTCACATACAAATTCACACACAACTTAAGTATTTCCAGTGCTTAACACTACAACACCGTCATATATAAATTCACACGTATCTTAAATAATCCTGATGCCTTAATACTACAATTTACAGTGGGTTGAGCGTTGCATTAAAATATGACACCATCACACACAAATTTACATACAATTTACAGAATGCTGGAGCTATTTTTGAAGCACCTTATATTTTTCGAAAGACAGCTGCAGGTAAAGCATTCCAATTATCAATTCCCGGATTACAAACGAATACTTATCATAGTTTTCTGCAATCTGCCTTTTATTTCCTGCGGATTATCTGTCCTGTTAATGTAACAGGGCTTTTCTAGTGGACTGAGGTTATGTTTCTTTCTGTTTAAATACTTATGAACTTGAAATATGGAACTTGTTTTCTTTCCGTTCTAGCATAGAATTCGAGGTGTTGAAAAAAACCTTGCCCTATCATTGGCGCGACTCCAGCTGGCTAGTCAGCGCGTTGATTTAGCCAGAGTGGGGGGCGTGGCGTAGCGGACCAAATTTTAACTGTAACTACTGAAAAAACAAATATGTATTTACATAGATTTATATAGAAGATGTCCGAATACTTTTGATGAGATATTGTGTATAGAGACAAGTATGAAACAAGAATGTCTGTTTTCATCTCACATCTGTAGTAACATCTCGGCCAGCTACAATTCATTACATTCAGTAGTAAAGTAAGCAGGCTCTATTACGGGGAAACTAAATCCCCATAAATCATTATTATTTTAAAACAGTGTAATTGGGGAGAGATAAGATACGGACCAATTCATTAAATAATACGCATTCATTGCAGTAAATGGAAGCGATAGTGAAACCACTGCGGTAAAGAATAGCCCATTATTTTCTGTTTAATGTACAGAACACATCTGTATTTGAATAGCCGCGGATGGTTTACCGCTAGAATAAATAGACTGAAGGTAATTACCTGGACGTCTGCCCGTTCCGCAGCGGCTGTCTCGGTACAGTCAGTCTGTCATCAATGATCTGCATTTAAACGTTTTGAGAGAATTTGGAAATTTATTGAACATTTCCCTTGATAATTTATTCCAATCCCTTACTCCTCGTCCTATAAATGAATATTTTCTCCAATTTCTCCTCTTGAATTCCAACTTTATCTCCACACTTTCCTACTTTTAAAAGCTCCATTCAAGCTTATTCGCACACCATATCTTTCCATGCCATCTCTCCGCTGACAGCTCGAAACATACCACATAGTCGAGCATCTCGTCTCCTTACTCACAAGTCTTCCCTGTCCTAAGTTTGCAACATTTTCGTAACACTACTTCTTTGTCGGAAATCACCCAGAACAAATCGCGCTGCTTTCCTTTGAAAATGGCTGAATGGAATGCATTGAGACATTCGTTTCATAGGATTCGGGTTCGATTTCCGCACGAGCCTTAAATAAGGTACAACCCCAGCACTTGGATGCTGTGGAAACTAGAAACCAGGGAAAAGTATGTTTACGAATCTATATATTTTTTTCTGTTGTGTTTCACCATAGAGGTTCCAAAATGCCGTTGCAATGCCTGTGATACATGTGAATGACAAGTATAGAATATCGAATTACTTTTACAACGAACCTGTATTGTCCCGCAGGAGATCGAGGCAGCTATCTGACGAACAGAAAGACGACTGCCGAGAAATAATAATAATAATAATAATAATAATAATAATAATAATAATAATAATAATAATAATAATAATAATAATTTACCAAATATTATGCAATGTTACGTAATTATTATTAAATTAAAATTAAAAATTACGTAATATTAGGTGGTATTATTAGGTATTATTATTATTATTATTATTATTATTATTATTATTATTATTATTATTATTATTATTATTATTATTATTATTCCGAGGTTTCTGTGGAACAGCAGAGGTGAAAGAAGGTGCAGGGGTGAATGGGTCTAACTACAAATGCCAAGAAAAGAAAAATTTAAAACTTAAACTGAAGGTTATATTTTCTTTCTTTTTTTAATCACCTTTAACAAATTTTATAACAATGAAACGTTAGGTAAAATGACAAGGCTTTAACCAAAACAAGAAAATCCAAAATTTAGAGACAGTTTAACAATCTGGGCTTCAAGCCCCAAGTTTTACAATCCTTGAGCTACTAGCCCAACTTTACCAAGGCACAAATTTGTTCAAAGGGCAGAAATCCCCTACTTCCTGGAGCACTTGCTCCCAACTCACAATGTCAAGCCTTCAAAAGGCACTCATTAATCTAATTTTGAAAAGAGCTAACAGGCTCTCAGTTAATCAAGCCCATTCAAGGCAACATCGAATTTTACAATTACTTGCCACCAAGGCACAACTTACAAAATTAAACGGGGGTATCTTGCACCCAACCTACTGGGCCTTAGCAGAAAAAGAACAGGTTAAGTAAATGGCCCGAGACACAAAAGGAATGGAGGTGTGAATTTGCACTCCTACATGAAACTTCTTAAAACCTAAAAGGCACTAGGCCGATGAAACAGGGGCTATTCCCAAACTATGGAGGTGACCCGTATAAGAAAGAAATATGAACATTACGGAGGAAAAGGAATTCAGTTACCAAGACGTAGTCACCTCAAATCAAAATGAAGGGGAGCTCGAGAGGGTAAAGCACTCTCTATCCCCGATTTACAGTTACAAATTTACTTAAGTTTTACATAAACTGGAACAAATTTACATATTCAAAGAGACAGGTTACATGATAAAGGTTTCGGACCTTCCCCGTGGGTTAAACTGCTGAGCTAGCAAGAAATAAAGATGTTAAGTAGCCATTACCTTGCTGAAGAGCTGCTGCCTGATGAACGAGGCACCTCCCTCCTCCTGCTACACTTCCATACACAAGGTTAGATGTTGATCAAGTGGCCGAGGGACAAGAAAATCAGCAGTTTTTATACCCTCGGGGAAGGTTCGAGACCTTTCATGAATAATTAAGACACACCCACAGGCGTTTATTGGGTAGCTTACAGTTACACATCAAAATCGAAGAAGAAAGACACGATTGGTCAAAAATTAATTACAGAAATTCTGGATTGGCTAAGTTCAAAACTGGCGGAAGGAAAGATTAATATTGCCAACCCACAAATGGAAGAACGAAATTTAGTAAGGACAAAAACTTATGAGTACAAAATATCTCCAAATAAAGTTCCTTCACTTCGCACCAGGGTGCATGATCATAGATTTTTAGTAGAGACATCTATGAGAGAATGTCCACACTTCTTGATAAATAGAAAATAAAAACAAGTCGAAATTCACACAGTGACATCTTCAGAGGAAAAATTTAAGTAGGTCCAGTTTTAAGTTCAGAGTTTCTCCTGTAGAGGAGGATTTATTGGCGCAAAATTTAAATGTGCGGCGTAGAGGTGTACCACCCGGTACAATTATTATTATTATTATTATTATTATTATTATTATTATTATTATTATTATTATTATTATTATTATTATTATTATTATTATTATTATTTCTTCGTTTCGGCCTGCTGTGGACCACGTTATTTCAACCGTTTGCATCCTTGAGCTTTAATTCTTCCCCAGTACTCACGCATTCTCGTTCTGTGAGCCTCCTTTCTTTCATCAGTCCACTTCTTGCCTGTTTTCAACTTTGGCCTTTCTTGGAACCTCTTGTATCCATGGAGCTTTTTCTGGAGAGGAGCACGTTTCTGGATGTCTTCGAGTGTGATTCCTATTTCTTGAAGGTCTTTTTCAACTTCGATAAACCAGGGTCCCTTGGTTTTCTTGTTAAGAAAGTAGGAAAAGATCCTATTGGTCTGTCTCTGTGTGCTCATGCGTGCTATATGGCCATAAAAATTAATCCCCCTTTTTGGAATTGTGTCCATTATCCTCTCCATATGCTGGTACAGATCGCTGTTGTGTCGTCTCCTGTACTCACCATTTTATTATTATTATTATTATTATTATTATTATTATTATTATTATTATTATTATTATTATTATTATTATTATTATTATTATTACTATTATTATTATTATTATTATTATTATATCGTCAAGCTCATTCTAACGAATACCAACTCTAAAGTCAACTTAAGCTGGAAAATTTTAGAAACTATAAAGGTTAAAACTGGAGTCAGGCAGGGAGATGAACTCTTACCGATCTTAATTAACTACAGTATACAATAAAAAAACATATGCCGAAAATGGTGAAGAATCCTACCAGACACACTTAAATACTTAAATAAATACTAAAGTAGATTCTTTGGCCATTGAGGATGACAGAGTAGTCCAAATTATGACCCTCCAATCAAGAGTGACCCTCAGTTATCTTACGAAGAAACATCTTCATAACTACCAGAACATCAGTAACCGAAATATGTTTTATACATCAGCAAGATTCAAGTAGTTCAAATATCTAGGGTAGGGGATCAGTAAGGATCTCAGAACGATAAGGCATGATAGGAAAAGGTCAGGAATATGAATATTCCTCATAATCTATGCAGGAATTTTTGTTCAACAAAATCCATATCAATGTAGTACTGAGACATTATACCACAGAAACTAAATCCGAAGCTCTTTACTTGGTAGAGTGATTAGGTGGTGGTGATTATTGTTTTAAGAAGAAGTACAACTAGGCAACCATCCTCTATATAACACTAATCAGAGGGAAAGAATGGAAGGGAACCGACACTTCGAAAAATGAAGATATCGGCCAAAGGAAGACAAGGGCCACGAAGGGCGTGAAAATGAAAGACTTCCTAGCCCTCAAAAACCTAATAGCGTCGGGGTCGGAAAAGAACAAGAGTTGACCAAGAGAGGTCGGATAGGATAGATGAAAGTGAGGAGCCTGGCACAAGTAAGTGGAAGCAATGCCAGGACTCAGCTAAAAGCCCCATGGTCGCCAACCCACGCTCCAAAGTTCAGAGCCCCTGGGGCCTCTTTTAGTCGCCTCTTACGACAGGCAGGGGATACCGTGGGTGTTATTCTACCGCCCCCACCCACAGGGGGATTTACTTGGTAGAAACCCTAACCATCAAAGGAACAAAACTATTACAGAAACTGTAAATCAGAGAGAGAACCATCCTAACAAAGGATTTAAAATGTAGAAAGATATCACAGAACCAACGAGGAACGTTATGTTAAACAAGAAACTTAATAGTAAAAATGAAATGGCGTATGGCATTTAATGCCGGGAGTGACCGAGGACATGTTCGGCTCGCCAGGTGCAGGTCCTTTGATTTGACTCCCGTAGGCGACCTGCGCGTCGTGATGGGGATGAAATGATGATGAAGACGACACATACACCCACCCCCCGTGCCAGAGAAATTAACGAATGATGGTTGAAATTCCCGACCCTGCCGGGAATCGAACCCGGGACCCCTGTGACCAAAGGCCAGCACGCTAACCATTTAGCCATGGATCCGGATAACTTAATGGCCACCATCACTAAAAGAACCTCTGTTTTATGATGAAAGAATCAAAACTGACCAGCACAAACCATAGAGCCAACTCACATAAGATAATAGCATCGCTTAGATACAAACAAGATCTTGAAATTGAAATACTAATACATTACAGAAAACCTTTCCAACGCCTGGAAAAATGATAATAATAAATAGTGATTTCACGTCCCACTAACTACTTTTTCACCGTTTTCGGAGACGCCGAGGTGCCAGGTGCAGGAGTTCTTTAACGTGCTAGTAAATCTACAAACACGAGGCTGACGCATTTGAGCACCTCCAAGTACCAGGTCCTTGAGAATCGCCTCACTTTTCTTGAGCACTGCTTCAGAGTTCTCAAATCGAATGCCCCTAAGCTTTGCCTTTAGTGATGGGAATAAAAAATTCACAGAGTGCAAGATCAGGGATATAAGGTGGATGCGGTACGCGGGTAATGTTGAATCGAGCCAGAAATTGCATGACTTGATTTGCGACGTGAGGCCGTGCATTATCATGATGAAATCGCCACCAAGTCCGGGAAAGCTCTGGTCGTTTCTTTGCAATGTGCTTCCTCAGTGTAGCCAATACTGACGTGCAGGGACAGTAGTGTGAGGGGGAACTGCATGCTGGTAAATCATTGTCTGGTATGTGAAATGCACGTGGAGTCTACAAAATAGAGCATTACTACCAACCTACCGATACGAGAGTGCTGCCGCCTACGGACATTATACATAAAACTTGCTCTTTTCAAATATTTATGTTTCAGAGAGGAAACTATCACGGAAGCTAGAGGTAAAAAATCAGTCTCAGTCTTTGTTGATCAGACCTCGTAAAGTCCAACAATCTCTGCCAGGTTCGAACTCACTATCTTGGAACCCAAAGGCAACGCCCTGCCACTGGTCTATAGAGAAGGTTAACTAACCGACTGCGATATCATAATAGTGTGCCTAGCCTTAATTATTCATGTAAACAGTTTTATTTGTTTTTGTAACAGTGTGAGTTTTCAAAAATGTCTGATTCATTTGTTTTCTGTTCAATAGTGTAATTTACCATAAATAATAAAACAGCAATCAGTTTACATTCAGCTCTGCCGCAGGAGTTGTTGCGAAGCCGTCATTAACAGTCCATACGACATAATGACAACCATCAATCATAAATCAAAGTTACAAACTGTATCAATGTGACTAAATTTCGTCCACTGAGCAAGCAGAAAAACACTTAAACCCACCCCACGGGCCCACAGTTCGTGAAAAGTGTAAGGTGATCACGGCATCTCAATTGAGTATAGCAATGCTTCCACTGCAGACACCAGGCTACAGGTTATCATCCTTTCGACATATACAGAATGAAGCGAAATTCGCGCACTCGGGCGTTACAGCGCGACGCCTCACGTGCCAGCAATAAAAAAAGTCTCTCACAAAAGTTCGTCCTGTGAGTATATCATCATCATCATCATCATCATCATCATCATCTGTTTACCCTCCAGGGTCGGCTTTTCCCTCGGACACAGCGAGGGATCCCACCTCTACCGCCTCAAGGGCAGTGTCCCGGAGCTTCAGACTCTTGGTCGGGGATACAACTGGGGAGAATGACCAGTACCTCGCCCAGGCGGCCTCACCTGCTATGCTGAACAGGGGCCTTGTGGAGGGATGGAAAGATTGGAAGGCATAGGCAAGGAAGAGGGAAGGAAGCGGCCGTAGCCTTAAGTTAGGTACCATCCCGGCATTTGCCTGGAGGAGAAGTGGGAAACCACGGAAAACCACTTCCAGGATGGCTGAGGTGGGAATCGAACCCACCTCTATTCAGTTGACCTCCCGAGGCTGAGTCGACCCCGTTCCAGCCCTCGTACCACTTTTCAAATTTCGTGGCAGAGCCGGGAATCGAACAATACCGGTACATAATAACTGATTCATTCGTAACGTAGTTTATAACACTTCTGGCGGGCTGAGTGGCTCAGACGGTTAAGGCGCAGGCCTTCTAACCCCAACTTGGCAGGTTCGATCCTGGCTCAGTCCGGTGGTATTTGAAGGTGCTCAAATACGACAGCCTCGTGTCGGTAGATTTACTGGCACGTAAAAGAACTCCTGCGGGACTAAATTTTGGCACCTCTGCGTCTCCGAAGACCTTAAGAAAGTAGTTAGTGGGGCGTAAAACAAATAACATTCACCGAGCTCGATAGCTGCAGTCGCTTAAGTGCGGCCAGTATCCAGTATTCGGGAGATAGTAGGTTCGAACCCCACTGTCGGCAGCCCTGAAAATGGTTTTCCGTGGTTTCCCATTTTCACACCAGGCAAATGCTGGGGCTGTACCTTAATTAACGGCCGCTTCCTTCCCACTCCTAGCCCTTTCCTGTTCCATCGTCGCCATAAGACCTATCTGTGTCGGTGCGACGTAAAGCAACTAGCAAAAAAAAAAGAAAGTTTCATTGGTCCTGAGTCAGCACTCTCAATCCCACACTTGCCGGCTCCAAATTCCACACAGATGTCTCTTGAAAAGGATTCGTTAGGTGCAAATAAATTAATCCTTATCAGTTTGAGTTTGCCAACGGCCGTAGCCGTGTTGAAACACCGGATTCCGTGAGATCTCCGAAGTTAAGCAACATTGGGCGTGGTGAAGATTTGGATGGGTTGCCACGCGCTGTTGGTGGGGAGTAAGGGAATGGAGGAGCGGAAAGCAACTGGCCACCCTACCGCACGCAAACTCCGGCTCAGGCACACCTCTTTTTTTTTTTTTTTTTTTTTTTGCTAGCGGCTTTACGTCGCACCGACACAGATAGGTCTTATGGCGACGATGGGATAGGAAAGGCCTAGGAGTTGGAAGGAAGCGGCCGTGGCCTTAATTAAGGTACAGCCCCAGCATTTGCCTGGTGTGAAAATGGGAAACCACGGAAAACCATTTTCAGGGCTGCCGATAGTGGGATTCGAACCTACTATCTCCCGGATGCAAGCTCACAGCCGCGCGCCTCTACGCGCACGGCCAACTCGCCCGGTGGCACACCTCTGCGGAGGTTCGGACCTGCCTTCGGGCAGAAGACACCCTTACTTAGTTTGAGTTTCACTTATTGAAAGACATATTATCCGCCTCTGTGGTGTCGTGGTTAGTGTGCTTAGCTGCCACCGCGGAGGCCCGGGTTCGATTCCCGGCTCAGCCACAAAATTTGAAAAGTGGTACGATGGCTGGAACGCGGCCCACTCAGCCTCGGAAGGTCAACTAAGTAGAGCGGGGTTCGATTCCCTCCTCGGTCATCGTCGAAGTGGTTTTTCGTGGCTTTCCACTTCACCTCCAGGCAAATGCCTGGATGGTACTTAACTTAAGGCCACGGCCACTTCCTTCCCTCTTCCTTGTCTATCACTTTCAATCATCCCACCCCCACCCCCACCACAAGGCCCCTGTTCAGCATAGCATAAAAATACAATAAAAATACAATGAACCTCTCATGACTACGACTTTTATACCTTTTTAAAGAAAAATATGTTTCTATCAGTTATTGTCTCATCGCCATGATGACGTAAGCACACAGCTATATCTATCGGCATCGAAAATCGATTTAACAGCTGTGTATTGTAAGGTCACTCTCAATGATATGACTCAAATGTTTGCCAGACTCTCCAAGAATAGACCGAGTTTTCTCTGAATTTGTAATTTATTTCGTGCGACTATTGCTGGCCTGGTGCATCCCTTGTAAGACAAACCCTCTGACGAGGGTGGAAGAATCTGAAATTTATGGGAAACTGCGTGTTAATGCTGTGAGGGATAGTGTTGTAACTGTTCCACCTCATCAAAACACTTGGAGAGATGAAAGTTATTATCTTGGGACACATGAATATTAAATACACTATTTGTGGCTTGCCCGCAAATTGCCACGCAAATAGAAACAATTAACATTCTATGGTTCCCCATTTCTCTATGTAATGTTTGGGCGCCATGGTTACAGTTTTAAATAAAACTGTAAACCAAAATTTATATTTACTAGCATAGAGACTTATACTTAAATCACAGGGGTAGGATTTTAAATAATTAACCATTAACTATCGCTTAAGAAAGAAAATTAATGCAATATTAAATACAAATGAATTTATTATACAAAAAAAATGAGATGAATCGGAAAAGTTTCCTTAAAGCGTGGAGGGATTTAGAATTTACTGAATTTACTATTGCTTGCTTTATCTAATTGAAGCTCACCAATTACAGCTTTCGTTGACGTCATCTGGTTTCCGTGGTCACTCGTTCTCTTCTTCTCGATGTAGACTCTGCTGCATGGACATCCTTCCTTCCTTCTCTGATATGGTACGGGCTATCTGGACTAACACTCCCTACTTGCCTAGTCTTTAAATTAGACATTGGCCCTATACTTGTAATAACTGATCAGCGTTGATCGTATGAGGAGAAAATTCAGAGATATGAATTTTTCCACATTAATAGAAATCTCAAACCAACTGAGCTATACTATTTATACGGTACAGACTTGTACCAAAATTCCGTAGACTTGAACTAAACATAGTTCTTCGTCCACAATATTTACTGAATATCACACAAGCCATAAGCTTGTTTCGTTTCTCGTAGATCCGATAACATAACCGAAGCTGAGTACTGTATCGAAGTGATAACACATTGTACAAAAATAACGATGTCGCGGAGCGACCACACACTGTTTCAAAAATCACATCACGTCGTTCAAAGTAGATGTTCACAGTAGAAGTACTAGTGATGGAGTAACTCGTTAGGTTGTTAGCTTCACAGCAGAAGTTGTACTTAGTTAGCTGCCGTTCTCGTGGTGAGAATCACTATATATCCGGGCTCACCCCCACTCTTGGTAACTGTTCAATCTCAAAACTCATATACAACGAAGTATCTGATTCGATAGATCGAAGCATCAACTCCCCTTCTCTTCCTCTACAAGTCCAGAAGGCGTGGCGATAATATCGCTGAGAAGCTTGCAAGCCTCGCGCACGGGTCGCTGTTTACTAGCCTTGGTCATAAAATAAACCCATGACTAACGCAAAATCCCAAACTTCAAGAATAACCCTCCGTATACACAAACATGAGATGAAATGAAAACAACTATGTCTCAACATATTGACCGTATTTCCAACATAATGAATTCTTATCCTACATAATATAATAATTTAAATACTAAAACGATGTTATTATATATACAATATGATTCCAAAAAGCCTTGATTACAAATGATTGACGTTGAATAAATATGTTATTACAAATAATCGACGATGGCGGATAAACTTGATATCAAATGATATCGCGTAAAATGAGATTATATAAAATTAGTAAGGCTGGAGAAGCCTGGACGGTTACATACGCCCTCCTCTTATTTACAGATATAACATATATGAAAATAACACACTACAACAAAATGGCTGATATATACATCATTACATCTGACAAACCCTTAATAAAAACATACATAATCAAATCTAGTATCTCACTGTAGAGTGTCTGTTTCAATGATACCAGATAACATTCGTAATAATTCCTGCCAATTTTCTTGCGAAAGTTTGTCAGCAACACTCATAATATTTACAACAACAGGTAAATAACACTATCTTTGCACTTCACCATGAAAGTGTTCGGCAGTTCCAGGTTATAATAATATATACACCACACACACACGTAATCACACGTGGATTACCTCTCTTAGATGGCCGCAAGCAATTTCTTGTTTTCATTGCAAAAAAAGTATATACGTAGAAAACTATTGCATTAATTTCCTTCTGCAGTTTCAAAAATAATTCCAAGTTACTCATGGCTTCTACAATGGTGTCAGGTCTAGGTTCACAACCTATACATGAATTCACGTTTTCCAAATCAAGTACATTTAATGTTGTCAAAACATCGGGGAGACATTACACTTAATTCGCAGAAATATATCGTCTCAGAGAGCGAATATTATAAGTGCCTAACATGACACGATTACCATCTTTCAATCTGTATGCACAAGAACCAACCCGACAGTGAATCTGGAATGGACCCTGATACAACAAAAAGAATTTCTTCGGCACCTTCTCTTCACTGGACGAGAGCATGGGAACACGTAACAGAACAGAATCTCCTACCTGAAATTCGTCTAACACCTGACGTTTCTGCTGTCTGCTGCGCTTCTCAGCCGCTTTAATCAAATTCTCTCTCGCTAATCTGACATATATCTGAGAGTCCCGCTGAGGTTCCTGTGTAATACCTAGTACTTTTGTCAGCTCATTCCTTGGATTGCTGCCAAAATGAACCTCTAATGGGGTGAATTTCGTACTATCATGCTGAACCATGTTAATCCATTTCTCAATCAACGCTAAAGAACCAACCCACGCAGTGTGCTTGTCATGAACTAGAGATCGAAACATCCTACCTAATTCCTTCACCGTGCGTTCACACATATTCCCTTGCGGATTCCTAATTGAGGAAAAAACATGTGTGATACCTAACTCTGTCATCACAGCCTTCCACTTCTTCGAGGTAAATTGAGATCCGCTATCAGATAATAACGTACTAGGCGTACCTAATTCCCGAATATACTTGTCACTAATAATCTTACTGCAACTAAGACCTGTCGCTTTACTCAATAAAGGATTGACACACTCACTACTCGAAACTTCAATAATACCATCCTCTAACATAGCTTCAATTTGACTGTCTACCGCTTTAGCATACTTATGTGGTATCGGATATCTCGGTCCGGCGAATATACTTTTATCCAGCACTGAAAATGAGTGTTCACACACATGTGTTTTGCCAGGTTTCGATGAAAATACTTCCTTGTGTTCTCTCAACACATACAACAATCGGTCCCTCTGACCTTGTTCCAAATTGCTAC
Organism: Anabrus simplex; assembly: GCF_040414725.1. Lineage (NCBI taxonomy): Eukaryota > Metazoa > Arthropoda > Insecta > Orthoptera > Tettigoniidae > Anabrus > Anabrus simplex. The sequence goes on along the minus strand of NC_090265.1, from coordinate 36,725,728 downwards.
TATCTACCGCTTCTCTCAAAGCATCATCGTGGTTCTCCTCTAACCACACTTCACACAACTTAAAATCCGCTCTCTCTTCTTCATCTTTTGAAACCTCATTAACACACCACATGTTACAAACCTCCACTTTCGTCTGAACTTCGGCATCCCACGTGACTTTAACATCCTCATTATACCACCTTAAATATACTAACGCCTCATTGTAATCTAGCCGAGCTGAGTATAAACTTAGCCAGTCAGATCCCAAGATAACATCAAATATAAGATTCGGAATAACAAGACAGATCTGAATTTTCGACTTCCCGTTAATACAAATAGGTATGGCAACTTTTTTACATATTTGCTTGGATCGTTTACCTACAGCAGTGACGATATATGTGGATTTCACAGGCATTTCCTCAATCTCAATATTCTCCTTCTTTCTGTCCTCATACCACTTCAAACTTACACATGATCTTTGACTGCCTGAATACAATAAAGCCTGATACTGCGCCCTCCATATAACGATCGTAATAACGGGGTTCTAACTTTCACTACCAGCTTCGACTTGATTCACTTCCACCTTCCGTAATAACTCATCTCTAACATCGAGATCATAATCCATGTGCGTCATTACACAATTTCTCGCAACATGTACTGAAGACTGATAATCTGATCTCTCATTACCGTCTACTATCAGTTTAAATTACTGTGTCTCCTTGTATCCTGATTTCGGCTTGTACCTTCCTCTACATTGCGTTCTCTCTGAACATTCCTATTTTGCTGGTGTGACTGATTACCTACAGGTTGTTTTCCGGGTTGAAACTGACCACGGTGATTGTGTTCTTGTCTTCTGGGTGGTGGTGTCTGGTGCTCACGTGTACTATTACTACTTCCTAACGCATCGAAACTTGCTAGCAATCTTTCCATTCCCTGAATAGACTCTATCTGTTGCATACAGCTAGCTTTGCGGATTTTGTTCGGAAAATGTCTGAGTAATAACTTAACAATATCTCTCTCCGCTGACATCCCATCTACGTTTTTACAAATCATAACGTGGGCTAAAAAAATATTCGGTCATAGAAACTCCTTCGTGTGGCCTAAATTTCCCAAAGACAATGCGTTCTCTTTCCCTACTTTGTATAGCTTCACTCCAAACTTTTTCCGTGAAATATTTCTGGAATGCTACCATACTGGTCATGCTGCTCTTATACACCGAAAAAACCATGATTTCGTTTCCCCAATAAAAGCTTTACCAATTATCTCTAACGCTTCTTCCCATTCAATGATTCCTTCTTCTATTCGCTTTTCAAACCGTTCGTTAACAGTGTTTAAAAAATCTAAAGGGTTTGTCTGCCTCCCATTGAATTTAGGTAAATCAGTTTCATATATGAAATTTGTACCATGGCACTGACTTCCTATATTACCTTGCTTTTCTCTGATTTCTTTACGTATGAGTGCCTCCGACCTCTCAATACGTTCATTAATTCTTTTCTCTCTAGTTTCTACATCATTAGCAATGTGTTCCTGTCTTTCCTTGGTGGCTTTAATTTCAATAGCATATTCCTCTGCTTTCTTAAACTTTTCATTACATATTTTGGCATTAATCTCTACCTTACCACACAGATCATCGTATTTTTGTTGTACTTCTTCTCTAACTTTACTAACTTCTCCTACTTGTTCCTGAATTTTACAATTAATTGCTGTGATCTGCTGGTCTACTTCGGTTCCATGTTCAGTTAACTTACTTTCTACCACTTTCTCATGCTGGCTGCGTCTCATCTCCTGTTCCGCTAACTGATTCTCAAAAAGTTTCTGCTGCTCTAGTGCTTCATCTAATCTATGATCTAAAGCATCCATCCTAGCATTCACTTCTCTGCTAATTTCCGTTTTCGTCTGTTCTATCTCCTTTCTATTTTCTTTAATCTCTGTCTGTGTTTTCTCTACTTCTTTGCTAATTTCAGTTTTCGTCTGTTCTATCTCCTTTCTATTTTCTCTAATCTCTGTCTGTGTTTTCTCTACTTCTTTCTTTATTTCATTCGTTTGTTCAAATATCCCTTGCATCATCACAAACAGTTGTTCCATATTCTTATCACTATTCGTATTACCTTTCTCGCCCTCCATCCTAGCTACATCAGATTCTGTACTATTTTCCATGCTCCCACCACTCTCTACCGTTTTATCTACTTCAATACTTTCATCTACAACATTCCTAGAATTCAGTGTCTCGCCTCCCTTTACTAAGTTTCCACTACGTAATTTCATGTCCTTTTCACGTTGTGCAGCTATGATTCCCCCAAAATCACACATACAAATTATATGGACACTCACTTAACCCCCACAAACACAGACTCTACTTTACTGCTTTCCTTCCACGAATACTTAATGGTTTTCGAGCTCCACGTTGGTGCGACAAATGTAACTGTTCCACCTCATCAAAACACTTGGGGAGATGAAAGTTATTATCTTGGGACACATGAATATTAAATACACTGTTTGTGGCTTGCCTGCAAATTGCCACGCAAATAGAAACAATTAACATTCCATGGTTCCCCATTTCTCTATGTAATGTTTGGGCGCAATGGTTACAGTTTTAAATAAAACTGTAAACCAAAATTTATATTTACTAGCATAGAGACTTATACTTAAATCACAGGGGTAGGATTTTAAATAATTAACCATTAACTATCGCTTAAGAAAGAAAATTAATGCAATATTAAATACAAATGAATTTATTATACAAAAAAATGAGATGAATCGGAAAAGTTTCCTTAAAGCGTGGAGGGATTTAGAATTTACTGAATTTACTATTGCTTGCTTTATCTAATTGAAGCTCACCAATTACAGCTTTCGTTGACGTCATCTGGTTTCCGTGGTCACTCGTTCTCTTCTTCTCGATGTAGACTCTGCTGCATGGACATCCTTCCTTCCTTCTCTGATATGGTACGGGCTATCTGGACTAACACTCCCTACTTGCCTAGTCTTTAAATTAGACATTGGCCCTATACTTGTAATAACTGATCAGCGTTGATCGTATGAGGAGAAAATTCAGAGATATGAATTTTTCCACATTAGTAGAAATCTCAAACCAACTGAGCTATACTATTTATACGGTACAGACTTGTACCAAAATTCCGTAGACTTGAACTAAACATAGTTCTTCGTCCACAATATTTACTGAATATCACACAAGCCATAAGCTTGTTTCGTTTCTCGTAGATCCGATAACATAACCGAAGCTGAGTACTGTATCGAAGTGATAACACATTGTACAAAAATAACGATGTCGCGGAGCGACCACACACTGTTTCAAAAATCACATCACGTCGTTCAAAGTAGATGTTCACAGTAGAAGTACTAGTGATGGAGTAACTCGTTAGGTTGTTAGCTTCACAGCAGAAGTTGTACTTAGTTAGCTGCCGTTCTCGTGGTGAGAATCACTATATATCCGGGCTCACCCCTACTCTTGGTAACTGTTCAATCTCAAAACTCATATACAACGAAGTATCTGATTCGATAGATCGAAGCATCAACTCCCCTTCTCTTCCTCTACAAGTCCAGAAGGCGTGGCGATGATATCGCTGAGAAGCTTGCAAGCCTCGCGCACGGGTCGCTGTTTACTAGCCTTGGTCATAAAATAAACCCATGACTAACGCAAAATCCCAAGCTTCAAGAATAACCCTCCGTATACACAAACATGAGATGAAATGAAAACAACTATGTCTCAACATATTGACCGTATTTCCAACATAATGAATTCTTATCCTACATAATATAATAATTTAAATACTAAAACGATGTTATTATATATATAATATGATTCCAAAAAGCCTTGATTACAAATGATTGACGTTGAATAAATATGTTATTACAAATAATCGCCGATGGCGGATAAACTTGATATCAAATTATATCGCGTAAAATGAGATTATATAAAATTAGTAAGGCTGGAGAAGCCTGGACGGTTACAGTGTTATGTTTGGTGTATGGGTTGCAGGGGTGTATCGAACAGCAGAAGCATAACATATCCGAGCCAACAGAATTAATTAACCGGTTAAGAATGAAATCCCTGACCTGTTCGGGAATCGAACCCGTGGTCCTCTTTTGCGCTCACCATTCAGCCAAGGAGGCGGACTTTGAATGAATTCTGGGCACTGCCTGAAATGTACACTCAAGAACAAGGATAATAATGTTATTGAATCTGTCCATCAGATCGCCGTGAGGTTGCAGATCTGAATCACCTAATATTGTCTTGTAGAAAATACAACAGCAAGGAACTGTGTACCAAGCGCTCACATAATTGCACGTACCCCTACCAACTTCAGTGCCCTGCCTTTTAAGTTCTGATACCAAAATATACATTACACAGTTCAGGTTTTATTTGAGGTTAACCTCAACTCGTGAACTGTTCAGTCTGTGAGTTTTGTCGAATCGAAATTATCCTCAATCATTACCATCTCCCTTCACCGTGGCTTACCGTCCAGTACAGTAATGTCATCATTTCACCGCCTGACGATGGATCCCCATAGCGCGAAGTGTTAGAATACTTACCACCTTCTCTTTAATGTTTCGACAGAGCTGAGCATCGTGTAAATGTAACTGTGGCAAACACAACCTACACAGAGGAGATCTTTCGAAAGTTAGACTCTAGCTCTTCTACGTACATATAAACAGTTGAATGGCAACGATGGGATTGCGAAACTATTGTTTATATTTCCTAAATGTGTACACTTCACGGTATTCCTTGTTTAATAATACAGTAGCAAGAATCATAAAGGGTTTTCCTTATTCATGAATGTGTATTGCCGGATAACAGCAGTCGTGATTGATGAGTATCTTCTTCTTCCTGTCGATGTCATATTCGGCCTTGAGGCCTGTCAATTGAATGTACTCCCTGACTTTTTCCAGCCATCATTTCTTCGGCGGACAAGGAATCGATTTTCTCCTGGATCATATCGGAGAGCTGCTTTTGAAATCGAATGTTCATCGCTTCTAGTGATATGTCCATACCACCTGGAGGCGTGTTTCTCGTGATTTGTCCTTAATTGTTACCACTCCCATCTGCTTTCTTACATGATTATAACTTGACGTGCTCAAGCCTTGTAACACCGAATTACTGTGTTGATGGGGTGAAAGTTCCTTTTGGGGATCATTGTAAGTATCTAGGTGTTAATATAAGGAAAGATCTTCACTGGGGTAATCACATAAATGGGATTGTAAATAAAGGGTACCGCTCTCTACACATGGTTATGAGGGTGTTTAGGGGTTGTAGTAAGGATGTAAAGGAGAGTGCATATAAGTCTCTGGTAAGACCCCAACTAGAGTATGGTTCCAGTGTATGGGACCCTCACCAGGATTACCTGATTCAAGAACTGGAAAAAATCCAAAGAAAAGCAGCTCGATTTGTTCTGGGTGATTTCCGACAAAAGAGTAGCGTTACAAAAATGTTGCAATGTTTGGGTTGGGAAGAATTGAGCGAAAGAAGAAGAGCTGCTAGACTAAGTGGTATGTTCCGAGCTGTCAGCGGAGAGATGGCGTGGAATGACATTAGTAGACGAATAGGTTTGAATGGCGTTTATAAAAGTAGGAAAGATCACGATATGAAGATAAAATTGGAATTCAAGAGAACAAACTGGGGCAAATATTCATTTATAGGAAGGGGAGTTAGGGACTGGAATAACTTACCAAGGGAGATGTTCAATAAATTTCCAATTTCTTTGAAATCATTTAGGAAAAGGCTAGGAAAGCAACAGATAGGGAATCTGCCACCTGGGCGACTGCCCTAAATGCAGATCAGTATTGATTGATTGATTGATTGAACCAACGTAACATTATTGCATGGAGGGCTTGCTCGTGCTTTGTTGTGGCTGGCTAACACTCTGAGTCGTAAAGAGCCACTGGGGAATTCATGGACTTGAATTCCCATTCAAGTGGTAGGTACTTTCTTGTCGCACAGCACTCCGATGACTTGACGCCACTTTACCATGCAGCATTGACTTTTACTCGAGCGTACCATCGGCCTGTGCACCGCATTACAAATGCTTCATTTTCTTGGTGTTCAGTCAGAAGCCATTCATGCTTAAACGATCTTTTCAGCTCATAGTCTGGTGCTCTATAGCCTGAAAATTTCGATCGGCAAGAATCACTCCTTCAGCGTATAACACTGTCCACGGGTGATGTTTCTGGATGTCTACTGTTACTGTGTCTTTGCACAGGATGAACAAAAAGGGACAGATCGCAGATCCTTGGGGGGCCTCTGATCTTGATTGGAAAAGCGGTGACGTTCCAACTGGACAACGCACCATTCTTGTGATGTTGCGATAGAGGACATGAATACAACGCACATAGGATTCTGGGACCCCATGTTTACGAAGTTTTTTCCAGATGCGTTCATGCGGTACCTTGTCAAACGCCTTTTCTAAGTCTAGAAATGCCAGGTGCAGGTGTTGGTCCTACTCCCTTCCACAAGAAGATAGGCCGCGCGAACTGCATCTACTATGTTGAGTCCCTTGACAAATCCACACTTAATAGGGAAAAATTGGACGATGCTGCGTATTCTATTGTGGAAAACACGCTCAAAGATTTTTATCGTGTGGCAGAGCAGGCGGACTGGGCGATATTTGGAACATTCGTAAACGTCTCCTTTACCATTCGAAATTCAAAATGGGGATGGTGGTACTGGTCTGTCACGTTTCACGTAAGAATCCCTCTACAACGATAACATTGAGCAATGCCCCAAGGATTTCAGCTCCTCGTTATATTTCAGGTCCAGACTTCTGATGGTATGTCAGAAGGTCCTGTTCCTGATACCTCTTCTTCTGCAGTGGGTGCAATAGATCCATCTAACGAGTCACTGCTTAGTAGAGGTAGATGGGGAGGAAATTGTCATTGCATGTTACTTTCAAATGGTCTCTCCGCCGGTGTAATATGACTGTCGCCTCTCTAAGATGTTGGTTGATTAGCATCTTTAACCTGTAGGACGTGTCCAATATCCTCACTGGTTCAATGGCAAGATTTCTCGGGGCAGTAGATTCCCTACATTCGACCCTCGGACGTGTCCAGTAAGTCGTACAGTTCTTGATAGTGATGGTTCTTTGCTCTGGTTATAACGTATTTGGCGATCTTCACTTATTCTTGTTCAGCGCAAACTCTTAAAAGCCAGCTTCTTTGCTTTTATAGCCAATTGGACACCTTCGTTCCACCACCAGCTCTGTTTATCAATGAATCGCTTTCCCTAATTTGTCTTTCCGACGGTTTCAAATGCTTCTGTGTGAATTTGGACATGGATTTCTTCCCACATGGCCTCTGCTGGCAGAACAGTGTTTACATTGAGCGTGCGGAATCTATAAAAAGAAAGTATATTCCTACGGAAAGGTTTGAAACGCGTATTTTATATTGAAGGTTGGATCTTATTCTCACTGATTGATGAATGAAAATGCGATAACTATCTATGTTTACCCCGTATTCTCGGTTCCTCATACGCGGTTGCGGATGAGATGAGATGAGATGAGATGAGATGAGATGAAATGAAATGATTTGGCATATTTTTACTACCGGATGCCCTTCCTCGCGCCAACCTCAGTTCCGGAGCTAATGAAAATGAAATGGTGAATGAAATCGGGTATGGAGGTGAAAGGAATGGGCTGTGGCCTAGGAATAGGAACTGCCCCGTAATCTGCCTGGAAGTGATAGTGGGAAACCAAAGAAAACTGTTCTCAGAAAAACCGCCGGTGGGGTTCGAACCCACTCGTCTGCCGAACGCAGAGCTTAGCTCCATATCCATAGCACGTTAAGGTATGTATTCACGTTTGAAACTGCGATTTAGGTCAAAATAATCAATATTTGGCTTTTGATGTGAAATGAAAGCCTGGAATTTCTAGTTTCCAAATATGTAAGTATAATTGATCTGAGGCATACAGAAAGGCTGTAAATTGCATTTAAATGGACCACTGCGTTCATGATTTCTCTGCTCCGGGGGCGTGGTCAGGTGCTAACATTCACTAGCTTTCCATACTCAAGCAGATTTTTCTATATAATTAAATTTCAATACATTGCACTGGCGTTTCCCCATGTAGTACCTCTGTGAACCAAAAGATAGCATTGGTTGTCATATGATATATCTCTGGAGAAGGAATGTTGAATCTTGCATAAATGCTGTGTAATCCAACTATGAATGCCATGTGCTGTGTTATTTGTGTTTATATCGAGTAACTAACTTCTGTTAAGTGATTTTTTTTTTTTTTTTTTTGCTAGGGGCTTTACGTCGCGCCGACACAGATAGGTCTTATGGCGACGATGGGATAGGAAAGGCCTAGGAGTTGGAAGGAAGCGGCCGTGGCCTTAATTAAGGTACAGCCCCAGCATTTGCCTGGTGTGAAAATGGGAAACCACGGAAAAACATTTTCAAGGCTGCCGATAGTGGGATTCGAACCTACTATCTCCCGGATGCAAGCTAACAGTCGCTAAGTGAATAATGGGTAGTAATAGACATAGTGGCTGTAAAAGAAAGCGCCGTTGCTATGGAAATAAGTATACAATGAATAAACGAAACATTACTGAGACAGTAGTCCAAAATGAGAACAATAAAAATAAACTTCCCAATGTCAGTAGTGCTTCTGAGTCTAAAACTTTCTACTTCGCATTATGACAGTAATTGTGGTGATTCTCAAGGTAGTTTTAACATTATATTTAGTGTGGAATGTGTAGAAAAAATGTTATCTTTGCTGGTATGTTCTAGCTGTATGAAATGTGGATCAATATCGCTGAAAAACTTCTGTAAACAAATTGGGCTTTTTTGTTAGTTTGGTGTGTAGTAGTAGTGATTTTCAATCTGAACCTCAGTGTACATCAAGGAGAATTGGTCACATTCCTGAAACTAATAGAAGAATTGTGTATGGAATGCGCTTCAATGGTTGTGGGCGAAGTGAAGCAAGAAAATTTTCGTATATTTTGAATTTACCTTCACCGCCCGCACCTGCAGTATATACTGAACATGTCAAGATTCTGGCTTAAGTTACTACTGAAAATATCTGAGGAAGAAAACGATTCAAAGAGGACAAAATACTACAATAAGAGGGTCCTACTTATGCATCAAACCAAACCAAACCCACTGGCACTACAGCCCTTGAAGGGCGTTGGCCTACCAAGCGACCGCTGCTCAGCCCGAAGGCCTGCGGATTTCGAGGTGTCGTGTGGTTGGCATGAAGCATCCTCTCTGCCGTTATTCTTGGCTTTCTAGACCGGGACCGCAATCTCACCGTCAGGTAGCTCCTCAATTCTAATCACGTAGGCTGAGTGGATCTCGAACCAGCCGTCAGGTCCAGGTAAAATTCCCTGATCTGGCCGGGAATAAATCCCGGGGCCTCCGGGTAAGAGGTAGGCACACTACCCCCACACGACTGGGCCGGCCCTTATGCGTCAGGAGGGTTTTAATAAGCCAAAGTAAGTAATGTCAATCCCGAAATAAACTTCCAAGATTCAAGTTCAATTTTCCACACAGTGAATTTCTCCAGAGTTTTCATATTTCAAAAAATCATAACGCCATCAAATTTTAAGTTATAGATGACATTGATATGTCAAATTGAAGCTTATTAAAAGTAGAATGTTTTGAATTAAACATAATAATAAATAAGACTATAATAAACAGGTACCAAATGAAAAACAAATCTAAATATTCTAAAATTTTGACCGCCATGTAAAATATATTATAAAAAATATGATATCAATAAATTCTTAAATTCTGTTTTGTTCATCACATTATATGCATTATTAGGATGAATTATGCGCAAAAATAATTTTCATTGAACTATTTTCCAGAAAGCTATGATTTTTGGAAATTTATGCAAAATTTTGGAGTTTTTATCAATTATTCAGGAAACGGTACCTTAAGTGTGAAATTTTTATAGTGTAAATATCTTCCGTAAATGCAAGTATTTGATTGTAGAAATTTCAAAAACATTGATAAAATAGTACAGATTTTGGTCCGAAACGTGAATAGGCTACATACCTTAATACGCGCGACCACTCTGCTCGGTGAAAACGCGATAATTATAACAGCCGACACCTTTTAAAAATGACATACAGTCTACTTTTGATTTTACAATTTACTTTACTTCGCACTGACACAGATAGATCCCATAGTGAGATGGGTCAGGAAAGGGCTAGGAGTTGGAAGGAAACGGCTGTGGCCTTAATTAAGGTACAACCCCAGCATTTGCCTAGTGTGAAAATGGGATACTACGGATAACCATCTTGAGGCTGCTGACATTGAGGTTCGAACCCACTATCTCCCGAACGCAAGCTCACAGCTGCGCGACCCCAACCAAATGGCCAACTCGCTCTTCTTTTGATTAAATTCAGCTCCGTGGTCTTGGGGTGGTGAACTTACCTCCTACGGAGAGGCTGTGGGTTCGATTCATTGCCAGGTCAAGAATTCCCACCTGGATGTGAGGGGTGGTTCGCGGTCCCCTCAGCTTACGTGAGAATAATTGAGAAGCTATCTGACTGTGAGATAGCGGCCCCGGTCTAGAAAGCGAAGAAAAACAGCCGAGAGGAGACGTTGCGCTAATCACACGCGACCTCCTACTCAGCAGGCCTTTAGATTGAGTAGCGGTCGCTTGGTAGGCCAAGGCTCAGTTGGGAGGAGGAGTTTATGACCTCACTCCTAGCTAAGGAACGTCGCTGAATGGGGGAGAGGCGGGTAAGAAAAGTCCACGTCAGATAAAGTGAAGTAAACTCGTGTCCTCGTCCCGAAGTGGTGCAGCTGTTTTCAGGCACACCCCCAGCTGCATGTACCATTTCAACCACATACCAGCCCTCCTATCATTCTTAAATTTCTGGCAGTACCGGAAATCGAACCCGGGCCTCCGAGGACCGTTACGCTACGGAGGCGAACTCCATGTCAGATGACCAGATACCATTAAACTGTTGAGGGATGAGTTAGGTACATCAGCAAAAGGTCAGGGCGAACCCTCGACCAGAAAGAAGTTCAAATGTATCTGGCACAGTCCAAAGACGATATTGAATAAAGCTGTGCTGTTTCTAGGCCACCAGTCTGCCGTATGGTCCTTGGTCGGATACACGATGATCAATGGATTTCGTTACGGCTTCGCGTGCTCAGAAGTTTGTCTTCTCCCAGAATATTACCCTCCTCCTTGCATGCAGCTATGCACCACTGAGCAGTTCCTTCTCTGGAGTAACTATCTGTTCTCACGAATCCTCTATCACTTTCGACTTCGCTTCACTTGGTTTCCACTTTATTTATAGCCTAGAACTTTCTAAGTGACATGTTAAATACACGGGAATTGTCCTGAACTGTTCCCCTCTCTTGTTTAACATCTACTCTGGAATTATTGTATCTGAAACATTGGAAATATCATCCATAATAGATCAGAGTGAATGAAAAACGTATAAATAACTTACTTTGCACATATGGCACTGTTCTTTGCGCTAAATCGGCAGGAGACTCGCAAGCATTGTTCAAAAGGATTAGCATCGCCTGCAACAACAGAGGATGAAGAGTTTTGCAGATGAACGTATGAATGAATTCATTAATTAATGAAGTAATTAATACACTTCTTTCCCAGTCACGGATGACAACCTACTGGGGAGAGCGTATTCGTTCATTGTAATCTAAATGGTTACATGGAGTTAGTTTTGAACATACTACAAAAAATCCAAAGATATTCCAATTCCTGAAATATTATAATAATATTAGAAGTATATATTGCATACTAATACATATTATACGACCCTATTTATACTACATATAAATGGACGAGTCCGCCTCTGTGGTGTATTGGTTAGTATGAATAGCTTCCACCCCGGAGGCCCGGGTTCGATTTCCGGCTCTGCCACGAAATTTGAAAACTGGTGCGAGGGCTGGAACGGGGGGCCCTTGTTCAGCATAGCAGGTGAGGCCACCTGGGCCCGGTAATGGTCCTCCTTTCCAGTGATATTCCCCGATCCAATGTCTCACGCTCCAGGACACAGCCCATGAGGCGATAGAGGTGAGTCCGAGCTTAGCCTACAAGGAATACAAAGCCTGCCCAATAGCCACTTATAGCTGTCCGCCCTGTGGATGCTATATTTGCCGCTAGAGGCGCTGCAATTCAACCTCACGTGTATACCTCGGTTGGCGGTATTTCTACACGTTGTATGCTTAATGGTTACGTCGTATTGTTAAAATACGTCAATTATATTACAGTGGTGTACTGTTGCCTACCGTTTTATAAACAAGGCTCTAGAAATAAAATTTCTGGAACTAGTTTTCATGAATTCCTTTGCCAAGAGCCAACTAGGGAATTATGGATTAAAGCAATAAGCAGACAAGGTATGGTACAGTGAATACGCAGACCATGTGACGGCAAAAATTAGGTTACTTAATTATTATTATTATTATTATTATTATTGCTCCTGTTCTGATAATAATAATATTATCTTCGATATAAATCTCCTGGCCCGAGAGACGGTGTCACGTCTAGGAAGCCCGTCTCCCTCTTCAGGGCAGGAATAAAAATATTTAGTAGTTGCATGATCCGTCAACATTAGCATATTATTTGGGAAGGTATAAGCAATGTCAGACTCCTTCGGTGTCATGGCCATCGCATTTGGCACAAATATTGGAGTAGGTACCCCAGGACTTCAAGGCTCTCTCATACCGTCATTATTTCCGTGGTATACTCTACATGAAACTCACATTGAGAATTGCCAATGTCGAAACTGTGATTTGAACCTTGGAATATTCGAAGAGTGCAGCTGCCCATTCTTATCAAGGAGCGTAAGTTAATGTGCTCGTCTATGCAGGAAGAAGAGAGGAGTAGTTTTGGAACGTAAAGTGACATAACATATAAGTAGTTCCCTTTTAACTTTCAGTTTTTCGTGAAAAATAACCAGAAAAGGAATGAATAGTTTCCTATAAGCTTCTAAATGGTTTTCTTCTTATTTTCGGAACAAAATAAATAAAATATCTTTTCCAACTTTTGCAACCGTTAGTTAGTGAACAAACCGCACACGCGGATGAACCGGGAGCAACGAATTCTGAGCAAGAAATGTTCAAACACAGCTGGAAAGTATCCAAAAGGAAGCCGAAGGAGCACCAAGCTTTTCTATGTCGAGTGCTGCAATGGCATATATTGGAGGGTATTTGGTAAGAGTTGTCGAAGACCACATGCCATGTCAAGCGTGTGTTGATAAAATTAGCAGTACCGTATCCAGAGCCCATCTCTACTGACGTTATTAATAAAAATCAAAGACAGAGGCGGTCTCAGGTATCCGAAACCAAGTTTTGTTTCACTGCTGATGAAACTGGGGAAAGTAACGGACGAAATGATATCGGTAACGCTGGGCAGTCCAAAAATAGCACAAACATTAACCGAAATACTGTTGCCACTTGTTGCTAAAAATCCTATTCTACAGTGTGGAAAAAGTGATAATCCTGACGAACTAAGCAGAATAATACCGCAGAAGTTTCTGCGCCCCTCTCTCACTAACTACGTTGATGACATGACAGATGAGTATCGCCGAGGATACTTCTTGAGAAGAAAAACAATTTATGAGAAAAATAAAAAGGAAAATGGTTAAAGTCGTTCCTCTCTACTGAAAATCTAAGGTGCGATAGTGAAAATATCTAGTGCAGACCTTATGTCCTTTTAAATGCCAGACATAAATGTCGACAGTTATGTGTGTTATTTGAAATGAAAATCCACAGCTGAACTGAACTCCTAGGGGTAAAAGGTGAACATTTATTATTTTCTACTTCATTCTGCGTAGTAACGTATATAATATACAGGAAATATAGTGTAGAGGTAAATTTGTGCAGGTTTTAACACCGTTTGCAATGCTAGCGAGTGCTGATGTGAGGTGGTATACTAGCGCTGCAGTGGTCAAGGCGTGCACTGCCAGGCGGACACTGTTTCTAAAGGGAGCACTGCGAGTGAGCAGGCTTTGTATTCCTTGTAGGCTAAGGTCCGAGGGAAAAAGCAACCCTGGAGTGTAAAGAGATTAAGAAAGAGGAAATACGTAGTACCGTTGCCTACGCTATAATACAAGGCCTTGAAATGCACTCATGGAAACGGGTTGCTTCCTAGTTCACCATTCAGCCGCTAGGATCGCGGTCTTGCCCCCTTGTGTTCTCATGGCCGTATATGTCAATAAGTAAAGTATATCCTAAATAAAAAGAACTGAATGTTTTTGCGAGTATTGACAGTACTTTATTTATAGAGCGGTGCCGCATTGGCTTGGATATGTCATTGAAGTTTCAAAACTTTACTTCTGAGGGGCTTCTTATCAAGTTTCAAAACTTTCTCTCTTCTACTTGAGTGGCTCAAAGGAATATTGTCTAACAGAGGTCTCAGAAATGTTCATAGTAGAAAAAGAGGTGGTTTGTCGCCTTTACACTTTCCACACTTAATTTCATTGTTGAACATGTCTTTCGAAAAAATAAACGTACACCTTTTAGTAACTCTCTTCGGGACAAGTACTGCGTAGCGGAAGTGACAAATTCCGTCGTTCACTGCAGAAGTGCCACAGACGATTTTCGGTATCTGAGGGCTCCTCGATCTTGAAAACGAATAAGACACAATGTTGGACTTTGAGTAGCTGGAGAACAGATATGTTCTAAACTGCCTTTACAGTCTGTTTTTTTCTTTTGCCACACGAACCATAATGTCATTGTATTCCGCTTGGCGTCTTAGGTAGCTGAAGAACAGCTCGATGTCATAGCTCGTTAGGTTCTTCATCAATGCATAATGCAAATGTATACTTATGAGGTATTTTACGCAGGCCACAGTGGACTGGGTAGTCAAGATCTATGCCTGATACATTTCTCTCATGATTTTTTTTTACTTTCTCTGAATGCATTTTAAGTTTCTTAATATATATGACAGGAAATCATTAATTAACCAACTGAGGAGTTCATCTTCAGTACTAAAAGACGCTTTTTTTTTTTTTTTTGCTAGTGACTTTACATCGCACCGACACAAGTAGCTATTATGGCGACGATGGGATAGGAAAGGCCTAGGAGTTGGAAGGAAATGGCCGTGGCCTGGTGTCAAAATGGGAAACCACGGAAAACCATCTTCAGGGCTTCCGACAGTGGGATTCGAACCCACTATCTCCCGGATGCAAGCTCACAGCCGTGCGCCCCTAACCGTACGACCAACTCGCCCGGTTAAAAGATGCTCGTTCTCGTTCCTGAATATGTCCCATGTGAGGTGTTGCAGACGTTATGCGCATTCAACAATTTAATAAAATGCTCCATAAAACAAATGGCTTATTTTGAACTGTATTTAATGCTCTCGGGACAAAACCACCGCCATACTTTACAAACCGGAGATTGTTTCAGGGGAAAATACAATATTTTTTAGCTCTTGCTACATTCATTTTCGTGAAATTTGTTGGGCAAATTATTTTCCTCGTTGGTTTCCTAATTTAAGATTTCTGAGTTTGAAGATGCCTCTCAAATGATTGCCGGTCAACGTAGCATAGTTTAAAAAAAGTCCAGTGACAAATTTTGGGATCGCTCGATTCTTATGACGTAACTCGGATCAAAACTTAAGAACAGAGGCCTACTTCGATCAGCTTGAAGTCGTATCTCATGCGTAATACTTCCTCTGTATAATGTTTCGAACATTGAACATTCACTGGAAACTTGTGAAACGAAATTCCACTACCTTTAATTTATCGTGAATAAACCATGACTGGAACTGCGAATGCTTAACATCAGACAAATACATAATACATTCACAACCAACTCAGTTAATGAACACGTTTAAAGGCGCGAGCCTGGTAGACAGGGGGCAAGATAGCGATCCTAGCGGCCCGGCATTGAACTTCAGTGTAACCACTTCCATAGCGTTTTACGGGCTCTATTTCCAGGCCTTGTATTATAACGTAGGCAACGCGTAGTACAGTCATTAAGTTCTGAGACTTGACGCCTGGAGGATAAGCACCCACACGACTCTGTATGTTGCACACAATGCCGTATTACACGGTGTACTCCTACAGTACACAGAACCACATTCATCCTCAAAATAATCGCCGCTGGCCGTTAACCACTAAGGCAACTGGGAAGTGTGTAAGGATCAAAAAATGCATATTTGTTTTTTTATTTTATTAAATTCTCCTAAGTTTTCTGAACAAAATGATATGCATTTTAATATTGTTTTGTGCATATTAGTTGTTAAAAAAATATTTAAAAGAACTGCGGATCTCTGTAAGTTGAGTCATGCCACGCCCCTTTGCACTTTGATCTTCATTTCTCCTTCCCCTGTGGTGATAAAATTGTCTAGTAAATTTTGTTGAATTTGTTTTTATGTTGGCTAGTCTGCTGTAGTCTGGGTATGCGCTGCCACGTCTTCTTTTGTTTTGTGTTTTGTTTGTATGAGTAAACAAGTTGGTCCATTTGAAGTTATAAAAGTGATTTTGTTGCACGTTGGTTTCATCTTCACACTATAAGTGGTGTTATAAAATAGTGATAATGCCTAGAGTCGGTAGTGCGTACAAAAAACGTAAATTCTAAGGAAATAAATACACCAAAATAAGCAATTGCGAACCTCTAGTTCATTCTAACCTGCAAAAACAAAGTAGTCAAAGTGATAATGTAGGCGTAAATATTTCAAGCTGTTCGAGTAGGAAATTGGGTAAAGAAATTCTATAAATAGTGCTGATAAGGGTAATATTATTGTTAATGTACAGTTATTATCAGAATTCATTAGCAATAACACCTATTGTAAATACTGTAAATGTGAAGAGACTTTATTTATTACTGAAGGTACCAGTGTTAGGAAAGGACTTTCTTCTAAACTGGTAATTATTGTCATAATTGTAACATAAATAAATCAACTAGGACTTCAGGAAAAATCTTCATATAGTTATTATAATATAAATTTAAGAATGGTGTAAAGCATGCGCTGCATAGGCAAAGGGCAGAAAGCCGCAGAGAGCCTCTGTGCAATGTTAGACTTAACCCCTCCACTTAATAAATTTAGTAATTACTATGGGATTTTAAAGAAACATCTGCATCAAGTGAGTAATGAAACAATGAGAACTGCAGCAATAGAAGCTGTCCAAGAAAACAATGGTGATAGTGACAATACTGTGGGATTGGATGGGACATGGCAGAAGAGAGGCCACACCTCCTCTGACATAGTAGTTGCTGTCACATCTAGTGACACAGGTAAGGTATTGGACTTTGAAATTCTTACAAAGTACTGCAGAGGGTGCAGGTTAAACATCAAGGACCATAAATGTGTAAAGAACTCTGAAGGCTCCAGTGGGGGCATGGAAGCAGCTGGTGCTAAAAAACTCTTCCTTCAATCAGTTGAAGAGAGAGGAGTGTGGTATGTGAATTACCTAGGAGATGGAGATTCTAAAGGATATAAGTTAGTCAGTGAAGCAGAGCCTTATGGCCCTAATATAATTATAGAGAAACTTGAATGTGTAGAGCATGCACAGGAAAGAATGGGTGCCAGACTTACGAGGCTAAAAAAAGACTTCATGGGTAAAGTGTTGCATGACAAAAAACAAATAGGTGGTGCTGGTATGATAACTGATTCAGAAATAGACTTGATTCAGACTTACTATGTGTTAGCTATCAGGAGAAATACCCACAATTTGAAGGATATGAGGTCAGCTGTGTGGGCAATATTTTTACATAAGGCATCTACTGACTCATACCCACAACATCTGTTGTGCCCCAAAGGTGAGGAGTCATGGTGTGGTTCCCAGAAAGCTTTAGCAGGTGGTATTAGTTATCAGCACAAACACTCACTTCCTAGTGCTGTGATAGAAGCCATGAGACCTATTTTCAGAGATCTCAGTAAAGAGAAACTGTTGAAAAAAAGTTTTCACAGGCAGAATCAAAATGTAAATGAAAGTTTTAATAATTGTGTGTGGGAATGCCTAACAAAAACTGTTTTCACACAGTATAGTGCAATGGTTATTGGTGTATGTGATGCTGTTAGCACATTCAATGAGGGTGCAATGGGGAGAATTAAAGTTTTGAAGGCAATGGGCATAAAACCAGGTCATAACACCACAACAGCTTTGTGTCAAATCGATCAAGATCGAGTAAAATACGCTGAAAGAGCTTCTGAGGCCTCATCAAAGGAAGGTAGGGTAGAATTGCAAAAAGAAGAAAGAGGAAGGTAAGTGAATCAGCTGAAGCAGATAATGATGACTATTCTTCAGGGATGCACTGAAGTAGGTTATAAAACTAAGTTTTATGTTTTCATCACTTTTTCTCAATACTATATTTTTGTAAACATAGGTACATTTTCTTCAGAAACTGTTCGACATAGAAAGCTGAAATTTGGACCATACATTGTGCATGTAATAGTGACTGCTGATAAGTAAAATTATGTAATCAGGTTCAATATATTCTAAGATATTAAATTTTTATTTTTAGAATTTTGTCAGAATTTTTTTGTGCAAGTTAATTATTTTCCTCACTGAAATATATTTCAGTTAGGAATTTGAATTTACTTACCAAAGTCAACTAATAGTGGTAGAATAACATGTAAACATCTGAAGTCCAAATTTTTGAAAACGCTCTCAGAAATTGTACCTAAAATGTCAAAAATAATTAGAATTTTCAGTAAGTTTAGGGCTCGTTTACTTACAAGAGTTTTGATTTCGAGTAATGAATGTATGAACAAACAAAGAACAGGCTTTGATAAACTACTTAAAAAATAATTAACAAAATCCATTGTAAACTTAATGTTTAAATGGATGAAATACCAAAATGCGCGTCGCTCTGCTTGGAACACTTCCCGGTTCCCTACAGAACCACATCCACCCTCAAAATATTCGCCATTGGACATTAAGCACGTTTGCCAACGTCGGTATAGCTGCTGGAAGCACCGCTGAAAGCAGTTGGCAGGAAGGTCCCATATGGCTTCTCTAGTGGCCGTCATGACCTCTTCGGAGGACTAAAATCTGCGCCCACGTAGGAGTGTTTTCAGGCAAGGAAAGAGAAAAAAATCGCATGGTGCGAGATCAGGTGAGTACGGAGGGTGATGCAAAACTGTCACCTGTTGTCTTGCAAGTTCCTCTTGGACAAGGACAGAAAGATACGCAGGGGCGTTGTCGTGTAGCAACAGCCAAATTTTTGTACGCCAAAGTCCAGGTCGCTTACGGCGAATTGCATCGCGTGAACGGCCAAGGATCTCCTTGTAGTGGGTTTTGTTTACCGTTGCACCGTCTGAGAGGAATTCAATGTGAACGATTCCATTTGAATCAAAAAAACAGTTCCAGCATCACCTTGCCTTTTGACTTGTCTTCTCGTGTTGTTGTTTTTTTTCTGTCGTGGTGATGATGGCGTTTTCCAGGTGGCGGATTGTCGTTTCAGTTGCGGATCGTAAAGAACACAGCATGTTTCGTCTCCGGGTATTATCCGGTTGAGAAACGTCTGATCATCGTCAGCATTATTGATGAGGCCACCACAAATCGTCATGCGATCATCACGTTGGTCTTGCGACAGGATTCGTGGCACACTATGCTGGTTAACACGAGACATGTTGAGGTCATCCGGCAGAATTTTTTGGCAAGTACCATGGCTGATCCCTATTGCTGCTGCGAGATCGTCTACCTATTGGGAGCGGTTAGCACGCACCAACGTTGCAACTTCTTGGATCTTGCGTTGCGTTCGAACTGTTTGTGGCCGACCAGTACACACAGCGTTCCGTTCGAACTGTTTGTGGCCGACCAGTACACACATCATCTTATAAACTGTCTCGTCCTTGCACAAAACGTCGGTGCCACCCGAACACAAACACTGCGACTCAATGCGTCCTCACCGTAAACCTGCTGCGTCATATCAAACGTTTCGGCAGCGGTTTTGCCTAATTTCTGGCAGGACTTGATGTTTGCCCGTTGCTCAAACTGTGACATGTGAAGGTCCGACAGGCGCATTCAGATCACCGTCACAACAACGACCGTACGTCTGCTTCCAGTGCATGCACTCAACCGTCTCTTGCAGGGGCGAGAGACTGACATGGGAGCTCAAGAGAAGAGTTTCGCTAGGAATGTGGCCGGGAATGCGTTAGCCCTCCCTTCTCCCCTCGTCCCTGGCTTCACGTCGCCAAGCTGGTGTATGTACTTGAGTTTCTGAAAACGTTCGCCCTCGCAGTCGCAGTGTACTCAGGTGGTCTCTTCCTGTAAGGCACTCGATGTATTTTTGTATATCACAGGTGGGTAACATTATTCATATATTAATGGACTACATCTGACCAGCGACATATTAAGACAAGGCAGTTTCCAACTAATAGTAATCTAGGTTGTTTTCCACTGACACTGGGAAAATACACTGACTGACAGAGCAAATGCAACACCAAGAAGGAGTGATTCGAAAGGGATGAAAGTTGGGGAAAAAACAGAGACGGCACGGACGAATAATTGATGTTTATTTCAAACCGATATGCAGGTTACACAATGCGCACGGCATCGACTCAGTAGGATCTAGGACCACCGCGAGCGGCGATGCACGCAGAAACACGTCGAGGTACAGAGTCAATAAGAGTGCGGATGGTGTCCTGAGGGATGGTTCTCCATTCTCTGTCAACCATTTGCCACAGTTGGTCGTCCGTACGAGGCTGGGGCAGAGTTTGCAAACAGCGTCCAATGAGATCCCACACGTGTTCGATTGGTGAGAGATCCGGAGAGTACGCTGGCCACGGAAGCATCTGTACACCTCGTAGAGTCTGTTGGGAGATGCGAGCAGTGTGTGGGCGGGCATTATCCTGCTGAAACAGAGCACTGGGCAGCCCCTGGAGGTACGGGAGTCCCACCGGCCGCAGCACATGCTGCACGTAGCGGTGGGCATTTAACGTGCCTTGAATACGCACTAGAGGTGACGTGGAATCATACGCAATAGCGCCCCAAACCATGATGCCGCGTTGTCTAGCGGTAGGGCGCTCCACATTTACTGCCGGATTTGACCTTTCTCCACGCCGACGCCACACTCGTCTGCGGTGACTATCACTGACAGAACAGAAGCGTGACTCATCGGAGAACACGACGTTCCGCCATTCCCTCATCCAAGTCGCTCTAGCCCGGCACCATGCCAGGCGTACACGTCTATGCTGTGGAGTCAATGGTAGTCTTCTGAGCGGACGCCGGGTGTGCAGGCCTAATTCAACCAATCGACGGAAAATTGTTCTGGTCGATATTGGAACAGCCAGGGTGTCTTGCACATGCTGAAGAATGGCGGTTGACGTGGCGTGCGGGGCTGCCACCGCTTGGCGGCGGATGCGCCTATCCTCGCGTGCTGACGTCACTTGGGCTGCGCCTGGACCCCTCGCACGTGCCACATGTCCCTGCGCCAACCATCTTCGCCACAGGCGCTGCACCGTGGACACATCCCTATGGGTATCGGCTGCGATTTGACGAAGCGACCAACCTGCCCTTCTGAGCCCGATCACCATACCCCTCGTAAAGTCGTCTGTCTGCTGGAAATGCCTCCGTTGACGGCGGCCTGGCATTCTTAGCTATACACGTGTCCTGTGGCACACGACAACACGTTCTACAATGACTGTCGGCTGAGAAATCACGGTACGAAGTGGGTCATTCGCCAACGCCGTGTCCCATTTATTGTTCGCTACGTGCGCAGCACAGCGGCGCATTTCACATCATGAGCATACCTCAGTGACGTCAGTCTACCCTGCAATTGGCATAAAGTTCTGACCACTCCTTCTTGGTGTTGCATTTGCTCTGTCAGTCAGTGTATGTCATCTTCGTTAGATTTTATCACGGGCAGAATCCATCCTCAAGGTGCAAATCGAAAGAGCTTCTGTTATAATTTTTTTAAATATATATATATATATATATATATATATATATACTGTATTAATTATTACAATACTTTTTACATATTTTTACAAAATGATCGCCAACGTTCGATGACGGTTACATTACTAGAAGAAGACGATATTTATTTCCTATATGAAGTGAGCTACGGGCAGGTCAATTTCGTTCGTCAGTGTGCCGAGTTACGAATGCAGTCTCTCTCACACACATATCCCAGGGTGTTCGTTACGTGAAGAAAATAATAATAATAATAATAATAATAATAATAATAATAATAATAATAATAATAATAATAATAATAATAATAATAATGAACCAGATTGGATATGTGCGCGTATAACAATTTTATGATTGCGATCCAAACATGCAACTCATCCAGACATGCTGTCATTCATTCATTCAGCCATTCAGATAATATATAATGCCTATTGTAAGCTAAGCCTCTTCATTACATTTTTGGATAACATGTCTGATAACCTCTTGAGACTTTCCTAACTCTCTTACTAAATTTACAAACATTTATAAACCTGCATTTATATTGAAAAATCTGATAATTAATATTCATTTAATAAAATACACAATCGTCGAACCCTGGACTCACACTTACTTCTTACCTGCTTACTTACACATACGTTATTTGAAGGGCGCCAGCTACCACTCAGTGCAGCAATAATAGAATGAGAATCTTGACTATCTCTAGGGTGTGGGGTAATAAGCTTACTTTTGACAACATATCATATAAGTTCTGGGAAAAGGAGATTGGCGTTCGGTTTCCCCATTAATTTTGAGGTTAAGATATTTTACTGTAATTGAAATGAAACTATGAATTCGTTTGATAGTACAAAATATATTCTTTAAATAATATATAAAAAATAGTGAGTCTTGTTGCGATAAAACAGATGAGAATATGACATTGCAACTGAAAGAAACTAGGCATGAATTTGAATTCTTCTTGACCGGACATTTAACAATGTATACAAAATATATCCCTCACTGATTCACTTGATTGTACCTTCAACAGTTTGAGTGTAATTACGACGTATTCCTTTGATCTGGTGTTTACTGTAGATGTGTCACGCCTAACTTGGTGATACATCCTTGTGACTGCTTCTTCACCATATCATCTGACTTCTTTGTAAGTCAATATGGTATTACCTCATAGCAGGTGGTATCCCTCTCTGACTCCATGGTAAGCCCTTGCGTCCGTGTCTTCAGCTAAGTAACCGACCAACTTTGGCCTCACTCTTTCAATGACCAATAATTAATGGCTCACTGAGTCTTTTCCATCTCTTGTTTACACTCGTTGACTGACCGACTGAGGCCTCTTCATCTCGTAGACTTCTTCACTGTTCAGCTTCCGTTTAAATAATGACTGTTGACTTATCCATTTTGGCTTATTCACTGTACTGCTTCCGTTTAAATAATGACTGACGCTACAATATGCATCCACCTTTTATAGACGTTGGTTGACACAGCTACGTAATCTCCAGAAATAACAATGACATACTCCCACAACGCCTCAAACTGTTGCATGTAATGGTGAAATCCCCCGGGGCGGCTGAGTCTCTGAGCGCATTGCTAAAAGCTCACGATGACGTAGCCATGACGTGGCGATGACTTGGCAGAAATGTCAGCAGTATAGCAATATAACAACGTCACATCCACATCTGATACATCGAAACTCTCACTGTACAGGTATTTAATGTTAATCTACATATACATACATATGCATACACTCAATTACAAATACACAAGCGACAAGCATTGCATAATGGAACTGGATAATAATTATAACAAAATAATAGTAATCTCACAGATAAAATAATAATAATAATAATAATAATAATAATAATAATAATAATAATAATAATAATAATAATAGGACATAATAATAATAATACAGATAAAATAATAAATTAATAAAAATACAGATATCGTCTTGTAACAGGATTTGAACCGTTACACTCCCTAGCTTCGCTGTGGATAGTCTTTCCTTTCTTCCGGCAGGGTTCCATAATAGTAATACAAAGTAGCACTATAATAACATAAATGTTTTATAACACAGTTATGTAAGCCTGAATATATAAATCGCTGTTCAACACTTACAACACACAGACAAGATCAACACTACTGAACAATTCGACAGGCCACTTGTATCATTAAAGGGAGACTGGCTGCTGGCTGGCTGGCTGGCTGGCTGACGATACGGAAGAGCCATAGCCGAGACGACAGAGAGAGAAAGCTGGTCCCCCGTGTCCCACCTCACGTCCCGCTAGTCTTCTCTTCAGCTCGCATCTATACCATACCACGGCGTCACCCATGCGCTATACTGCACCACAGCGCCATCGTGCGGTCAGTCTGAGAACCTAATGACTGTACTACGTATGAATGGACGAAGACAATGAACAGAATTCGCCCTCCACCCCACCCCCTCAGACACGGATGACCACCAACCGTGGTAGTGAGCACCCGTCCACTGCAATCATCACAATCACAAGCCACTATTGTTGTTGGTTTTAGGAAATCAAACCTCTACCTACATATGAATAAACGAGGACAACGTATAGGACCACTGTCCTCCCGGTCACGGGGAGAATATCCATCCATCCCAATCATTGCAATCACATGCAACAGTATTGTTATTTTTCGAACATACCGAACATATTCCTACCACATATGAGCGAACAAAAACCTAGAACAGATGCCCCACACGCAGTCACGGATGACCACTAACCTGGGGGAGAAACCATCCGACCATCACATGCCAGTGGTTTTGTTCGTTTTCAAAATGGACCAAATAATTCCAACTAACAAACTGTAATAATGTTATACCGTATGGAGTAATAAATAAGTTAAGGATTGTGAGTGAATACTCAAGATCATCAAGAGATCCAAAGAAAAGCAGCACAATTTGTTCTGGCAATTTCAGAAAAATAAGGAGTGTTACGAATATATATACATTATATGTAATACTGGTACCATATGCTTTCTTTTCACATAGCTTATCAATTCATTACTCAAAATTAGGTTCTTCAGCCTGCTGAAAGTAACAGTTACAAATTAGTGTTACAAAAATGTTACAATGGACTAGGAAGATATGGGAGTAATAGGATGAAATCCTTGACAAAGAGGTATATTCTGTGCTGTCAGTGGAGAGATCGCCTGTAATAACGTTGGTAACTAACAAGCTTCAGTGAAGTTTTCAAAAGTAGGAAAAATTATAATATAAAGATAAAATTGGAATAATTCAAGAGGACTAACTGGGGCAAGTAGCCTTTCACAGGAAGATTTGCAAACTAATCTGTACTTAAGAAAACCCATACCACTAAACTGGCACATACAGGGAAACTTGCCAGAAAACCCAGACCCTTAAATCAAGATCTATGTACAAGGATCTGGGTTCCAGGGACGTTCTCAACTCATGAGTCAAACGTTACCCAATTGCAACAGTCAAGTTTTAGGGAGGAAGGAGGACTGAGATTGCTCTTGGTAAACTGTCAGAGTGTAGTAAATAAACAATTAAAATTCGGTACATTGATGGAATCTTATGAGACTGATGTGGTGATAGGAGTAGAATCATGGTTGAGAGAAGGGGTGGGTAATAGAGAAGTATTTCCAGAAGAGTACACAGTCTATCATAGAGACCGAGGAGATAAAAAGGGAGGGGGGTGTTTATTCTGGTGAAGGAAACTTATTGTTCACATGAATGGTTTACCGATGAAAGGGATGAAATATTAGGGATAAAATTAGTTTGTCATAATATGAAGGAGGTGGGAATTATAGGAACATACAGGCCTGGAAGAGAGGAAAGAGACATGGAAATATTTGAGAAAATAATAGATTATACTCATAAAAACAATAATAATGATATGGTAATAATTGGGGGAGATCTAAACTTGCCTGAAGTTGAATGGAATGGAGCTGCAAGTGAAGCCCATGAACAGAAACTGGCAAATAAGTTAATTTGGGAGGGAGGATTTACACAAGTAGTACAAGAACCGACTCGTCTCAATAACTTGCTAGATGTATTCTTGGTTAAACCATGGGAAATTGTTGATAAAACTGAGGTAATTGAAGGAATAGGTGACCATAAGGCTGTAATAATGGATGTAGGACTGGTACCAAAAAGGCTTAATAAGAGGGTCACACAAGACAAGAAATTATACAGAAAAACTAAAGTTGATGAATTTGGGACTTACCTTAAATCACAATTCAGTTGTTGGATAAGTGAAGGGAGTAATCTGGATACACTTTGGGCTAAATTTAAAGGAATCATTTGGGAAGGAGAGAAGAGATTTGTACCTGTTAAGAAGGGTAAAATGACCTCAGACCCTGTTTATTATACAAGGGAAATAAGAAAATTAAAAAGAAAATGTAGAATAGTAAACAGGAAAATCAAAGAGGGTAGGGAGAATAGAGAAACTAGAAAACAGCTAATGAGGGAACTGAATAGAGTGAAAAAGGAAGCAAAAGAGAATTATATGAATGGCATACTTCAAGAGGGTAATGACCACAAAGGGAAATGGAAAAAGCTGTATTCATATATTAGGAATCAAAAAGGAAAAGGAATCCAAATTCCTACAATGGTGGGAGAAGGGGGTGAACACTATTTAACAGATACTGAGAAAGCAAACCTCTTCAGTAGGGAATTCAGAGATTCAGGAGAAGATTGTCAGGACTTGGAAACCATAACAGAAGATAGAGAGGGAGAGACACATAGGGAAACAAGAAGCTTCTCATTCACAAATGAAGATATTTTCAGAGAAATCCAACTGCTTCAGCAAGGAAAAGCAGCAGGAAGTGATCAAATTACTGGGGAGGTATTAAAGACGATGGGGTGGTATATAGTGCCTTATTTAAAATTTCTCTTTGACTATGTCATAAATAATAGTGTAATACCAAAGGAATGGAAGGAATCTATAATAATACCAATTTATAAAGGAAAGGGTGATAAAAGGAAACCAGAGAACTACAGACCAATCAGCCTGACCAGTATAGTTTGTAAAATACTGGAGAGTTTAATAGCAAATTACATCAGAGGGATATGTGATGATAAAAATTGGTTCATGAGGAGCCAGTATGGATTTAGAAAGAAATTTTCTTGTGAGGCACAACTGGTGGGATTTCAGCAGGACATATCAGATCAGTTGGATTCAGGAGGCCAGTTAGATTGCATAGCCATAGATCTTTCCAAAGCCTTTGATAGAGTGGAACATGGAATATTATTAAAGAAATTGGAGGGAATAGGACTGGACGTAAGGGTTATATGTTGGATAAGAACATTTCTAAATTCAAGGGTTCAGAAAGTCAAAGTAGGAAATTATATATCACAGGAAGAGAAAGTTTGGAAGGGAATTGCACAGGGTAGTATAATCGGTCCGTTACTTTTCTTAATATACGCAAATGATTTAGGGAACAATATAACATCGAAAATAAGATTGTATGCAGATGACATAATTGTTTATAGAGAAATAAATAACATTGAGGATTGCTCAGAATTACAAAGGGACATTGAGAGTATCCAAGAATGGGTTGAAGAAAATAATATGAAGGTTAATGGAGGCAAATCAACTGTTACAACATTTACAAACAGGAGCTTTAAAACTGAATTTGAATATACTTTGGATGAGGTAGTTATCCCTAAAGATGGCAAGTGCAAATACTTAGGTGTGAGATTTGAAAGTAATTTGCACTGGAAGGGTCATGTTGATGACATTGTTGGGAAAGCATACAGATCGTTACATGTCATAATGAGGCTACTTAAAGGATGCAACAAAGAATTAAAAGAGAAAAGTTACTTAAGTATGGTTCGTCCATTATTGGAATATGCAAACAGTGTTTGAGATCCTCACCAAGAATACCTAATAAAAGAACTAGATGGTGTGCAGAGGAAAGCAGCAAGGTTTGTAACAGGGGATTTCAGAAGAAAGAGTAGTGTATCAGAAATTTTAAAGGAACTTGGTTGGGAACCTTTAAGTAAGAGAAGGGAGAAAACTAGACTTATAGGATTATATAGAGCCTATACAGGAGAAGAAGCATGGAGAGATATCTGTGAGAGGCTTCAGTTGGAAAATAATTATATTGGTAGAACTGACCACAAGTACAAAATTAGAAGGAGTTTTAGCAGAAGCGATTGGGGTAAATTTTCATTCATTGGGAAGGGCGTGAAGGAGTGGAACAGTTTACCAGGGGTAGTGTTTGATCCTTTTCCAAAATCTGTACAGATATTCCAGAAGAGAATAAACAACAACAGAGAAAATAAATGAAATGTTAGAGGGCATTCGACCAGTGCAGGATATTGTAAATAAAAAATGTGTGTGATTAAATTAATTCCATCCCCTGGTCTATGGAGTTTGGACAGCCCAAGTAGGGGACTGCCTGTAGGGGTGAAGTACAGTGGGGACTTCGAGGGCCCTGGGACCGCTACGGTAGCTGTGAAGGCCCTTCAGGAACTCTGAAAAGTGGTAACAAAAGGGGCTCTGGTTAAGACGCAGCAGGTCTTTATGCTACTTATGTTCCAAAATGGGTAAAATATAAATATGTAAATAAATTCAATGTTAATTTTAATCTTATACCAGTTGTATAT
Organism: Anabrus simplex; assembly: GCF_040414725.1. Classification (NCBI taxonomy): domain Eukaryota; kingdom Metazoa; phylum Arthropoda; class Insecta; order Orthoptera; family Tettigoniidae; genus Anabrus; species Anabrus simplex. The sequence goes on along the minus strand of NC_090265.1, from coordinate 36,697,359 downwards.
TATTATTAGAAGTAATTTCACATACTGTATATGAGTTGACTATGTTTGTCAGATATCATAAGTAGAATTTTGTAAACAATATAAATTTATTAAGGATGATGTATGTGTTTAATAGAACAAATTATTAGCGTAAATTGCATAATATTGTATTCTAGGAAAATTTTCTTTGTCTCTTGTTAATTTAAAATTTAGTGCTTGACAATAATGTATTTTAGTGTACCATTTGCCACCGAGGTAGACACCTCATTTTCAAATAAAGAGATTTTGATTTGATTTGATTTGATTTTGAAGGGGAATTCGGCATAGGAATTAATATATCCGAGGACAAGATCTTAATTTTAGTTTCAAACTATGGTTTTATTATTCGACAAAAACAACAGACAGTCCCCAAAGAACATATATAAAACAAAAGCACACAGAAAGGCCTAAAAGAGCATACACATCAAAGAGCATACATATCAGGAATAATTTACTAAGGAAGACGTTCACTAAATTTCCAACTTCTTTTAAATTATGTAAGAAAAGACTAGGCAATTGATAGGAAATATGCCACCTCAGCAACAGCCCTAAATTCAAATTTCTAAATGAAAGTTATAGCAAATCTGTACCAAAACTGTAATCCTGAATTCTCTGAAAGCCATTTATGACCACCTTCAAATACTGGAACAGAAATGTTAAACCTATTTTGCTTGTAATTCTCTCCAGATACAATATCCATTTCCTGTTGACATTCATGTGGACAATCTTCCAAAATCTTTCAAAAAAGAAATTAAAGTTTTAAAATATGCTTCAAAATAAATCATGTCAGTGTTTTTCCGGGCTTATAGGCCGTTATCCAGGAACATGCGATGGTCCCAACATTTCACCAGAGACTGCATTTAACATTATTAAGGGTAATAGTTACAATTCCTTGTTTTTATATCCACCTTATTCCCCCTCGTGTGTGCTTCTACAATTGTAGGGGACTAACCCTGGTTACCCTCTTCAATTGAAGATCCTCTTCGTGGTGCGGGGGACTAGTAGCTCCTTCTTTGCGATGCCGAATGGAGCCCCATTGGGTAACCGTTCGGTATACAAGGAGGAGGAATCTAAAGCACCGCCCAACCCTAAGGTGTAATGCGACCCGTGCTGATGGGGGCATGGCACATGGGAGATGTGTCTTGAACGGAGCCTTCGAGATACTTGGCGCCCTCTCGAAGTAAGTAGCCTTACCCAGGTATGCAGGGCTCTGCCTGGGCGGACATATATTTCCCTAGCTACTCGTGGGACTTGAATGAATACGGTAGCCATCCATAAACCGGAGAGCTCTTCTGGGGCCTCCGAGAGAAACACTAGTACAACAACAACAACCGAAGGGGGCTCTTCGGAGATACCCTCGGATAGTTCATCTTCGACAGTTAGAGGGCTCGCTCAAGAGGTGGGCAATCTACAGGTCCAGAAGAAGAAGAAGAAGAAGAAGAAGAAACAGCTCTCTGGCGCTGAGAAGAGGAGATATAAGAAGGCCTTAAAGGCCCGGGAGCAGGCCAAAGAGGGCTTAACTCCGGGAGCTGAGGGGCCTTCTAATACCACGACAGTAACAACTGCGGGGGGGATCCAATGGGCACAAGAGGCGGGACCCTAAAAAGGGCTCTGCTTCTAGGGCACAGAGGACCCCACCCACCAAGATGCCAGCGGGGAAACGACTTCTGTCGGGGGCAACCCAAGAAGAAGACCTGCAGACCCGCAAAAAACCCAAGGTGGAATATGCCAGGATAGCTAAAGCTGGGATCAGGATGGCCATAGTACCTGTAGGATATCCTGACCAGCAGCTAACCGAGAAACAGGTGGAAGCTGTGGAAGAGGCTATCACCAATCTGATAGACGAGCTTCCGGATCAGGGGACCATTAAGCCTCAGTTCCTGGATTGCTATCTGTCGAGAGGTGCGGCCGTCATTATAGCAGAGAACGACGAGACTGTAGCATGGCTTTCCAGTCTTGTTACAGGTATACAACCGTGGGAAGGAGCCAGGCTCACAATTGTGGGCATGGATAAACTTCTTTCCTACAAGTCATGGTCTGGATACCAGGACAACCAAAGGACAATAACGTCCTTTTGGGAAGAATGGCACGCCAGAACCATGGCTTAAATCCCACCAGTTGGAGGGTCTACGACCGCAAGGAGGAGAAGAGAGGTGTCCGACTTGTGGTCAGCATGGACTCCAGAGACGTGGAGAAAGTGGTGGGGAAGAAGATCTTCTGCGGGGTGCATGTGGCTACCTTCACCTTGGCGGAGGGCAAGCGTGACAAGCAGAGGACCTACTCCACCACAGACAATACCGAGACCAACAGGGGCGAAGAGCGGGAGCCCGGACAGGAACCTGGGCCAGCCAAGCCTCAAGACTCATTGCGGGAGACGGAGCAGCACGTTCCGGAGACCGCATAAGGTAAAGTATTGCATGAAAGTAAGAATGATTACTTTCACACAAGCAAATATACAACATTGCATAGCGGCCTCCAGGGTACTTATTAGAAGTATCCAGAAGGCAGGTTTTCGGTCGCCCTGATACAAGAACCCTGGCTTAGACAGGGGCATATCATGGGACTAAAATGTGCAGGTTTCACCTTATTCAGTGGAACAGCAGAGGAGAAGCCTAGAGCATGTATACTAGTTAAAGATCACAACGCCTGGGCTATACCAGGCTTCATTACTAGAGACCTGGTAGCAGTCCTAGTGAGATATGAAGAGGGCGGACAGCCAAAAGACTTGGTTGTCTGCTCTGCATATTTCCCAGGAGACTCTGAATCTCCACCCCCGCCGGAGGAGTTCAAGAGACTGGTGATATACTGTAGGAAACAAGGATTAAACCTCATAGTAGGAAGTGACGCCAATGCTCATCACAGCATTTGGGGAAGTAAATATACAAACCGAAGGGGAGAGCACCTCATAGAATTTCTATGTACAACTGATCTTGAGATCATGAACATTGGTGATTCCCCTACCTTCATTAATAATAGGAGTGAGGGGATCATAGACCCTGGTCTTACCCTGGGTTCCATGGGAATCATACAGGAATTTAAAGACTGGAAGGTTTCTTTGGAGCCTTCCTTGTCAGATCATAGACACATCGTATTTTATATAGAGGGCTCCCTCGAGATCCCGTCTTATAGAAACCCTAGACGAACCGATTGGACGTCTTTTAGGGAGGACGTGAGGAGGGGACTGGAGGGAGGACCCTCAAATATAATTATAAACAAAGAGGAGCTGGAGCTCAGTGTGAGTTTTCTCACACTGACACTGGTTATCTCTTATGAATTAAACTGCCCAATTGTTAAGGCAAAAGAGTAACAGGAAGCTTCAAGTGGAATAGTTATCTTGAACACCTGAGGAGAAATACACGAAGGCTCTGGAATAAATACAGGGAACTTCAGGATCAAGAAAGCCTAGATTCTTACAAAAAATCACAAAGAAGGTAAAAGTCAGAAGTCAAAAAGGCTTCTAGGAAATCTTGGAGACAATTTTGTGACTCCATTGAAAGTCAACATGAAGCGGCAAGGCTTCATAAAATTTTAACCTTGGATAGAAGGGCAAGGCTGGGCTCACTGGAGTCGCCTTCGGGTGGATACACATCCACAGAGAGGGAGACCCTGAACTTACTGCTTGATGCCCACTTTCCAGGTTCGGTAGTCACGAATAGTGAGGTAGAATCGAGCGGATCCTTCAGACCCGATAAAAGTGGCTGGAAGGAAGCCGCAGAGATTGTTACCCCAAGAAGGGTTAAGTGGACATTAGAATCCTTTGCCCCTTACAAAAGCCCAGGGGTGGATGGGATCTTCCCGGCACTTCTTCAGGAAGCCGGGGGGGGGGGTCCTTCTACCATACCTGGTCAGAATCTTTATAGCCTGTCTCACTATGGGGTACGTGTACTCCTTGTGGCGTCAGGCGAACGTGGTGTATATACCTAAACCCGGAAGGTCTTCATATACTAGACCTAAGGATTATAGACCCATTAGTCTAACGTCTTTTCTTTTTTTTTTTTTTTTTTTTTTTTTGCTAGTTGCTTTACGTCGCGCCGACACAGATAGGTCTTATGGCGACGATGGGACAGGGAAGGGCTGGGAGTGGGAAGGAAGCGGCCGTGGCCTTAATTAAGGTACAGCCCCAGCATTTGCCAGGTGTGAAAATGGGAAACCACGGAAAACCATTTTCAGGGCTGCCGACAGTGGGGTTCGAACCTACTGTCTCCCGAATACTGGATACTGGCCGCACTTAAGCGACTGCAGCTATCGAGCTCGGTAACGTCTTTTCTACTTAAGACCTTGGAAAGACTAGTGGATAGACATATCAGGGAGAAAGTATTAAGAGACTTTCCCCTGCATTCTCATCAACATGCATATCAACCAGGGAAGTCGGTTGAGACGGCACTACACCAGCTAGTTTCTAGGCTGGAGAGTGCCTTGGATCAGCAACAACTTGCTATGGTTGTATTCCTAGATATAGAAGGGGCCTTTAACTATACATCTTTGGGCTCCATAGAACGTAGTCTAGAGAGAAGGGGAGTGAGCAGCATGCTCATAAAATGGATTATGGCCTCACTGCAGGGCCGTTAAGTTCTATTTACCCTCAACGCTGTAATGTTCAGAGCTAATATAGACAGGGGGTGTCCACAGGGAGGAGTATTATCACCAACATTATGGTGTCTGGTAGTGGACAGCCCAAGGCTATGCAGATGACATAAGCCTGATGGCGGTAGGAAATTTCCCCAGCACGGTTTCCGAGCTCGTACAGAGCTCTCTACGTAGGGTGGAAAGATGGTGCCACGAGACAGACTAGACAGACTAGTCGGTTAATCCCGATAAGACGGAGCTCGTGGTATTTACGAGGAGGAGGAGGCTAGACGGACTGTCAGAGCCTTTCCTATTTGGGAAAAAATTAGTTAAGACAACCTCAGTTAAGTACCTAGGGGTAATCCTTGAGGCAAGACTGAGTTGGAAGAAACATATAGATTATAAGGTGGATAAGGCCGCAGAGCCGTCGGGAAGACTTGGGGCTTAAGACCTAAGGTGGTCCAGTGGCTCTATATCTCTATTGTACGACCCACGATCACCTATGCATCTTTAGTCTGGTGGCCAGGTTCGGAGAGTAAAACTGTGACCGCCAAGTTAAACAGTGTCCAAAGACTTGCGTGTCTAGGAATAACAGGGGCACTGGATACTACACCATTATGTGCAATGGAGGCCATCCTAGGTTTCCCCCCTTACATTTATATGGTAAGTTAATAGCGGGAATGAGTGCCTATCGCCTCTGGTTACTCGGAAGATGGTCCTTCAAAACCCCGAATAGAGGTCATGCCTCTATTCTTACAAGGCTTCACCAGACTTGCCCTATGACAATGATGATCGGGGATCTGATGAAGCCTAGCTTTAACTTGAATTATAAATTTACAGTGGTGATACCCACAAGGGAGGAGTGGGCCGCGTATGCTGGGGCCCGTCTTAAGTCTGGGGGCTGTACATGGTACACAGATGGCTCGCGGACGGAAACGGGCACAGGCGCCGGGGTTTGGGGGCCTAAGACAAGGCTCTCCCTTCCTATGGATAAATATGCTACTGTTTTCCAGGCCTAAGTATACGCAATACTAGCCTGTGCTGTATATATATGGAATATGCCTGGACACAGAAGACGCATCACTATTTGCAGTGATAGCCAGGCAGCGCTAAAAGCACTATGTGCAGTTAAAACAACATCAAAACTGGTATGGGAATGCCAAAGGATGTTAGATCAGCTGTGTGAATTTAGCTCAGTTACCCTATTATGGGTCCCTGGGCACACAGGTATCAGTGGAAATGAAGAAGCTGACAAACTAGCGAAACAAGGCTCAAAAGGTTCTTTCACAGGACCAGAGCACTTCCTGGGAGTGTCACTCCGAAGGGTGAGACTGGTAATATCCCAGTGGACAAACCAGTCTCACTTAGATATTTGGAAGAGGTTAACTATAGCAAGGCAGGCACGTGAACTTATCAAAGGGCCTAGCAAAAGTTATAAAAAGGTCCTAATGAATTTGAATAGGACCAGAATGAGAATGGTAGTTGGACTGTTAACAGGCCACAATACCTTGCAGAGACACCTACACATCATGAAAATCACCCAGGATCCGATGTGTAGAAGATGCGGTAAGGAGGAGGAGACCTCCGCGCATGTATTATGTCAGTGCGAGGCTCTTGCAAGCACTAGACATCGATACCTTGGCTCACATTTTGTGAGCCTGGAAGACATCAGGAATGCCAATATCCGGACACTGGTATCCTTTATAGGAGCACTAGGGCTGGACTAGGCAAACCCGTTTAAGGGGCACAAAAGGTCTTCATAGACCTACGTGTGGAGCTCTGCGAAGACAGGGCTCGCCCATTTCTTATCTATCTATCTATCCACCTTGTTCAATACATGTCAATAGGGCAAAAAACATTAAATTGGTCTTGCAATTATCAAGGGTTCCGACCGACTTCGACAGCAGCGACGCTCACAGTGGAATGGAGTGTTTTGCAATTCCAGCTCATTATATAGTGTAGACTACGATGCGCTGCTCACCTATTGGTCCGCCATACCGGAGGGGCGGTAGCCTGTACTGTATAATGAGGTGGAATTACAACACCACTCCATATCAAGGCAAAGGGCCGAAGGGTAACAAGCGTGGCAACCCTAAAGCCCAAGCAGGCCCATCAGGCATAGACGCTTCACGTAAACAGAAAACTGGCCCCTCAGGCAAAAAGGACCCTTCAGGACCTACAGGCCCTTCAGGCACAAAGGGCCAAAAACAAGGCCAATTAGGCAAACCAGGCCCATCAGGTGGAGGCAGAGTAAACTTGCAACCCCCAAGGACGGAAGGTACACGCAACCCTGGGCCCTCAGCCCAAGCACCACCCACCACCGTCCCAGGTAAGACCTCCGTAAACAATAACAGAAAGAAGAAGGTCCTACCCCCAAAACCCAACTCAAGGCAGGCTAAGCCCACGCACGCTGCTCCCGAGCTGCCCCAGGACCCGCCCCAGGCCAGTTCCATCCCCCCCCCCCCCCCCACGCAAGGAATCTGCCGTTAACAAACCAGCATCCGACGCACCCCCCCACAACCCCCACCCCCAGCACAACAACAGTCACAGCCATCTCACCACCTACACCTGAAACACTAACACAGGTGCAACAGCCAAAGGGAAACATGGCAGGAAGGGTGTTCAAGGAAAAGATAGACGAAATTCTGAAAAACGTCTTTCCGAACTTGAATCTAACCGCGATCATAACCTCTGGAGTTATATATCCAAACTGCTGGCCGCGACCCTATCACTCCCATGGCTAGGGGAATTGGTGAACGCGATCTCCGAACTCCTAGCCCTGGATGGCTGAACAACCCAACGAAGAAAATAATAATAATAATAATAATAATAATAATAATAATAATAATAATAATAATAATAATAATAATAACACCAACAACACACAAGGGCTTCGAGTTCTAATATGGAACTGCCAGGGCGTCAGGTCACGAAAATATGAACTCGAAGCCTTCCTAACAGCGAACACCATACATGTAGCACTCCTAACAGAAACATTCCTCCCTCCGGGGAGGAAGTTCACCATAAGAGGCTACAAAATACACAGAAGTGATAAGGCTAACGGGGTTGGAGGAGTGGCAGTCCTGGTAAGGAAGGACATCAAGCACATGGAGGTAGACATGGCAGAGCTGGTCAAGCTGGGGGCATGCGGAATAGCCCTACTAGTGCAAGGAACACTCATAAATGTCATAGCGGCATACTCCAGACCGGCAAACCTAAACACTCAGGACATACAAGCAGTACTAAGGCTAAAACGAAACACAATGCTAGGAGGGGACTTAAATTCGAAACACGCCAGCTGGGGATGCCTGAAACCAAACCCAGCAGGCACAAGGCTGTGTAACCACATGCTATCCCAGGACTATGTGGTAACAGCCCCCAGCGAGCCCACGTTCCTAGCACCGAACGATCAAGTATCCGACATACTAGACATAGCACTATTGCGACATATTCCTCAAGGGCATAGCATTACGGTAGTGAACGACCTGGGGTCGAGGCACCAACCAGTGATATTTACACTAGATGCGAACCCAGAGGAATATGGGAAAACCCCAAACGCCGGCTCAACTATAAAGCAGTCAACTGGGGCAAATTCGAACACAAGCTAGACACACTCCTACAGGGAAGCGAAGGCATGCTATTAGACAGCTCAGCCCAGATTGACGAAGCAGTCAAAACCCTAGTAGAAGCAATGCAAACAGCCACAACTGCGAGCATACCGCTAAGCAAACACAAAGAATCCCCTCTTTTCGAGATTCCAGCTCACATAAAGCAGTTAATACGCAGGCGCAACAACCACAGACGTAACTGGGCTCGACATCACAGAGACGAAGATCGCGAGATGAAAAACGAACTAAACACGGAAATACAAACTCAATTACTGGAATGCAGGTCGGAAAAGTGGAACAACCACCTCAGACTTTTCGACACAAACACCAGGCTAGTGTGGAACCTAGCGAGACACTTCACGCGAGAAACACACAGCATCCCTACCATTAAGGGACCTAACGGCCCGGTATACGAGAACCGTGATAAAGCGGAAATCATAGCGGACTCGATAGAGGCGGCTTTCACTCCGAACGAAATACCATCTGACCCCGCCTTCATCAGGCAAACTGAGGCAAAGGTAGCAGAATTCCTTGAAAACGCACCTAAGCCGGAGGATAAGAGGACAAATATACACGAAATTAAGTGGATTATAGGTCATCTTAACCCCAAGAAGGCGCCTGGCCCAGACGAGATCCAGAATATTATAATTAAGAAATTAACTCACAAAGCCCTAACACTACTTACCAGCATCTTCAATGCAATGTTCAGACTCCAATATTACCCTGAACAATGGAAAAGGGCTAGGATCCTCGTATTTGGAAAACCAGGCAAAGACAAGTCAGACCCTAACAACTACAGGCCTATCAGCCTTCTGGACGCCCTCAGTAAAGTATTCGAGAAAATGCTACTGAAAACGTTAATAGGGCATATCAAGGAAAATGGTATAATTCGCAACGAGCAATTTGGCTTTAGGAACGGACATTCTGCCCCACAACTGCTCACACGATTCATAGAACAAGTCACCATATGTCTCAATAAACGAAGAGACGCAGGTTCGGTTTTCCTTGATATCCAGTGTAACTTTATTTTATAAATACTAATAAATAAAATCATGAATAAAAATATATAAATAAAATTACTCAAAAACTTAATAAAATTAATAAGCATAATTAACCGAAATGTCCGTAGTATGGGCGCCAGAGTTCACCAGAATGGATCCCTCGAATTTAGATAAGAGCATGGTAAACTTTATATCCCAGGGCATGTACATAATGCTGCGTACTGGTACATCTGCTGCAGGTCTTACCTAACCTCCTGAAAACGACTAATTAGGTAGGAACTGCACCTAGGTTCATCAATAACACTGATTCTAAAATAGCTAACTATATTCTTAACAAATTCCGTGCATGAGCACCTCATCAACATACAACATTATACATATAATACACACATAAAATATTGCTGGAAGACTCCATATTTACAACAACAACAATAATAATGAAAATCGTGGGAAAACGAAAGCGAGAACTAAGTTACCATTTGTAAATAGTCCGATGAACAATGTACATGTATGAAGATAAATACCCTTCACTGTCTCTATATCAATTCGACTTACCGATTCTCATAATCGGCAGTTATCACATCACACAGATACTGTACCTTGTACTACTGTGTTCACATATTTTAACACTTGTAAAGATATATACACACGTCTGTCGATCCTCAACATAAATTATGGAAAGTCTGAGATAGCTTTCACCAACATATAATGCTAGGCCACCACAAGTGCTACAATACTTAATGCGCAAGCACTCTCCACAATCAGCCACTTTCCACGAACATAACTAGACTACGCTCCACGAACGTTTGAAGTCCAGTCCATTGCTGCCGTGTCACTCCAGTACCGTGTATCAGCACCACTTCCTTCCAGTACAGTGCGTCAGTTGTAGTTGTAGTTATCCTCCTTCTCGTTCCTTTACAATCACCTCTACAATCACCTTTACAATGTCTTTTTTACAATGTCCCCGGTTGCCACCGTATCATCAACCTTTATAGACATCAACATCCCCCTCCTCTCAGATGATACGTCTGGATTGGTGCTTGCCCACCAATCATGAGTGAACATCTTGTCAAGACCAAGCCCTGAACTACTTCTTCCTCCCAAGACAATAACAAACTCTCGGGAGTTTTACATGAATCATCAAATTTCCCTGGTACAACAACATGCTCATCTCATCAGGCTGGGATATATACATGACTCATGAATTTCCCGACACAAGTACATCACAACAGACACTGGGGTAGCCATATGACTCATTCAAATTACCAGAGTTATTAAAGCAATGTTTTCCCACTCGTTAAAAAAAATTTACTCATACCTACATATGTGGATATCTTCCAGCTTATAAATATAAATGACAAAACATACAAATGAAATACCGATAATAATAATAATAATAATAATAATAATAATAATAATAAATCGAATACTGACAATAATATCTCTACCTTCTACATATAATTCGGGGGTGTGATATATGTACTATCACACCAGAAAGCATTTGACAAAGTCTGGCACGAAGGCCTACTAGCGAAACTAATAGACCATGAATTCCACCCAGGCTATATAAGACTTATAAAATCTTACCTGGAGGACCGAGAGTTCAAAGTAGACGTACACAACACACTGTCAAGTACGCGTAGGATTAGAGCGGGCGTAGCTCAAGGGTCCCTTATCGGCCCAATCCTCTTCGTCCTGTATACAAACGACATGCCTACTACAGAACTCACTACCACACACCTCTACGCCGATGACACTGCTGTCACAGTCACACACCCTCAACTAGCGTGCACTCGGAAGAGGCTTCAAGTAGCGCTAAGAACTCTCGAGCCATGGCTAACGAAATGGCGCATCAAGGTCAATGTGGACAAGTGCCAAGCCGTGTTGCTCTCTAAGAAGAACAGACGCACACGCAGACCACTAAACATAAAACCTCTAAAGCTTTTCAATCAAGATATAGCATGGCATGACAAAGCCAAATACCTAGGAGTAGTCCTAGACAGAAAGCTCACCATGCTACACCACATCAAAGATATCCAAAGAAAAGCACACATACGACTTAGCCAGGTATATCCTGTACTGAACAGAAAGTCCAGTATAAACACGGAAGTAGCCATAAACATGTATAATGCCCTAATTAGACCAATAATCATGTACGCAGCCCCAGCGTGGGGGTTCACTGCAATGACGAACCTGGATAAGCTGGAATTAATACAAAATAAATGCATACGAGCAGCGGCCAGACTCCCTTACAAGTTACGACACACCAATACGACAATTACGCGATATTGCGAAAGTCAGCTCAATAAGCCACCACATACGTAAACAGACGCTAAAAATGTACAGAAAGTCATGGAGTAATAACATCAACCCGTTAGTAAGCGGGATCGGACGCTATGACGTCGATCTTTACACAAAGTATCCCACATCGAAGCACATTCTGTTCAGCCACAGGGTTGGGTGGGTGAGGGGTCGATAGCCAAACCCCTCCCCCAAGCTGACACCTATATACCACATAAACCCACACACTGCAGACACCTATGTAAATATGTTTCAACTCCTAGACCCATGGACCAGGCGAGGAAGATTGATAAGAAGTACAACTTAAGAAGACGACGGTAACGCAGCCAGACGGCCAAGGACGTATCAATCCACCTCCGCCCCCCGACAGAGACATGGGAGCGGAACACCAGCCCGCGCCCTACAAACAGCACTAATATCTATCTGTTTAATAAGTTATTTCACTCCTATTTAGGTAGAACGCTGGACATGAGAGCAGGCAAACAGCAGGCACTCCAATGAGAACCTGTATATACATATGTTATTAATAACCTTAGTTTTAGATCTGCAGTGACAAGTGTGTTCCAACAACACCGCATAGAGGGACATCGACCGGCGGAAGAAGATAGCCCCTTGCATGAAAGGCTTGGCTCTAATTCTCCCTCTCCAAAAGGAGACTTGGCACTAGGGACTGCTGGCTGCTGGACAATGGGACGGACCTGTGGCCCAGTGCCCAGACGCTAGCAGACCCGAGCCGATCCGGCAGTGACAAGAAGGACTGATCCCCATAATAACAGAAAATGGCAAGGAAATGGTTATGATTACATGACACATATTCCTAACTAACACAACCTCTGGTCTTTTTCCAGCCCACATCCTTGCATGTGCTATCAAAAGATGTCAGGTTTTACATGTAGGCTCTTTCTTATTTCTGCCTATGTGGTTGTTCCCTGACCCTTCAATACCATACCTCAACACCACCTAACCAATACAAACTCTTGCCGTGGTAGCGAGTCTCAGAAACCGGCAGATACTCCTTGTATCACTTCCCACTCTCCCTGCTATCTCTTTTCTACTTAGAAACTAATAGCATGTCGGAGGCAATGTAGATTGTGTCGATGGCCACGCCGGGGTGCGGGCTACGGGGGCCCCCCATAAAAAAACACCACTCCATTCCACTGTGAGCTTCACTGCTATCGAAGTCAGTCGGAACCCTTGATGTCCCACTAAGTACTCTTGATAATGCCGAGCAGTTTTCAGTGAAACGTTAGGACCATCACATGCTCCTGGACCACGTACAAGCCCAGAAAACACTGACATGATTTGTTACGCCGGCCGTGAAAGCCTCAATTGCTACATGCTTGGAAATATATAAAATTTGGAGATCTAGAGTTATCTTGAAGTGTGATAAATAATTCAGATTGACCAAAGATACATAAAAAACATCATTATAAGAGTTTTTTAGAACCTATCTTTAAGAGTGAAAAAAAGGAAGATAATGAACTCAATCCAATCAAATCATTTTGAGAGAAGAATGTTCATTTCTTATTTAAAGGAAACAAAAATGATACACAAAAGAACATAGTCATTATCATCCTAGTGTATTACCGCAGATGCAGTGGTAAATTGTTTTGGGGCGTCTCCAAAAACCGTAAAAGAGTAGTTAGTGGGACGTAAAACAAATAACATTATTATTATTATTAAATTGTTTTGGTGACTGTGGATGTTACTGCCTTCAGGATATGCATACTCCACCGAAGCCTGTTTTCTCTCATCTTTACCATTACCGGTAATGATGATACACTAAACTGCTTCTGAATAGTGTCATTGGTTACATGGTCATGAAGAGAAATTCACAGGATCCATCATAGCATTCACATCTCCATGCCAAGGAGACTGCTCATATGACATAATCTTCATGTTGATCCGTATTGATGAACAATTTGCACTCACTCTCACTAAGACCCTATGATTTATGTCAGGACACTGATTACATCTGGTTGTTCGTGGTTTAAATAGAGTGAGTTTCATGATTAATAGTATGTTATTAATCTCTTTTCTTCATCCATAATTTTTTTCAAGCACCTCAGTTGTCCAACAAGATCCGTGTTATGAACAAATCATATTTAATGAATTATATTTCTTATGATTTAATGATAAGATGTTACCTGATGAGGTAAAGCACAACATTCATTACAATTTTAACATACAGAGGGTGCCAATAAAATGTATACACATTTCAAGCAAAGAAAAAACTGTGTTAACATAACGAAGCTGAATTCATACGAACAAAAAATGATGAGCAACTAATCATGTTTTACTTTTCCATTTTTCCATTTACAATGGTTGTTCAAAATGCCCAACATCAGCGTTGATACACTTCTGAGTACATTTAACTACTGATCGAGCAACGTTTGCTAAAGTGTCCTCAGCGACTGCAGCACATGCCTTTCAATTTCTTTTCGACGTGGTTTTTTTACGGTATACAACTTCCATCTGGAAAACATGGTGGAAACTCTTTGTCCCATCCAGTGACCTGGAAGACTGTCATCAAGGTACACACGGACAGGGCCGGATTAAGGGTGGGGCTAAAGGGGCCGAACCTAAAATTGTATGAAAAGGCCTGCTGCTCCACCTCCGTGCAAGTATATGAATATTTACGCTCGTAAAATATCGAACACGCATTCTTCCTTCCTTCCTTCCTTCCTTCCTTCCTTCCTTCCTTCCTTCCTTCCTTCCTTCCTTCCTTCCTGCCTTCCTTCCTTCCTCCTTATAAGCTGTACGCGTTAGTATTTCGTCACTGCCAGAATCAATCGTCCGGAGACACGAATCCTCGCTACTTGCGCACTGTAATTATCGTAAAGGTTATTGTTGACGAAAAGTTACATCTGGCAGCTTGCGAGTACGGCAGAGGGGGAAGGGGTCTAGGAAGTGAGTGGGAGGAGACAGGGGAAGCATGGTGGAATGCGCATGTTATACTATATATTTGCATCAGAAAGAGAACTTCCAGTTCACCTCTGATTATTGAACCATTCGTAAGTTCTTGTAAAATGGATAAAAAATATCCTAGTGGTGCCAAAAAACGTAAATTAAAAGAACAACATTTCAAAGAAATTGAACAGTTGCCGAAAATATCAACATTTTTTGACAGGAAGTCTACAAGGGCATCGACGACTGAAGAGACTGTTACTGGTGAATTGGAATCTTCTACAGATAAGCGAATAGTGTAATATCTAAGTCTGCTGTTTTAAGAGAGTTTAGGTCTTTACGGAATTGGAAAGCATGAGCATTAGGAAGATGGTTTTAGGAATAATGAAAGGGAATCCTAATGTGTACTTTAAACTTCAGTCACATTATATGGAGTACTCGGAGTCGTAAAAAATAAATTGCCGATCGCGTTCGTGTACTGGTAGCAATAATGACTACCACCCTCGAAGACCCAGGTACCTTCCCCGGCGCTGCCTGGGGGGGGCCTTGGTTACGAAGAAGGGGACCCACATTTTTAAATAGCCCAGGGCCCCCAAACACCTTAATCCGGCACTGCACACGGATATCTCTGTGGTAATGTGGTGGTGCACCATCCTGTTTGAAGTAATTTTTTTCATTTCCATAAAGTCTGCAAATGGCAGGTAAGGCGGATGTGCGTATCATGTTTAGGTACACTTGGCCAGTTACTTTTCCTTCAAAAAAGAATGATCCAATTAGGCCCCTAGATGACAACTCACACCAAACATTAACTCCACGTAAATTAACAGCCTTTTCCACAAAAACATATGGATTGTTTGCACACCAGTAGACGCAGTTACGTAGGTTAACAGTTCCATTTAACTTCAATTGTGCCTCATTGGACTAAACAACTTTGCTTACAAAGGCCTCATCCTCTTGCACCATGTTCTGAAACCACTCACAGTGCTGCATTCTCCGATCAGGGTCACCTTCGTTGAAGTCTTGGGATGAAAACTTTCAGCTTTGCTGTATGACGTACACTGGTTCAGCTAATCCCCGTCTTATGTGCACATTGCTTTGTAAATTTCTGTGGTGAGTGCTCAAAGCGTTCCAAAACCATAGCCGAGGACGCGGGGCTTCCTGCTGTACAAGGTCTCCCAGATCTGCTCTTGTGAACATTGCACATGATATTATGAATCTCAAATTTGTCTCGAATGCGTGCAATTGTCACTCGTGTTGCCGGTTCTGTTCTGTACACACATCTCCCATTGCCGTTGCACTTCAACAACACTCTTGGTTTTCCAATACCACTTCAAAATTACGTTTCCCTGTTCAAACAACAATCTTGGCTCCATTTTATTGCAGCAATAAACTTCAATTGTGCCTCATTGGACTAAACAACTTTGCTTACAAAGGCCTCATCCTCTTGCACCATGTTCTGAAACCATGCATGTCATGCAAGCCACATCTATTTACAGAACATCATACGATAATCTTGGCTTCATATGTTCATTGTTACCTGTCACGTAGCAACACTAGTATGACATACCCATGCTTTTTGCTCAATCCTCTACCACTGACTATTGTAGATTAACTACACAATAACACAACACAATCTTCTGTCTGATGCAATAGCAATGCAGTGCAAAACAGCAGCGTGAGCTGGCGCGGTGCACAGCACAAAGCAGAGGAAATTTCACATTAAAATACACTTAAGAAAATGGAAATTGCAACACCATGAAGGCATTGGTCGTTTGTGTTGATTTTCAAGATATGGAACGATGCCATGTAGGTATGTAAACGATCAAAGTTTCTGACCCATTGGATTGTTGCTACAGGTCTCCCCACGTGATTGGTCGCGGAGGAATTAACTCCAGTATACGGACTCGGGTGTAGCGTAGTTGACTTGCAGTCTGTGCAGTGAAGTGTTCCCCGTCAAACATGCCTCGACGACAGAGAAGAGCACGCTATCAACAACTGTCGCCGTTTGAGAGGGCTCGGATAATTGGGCTGTGTGAAGCTGGATTATCGCTAAGGACTGTCGCTGCACGTGTTGGCTGACAGGCATCTACGGTACAACGTGTATGGCAGCAGTGATCAAATGAAGGTACCCACACTCGTAGACCTGGCACAGGCCCAGCGCGACTGACAACTGTGGGAGAGAATCGCCGCATCATTCGGATGGCCCGGATGGAACCCCATGCAACAGCAGCGCAAATTCGAGCAGCTGTGGCAACCCAAGTTACATAACAAACAGTTGGTAATCGCCTGCGTGAGGCTGGCTTACGAGCCCGTGTCCCTGCAGAAGGTGTTCCATTGACCCCACAACAGCGACGTGTAAGGCAGGCCTGGTGTCGAGAAAGATCGACGTGGGTCGACGAATGGCATAGGGTCGTCTTTAGTGATGAATCGCGCTTCTGTCTTGCCCGCAGTGATCGCTGGAATCGTGTGCGCCGACGTACCGGGAGAGGGGCCGCCCAGATCTTATTGTCGAGAGGCACACAGGGCCAACACCAAGCATTTATGGCCTGGGGAGCTATTGGCTTTAATGTGAAATCACAATTAGTGCTTGTTGAGGGCGCTATGACTGCTCGATAGTACGTTGATAGGGTACTCAATCCAGTGGTTGTCCCTATGATGGCGAACATTGCTAATGGGATGTTTCAGCAGGACTATGCCCGGGTTCACACTGCACACATCTCCAGAGAAGCTCCCCACGACATCACAACCTTAGAATGGCCCGCCAGATCCCCGGACCTCAGTCCTATTGAGCATGAGTGGGACATGATGGGTCGACAACTAGCCAACCGTCCTCAGCCACCCACAACTCTGGAACAACTGACCCGTGCAGTGCAGCAAGCATGGGCCACAATTCCTCAGGAAGCGATCCAGGGCCTTATAGACTCCATGCCTCTACGAATTCATCAATTTATTGCAGCTCGTGGTGGGCACGTCCTGTATTGATTGTTGTCCAAACTTGCGGTCAGAGGTACCTGAAAGTCTAATCATCAAAGCACAACCGAACACTCGTCCTGCATGTTCAATTGCAGCAATGTAGCACCACTCCTTCTGGGTGTTGCAATTTCCATTTTCTTCAGTGTATTTGACATGAAGTAAATGTCTAATTTTATACATATACTTACCTGAAAATAGAGTATATTTCGTTACAGAACATCATACACATTACGTTGTTTTTCGGTCCAACTCAGTAATATATTAAATAGACTAGATGATCTAGGTACCCGTACTTCGCTACGGAATTCTACACTGTATACAGCATTGTAGGTTACGTAGAGTACATGTTGTGAGCAAGAATGTATTAAATTGCATAGCTCTTAACGTTACCCTGGAAACGCGACGGAGAAATCACCAAACGTCTTTTCTCACATGAAGACTGCGTTAGGGAATTTTCATTGTAATGGTAGACCAGCTTGCATACCATCAATCACAATCAGGTTGGGTAATTGCATTATAATGGCAGACATTCTCCACCTGCCTTTTTACATCCTCAGAAAGACTGTCTTAGTGGTTTTCCCAACTGAAATGAAAATAGGTCATTATAATGACATCAGTAGGAATGGTGCGAGTAAAAAGCAATGTTTTCACATGAAATACTCGATCAAATGAAAAACTACACATTTTCGCACTTTTAACGGACAGTACTACGCTGCCAATCTAAGAGTCCAAAGTTCCAGGCCGCAGACAGCCACTCCTAATATTTTTTCGGAGGGGGGAGGGGTCGAATAGTGGAGAGTCCCAGGGCAAAAACTATGCCCTTTTACTAATCTAGGAGTACCTAGGAGTACCCGATGAGTTGGAAAATCTGAATTCACTACACTGGCAGCGGAAAAATCTATCTGAATTGGAGGCAATTTTTTACTCCAAGCCAGAGGAGAAATCCTCTCTTCACCGCTAATTTTGAATAAAATTAATGTAGAATTTAATAAAAGTGAGAGGAAGTTCTTTTTAAGAAACGGCTCTTTTCAGGGTTGAATTTTTTAGTTATTTAGTGAATTGTGGTACTATAATTTGAAATATGCCTAAATTGTAATTCTAGACCAGGTCATACTACTACTACTACTGCTACCAGGGGCGTAGCCAGGGGGGGGGTTACTGGGGGTTAGAACCCCCCCCCCCCATTGAACTTTCACAAAAAGAAAATAAATAGAAACTGACAGTAAACAATAAACTTCTTTTATGTGATCAAGATAAACTCTCTGCAATCTACTGCTTGTTGAGAGTGTTTGCCACCCTACCTGTCACCACTGCAGCCAGTGAGAGATCATTTTCAACATTAAGACGCCTTAAAACCTACCTCAGAAATACCACAAGTGAAAGTTGACTCAACGGGTTGGCTCCCTTGAACATTCACAGAGACATAGTTGTAAAACCAACAGATGTATTAAATTTATTTTCTAGGAAGCCTCGAAAATTAGATTTTAGATTGTAAACTGAACATACCGTTTGAGATAAAACTGCTGACCTCGATCATATTGTTCTTGTTCTGTATTTTAAAGTAAGAATTTTGTAGTGTATTGCAATCTGAATATCACATACAGTAATACACTCTTGAATCAGTATCCTTATGACAGTCATGCATGCGCGTACCAGACACGCACAAGCACAAGCACTTTCATTATGTTATATCTTAATTTTGTAACTGTAACCCCCCCCATTGGCCGATCCTGGCTACGCTACTGACTGCTACTACTACTACTACTACTATTAAGTGAGCCTCTGCCTTCAGAGTGCACACTGCTCATTCAAAACAGCGCCTCAGAGTAGGGATCGAATAGCTGAAATACTGTGATTAACCAGTGTGTTACGTACCAGCAGTATCAGAAAATATATGAACCAGAGGAATGGCATGCTAAAGAAGAAGGTTTTCTAACTCCCCAGCTATTTCCCGCCAATAGTCAGTCAGGCTGTTATACTCGGTACGCAGCAGTAACCCCATCTATCGGAGTTGAGCAGCAGCATAAGAGACAAAGAACATCACCACAAACAATGGTCAATTAACGTTATTGTTGATGAAAGTTATGCGTTTTCAATATTGTAGGCCTTCACATTTAGTTTTCTTCCGACTCTGAAATACCACTCTTATCATAGTCAGTACGGTAAAATTGAATAAAACATAAATATTGGGAAGTTGTATTCTCTATAACTTTTGCTATGTAGTACTTTTCGATAGGACGAATAACATAGGTATCTTTAGGCACCTTCCCCTAAACTACAATTTCATACAAGGCAAATAAAATTATTTATAACTTAGACTGTAGTTTGTTATTCCCCGACTCTATATACCGACTTTCATTAAATTCTGTTAATCCATTTCTTCGTGGCTCGGCGTTGATATGGACTTGGCAACAAAAATACAAATTCATGAATATCTGTGTTATCAAAGCCGATACGGTAACAATGTATGACATAAATGATCAGAAATGTATTCTATATAACTTGAGTTATGTAGTATTTATCGATAGGGCCACTAATAATACAAATATTTGAGAATTCAATTTTACTCAATTATTTATATCCTAGATTATAGTGGCTCATCCCCCGACTTCACATACCCATTTTCATTAAATTCTCTTCAGCCGTTTTCTCATGATGCGTGTACATACATGCATACGGATGGACAGACAGGCAGACAGACAGACAGACAGACAGACAGAAATTACGGAAAAGTAAAAAGTGCATTTCCTTGTTACTGTGGACACGACAGATAGAGAAATACCATTCTTTTCAAATTCTGACCAATGTACAAACAAAACCCTTATTTTATATAATATACATATCTATATATTATATAGATTAGCTGATGTACCCGTACTTCGCTACTGTACGGGATTGGATTCTCAAAGAGACTGACCTTGTGGTTTTCCTGACTGAAGTCAACATAGGTCATTACAGCAGGCAATGGTATGTTGATAAACGGGCCTAAAAGTCAGGTTGTGGGTTTCACAAATAGGAAAAGTCCTCTCAGTTTTAATTACTGCGTTGATGGGGTGAAAGTTCCTTTTGGGGATCATTGTAAGTATCTAGGTGTTAATATAAGGAAAGATCTTCACTGGGGTAATCACATAAATGGGATTGTAAATAAAGGGTACCGATCTCTGCACATGGTTATGAGAGTGTTTAGGGGTTGTAGTAAGGATGTAAAGGAGAGTGCATATAAGTCTCTGGTAAGACCCCGACTAGAGTATGGTTCCAGTGTATGGGACCCTCACCAGGATTACCTGATTCAAGAACTGGAAAAAATCCAAAGAAAAGCAGCTCGATTTGTTCTGAGTGATTTCCGACAAAAGAGTAGCGTTACAAAAATGTTGCAATGTTTGGGTTGGGAAGAAATGAGAGAAAGAAGAAGAGCTGCTCGACTAAGTGGTATGTTCCGAGCTGTCAGCGGAGAGATGGCGTGGAATGACATTAGTAGACGAATAAGTTTGAATGGCATTTATAAAAGTAGGAAAGATCACAATATGAAGATAAAGTTGGAATTCAAGAGGACAAACTGGGGCAAATATTCATTTATAGGAAGGGGAGTTAGGGATTGGAATAACTTACCAAGGGAGATGTTCAATAAACTTCCAATTTCTTTGAAATCATTTCGGAAAAGGCTAGGAAAGCAACAGATAGGGAATCTGCCACCTGGGCGACTGCCCTAAATGCAGATCAGTATTGATTGATTGATTACAAAAACGTCAGTAGGAAAGTAGCGATTGAAAACAATGATATCATATAAAATACTCGATTAAATGAAAAACCGCACATTTTCTCACTTTTAACGAACAGTAGGCCTACTACGGTGCCGATCTAACAGACCAAGGTTGCAGTGCTGGAATGACCAGGCCACAGACAGCCGTGAACACTCCTCTGCCTTTATTCTGTTAAATATGCACACTGTTCATTCCAATCAGTGCCTCTTCTCGTGACTCGGCGCTGATATGGACTTAGTCACACAAAAAACAAATTCATGAATATCTCTGAGATCATAGCCAGTACGGTAACAATGTATAAGACATAAAAGATCGGAAATTTATAACTGTTTAACTTTAGTTATGTAATATTTATCGATGCAACCATGCTATGATGAACCCGTGTGTTACGTACCAGTAGTATGAGAACATTTCTGAACCAGAGGAATGGCATGCTAAAGAAGAAAGTTATCTAACTCCCCAGCTACTTCCCACCAATATTCAGGCAGGATGTTATACTCGGTACGACCGGGCGAGTTGGCCGTGTGGTTAGGGGCGCGCAGCTGTGAGCTTGCATCCGGGAGATAATGGATTCGAACCCCACTGTCGGCAGCCCTGAAGATGGTATTCCTTGGTTTCCCATTTTCACACCGGGCAAACACTGTGGCTGTATCCTAGTTAAGGCTAAGGCCATTTCCTTCACACTCCTAGCCCTTTCCTACCCCATCGTCGACATAAGACCTATCTGTGTCGGTGCGACGTAAGGCAAATTTTAAAAAATCTCGGCACACAGCAGTAATCCTATCTATTGTAAATGAGTGGCAACAGAAGACACAAAACATATCACAAACAATGGTCAATTTAATGCTATTGTTGATCAATTTTATGAGCTTTTTATATTGTAGGCCATCACATTCAGTTTTCTTTTGACTCTGTCATATTAGGGCGTCTTATAAAATTATTTATAGCGTAGACTGTAGTTCCTTATTCTCCGACTTACATAACGATTTTCATTAAATTCTGTTGACCCATTTTCTCGTGACTCGGCGCTGATATGGACTTACTCACAAAAAAAACCAAATTCATGAATATCTCTGAGATCATAGCCAGTACAGTAACAATGTATAACACATAAATGATCGGAAATTTAAAACTATTTAACTTTAGTTATATAATATTTATCGATACGACCATTAATAACATAAATATTTGATGATTAAATTATAGGCCTTCGCCTAAACTAGGCCTACCATTTTTCTCAGTGTAAATATACCTAATTATTTTTGGCGTAGATTGTAGCGACTTATACTTCGACTTCGCCTACCGATTTTTGATTAGATATGACCACTAATAACATAAATATTTGAGAATTAAATTTTAGGTCTTCCCCTAAACTATAATTTTACTCAGCGTGAATAAAATGATTTAAGGCCTAGATTATAGAAACTTATTTCTCGACTTTGCATGCCGATTTTCATTCAGATATGACCACTAATAACATAAATATTTGAGAATTAAATTTTAGGCCTACTACCATTTCACTGAGCGTGAATAAAATTATTTATAGCCTAGATTGTAGCAACTTATTCCCCGACTATGCATACCAATTTTCATTAAATTTTCTTCAGCCGTTTTCTCGTGATGCGTGTACAGACAGACAGAAATTACGGAAAATTAAAAAGTACATTTCCTTGTTACTGTGGACATGACTGATACAGAAATACCATCCTTTTTAAATTCTGTGCAATGTACAGACAAAACTCTTATTTTATATATATATAGATATCTGCTGTCAAAGTGTGTATACATCTTATTGACACCCCTGTATTATGAGACGTCAAATGGACATAATTTTAATATGGAAGAATTGAATTTTAATTTATGTTCCTTATGGAATAAACACAAAGTTTTAATACAACATGTACCATTAGATTTTATGACGGAATTTCATAATTATTTTAAGGAACACAAAATGTGAATAAGTTACCTACATTTGTCAAATTTTAGAACATGTGGCTGAAGATTACCCAGGTTTAAGGTCGAAACTAGTCTTACAAAGTGTGATGTTTATATAGTCACATCAATAAAGTGTACTGATTAGGTGGATATTCTTTTACATTCTAATTGAATGGAGACTGCTCTTGGTGTCAATCAGTGCTGCCCAAATTCATTGCCATACAGAGCAACAGAGTGCATGACCGACCTGTAGATCATGCTCATGTACAGTGATTTTGCTCCTGAACCAAAACCAATGTACCAAACTTAATTTGAGTGTGCTGATTACAGATCTTAAGTCTGCTTTTTCTATTATGTCACAATTTTAAAATTAAAATTTTAATATATTTAGATTAATTTTATTTATTTTATTACTATTACACCTTCAAGCAAGTAATATAATGTACTGTATACTAAAGTCATGGCTTCTTTGATTTCATCAGTCAATTATTGAAGCATTTCAGTAGCTAGCATACTCACAAGGGGTATTCTTTATTTTTGCCAAAATTGTTGATTTCCACTAAAGTAAGTGTAAGTGCTTCAATAAAACACAGAAGTAATATTATCTTAAACTGCTTTATGTTCTTCGTATCACTGTAACATAAGTATGCATGAAATAACTTATTTAAGGCTCTTCTGTGAATTTTCTAATAGGTACTGTTTGTTACATAGCAAGATGTAATATACATTGACATTTTAGTAATGCTAGGTTAAGAGGGTATGAGATTCATACATAAAAGTGTAATCTTTTAATAAATGTATTTAAAATAATATGATATAATAATCTGCTAAGAATATATAGACTAAACTCTTCTTCTTCCACAACTTTTCCCACACCTTGTGGGGTAGCACATGGATTTGGCCCTGTTTTATGGCCAGATGCCCTTCCCCAAAGCCAACCCTATCTGGAGGGATGTATAGTAGGCGAACCTTTTCTTGAGCCCTGAGCTCCATAGTGCTGAATGGGAACTAGGGCTCAAGAAAAGGTTTGCATACTATAATCACTATTGTGTTTGTGTGGTGGTTGGTAGTGTGGCATGTTGTTTGAATATGAAGAGGAGAGTGTTGGGACAAACAAACAACCAGTCCCTGAGCCAGAAGAATTAACTACACGCAATTAAAATCCCCCACCTGGCTGGGAAACAAACCCAGTACCCTCCGAACTGAAGGCCTTAATACTAACCATTCACCTTAAGGAGTCAGACATATAGCCTAAACTAAGCTCAAATTATATCTCTTACTTTACCATACAGATATCTACAGTTTAGAATTAAGGCTACTGTTGCATAACTTGAAAAACTAATGGGCTATGATAAATCTAACTACAGATCTGTTATCAGCGCATCAATTTCAGTATAAACCTTGAAATTTCCTCCGTAACAGACAAGGGTGGATTTTTAAGAGCAGTGTTATTGATTTTAACCAGGCTGACATTCATGTGTCCTAGAGCCAGAGTTGGGAAGTAAGGGAGTAAAAGAAACTGAATTACTTGTTACTATTACTTTAATCATTTTTACTCATTGCCCAGAAAATGTAATTTTTACTCTCAATTTATTTATGACAGTAAAATTGTAATTACATTCTACAGTAGTAATCGACATAAATCGCATTGAGAGCTTGGCAACTTTGGAGCCTGAGCACTTGCACCAAGGATATAATTTCAGAATATGATGCACACTTGCTCATTATTTGCAAGCTGTTGTGGTTACTGATTGAGATTTAGATGAAATGGCGTATGGCTTTTAGTGCCAGGAGTGTCCGAGGACATGTTCGGCTCGCCAGGTGCAGATCTTTTGATTCGACGCCTGCAGGAGACCTGCGCGTCATGATGAGGATGAAATTATGATAAAGACGACAGATACACCCAGCCCCCATGCCAGAGAAATTAACCAATGGTGGTTAAAATTCCCGACCCTGCCGGGAATCGAACCCGGGACCCCTGTGACCAAAGGACAGCACGCTATCCATTTAGCCATGGAGCCGGATGAGATTTAGATAATCGTATACTGTGATTGAGATGGTGGTAGTGTTTGTTGTTTAAAGGGGCCTAACATCTAAGGTCATCAGCCAGATTATTGTTTTAAGAGGAAGTACAACTGAGCAAGCACCCTCTGTTAACATGAATCAGACCGGGTGAGTTGGCCGTGCAGTTAGGGGCGTGCGGCTGTGAGCTTGCATCCGAGAGATAGTGGGTTCGAACCCCACTGTCGGCAGTCCTCAAGATGGTTTTCTGTGGTTTCCCATTTTCATACCAGGCAAATGCTGGGGCTGTACCTTAATTAAGGCCATGGCCACTTCCTTCTCACTCCTAGCTGTTTCCTATCCCATCGTTGCCATAAGACCTATCTGTGTTGGTGCGACGTAAAACAAATTGTAAAAAAAAAAAACATGAATCAGAAGGAAAATGGAGGAGGTATCGACAAAAGAAAGGAAGGGTCATGAAGGGCATGAAAATAAAAAACTCCCTAGGCCTCAAAAACCTAATACTGTTGAGGTCAGGAAAGAACAATAGTTGACCGAGGACAAGTAAGTGAAAGAAATGTCACTCACCTACCGGAACTGTGATCCCAAAGTTGAGAGTCTTCGGTCTCACTTTTAGGCACCTCCTACAACAGGCAGATGTTAGTCTACCACCCCCACCTGCAGCAGTTACGTGGTCAAGGATGGCATCAGAATAAACATGCGATGGTGACGGGGTTAAGGCATTTTCATTCTGCTATTTGAATAAACATTTTAAATTAGTTATCCTGAAACTAATCAAAACACTAAAGTGACACAGTTTATAAACTTCATTGTTAGATCCATATTGACCTTCAATCTACTTTAATTGAGAGCAAGTTTCCATCTATTCAATACTTTATTTGCCCTAAGTATAACTGACCGGTGTGCACATTCGCATTTCAGTGGCTGGATACAAGGGACAAGGGACTAACTAATTACAAGTTAAACATAAAACTTGCTGGCCAAATAATTTAGTTCCTTTTCCAGGTTAAACCGTGTTGTTGTTTTCTGTATATTATTCCATACAGTTTGCCGACATTTCAAATACATTGCAGTATTCTTTGTCAAGTCAACTGAAATGCCCCTACTCGATCCAAGGTAATCAGTCTCCCAGGCAGCATTCACAGTACGAGAGTGGTTCCTGACCTTGGCCTTATATATCATACCCTCTCTGGCTGACACTTGCCTGCGCTGTTATGTAATTAGAGGTTCGTCCTGCATGTTAATGTTGAGGTCTGTAACTCGTAATCTATGTACGATAGGCATCCAAGAATTGCTGATTTTATATCCTTCTTCTAAATTCATATAGTTGATTTTGATAGCCTCATAGAGTAATGTATTTTTCCCTGCAAAATTTGGTATCATTCCATCTCCACATGAAAAACACTGTTGGCGATTGCTTAAAGACTTGTTCTGTTAAATAACTGTAATTTTACTGATTACTTTTTGAAAAAGGAATTACTGATTGTAACTGAGTAAAATTTTCTCAGGTAACAGTGATTGAGCCAGTTACTTTTATTTAGTACTGCACATAGCACACCCCATGCATAACTCTTACACACACACTGCCACCGAAGCTACCATCAACTTAGAGATGGGAACAAAAAACCTGAAAAATGTTTACCTTTTTCTAAGTTTTGCCCATTAATATGAAGTGCTTCAGGAGCTGTAACAGTCTCCAAATACTTAGTTTTCTGAATATTGAGACAGAGTCCAAAATGGCTGAGGTGGCCAATCCAAGACTGGACTTGCCCCTGTAGTTCATCTCTGATAACAACAACAAGCATGACATCACTGTTCAGCATGGTCCAGGGCATATTCAGCTGTAAGTTCTGTGTTATGGTGTCCATGACCGCAATGAACAGAACTGGTGAGAGTGATGACCCTAATGCACTCCAACCATCACTGGGAAAACTAATTCTAAGGCCAGACAAGTATCGCACATGACTACTGGTGGTCTTGTAGAGCCTTTTGACCCACCTGATGAGTTTCTCAGGCACACCGTGCTCAAAGGGGCTTAAAGAGGGTATACCAAATCACAGGTAATTATTGTGGGGGCATGATTAACATGAACACAGGCATGTGAAATAAGAAACAACTAATAACAATATTCACAAACAAATTAAAAAAAACCATGGCACTACAGCCCTTGAAGGGCCTTGGCCTACCAAGCGACCGCTGCTCAGCCCGAAGGCCTGCAGATTACGAGGTGTCGTGTGGTCAGCACGACGAATCCTCTCGGCCGTTATTCTTGGCTTCCTAGACCGGGTTCACAAACAAATTTTTTTTTAAAACAGAACAATAATAAAGCTTGTTACTCAACTACTTTTTTGAACGAGTCTTATGTATGGAGTTTTCAATTATATTCACCAGTAAGAAGAAAAACAGAACTTGATTCATAAATACAGCAAATATTTTGAAGAAATGTTTTATGTATGAAGCCATCAAAAATAATCACAAGTAAAAAAATTAGCACTTGCTTAATAAATATACTTTCTTAATAAAAATATTCTGCATTTCATGATAAGAAATGTGACAAGCTCTACCACCAGCTGTACCGCCTGAACAGTCTCTATTGGGAAATGTAGTTCGCTAAGTAATGCCTGCTTTCTAATCTCATTTCTTGATATAAAACCATCTACCACCTTCTCCAGATTTAACACCTTTTTATATTTGTTTGTGAATATTGTTATTATATAGAAATGTTTGCATTGTTAGATGTTCCTTATTTCACATGTTAATATCAGTGTTGTAATCTTCAAATGACTGTCATGTTTTTAGACTCAAATACTAACACAATATTGTTAAGTAATAGCATACCACATTTTATTTTGTATTAGTTGTTTAACGATCTCCAATCCATTTTACAAGATATAGTTTTTAACAGTATTCTTAAATCATTCCCAATCAGGTACCTGATCTATTCATAAGGTAAAAAATGGCTGATGATGCCTACTATTGATGGACAAAACATGTACCATCCAACGTGTTCCGGAGTATCTGTGGAACGCAGAGGTGAAAGAAGGTGCCGGGGTAAATGGGTCTAACTACAATGTCAAGAATAGAATTTAAAACTTTAACTGAAGGTTATATTTTCAAAAACTTCAAGCTTAACAATTTTTACAGGTACAGGTAGCAATCTTTAAACAGGATGGGGAAAAGTCCAAGATTCAAAATCTTAACACTTTTGGGCTTTAAGCCCCTAGCTTTACATTTCCTGAGCTACTAGCTCAAATTTACAAAAGAGCACAAATTAATACAAGGGCAGAAAACCCCTAATTCAAAGAGCACTTGCTCCCAAAATTACAACATCTAGCCTTCAAGAGGCATTCATTAATCTTACAAAAACTTTGAAAAAGAGCTAACAGGCTCAAGTTTTCCAAATCTACTCAAGGCCACATCAACTTACAATTTCTGGCCTCTCAAGGCACAATTTACAATTGGAAAATGATTATACAGGGATATTTAATACCCAACCCTCTGGGCCTTCATGGAACAAGAATAACAGTTAAATAAATGGCCCGAACACAAAATGAATGGAGGCGAATACCTGCACTCCTAGATATGAACACTTAAAACCTAAAGGGCACTAGGCCGATGAAACAGGGGCTATTCGCAAACTATGGAGGTGACTCGTATAGGAATCACATTAACCAATTACAGAATGAAAAATAGTTATGAAAAGTAGTCACCTCAAACCAAGTTGAAGGGGAGCTCAAGAGGGTACATCACTCTCTATCCCCGATTTACAGTTAAAGATTTATGAAGGTTTTTACATTAGCCAGCAGAAAGTTACATTTTTATAAAAGAAGGTTACATAGTTAACGATTTGGACCTTTCCCTCGAGTTAAACTGCGGGGTTAGCAATAAAGAAAGAAAGATGTTATGTGGCCATTACCTTGTTGGTGTACTGCTGACCGATGAAAGAGGCCGCCCACCTCCTGCTTTGACACACACACTCAGTAAGATGATGATCATTTGGCCAAGAGACGTGAAAAGCCACAGTTTATGAACCCTCAGGGAAGGTTCAAAATCATTCATGAATAATCAAGACACACCCACAGAATTTTATTGGTAGATTTCAAAAGTAACACTCAGAATCGGAGAAGAAGCCTGTGATAGGTGGAAAATTAATTACAGAAATTAGTGATTGGTTAGACTCAAAACTGGTGGAAAGGAAAGGTAAATATTGCCAACCCAAAAATAAATGAACATCAATCAGTAAAAAAACTTATGAATACAAAACTTCTTTAAATCAAAAATTCTTTCACTTCGCACCAGGGTGCATGAACATAGTTTTTAGTGGTGTCCTCTGTGGAAGAATGTCCAAACTTCTTGATGAATGTCAAACAAAAGAAGTAGAAATTCACTCAGTTTAGGAAACAGTACAATAACAAATTTACATCATATTTCTGTGGTGAGATCTTCTGAGTAAAGTTCCAAGTTGGTGTAGTTTCAGTTTCACTGTTTTACCAATAGAGGAGTTCATTAGGCACTGAATTTAAATGTGCAGCATTGAGGTGTACCTCCCGGTACCCAATGTATTAATTTTATGTTAATATTTTGATAAGGACAAAGTCCTAACTTGTAAGATTCTATTGTATTGAATAGGTGGGAGAACAATATAAACATTCTAGTGTTACAAATACTTTCAATACGGACCCATAAATGAATTTTATCACATGTAATTAAAACCTTAGCAGCCTCCAAAGACTACTGAAGGTGACTTAACATCGATGAGAAGAATTTGGGGGGGGGGGGCAAAATGTCACTCTGTCCACCTAAGATCATTTTTGTGGGGGCAGAAAACGCCTTACCCCACCAAAGTCAGCACCACTGCCAGATCAGCTGGTGTGGGATGCGATCAAAAGCCTAGAGCTAGCCCTATGTGCAATGACTGGACTTCTCCTGGTGATTTTCCATGATCCGACTGGCTGCTACTTCAGGTGCTCAACAAAAATTGACCAATATTACCCAGATATCTAGCAAATAAGTAAAGGAATGAAAAGCTCAATCATCATATTATGTAAATGCATTTAGATTTCTTTTCCTACTGCTTTTCCCACACCTGTGGGGTCGTGGGTATGAACTGTGCTGTACATGTGGATTTGGCTATGTTTTACGGCTGGATGTCCTTCCTGACACCAACCCTATATGCAGGGATGTAATCACTATTGTGTGTTTCTGTGGTGGTTGGTAGTGTGGTATGTTGTCTGAATATGATGAGGAAAGTGTTGGGACGGAAACATACACCCAGTCCCCGAGGTGGAAGAATTATATCAGAAGCAATAATCAGTGCCATCTATTTATATTTTTTAAAATTTAAAATTCAGTAGACTAAATTAGTAAATTCATTCACAACAGTTCCATTAAGAACATCATGTAAATAAATTGCTTTATACATATGTATTTAATACATAAATGTGTATAAAAATATAGTGCAGCCTTACTTTATGATCAGATCAAGAAGTGTATATTTCTGAAAAGACATCAAAATGCATTTAAATACAGGGTCTTTCACAAAGAATGAACTGATTTCATCAAGCTATATTTTCCCATAACAGTCAGTAGTCCAAGATTACACCTAAGACACATGTGTTTGACTGATGTTCCAGTTTAGTTCTACAAGTATTCAATATGACCACCACCAGCAGCACGGACCACATCAAGGCGATAGGACAATTCCTCCCAAACGTGTTGCAGCATATCACGATCCACTGAGTTGATCACACGTGTTATCCACTCTTGAAGGTCATCTAGTCTAGTGGGTAGTGGCAGAACATAAACTTTGTCCTTGACGTATGAGCCATGCTAATATGGCATGTTCATACAAATGATGTTTACCATATTGCAAAGAGCTTGTATCGGCCTCACCTCAATTGACTGAAGTGTTTCCAAGATTTTACCAGAGAGGGCAGCTCCCTCGGTCATGAGCACGGAAGATCATTCTTTCGGCGAGACAGTAGTTTTATCTCTTTGGAGCGATTCTTAGCATTGTTATGTGTGTGGAATATAAACATTGACCCCACGCAGATTGGAGTGGCGATTTTATGCCATAAATGGGTTTTCAATAGATTTAAACTTGACCCATACTACCATCCTTCTTGTTACTTTGATTATTGATATTACAGGTATGGTAATCCTTGTATTAATATTATTTCTATGGTGCTGTTATGACATTCTTCACTATTGTCCATAACTGATTGATACGCATCCTTCTGCTCTACTGCATGAATGGGCTGCGTGGTAGTTGTCTTTATTGTGATTGAGTTATGATGTTAGTTGGGTCTCTGATTGATTTTATTTAAGTGCACTACATTGTGAAGTATTTCGCCATCAATGAATGTATACCCTGCGTGTCGACGCAGAGATCCATTCGTGTCATACGGAGTGCGTGAGCTGGTGGGTTTATGTGTGACCACTGGGTCTCTATTATTCTACTGCTAATTGCCTGCACCATGCACGCTATCTCTGACATATGTGAGACCTCTTGTTTGTGACCATGAGAGTCATACTATATGAGATTGTGTTCAACTTGTTAACTGGAGCAACTGCTCAGATTGTTTGCCGATACTAGCAATGTCTGAACATTTGGGTGTGTGCTGGTGAGTGAAAGGGGAGAAAGGATGACGTATCGGTCAGCTCATTTTATATTTTAATCTTGTTTATGTGCCTCATGTTTGTTGCCGGCACGGTGATATTTATTTTGCCTTGGTTTCTATTGCGGCCTTTTGCTTGCCCACAAGGCCGCCATGTTCTTTTCTTATATTCAGGCTAAGCGCATGCCTGTGATTCTCTTTGGGTTTGAATTTTATTTCCTTAGTCCAGAGATGTTTCTCTGTGCTATGTTGTGATCTCTCACATCTTATTTTTATCTTCTCTGAACCCTTTTTTTCTTCTCCATGCCACATGGGAGCTTTGATATTTGTGGTAATTGTTGAGACGATGTGGAAGTTAAATAGATGCGTATATAATGAATTCTATTAATCTCTCGGAAAGAATGACCGAGTTGATCTGTGTGGATTGTATTCACATTACCACATTATGTAGTGAGATTGCAATTGAGACGGTGAGCCCGTCTTATGAATAATTTAAGCTTGGTGTTTGAAAAAGCTGTGCTCACGCATTAGTGTTATGGCTTCAATTGGATGAGCTCTGCACATGTACGTATCCTTTATTGTTTTTAATTGCTGGCTTCATTTCTTGTTTCTTTTCGATTTTATTATATCAATAAACCCTCATTTAAATTTAGTTGGGATTTTATTGCTAGTAGCTTTAGTCTCATTCCTGTTCTGCTTTTTTGAAATGAGGACCGTTTCCAGTTCAGGGCTGTGTTTGGCCTTTCCTAGTCGCAGTCCATGCCTCGAATCTTCCGACGTGCATGTTTTATGGTGAGGTAGGTTGTCGGTAAGGGAGGGGGTGCGGCTCACGTATCACCACAGGAAGAAGTCGCAAGGAGTGAGGTTTGGGGTTCTGGGAAGCCATGCGAGTAGAGCACGTTCTGTAGCAGTGTGTCAGCCAATCTACCATTCAGGCACTGTTTCATTCAGAAATGCTTGCACTGGTAAGCCCCAATGGGATGAGGCTCCATCTTGTTGGAAAATGAAATCGCATGAGTGTGTTTGCAGCAAAGGAAAGAGCCAGGTCCGTAACATTGTGGGATAGCTTTGTTCTGTGACAGTGTTCGTGTTGAAGAAGAAAGGGCCATAAATCCTAACATTACTGACCGCACAGAAAACATTTACCTTGGGAGAATTCCGTTCATGCTCGATTGTAGCATATGGGTGTTCGGTTCCCCAAATCCGAACGTTGTGACAATTGACACAGCCATTGATATGGAAGGTTGCTTCATCACTAAAAATGAGGTGCAAAAATGTGTCTTCATCATCATTTTCCATGTTCAGCATTGCAGCACAGAATTCCATCCACTGTCCCTTTTCAACATGTCTCAGTGCCTGAACCAGCTTAAGTCTGTGCAGTTTCATGTGTAGGCGTCTTTTCAGGACATGCCAGGTACTGGTACTGCTCACCTGAAGCTGACAGCGACCTTGGGATGTAGATTTCCGGGGGCTCCGTGTAAATGCCTCTTCGATTCTCCTCACAATTGGTTTCTCGCAGAGTGCTCTGTCGTGGTCACAAAGAGTCACGTTTATTGACGGGTGATCCTCTATCTGGGAATCAGTAAATTGTGGCTTACCACAAGGATCAGTCCTCAGTCCTTTATGTTTTGAGTAACCTATGCAAATAAGCTGGGTCTTAGCCGTATTTAATTGGAGGTTGTGATTTGCGCTCCATTCGATCAATTGAGAGATATCATGGTTAAAATGCATTATACAAGAAGGTGCATTAGTGGGACTGAAGTGGAAGTAAGCTTGTAAGTCATCAGCATACATGTGAAAGGTACTACTTTTAAAGACTTCAGAAATGTCATTAATGGATATGGTCACGAAAATATAAGTCACATATTACATTTTTTAATATGTAAATATAAAAATTTCTTATGGTAGATTATGTAGAATAACATCAAAAGCTATAATATGAAACTATTCTTTTACAAGTAAGTAAAGATTAACCTCTGAACAAAAAAAAAGGCTCTCCTGAAAATTTAACTTTTTTGACTTATACTCTTTTGCCTTAACACTCTAGACATTACGAACCTTACTGTGAAAAATATTTTGAAAATAGGTAACAGTTCCTTCACAGTATTCAACTGGGAACTCTATTACTTTCATCAGTAACTCGACCAATGTTCCTCCATACATCACCCTACGAGCTTATCCTTGAAAATGAATTCCCAGTCTTTTCAAATTATCAACTAATTATGTATTTCATAATTACATATTATTAATCCTCTGTCTTCAATTATAGAATCATCTTCAAATTATCAAGGAATTATATATTTCATAAGTGCAAATGGTTAATGCCTTTGCTGGCAGGACCTGGTGTTTACAGTGCACTACGTCTTCTGGTATAGGCTAAAGCAATTTTGTTACTTTCATAGATCTGCCTCTGTCTTATCATTGGCTTTGACAATATGAAAGTGACTGAGGTATGAGCGATGCTGGTAATGCCAATCCTTATGCAGCCAGTCCCTGCTATGAATGGTGTGAAAATGTTGCTCATACGGTTAGTCGGTGCATGTATTTCAGTGGGCTTGGCAGACTGATATGTAATAGCAACTCTGGCTCGGTGAGGAAAGCAACGGGAAACTACTTCACTCCTCATTTCCCTAGTACACCTCTTCAGTGATGCCTAGGCCATCTATGACAGCTGATGGCAGAGCTGTTGAGGATCCCACCAGCGGAAGTGCTGACGGACTGAACATACAAAGTTAATGTTGTATAACATTCCAGGTACAGAATATTTTCAGCTTCACACCAGGCAAATGCTGGGGCTGTACCTTAATTAAGGCCACAGCCACTTCCTTCCCACTCCTAGCCCTTTCCTGTCCCATCGTTGCCATAAGACCTATCTGTATCAGTGTGACGTAAAACAAATAGGAAAAAAAAAATTTCAGCTTCTGGGGAGGAAATTTTGCCTCAAGAAATAAAAAGAATTGTGTTGATCTAATGGAATTTTGGGTAACAGGGAAATAAGTGCAAGTGAATAAGAGGACAGATAGCAAGGAAACTGAAGTTACTTCGAGATACTGAAAATTTGATTAATGGAGGTTCGAGATATCGAGATTTGACTGTAACAACTTATACAGACAGGAAAGACAGAGTAAGAAATCAAGAAGTTAGAAGGAAATCTGAATAGAAAACCTAAATAAGAGAACTGGTATGACCGAGCGAGTTGGCCGTGTGGTTAGGGTCGCACAGTTGTGAACTTGTATTCGGGAAATAGTAGGTTCAAACCCCACTGTTGGCAGCCCTGAAGATGGTTTTCTGTGGTTTCCCCATTTCCACACCAGGAAAATACTAGCCTATGTTTATAATTAAGGTCACGGCTACTTCCTGCTCACTCCTCCCCCTACCCCATCATCACCATAAGACCTACCTGTGTGTGTGTCAGTGTGACAAAAAGCAAGTTGTAGGGTGGAAAAAATGACAGGAATAAACTAAGATGGTTTGAACATGTAGAGAGGATGAAGAAAAGAATACCAAAACAGATGATGGAGATGAAGTTTGAGGAAGATCTAGAACAAGGTGGATTGATTCAATAAAGAGGAGTGCAAGAAAAAACCTGTACTGGGACAAAATGAACCTTGTGGCTTATATTTAATAATGACCAATCAAAATGAAGAGTGGAAAGAGGAAGGGGGAGAAGTGCCACAAATGCCCCAATCCAGCAGGAACTGGATAAGAGAAAAGGAGGTGGATGATGATGAACAACTTGTACACTGTTCTACATTTTACACAAGAGCTCATTAACATACAAATTACAAACAACATTGTGAAATCACGTTCTAAACTGAATAAAATGTGGAATCAAGCTCTCTTAGGCACTAAATTTCTGTGATTCAGATCAAATGTATCTGGCCGGTCTCCCTAATTTTACCGGTGATGATGTTTCCATGAACATAACTTTGAGTCTGGGGCACACTATGCTTGTACCTTTGCTCTTGTACAAGACCTGTGACAGACAATCTGTCAGGTTTCTTTCACCACCCCATACTTTGGTGGTGATTTGCAACCCTTTTGTTTATGAATTCTGGATTAGTTCAGTTCGTGGTCTTGATTATGTTACTAGCAAGTTGCAGTTTATTTAACCCAGGAATGGTGGGGCCACGATGACTGTGTAACATGTTTTCTATTCCTCTTCCCCACCAAACACATCTGGTGGTCCTACCTTCCTGTAGCTTTTTAACTTCCTCCCCACCACCTAAAGACATAGTTATCACTCAGTTGCTGCCGAGGCATTGTTGAGAAAACAGGCTCCTGTGTCACTGTGACCCCGTGAGACCATTAACATAGGTTCAAATTTTCTTCGTGTTCAGTTGTAATATTAACCTTGTGGCTTATATTTAATAATGACCAAACAAAACGAAGCATGCATTCTTCCCTTACTTAATGATGAAGTTGATGTAGGTGATGATTGCAACCATAAGACTGATACTGATGTTGATTGTTGTTTAAAGGTAGGTCATAGGCCCCTAATGTACAAGGTGAACGAAATGAAAATTAAAATTTAAAATGTATCCACTGACTAGAATCTAAAACAAATGATGATGAAAAAAATTATAATAAAACACAAACAATCAATGGATCCAATTCACAATACTTTAATTACTGGGATGATACTTATCTAAAGGGGTCCAAAATCCAGGTCACCAGCCCCTCGTAATGGTTCTAATCACTGGTAAAGCAAAACCATGGTGTTCCTCCTATAGTGGTACTAATCACAGGTAATGTAGACCCATGGAATGTCACACCCAATGGCACCACTCACAGGTAATATAAACCTATGGTGTTTTGCACATAAGGGTACTACTCACAAGCAACGCAGACCCATGGTGTTCCTCTCATAGTGGGACTAATCATGGGTGCTGGTATTACCGTGGTGTTCCTCACCTAGTAGAACTAATCACAGGCAATGTAGACCCACAGTGTATCACACATTATAGTAATGCCCACAGGCAACACAAACCCATGGTGTTCCTCACATAATGGCACACCTATGGTTTACATCACATAATAGTACTTATCATGGGTGCCAGCCAAACCCATGATTTTTTCACGTAGTGGTACCAATCACAGGCAACGTAGACTCATAGTGTTTCTCATAAAGTGGTACTAATGCAAACCCATTCTGAACACAGTGGAACCAACCGGTGGAATGTACACTATGATACTCATTACAAGCAATGCCCAGACCCGCCGTGTTCCTCACATAATGGTACTGTTCGTATGTAACACAGACCCATGGTTTTCCTCGCAAGGTGGTACTAGTCACAAGTAACGTCGACCCATGATGTTCCGCACGTAATGGTACAAATCACAAATAATCTCATAGTTCTAATATCATCCCTTGGTCGCCCCTTTTAGTCACCTCTTACGACAGGCAGGGGATACCGTGGGTGTAGTCTTCATCTGCATCCCCCACCCACAGCGGGGTAACCATAAGACTGACTCCAAACAGAATGATGATAAAGACAATAGTGTAAATGATGACAGTAATCATTCATCATCAGACAGTGACAACCCAATACTGTACAGGGAACACTACCTAGGTAAAGATGGTTCAAAGTGGAAATTTATTGAACCAACAGTTTGTTCACACAATGAAGCACAATACCATCACACATCTTCCAGGCAGTAAAGGTGAAACAAGATAGGCTGACATACCACTGATAGCTTGGAAGCTGTTTTTTCAGATGATATTCTGAATAAAATTGTTAATTACACTAATACTGATATGATAAAATGAAATGTCGTATGGCTTTTAGTGCCGGGAAATCCCAGGATGGTTTTGGCTCACCAGGTGCAGGTCTTTCTATTTGACTCCCGTAGGCGACCTGCGCATCGTGATGAGGATGAAATGGTGATGAAGACAACACATACACCCAGCCCCCCCGTGCCATAGGAATTAACCAATTAAGGTTTAAATCCCCGACCCGTTCGGGAATCGAACCCGGGGCCCTCTGAACCGAAAACCAGCACGCTGACCGTTCAGCCAACGAGTCGGACACTGATATGATGAAAGACAGTTATGGGCATGAAAGAGATGCAAACTACTGGTCTAATAGAGATTGGAGCACTGACTGAAATTGTTTGCTTACACACAAGTGACTTGTGGAGCAATGATGGAAAGGGTGTGCCTATTACTCATGCTACTATATCACAAAACAGATTCAGATTTTTTGGTTCAAGCCGTAAGTTCTAAAGGCAAAAGCGATGGTGGTATCAGCACTGTCATTGACCAACTGTCCCCTTTGTGGGAAGTTTTTCAGAATTTGGTGAAAAACTGTTCCAGATATTCTAGTGTAGGTGAATGCTATAAAACTAACAAAATGTTGTGGGCATTTTGATGATATTGTCCATTTAGGCAGTACATAAGTGTTGAGCCTGCTGAATATGGCATCAAAGTGTTTTCATTGACAGATTCTATAAAACTTTCTACATTCTCAGTATGGAAATGTATGTTGGAAAACAACCTATCAGACCACTTGAGATACTCCAAACTCCATCTGAAGTTGTGAAAAGGCAAATTCTTCCTATAATTGGTAGGGGGCATAATGTAACACATGATACCTTGTTTACAAGCATCCCATTGGGTGCTAAACACTTATAACAACACTACCTTACTACAGTGGGGACAGCAAGGAAAAACAAGAGGAAACTACCTGCCTGATTCAAGACAAACAAAGGATGGGAAGTAAAAATGTTCCTGGTTTCGGGAAATATTTCTCTACTCTTGTCCCCTATGTTCCAAAGAAAGGAAAAGTACTCGCCCTACATTCTAAAATGCATCCTTGTAAAAGCTCTGATCCAGAGACCAGTGACAACAAACCTGGAATGATTACGTTCTACAACAGAACTAAAGGCAGAGCTGACATTGTGGACGAGATATCAGGCATGGTAGAAAGAAAATGAGATGGCCTGTCACTGCCTTCTTTCACATTTTAGATATTGCAGCAATCAACATTTTAATTATATTAGCCAGCAACAAGGCCCATCAGAAGCCACTACTGAGAAGACAACTCTTGAGAACACTTAAAAAGGAATTTGTTATGAAATATAAGAGTTCTCGACTAGAAAATGCAGAACTTGCGAGAAAGCTGAAAGCTTATTTCATAGTGATTTTGGGAAGAACACTGCTCACTGCTCTGAGGTTCCAAGAAAATGCAAATGGTGAGAAATATCCACCAAATTCAGGAAACAAGACCTACCATGCCTGCCTGCTGTGCCAGAAGTACATTTATGGGAATCATAAGAAGCTCATATGGAAGGAGTGTCTCCTTCTTCTTCATCATCATCATCATCATCATCATCATCCCTGTCCCACTCCAGTCGCGGGTGTGGTTAACAAGCCTCCTCCACTCCTTTCTGTCCTTCCACTTTTCCTGCTCCATTACTTCCGTCACATCCAATCCAGCTTCTCTAATGTCCTCTCAAATCTGATCCATCCACCTTCTTCTTGGTCTTCCAACTGGTCTCTTTCCCTAAACTTCTCTTTCCAATTCCCTTCTTGCTACCATTCCTTTTCCATTCTTTTTACATGTCCGAACCATCTCAGTCCTGCTTTCAGTATGTTCTGTACTAACAGTTCTATATTTAGCTCTTCTCTGATTTTAATATTTTGAATTCTATCTCTTCTTGTCTTTTTTACTAAAGTTCTTAAAAATTTCATTTCTGCTGCTTGGATCTTCATAGCTTGTCTCTTATTAGTTACCAGTGTTTTTACTCTGTATGTTACAATTGGTATGAAATACTGTTTATATAATGTTAATTTCGTTCTCTTGTGTACTTTGTCTCCCATAAAAGCTCTCTGACTTGATGATAAAATGTTGTACCTTTACTTAGTTCGTTATTAATTTCAGGGTTGATTTCATTACTTCCATTAATAATGCTACCTAGATATGTCAACTGTTCTACATTCTCTAACTGTTCTCCGTCTATGTTCACATGGCTTCCCTTTTTTCTCTTTTCCACAGTGCATGACTACAGTTTTCTTTTTACTAATTACCATTCCAAACTCCTTCAGATATTCATTCCAAATGTCCAGTCTCCTTTGTACTTCCTTTTCTCCCTTTCTCCAAATCACCACATCATCTAGAAATAACAAAGCGTTCACATCATCACTACTGATACTCTGTTTTACACATTTTATGATCAATCAACCAATACTGATCTGCATTTATGGCAGTCGCCCAGGTGGCAGATTCCCTACCTGTTGTTTTCCTAGCCTTTTCTTAAATGATTTCAGAGAAATTGGAAATTTATTGAACATCTCCCTTGGTAAGTTATTCCAATCCCTAACTCCCCTTCTTATAAATGAATATTTGCCCCAGTTTGTCCTCTTGATTTCCAAATTTATCTTCATATTGTGATCTTTCCTACTTTTAAAGACGCCACTCAAACTTATTCGTCTACTAATGTCATTCTACGCCATCTCTCCGCTGACAGCTCGGAACATACCACTTGGTTGAGCAGCTCGTATTCTTTCTCCCAGTTCTTCCCAGCCCAAACTTTGCAACATTTTTCTAACGCTAATCGTTTGTCAGATATTATCCAGAACAAATTGAGCTGATTTCTTTGGATTTTTTCCAGTTCTTGAATCAAGCAATCCTGGTGAGGATCCCATACACTGGAACCATACTCTAATTGGGGTCTTACCAAAGACTTACGTGCTCTCTTCTTTACATTCTTACTACAACCCCTAAACATTCTCAACCCCCTGTGGGTGGGGGCGGTAGAATATCACCCATGGTATCCCCTGCCTGTCGTAAGAGGTGACTAAAAGGGGCCTCATGGGCCCTGAACTTTGGAGTGTGGTTTGGTGACCACGGGGCCCTCAGCTGAGTCCTGGCATTGCTTCCACTTACTTGTGCCAGGCTCCTCACTTTCATCTAACCTATCCGACCTCCCTTGGTCAACTCTTGCTCTTTTCAGACACTGACGGTATTACATATGGAGGCCTAGGGAGGCTTTCATTTCATGCCCTTTGTGGCCCTTGTCTTCCGTTGGCTGATACCTTCATTTTTCGAAGTGTCGGACCCCATCCATTTTTTCTCTCTGATTAGTGTTACCGGTATATAGAGGATGGCTGCCTAGTTGTACTTCCTCTTAAAACAATAATCACCACCACCACCACCACCACCACCTAAACATTCTCAAAACCAAGTGCAGAGATCTGTACCCTTTATTTACAATCCCATTTATGTGATTACCCCAATGAAGATCTTTCCTTTTATTAACACCTACATACTTACAATGATCCCCAAAAAGAACTTTCACCCCATCAACGCAGTAATTAAAACTGAGAGGACTTTTCCTATTTTTGAAACTCACAACCTGACTTTTAACCCAGTTTATCATCATACCATTGCCTGCTGTCCATCTCACAACATTATCGAGGTAATTTTGCAGTTGCTCACAACGTTGTGACTTATTTATTACTCTATACAGAATAACATCATCCACAAAAAGCCTTACCTCTGATTGCACTTCTTTAGTCATATAATTTATATATATATGTCCGGCTCCATGGCTAAATGGTTAGCGTGCTGGCCTTTCGTCACAGGGTGTATGTGTCGTCTTCATCAACATTTCATCCTCTTCACGACGTGCAGGTCACCTACGGTTGTCAAATCAAAAGACCAGCACCTTGTGAGCCAAACATGTCTTCGGACACTCCCGGCACTAAAACCCATACGCCATTTCATTTATACTAGCACTTTCCCGCTGGCTCCGCCCGCAATGTACAAAGTATGGTGTTGTTCGTTACTATCCTCACGGATGTATTTGCAAAAGTTCGAGTTAATGAAATAAAGTACATGATCTGAGGTGGTAATAGAATGTAATATTATGTCAACAAAACGCTTGAAAATACATCACACAAAGAAATTGAATTAAACGTTCCTTGCAACAACACTACGCGCTGAACTGTTAACAAGTCCTTCAAAGATCTTCGTCATGAAGACAAATGTACTCATAACTTTTCTCAGAATCTACCAATTTAAGTAGCTATTACCTCAAAAGAAGGTGCTTGATGCACTGAGTATTTTTAGATCAAAACGAACTGCGTACCTCAATTAGAACAAAAGATATGATTGCTTCAATGAGAAAAAATGTTGAAGAAATGAGACATCAAATTGAATGAGCACTCATAACTTTCCTCAGAATCAACCAATTTGAATACTTAAGAGCTTAAATGAAAGAGATTGACCCACTGAGTATTCTTAGGCTAAAACAAACTCCGTACCTCAATTAGAACCAAAGATATGATTGCTTCAAAGAGACAAAAAATTGAAAAAATCAGATAATTTGAGGAAGGCAGAAGTTAAGTGATTTATAGTACCTGATGACAAATCTGTGCATGAATACCTTTCAGTTTTAAAAACAATGAAGGAAATCGACCGGATAGAATGGCCGAACTGACTGACTTTAGTTTTCATACTTTTTTTTTTTTTAATATATAGATACATCTAAACAACAGAGAAGCTTCCCGAACTCTGAAGGTCACTTGGCAAGGCATAGCATTACAACACAATCCTACCCCGAAGTACCTCGGAGTCACTCTGGATCGTGCCTTAACCTACAGAAAACATTGTTTGAACATCAAGCAGAAAGTGGCTGCTAGAAACAATATTGTGAGGAAGCTAACTGGAACATCTTGGGGAGCACAACCAGACACAGTGAGGACATCTGCCCTTTCGCTCTGCTATTCCGCAGCTGAATACGCATGCCCGGTGTGGTACAAATCTTGCCATACAAAAGCAGTTGATGTAGCACTCAACGAAACCTGCCGCATTATTACTGGATGTTTGAGACCTACACCTTTGGAAAAAGTGTATTGCCTTGCAGG
The DNA here is from genome assembly GCF_040414725.1 of Anabrus simplex. NCBI lineage: Eukaryota > Metazoa > Arthropoda > Insecta > Orthoptera > Tettigoniidae > Anabrus > Anabrus simplex. The sequence goes on along the minus strand of NC_090265.1, from coordinate 36,654,780 downwards.
GATAGCACCTCCCGATATTCGCCGTGAAGTGGCAGCCAAGAAAGAAAAGAGAAAGGTGTTGACATCGGAAGCCCACCCTTTGTTTGGATATGAGCCACCACGCCAGCGGCTTAAGTCTAGGAAAAGCTTCTTGAGAGTAACCGAAACACTTGCAGGAACAGCGCAGCAAGCAAGAATTCAAGAATGGCGCGTCAGGAGTCAACATACGAGGATCAGTCAATGGATGACCCCAAAAAAGGAACTCCCTCCTGGCCATGTCACAGATTGGGTGAATTGGAGAGCACTGAACAGACTGCGCTCTGGTGTTACACGGTGCAGGGTAAACCAGAAGAAATGGGGTTTCGAAGTGGACAGTACCTTGTGTGTATGTGGAGAAGAGCAGACCACAGCCCATTTGCTGCAATGCAGTTCATGCCCATTCAGCTGCACAACAGAAGACTTGGTTAAAGCAAAGCCAAATGCACTTGATGTTGCAAGGTTTTGGGCTCACATAGTTTAATGTGGCTCTTCGCCATTGGAGTATTTATATTATGTTTTTCCTTATCTTTAATTTTAAACTTATGCATGCTTCTGACACGATATAAATAAATAAAATATATAGATATAGGCCCTATAAGAAAACCTAAAGGTCCAATAATACTGCCTTGAGGAATTCCCCTCTTAATTATTACAGGGTCAGATATAGTTTCACCTACTCTAATTTTCTGTGATCTATTTTCTAGAAAGATAGCAACCCATTCAGTCACTCTTTTGTCTAGGTGAATTGCACTCATTTTTGCCAGTAGTCTCCCATGATCCACCCTATCAAATGCTTTAGACAGGTCAATCGTGATACAGTCCATTTGACCTCCTGAATCCAAGATATCTGCTATATCTTGCTGGAATCCTACAAGTTGAGCTTCAGTGGAATAACCTTTCCTAAAACTGAACTGCCTTCTATTGAACAAGTTATTAATTTTGCAAACATGTCTAATCTAATCAGAAAGAATGCCTTCCCAAAGCTTACATGCAACGCATGTCAAACTTACTGGCCTGTAATTTTCAGTTTTATGTCTATCATCCCTTCCTTTATACACAGGGGAACTACAGCAACTCTCCGTTCATTTGGTATAGCTCCTTCAACCAAACAATAATCAAATAAGTACTTCAGATATGGTACTATATCCCCAACCCATTGTCTTTAGTATATCCCCAGAAATCTCATCAATTCCAGCCACTTTTCTAGTTTTCAGCTTTTGTATCTTTCTGTAAATGTCATTGTTTTCATATGTAAATTTTAATACTTCTTTAGTATTAGTCACCTCCTCTATCTGGACATTATCTTTGTAACCAACAATCTTTACATACTGCTGACTGAATACTTCTGCCTTTTGAAGATCCTCACATATACACTCCCTTTCTTCATTAATTATTCCTGGAATGTCCTTGGAACCAGTTTCTGCCTTAAAGTACCTATACCCTATACACACCCTTCCATTTTTCACTAAAATTTGTACAACTGCCAATCATGCTTGCCATCATGTTATTCTTAGCTGACTTCATTGCTAGATTCAATTTCCTAGTAAGTTCCTTCAATTTCTCCTTACTTCCACAGCCATTTCTAACTCTATTTCTTTTCAGTCTGCACCTCCTGTTTAGTCTATTTCTTTACTAGCAAGATACCCATGCTTCGCTATGGTATTATACTGAAATTTATAATTGAATGCTTAATGTTTTATATGTAATTCTCCAAAATTCACGATCTGACTCGTTTTCTGTGAGATTACGGCAAAGTTCCACCCATTTTTCAATCTTTCTTTCCAGCAATCAATTTCGTACTTCCCGGGATAGGTCCAGGTATTCCACCCAGTTAGTTGGGTCCCTAAATCTTTGCCATCTTTTCCTATAAGCATTTTTAATATGGATCAAATCCTTGAGGAGATCCAGCGTGGTGTCGTCTTGGGGGCCTTGGCAGTACTGAACCCAAGGCCGGACTGTATTCGTAGTCATTACCCGGCCAGAATCCATTTCCAATGCGCTCCGCACATTTTGACGATGGTCCAGAACATTATTATTATTATTATTATTATTATTATTATTATTATTGATGTTCAGGATTCCACAGCAAGATGCAAGACCGCTAGTTGGCAGTAAATTACATCTGCTGCCATTGGCATTGCTGACTATGTGACCAGCACCATCATCGTGCGTAGGCAAGTACGCGGAATGTCTGGCGATATGGATGATATACTTCCGTGCATTATTGACCTTATTATAGAGGTGAACAATTTCACCGTCAATATCATTCCTATCGTTTATTTCAAATGTGTTTAAAATTTTATTTATATGCCAGGAGAATCTACTGTAATCTAATAATGTTCTCCAAAGGAAGAGGTGGCTCTTGGAAACGAACCCAGGAAAGATTAAAAATGATCGTTTTATGATCAGAATAAGTACATTGAAAATCCACAGCCTGTTTCCAGTCATTCGACCGGGTCAGGAATCGAATGAATGAAGCCCCATCTAGCGGCAAGGATAGGAATTGTGCCGACTGTCAAAGCCTGTCGCTCTCCTCTGGGTCACTGATTAATAAATGACAAATTAAATGATATTGGAGAGTGTTGCTGGAATGAATGATGACAGGGAAAACCAGAGTACCCGGAGAAAAACCTATCCCGCCTCCGCTTTGTCCAGCACAAATCTTACATGGAGAGACCAGGATTTGAACCATGGAACCCAGCGGTAAGAGGCTGGTGCGCTGCCGCCAGAGCCACGAAGGCTCCTAATAAGTACATTATGAACAGTAAAATCAATTGGTCTCAACTGTTTTCCACCCCGCCGCTGTTAAGTTGTTTCCCCCCCCCCCCAAAAAGGAGGCGTGTTTCTTTATGTTTAAAGGAGATTCCAAATACCAATGTTAACGTCAGTTACCTTCAGTTTTGAGATGTAAGTATTCCCATGAAAATAATTCACTTTTTTTCACTCCTTTTCACAATCTTCCCCCCACCCCCTAAGTGAATTTTTCCGGCAAAAATACTTGTTTCTTTAAAAGTAAAGGATCTTCTAAATACCAATTATCATGACTCTAGCATGTTCAGTTTTTGAGGTATGAATCCTCATAAGAGTAATTAAACTCCTTTTCACTCCCACCCCCACCGGGCGAGTTGGCCGTGCGCGTAGAGGCGCGCGGCTGGGAGCTTGCATCCGGGAGATAGTAGGTTCGAATCCCACTATCGGCAGCCCTGAAAATGGTTTTCCGTGGTTTCCCATTTTCACACCAGGCAAATGCTGGGGCTGTACCTTAATTAAGGCCACGGCCGCTTCCTTCCAACTCCTAGACCTTTCCTATTCCATCGTCGCCATAAGACCTATCTGTGTCGGTGCGACGTAAAGCCCCTAGCAAAAAAAAAAAACTCCCACCCCCCAAGAGGAACCCCCCCCCCAAAAACGCGTTTTTCTTTCTTTTTAAAGGCGATCCAATCACGTCTGTAACAACTTTAGTTTTTATTAGATGTAAGTATCCTCATACAATTAATTCAATTAATTTTTCAATTCTTCACTCCCCCCCCCCATTCATTACTTTTTTCCGAGAATACGTGTTTCTTTACTTTTAAAGCAGATTCCAAATACCAAATTTCACGTCTGTAACATCTTCAGTTTTTGAGATATCAGTATCCTGATTAAAAGATTAAAAGAAAGGGGGGGCTCCCTTCCCGCCACCAAGTTGTTTTACCAAAAACAAAAAAATAAACGTTTCTTTATTTTTTAATAGAGATAAAAAATACAATTTTTCACTCCTGTAACATTAAAGTTTTTGAGATACGCTGTAGAAATTCTCATTTTAAAATTCACCCCCTTTTTAGTTCCCTTTTAGTGGATTTTCCAAAAACAAATCACCTATGTTTCTTTACTTTTACAGGAGATTCCAAATACTAATGTTTACGGCTGTAATATTTTACGTTTCTGAGATATACTGTAGATAATATATTTGTAAAAATTCACCGCAATTTGTCACTCCTGTTTAAACCCATTCATTGGATTTTCCATAAACAAAAAAAAAAAAAATATGTGTTTCTTTATTTGTAAGGAGATCCCAGATACCAATTTTCAGGTCTGCAATATCTCAGTTTCTGAGACATAAGTAACCTCATTAAAGGCATTCAAACCATTTTTTCTTCCTTTTTCACCCCTCCTATTGGGATTTTCAGAGAACAAAAAAAATGTGTTTATTTTTAAAGGAGATTCTAAATATCAACTTTACATCAGAAAACTTTTTTAAAATTTCACCCCCCACTATTTGTATTTTTCAAAAACAAAAATTACGTGTTTCTTTATTTTTAAAGGAGATTCTAAATACCAATTTTTACATCTGTACACTTTTAAAGTTTTGAGATATAGATACACTCATTTTGTAAATTCACCCTCCTCCTTTTCACCACATTATTTGGATTTTCCGAAAACAAAAAAATTCGTGTTTCTTTATTTTCAGGTCTGTAATATCTTCAGTTTCTGAAACATAAGAAGCCTCATTAAAGGCATTCAACCCCTTTTTCACCCTTTTTCACCCCTCCTATATGGATTTTCCAAAAACAAAAATATACGAGTTTCTTATTTTTAAAGAAGATTCCAAATACCATTTTTTACAACTGTAAACTTTAAAAGTTCTGAGATATAGATACACTCATTTTAAAAATTAACCCCCCTTTTCACCCCCTTAGCAACAGAATATTAAAAAATCCGCCCTTAGCGAGCACCTACATTGTAATATAAATGTATCCTCAAAATTTCATATCTTTATGTCCAGTAGTTTTGGCTCGGCGATGATGAATCAGTCAGTCAGTCAGGACATGTTCTTTTACATATATAGATTACTAGCAAGATACCCGTGCTTCGCTACTGTATTATACTGAAATTTATAATTGAATGCTTGTTGTTTTATATATAATCCACCAAAATTCGCGATCTGACTGGTTTTCTGAGAGAATCCGCCAAAATTCGCGATCTGACTCGTTTTCTAATAGATTACGGCAAGTTTCCTCCCATTTTTCAATCTTTCTTTCCAGCAATCGATTTCGTACTTCCCGAGCTAGGTTCAGGTATTCCACCCGGTCAGTTGGGTCCCTAAATCTTTGCCATCTTTTCCTATAAGCATTTTTAATATGGATCAAATCCTCGAGGAGATCCAGCGTGGTGTGTCTTGGGTGCCTTGGCGATACTGAACCCGCGGCCGGACTGCATGGACCATTTCCAGCGCGGTATGCACATTTGACGACGGTCCAGATCATTATTATTATTATTATAGATGTTCTGGACCCTACAGCAAGTTGCAAGACCGCTACTTGGCGGTAAATTACATCTGCTGCCATTGTCATTGTTTCCAGTCATTCGACAGGATCAGGAATGGAATGAATAAAGCCCCATCTAGCGGCGACAATAGGAATTATGCCGGCTGCCGAAGCCCCCCTCTGGGGCATGATCGATGAATGACAAATGAAATTAAATACACTGACTGACAGAGCAAATGCAACACCAAGAAGGAGTGGTTCGAAAGGGATGAAAGTTGGGGAAATAACAGAGACGGCACGGACGAATAATTGATGTTTATTTCAAACCGATATGCAGGTTACACAATGCGCACGGCATCGACTCAGTAGGATGTAGGACCACCGCGAGCGGCGATGCACGCAGAAACACGTCGAGGTACAGAGTCAATAAGAGTGCGGATGGTGTCCTGAGGGATGGTTCTCCATTCTCTGTCAACCATTTGCCACAGTTGGTCGTCCGTACGAGGCTGGGGCAGAGTTTGCAAACAGCGTCCAATGAGATCCCACACGTGTTCGATTGGTGAGAGATCCGGAGAGTACGCTGGCCACGGAAGCATCTGTACACCTCGTAGAGCCTGTTGGGAGATGCGAGCAGTGTGTGGGCGGGCATTATCCTGCTGAAACAGAGCATTGGGTAGCCCCTGAATGTACGGGAGTGCCACCGGCCGTAGCACATGCTGCACGTAGCGGTGGGCATTTAACGTGCCTTGAATACGCACTAGAGGTGACGTGGAATCATACGCAATAGCGCCCCAAACCATGATGCCGCGTTGTCTAGCGGTAGGGCGCTCCACAGTTACTGCCGGATTTGACCTTTCTCCACGCCGACGCCACACTCGTCTGCGGTGACTATCACTGACAGAACAGAAGCGAGACTCATCGGAGAACACGACGTTCCGCCATTCCCTCATCCAAGTCGCTCTAGCCCGGCACCATGCCAGGCGTGCACGTCTATGCTGTGGAGTCAATGGTAGTCTTCTGAGCGGACGCCGGGAGTGCAGGCCTCCTTCAACCAATCGACGGGAAATTGTTCTGGTCGATATTGGAACAGCCAGGGTGTCTTGCACATGCTGAAGAATGGAGGTTGACGTGGCGTGCGGGGCTGCCACCGCTTGGCGGCGGATGCGCCGATCCTCGCGTGCTGACGTCACTCGGGCTGCGCCTGGACCCCTCGCACGTGCCACATGTCCCTGCGCCAACCATCTTCGCCACAGGTGCTGCACCGTGGACACATCCCTATGGGTATCGGCTGCGATTTGACGAAGCGACCAACCTGCCCTTCTCAGCCCGATCACTATACCCCTCGTAAAGTCATCTGTCTGCTGGAAATGCCTCCGTTGACGGCGGCCTGGCATTCTTAGCTATACACGTGTCCTGTGGCACACGACAACACGTTCTACAATGACTGTCGGCTGAGAAATCACGGTACGAAGTGGGCCATTCGCCAACGCCGTGTCCCATTTATCGTTCGCTACGTGCGCAGCACAGCGGCGCATTTCACATCATGAGCATACCTCAGTGACGTCAGTCTACCCTGCAATTGGCATAAAGTTCTGACCACTCCTTCTTGGTGTTGCATTTGCTCTGTCAGTTAGTGTATATTGGACAGTGTTGCTGGAATGAATGATGACAGGGAAAACCGGAGTATCCGGAAAAAACCTGTCCCACATCCGTTTTGTCCAGCACGAATGTCACATGGAGTGACCGGGATTTGAACCACGGAACCCAGCTGTGAGAGGCCGGGGCCCTGCCGCCTGATCAACGGAGGCTCCTTATAAGTACATTATGAACAGTAAAATCAATTGGTCTCACCTCCTTTTACACCCCACCGCCGTTATGTTTATTTACCCCACCCCCAATTTTTTTTAAGAAGGCGTGTTTATTTATGTTTAAAGGAGATTCCAAACACCAATGTTCACATCTATTACCTTCAGTTTTGAGATATAAGTATCCCCATAAAAATACTTCACTTTTTTCACTTCCTTACACACTCCTCCCCCCCCCCTCCCCCCCTAAGTGAATTTTCCGGCAAAAAATACTTGTTTCTTTAATTGTAAAGGATCTTCTAAGTACCAATTATCACGGCTATAACTTCTTCAGTTTTTTATTTATGTGTCCTCATGAAAGGAATTCAACTCCTTTTCACTCCCGCCCCCCCCCCCCCAAGATGGCTCCCCCTCAAAACGCGTTTTTCTTTGTTTTTAAAGGATATCCAAATACCAATTTTCACGTCTGTAACAACTTTAATTTTTATTAGATGTATGTATTCTCATACAATTAAGTCAATTAATTTTTTTAATTCTTCCCCCCACCCCTACCCCCTCATTGCATTTTCTGAGAATACATGTTTCTTTACTTTTAAAGCAGATTCCAAATATCAAATTTCACGTCTGTAACATCTTCATTTTTGAGATATCAGTAGCCTAATTAAAATAATTCAACACCATTTTCAGTCACTTTTAACCCCCCCACTCTAGCCAAGTCGTATTTCCAAAAACTAAAATTACATGTCTCTTTATTTTTAATAGAGATAAAAATACCTTTTGTTCACTTCTGTAACTTGTTATTTTTTAGATATACTGTACTGTAGAAATTCTCATTTTGAAATTTCACCTCTTTTTAGTTCCCCTTAAGTAGAGTTTTCAAAAACAAACCATCTATGTTTCTTTACATTTACAGGAGATTCCAAATACCCACTTTTTATGTCTGTAACATTTTACGTTTCTCAGATATTTTGTAGATATAGTCTTTCAAAAAATTCACCCCAATTTGTCACTCCTGTTTAACCGCCATTAATTGGATTTTCCAAAAACAAAAAATATGTGTTTCTTTTTTAAAGGAGATTCCATATACAAATTTTCATTTCTGTAATATACTCAGTTTCTGAGATATATGTATCCTCATTAAAGGCATTCAACCCATTATTCACCCTTTTACACCCGTCCTATAGGGATTTAGAGAAAACAAAAAATACGTGTTCCTTTATTTTTAAAGGAGATTCTAAATACCAATTTTTAGATCTGAAAACTTTTAAAGTTTTAAGATGTAGACACACTCATTTTAAAAATTCACCCCCTTTTTGAACCCCCCCCCCCCCCCATTATTTGGATTTTCCAACAACGAAAAAGTACCCATTTCTTTATTTTTAAAGTAAGTGCCAAATACTAATTTTTAGGTCTGTAATACCTTCAGGTTCTGAAATATAAGTAGCCTCATTAAAGGCATTTAACCCGTTTTTCACCCTTTTCCACCATTCCTATTGGGATTTTTCGAAAACAAAAAAATACTTGTTTCTTTATTTTTAAAGGACATCCTAAATGCAAATTTTTACATCTATAAACTTCAAAAGTTTTGAGATATAGATACACTCATTTTAAAAATTCACCCCCCTTTTCACCCCCCCCCCCCCACTAAATGGTTTTTCAAAAAACAAAAAATATGTGCTTCTTTATTTTTAAAGGAGATCCCAAACACCAATTTTCAGGTCTGTAATATCTTCAGTTTCTGGGATATAAGTATCCTCATTAAAGGCATTCAACATTTATTCACCCTTTTTCACCCCTCCTATTGGGATTTTTCGAAAACAAAAAATAAGAGTTTCTTTATTTTTAATGAAGATTCTAAATACCAATTTTTTACATCTGTAAACTTTAAAAGTTTTGAGATACGAATGCACTCATTTTAAAAATTCACCCCCTTTTCACCCTCCCATTAATTGGATTTTCCAAAACAAACAAAAAATACGTGTTTCTTTATTTTTAAATGAGATCGAATGTACCAATTTTCAGGTCTGTAATTTCTTCAGTTTCTAAGATATAAGTACCGGTATCTAAAGGCATTCAACCCACTTTTCACCCTTTTTCACCCCTCCTATTGGGATTTTGTGAAAATAAAAAATACGTGTTTCCTTATTTTTAATAAAGATTCTAAATACCAACTTTTACATCTGTAAACTTTTAAAGTTTTGAGATATAGATACACTAATTTTAAAATTTAACCCCCCTTTTCACCCCCTTAGCGACGGAATATCCAAAAATCCTCTCTTAGCGAGCACCTACATCTTAATATGAATATATCCCAAAAATTTCATTTCTTTATGTCCAGTAGTTTTGGCTCGGCAATGATGAATCAGTCAGTCAGTCAGTCAGTCAGTCAGTCAGTCAGTCAGTCAGTCAGTCAGGACAAGTTATTTTATATATATACATTAGATAATAAGGTGGGTCTTTACCATTCCTTACCACCTTTAAAGGTACACATTCCTCAACAATTGATTTAAACCCATCCCAGAGTCTGTTTACATTCTTATTTACCATTTTCCACCGATCATAATTACTTTTTAAAAACTGCCTCATGCCTACTTTATCAGCCATATGTTATTGCCTAATAGTCCTACTTTTAAAACCTTCCCCTCTATCACATTTATTTTTAACTACGACAAAAACATCTTCGTGATCATCAATACCATCTATTACTTCGGTTTCTCTATAGAGCTCATCTGGTTTTATCAGCACCACGTCCAGGATATTTTTCCCTCTAGTTGGTCCTGTCACTTTCTGAATCAGCTGTCCTTCCCATATTAACTTATTTGCCATTTGTTGGTCATGCTTTCTGTCGTTTGCATTTCCTTCCCAATTGACATTTGGTAAATTCAGATCTCCTGCTACAATCACATTCTTTTCCATGTTGTTTCCCACATAGCTGATTATCTTATCAAATAATTCTGAATCCGTGTCAGCCCTACCCTTTCCTGGTCTGTACACTCCAAACACATCAAGTTGCCTATTATCTTTAGAAATGAGCCATACACCTAGAATTTCATGTTTCTCCTCTTTTAACTTTTTCGTAGCTTACAAATTTTTCTTTCACCAGAATGAATACTCCCCCTCCCACCATTGCTATCCTATATCTATGATACACACTCCAGTTCCGTGAGAAAATTTTTACATCCATTACATCATTTCTCAGCCATGATTCAACTCCTATTACAATATCTGGTAAGTATATACAGTATCTGTTAATTATTTAATTCTATTCCTTTCTTTACACTACTTCTACAGTTCAACACTAACATTTTTATGTCGTCCCTACTCTACTTCGAGATCTCTGTACCCTTATCACCGATCCCTAGACCACCCCATTTCCCTGAATGTACCTCCCTATTACCCTTCCTAACTTATACGTATCACTGCGGTTTAAGTGAAGACCATCTGAGCGCAGATCCCTATCTCCTACCCACCCATTAGGATCTAGAAATTTCACTCCCAGTTTCCCACATACCCACTCCATAGTCTCATTAAATCCCCAATCATCCTCCAGTCAGTATCCCACCTACACAGTATTCAACTGATTTTATCCATCAATATAATAAACAATAATGGTGACAGTGCACTTCCTTGCTTGAGACCTTTTTTTGTATAAAATGTTTCAGAGTCACCACTCCCCACTTGTACACTGCTTTTACTCTCATGATACAATATTCTTATCTTGTTCATTATTTTGGTACATTCCTTTTCAGTAGACATTCCCGTACATGTTTTCTCTTAACTGTATCATAAGCTTTTTCCAAATCCAAAAACATGAAGATGATTTCCTTATTCCTTCCTAGATGTCTTTCCATTATCGTTCACACTGTATATATCAAGTCAATTGTTGATCTATTTGGTCTAAAGCTAGATTGTCTTGAAAGTGCTTAAAATAGCTGCCCCGGTGAGAAAAAAGGAGAGCCAAGAACAAGTCAAATAATTTTACTTTATTCTATTTTAGTTTAGTTTTTCAGGTCAAAACATGACTAGAGTAGGTAATTGATATTAGGTTATGTTGTAAATAGCATTTAATTCTACAGAAGGAAGGAAATTTTGTTTTCTGAATAGAACTTTCAAAAAAAAAAAAAAAAAGGATAAAATACACTACAAATGAAGGATCACAATGATCCCATATGACCACTCCCAGGTTAATGATATTGAAAATAGTGGGGCGCGAGCTACAATATTGAATCGCACCGAGGTGAAAGGGGCTACATCAACAGTTGACAACTTTTTTAATTACGTTTTTTGCATAGAAAGGAAGCAGGTCAGACGTGTAGCAGTGTGAATGCATCGGCATTCATTTTGATACTGTGGAGAATGGAACTAAGTCAGTGACTAGGTTCCTTCCTCTCCAGTATAAAATGTACATGATAGGTGGCAGTACTGTGTGTAATGCAGAATACAATCAGCTGATTTTCAAATCACTATTACAGTTTGTGGAGAGCTGTTAATTCAGTTTTCAGTTGTAGTTGATATATTATTAGTATTATTATTGATACCGGTACTATACTTTGTAACCTAACTTCAGCAGTATGGGGAGAATTAAGAAACAGAGTAATCAAAAGACATCCAAAAGGAAATGTGCTAAAGAAACATTGCTGAAAGGTGAATCTCATGTAAGTACATACACTGGGAAAGAAGTTGCAAAAAAAAAAAAAAAAAAAAAAAAAAAAGTAAACTGCAACTGTCGTACAAAGTGTTTCTTAAAAATAAATTAAGACTCTCAAAACCAGGATTTGTCTGAGTTTTTAAACATAGAGTGTAACAATAGTCAAGACCAACACTTACAAAGAATTGATGAGGTTAGGCAAGTTAAACAAATGCGACCAAGAAAGGGAGAAGAGAGTAAGGAAAGGAAAGCCTCATTTAAATGTTTTGTGTTGGATGGAAGTGTCCGTAACCCAGTATGTCTGAAGGCTTTTCTTAGCATAATTATATGCTGTTAGTAAAAGGAAAGTATTTAGACTTGCCGTAAAATGAGGTAACTTCAACCACTTTCTCGCATATTTTAAGAACTGAAACGTAATATTCCCTCTAATTTTCTGAAAAATATAAGTTCTGCAATGTTTGTTCATTTTAAAATATGAACATAATTCCAATTATTATTCAGTAATGAATTATGATTATCGAAAGCATGGCCGGAGTTACCCCATGTTTTGGGGTACCTTCAGCCGCCATATAAATAACTCAAGATTCAAGTTTTCTTCGACATAGTGTTACTTCTGCCACCGTGAATGATTTTTAAAAACCTGCACAACTCCCAGTATCAACAATCATAACATGGAGCCCCGCCCCATTGGCGCTTACCAGTGCGAGCATTTCTGAATGAAACAGTGCCTCAACGGTAGATTGGCTGACACACTGCTACGGAACGTGCTCTACTCGCAAGGCTTCCCAGATCCCCAGACCTCACTCCTTGCGACTTCTTCCAGTGGAGATACGTCAAGGACAAAGTTTATGTTCCGCCACTACCCACTAGACTAGATGACCTTCAAGAGCGGATAACACATGTGATCAACTCAGTGGATCGTGATATGCTGCAACACGTTTGGGAGGAATTGTCCTATCGCCTTGATGTGGTCCGTGCTGCTGGTGGTGGTCATATTGAACACTTGTAAAACTAAACTTGAACACAGCCTACAAAATTGCCTCTTTTTTGACCACAATTTGTGGTGAAACAGATGTATAGAGATGAAATTTACATAATATTTCCAAACAATTCACGTTTTCCCCAAAGAAGAAACTATTTTATTTAGCCTAAGCATACAAGAATTGTATGATATTAAAAATTACATGTTGAATTGCATAAATATTTGTAATAGTACTAAAGATAATAAAAGATACAAAAATCATAAAGCTCAATTGTATGGAGATAAAAGGAGGTTGGAAAAGAGGCAATTTTGTAGGCTGTCCTCATAATACAGTGTCTTCTAAATTAGAAAATATCTGGGCCATCAATCAAGTTCTTAAATGTGTATCGTCCATATTCAACTGATATCCGTCTATGCAGCAACATAGTCTGTCTACAGGCACATTTATCATTGACAATGGAAACCGTCTTTCCCCTCCCTGTCTGGATAAACGTCCGTGTTAATTGTTATTGTGCCTTTATTAATCTCTTCTAAAGCGTTCTTGAAGTAAACAGGACTGTAACGACAATACCCACGGCCATGTAATGTTTTCCTGTACGTTCTTGCTGATGATGATGCTTGTTGTTTAAAGGGGCCTAACATCGAGGTCATAGGCCCCTAATGGTACGGAATAAGACAAAATGTAATGACAAATTAAAAGTCCAAAAGCCTCCACTGACCAGAATTCAAAACGTGAGGACGAAGAATGAATGGATGGATATGAATTTAAAACAATCAGTGGATCCGACCACAATGCCTCACAGTCACAGTAACTGACGTAAAACAATAGTATTACTGACCAAGGGACTGCTTCTATCGCATGATAATGAATCTATGATGTTTGTAGTCAAAAGGAGTCCAAAATTGAAGTAATCGGCCCCTCATAATGGTACTTATCGCTAGGAAAGTAGAACCATGGTATTTGTCATGTTGTGGTACTAATCAAAAGTAGTGTAGACTCGCGGTATTCCACAAATTATGGTACTACTCACAGGTAATGAAATTCGCACATGTAATACAGACCTATGGTGTTTCACACATTGCGGCATTAAGGCAACACAAACCTATGGTGTTCATCACATACTCGTACTAACTACAGGGACTCGCACTATCCCACGGTGTTTCTCATATAGTGGGTACTAATCATAGGCACGCCAGAACCATGGTGTCGCTCCTCAAGTGGTACTAATCACAGGTACTGTAAAAGCCGGCAACGTACTCTGTGGCTACTAATCACAAACCTATTTTTTACCTAACATAGTGGTACTATGGCCAAATAAAAGCGACCCATGGTGTTCCCCGTGTGGTAGTACTAATCACAAATAGTTTCATGGTTCTAATACAATCATCCCCTGGTCGCCCCTTTTAGTCACCTCTTACGATCGACAGGGAAAACAGTGAGTGTATTTTTCGTCTGCATTCCCCACCCACAGGGGATCTGTACGTTCTTAGCTTAGCCGAAGTTACCGCGGAAGAGGACAACTTTTATCACAAAACCATTCCCTGAAAAACCTATCTGAATAAAAATGCATCAAATTGTGTTGATCACTTACCAGATGTACTTACATTTTGACCCCATAAACAATTGCAATGGAAAATCGAATGCTGGGGCTAGGGAACAGTTTGTTTTCTGCTGTTACCAGACAAGACAATAGTCAGGGCTGCGAAAGAAATTGATTGGCTCAATAATGAGCCTGCCGATGTTCTTTGGACTGCAGAGTGTTGATAGATCATTCTATTGTGTGTGCATTTTAGTTGTTGCAAGTGGTTCATCTTTTCAATATAGGAGGCAGGAGAAAATAAGTGTTGCTATTCATCAGTGGCCGAATTTACCCGTATGGCAGAAGTTACTCCACTTTACGATACTCAACTTCTCCTGGAAGGTGAATTACCTCAAGATAAAAGAGGTAAGACACCTTTAACCAATCAGCTACCAGCGAATACTTGACATCTGATTGATGAGCATATTTGAAGTTTCCCATTGAAAACATGACGTTATGCTGGGAAAGAAATTACAGCCGATGACCTAGATGTTAGGCCCCTTTAAACAACAAGTATCAAGAAATTACACACCTTGATGCATCTTTAACTGTAACTACAATGCATAGCCTATTTATGCAAATCATACAGACCTCTATGTTAAATACGATTTCTATAGAAAATCTGAATTTTTGAATTTTCGATTTGGGAGACCACAAGTGGACGTGTGCTCCAAATGTGAAGAGCTTACAGTGAAACTCAGAAGTGCATCCCTTTGCAAAAAAAAAGAAGCAGCAGCTGAAGCTGAACTTCAAATTTTCAAGAGAAGAGCGGGGAAGTTTTACAATTATCTGAAAAATATGAAGGAAGGATACTCGCAAGATAATTCAGTGGCTGTTCTATGTATGGATTATGTGCAAAATTTGCCAATACCATCCATTCCTGTACAAAAGCTGTTCTATATGTGCCTGAAGCAGATCGTCATTTATTTGCACATTCTTGTCCCCGGTCAAAACAGGAACCACACTCTTCTCAGCTTGTGTTCAGGTTTGGTTGCATCTGAGGGGTTCAAAAATATTACATATAAATTTCCTGAAAGGGGACACTCATACTTGCCTTGCGACTGGGACTTTGATGTGTTCAAGAAGAAAATAAAAAATGTGCAAATCATCCGCAGTGCAAGGGAAAATGTTTTGGTCAAGATGGTGAAGATGGAAGATATCCTTGATTTTGACAAATTGTGGCCTCATTCATCATCATCATGATTGTTGACTATCTCCAGTTGCCAGGGTGTGGTGTACAAGCCCCCTCCACCTCTGCCTGTCCATTGTTCTCTCATAATCTTCTCCCAATCTTAACCTCTCTCCTAGACATATTTATTCACCAGATATGTCCATTTTCCTCTGGGTCTGCCCACTGGTCTTTTTCGTTTTACTTCTCTTTCATATTCTCTTCTTGCAGTCCTGCTTGCACTCATCCTTCTTACATGGCAAAACCACTTGTCTTGGTTTCTGAGTCTTCTGTAGTAGGGAGTCTCCTATTCCCACCTCCTCTCTGACCTTTTCATTCCTGAATTTGTCCTTCCTGGTCTTCTGTATCATGGTGCGTAGGAAATTTCTGCAGCTTGGAGTTTTGAGTTGTCTTGTCTCATTAATGTGGTAGTTTTCAAGCTATACGCAAGGATGGGTGTATAATATGATTTATGTAATGTCATCTTTGCTTTTAATGGTACTTGTTTCTCCACAGCAGTTGTCTTACTAGGTGGTAAAATTGTGTTGCCTTGGTAAATCGACTGTCCATCTCATACTTCGCAAGGTTGTCTTTTGTACTATACTACCCAAGTTCTTAAACGTTGGAACACTGTCCAGTTTGGTGTCATTTATTCCCATTTGTTGTTTGACATCTTTCCTCTGTAACTTCATCACCATCGTCTTAGCCTTGTTTATATTTAAATCATACCTCTTAAACTCTTTACTCCATTTCTGCAGCTTTTTCTCCCCATCATTTTCGGTTTCACACCAGATCACCATGTCGTCTGCAAAGATGAATGCTTGCAAGTCCTGCTGCTCCTTCCTTTTTAGAGTCTTTATTATGGCATCCATCACAGTAATAAATAAGAAGGGGTGACAAAGCACTGCCTTGCTGTACTCCTCTCTTCATTTCAAACCATTTGGACAACCCGCAACCTACTTGCACACAGCTTCTGGTTTTATCATACAGCATCTGCAATAAGACTGTCATGAACTCCTAGCCCAGATATGCTCCCTTGGTATGTTATCACAAGCCTTTTCGATGTCTAGGAATAGTAGAAAAAGTGGTTTCCTTTTTCCCCAGTGCTTTTCCATTAACATCCTGACAGCAAAGATAAGGTCTGTAGTTGTTCTTCCATTACTCATTACTTCAAGAAAACCGTTGGTTCGGTGGAGACGAGTAGTTCAGGTACACTGAGAAATATGAGTCAGCATTTTTAACCCTCTCGCTTCAAGGAAATCAGATTTTGTAATGATAATACAAGAACTGTTCTGACTCTTCCTTTCATTAATAGTCCAGTTCAGCATACATTTAACATTGGCAAGCAAATGCTGTGCAACTTTTCAATGCCTAAAGATCTGGCATATCCCCATAAAAGTGTACCCATCAATGATAAGAAGTTACAGGACCTAAGACAGCCACAAGTGTATGTGCAGCGTGATGAAGCAGCAGTGAACTTTTTTACATAAATATGCCAGTGGAATTCTATGAAGGAAGTGACTGCTGATGACAAAATAACCTACAAAGAACACGAATGCCGATGACTACTCAAACGTGTAAACCTTCATTCTCCTAATGTAGATCTATGTAATGATAGTGATCAATCAATCAATCAATCAATCAATCAATCAATCAATCAATCAATCAATCAATCAATCAATCAATCAATCAATCAATCATACTGATCTGCATTTAGGGCAGTCGCCCAGGTGGCAGATTCCCTATCTGTTGCACCCTAGCCTTTTCCTAAATGATTTCAAAGAAATTGGAAATTTATTGAACATCTCCCTTGGTAAGTTATTCCAATCCCTAACTCCCCTTCCTATAAATGAATATTTGCCCCAGTTTGTCCTCTTGAATTCCAACTTTATTTTCATATTGTGATCTTTCCTACTTTTGTAGACGCCATTCAAACCTATTCGTCTACTAATGTCATTCCACGCCATCTCTCCGCTGACAGCTCGGAACATACCACTTAGTCGAGCAGCTCTTCTTCTTTCTCTCAATTCTTCCCAACTCAAACATTGCAACATTTTTGTAACGCTACTCTTTTGTCGGAAATCACTCAGAACAAATCGAGCTGCTTTTCTTTGGATTTTTTCCAGTTCTTGAATCAGGTAATCCTGGTGAGGGTCCCATACACTGGAACCATACTCTAGTTGGGGTCTTACCAGAGACTTATATGCACTCTCCTTTACATCCTTACTACAACCCCTAAACACCCTCATAACCATGTGCAGAGATCTGTACCCTTTATTTACAATCCCATTTTTGTGATTACCCCAGTGAAGATCTTTCCTTATATTAACACCTAGATACTTACAATGATCCCCAAAAGGAACTTTCACCCCATCAACGCAGTAATTAAAACTGAGAGGACTTTTCCTATTTGTGAAACTCACAACCTGACTTTTAGCCCTGTTTATCAACATACCATTGCCTGCTGTCCATCTCACAACATTTTCGAGGTCACGTTGCAGTTGCTCACAATCTTGTAACTTATTTATCACTCTATAGAGAATAACATCATCCGCAAAAAGCCTTACCTCCGATTCCACTCCTTTACTCAGATCATTTATATATATAAGAAAACATAAAGGTCCGATAACACTGCCCTGAGGAACTCCCCTCTCAACTGTTACAGGGTCAGACAAAGCTTCACCTACTCTAACTCTCTGAGATCTATTTTCTAGAAATATAGCAGCCCATTCAGTCACTCTTTTGTCTAGTCCAATTGCACTCATTTTTGCCAGTAGTCTCCCATGATCCACCCTATCAAATGCTTTAGACATGTCAATCGCGATACAGTCCATTTGACCTCCAGAATCCAAGATATCTGCTATATCTTACTGGAATCCTACAAGTTGAGCTTCAGTGGAATAACCTTTCCTAAAACCGAATTGCCTTCTATCGAACCAATTATTAATTTCACAAACATGTCTAATCTAATCAGAAAGAATGCCTTCCCATAGCTTACATACAATGCATGTCAAACTTACTGGCCTGTAATTTTCAGCTTTATGTCTATCACCTTTCCTTTATACACAGGGGCTACTATAGCAACTCTCCATTCATCTGGTATAGCTCCTTCGACCAAACAATAATCAAATAAGTACTTCAGATATGGTACTATATCCCAACCCACTGTCTTTAGTATATCCCCAGAAATCTGATCAATTCCAGCCGCTTTTCTAGTTTTCAACTTTTGTATCTTATTGTAAAAGTCATTGTTATCATATGTAAATTTTATTACTTCTTTGGCCTTAGTCTCTTCCTCTATCTCGACATTATCCTTGTAACCAACAATCTTTACATACTGCTGGAATGTCCTTCTTGGAACCTGTTTCTGCCTTAAAATACCTATACATACCCTTCCATTTTTCACTAAAATTTGTATGACTGCCAATTATGCTTGCCATCATGTTATCCTTAGCTGCCTTCTTTGCTAGATTCAATTTTCTAGGAAGTTCCTTCAATTTCTCCTTACTTCCACAGCCATTTCTAACTCTATTTCTTTCCAGTCTGCACTTCCTTCTTAGTCTCTTTATTTCTCTATTATAATAAGGTGGGTCTTTACCATTCCTTACCACCCTTAAAGGTTCAAACCTGTTTTCACATTCCTCAACAATTTCTTTAAACCCATCCCAGAGTCTGTTTACATTTTTATTTACTGTTTTCCACCGATCATAGTTACTTTTTAGAAACTGCCTCATACCTGCTTTGTCAGCCATATGGTACTGCCTAACAGTCCTACTTTTAAGACCTTCCTTTCTATCACATTTATTTTTAACTACCACAAAAACAGCTTCATGATCACTAATACCATCTATTACTTCAGTTTCCCTATAGAGCTCATCTGGTTTTATCAGCACCACATCCAGGATATTTTTCCCTCTGGTTGGTTCCATCACTTTCTGAATCAGCTGTCCTTCCCATATTAACTTATTTGCCATTTGTTGGTCATGCTTCCTGTCGTTCGCATTTCCTTCCCAATTCACATCTGGCAAATTCAGATCTCCCACTACAATCACATTTCTTTCCATGTCGTTTCCCACATAGCTGACTATCCTATCAAATAATTCCGAATCCGCATCAGTGCTACCCTTTCCCGATCTGTACACTCCAAATATATCAAGTTGCCTATTATCTTTAGAAATGAGCCTTACACCTAGAATTTCATGTGTCTCATCTTTAACTTTTTCGTAGCTTACAAATTCTTCTTTCACCAGAATGAAAACTCCCCCTCCCACCTTTCCTATCCTATCTCTACGATACACACTCCAGTGCCGTGAGAAAATTTCTGCATCCATTATATCATTTCTCAGCCATGATTCAACTCCTATTACAATATCTGGTAAATATATATCTATTAAATTACTTAATTCTATTCCTTTCTTTACAATACTTATACAGTTCAACACTAACAATTTTATGTCATCCCTACTTGATTTCCAGTTCCCTGTTCCCTTATCACCGCTCCCTAGGCCATCCCGTTTCCCTGAGTGTACCTCCCTATTACCCTTCCAAACAAATTTCCTAACTTATACGTACCACTGCGGTTTAAATGAAGGCCATCCAAGCGCAGATCCCTATCTCCTACCCACCCATTAGGATCTAGAAATTTCACTCCCAGTTTCCCACATACCCACTCCATAGTCTCATTTAAATCCCCAATCACCCTCCAGTCAGTATCCCTCCTACACAGTATTCCACTAATAACAATCTCCGCTTTCTTAAACTTCACCCGTGCTGCATTTACCAGATCCCACACATCTCCAACTATGTTGGTACTTATATCAGCTTGCCTTACGTTGTTGGTACCAACGTGAAACACTACCACCTTCTCCTTCCCCTCCTCCCTCTCTTCTACTTTCCTCAACATCTGCCTCAACCTAATTCCTGGATAACATTCTACCCTGGTTCCCTTTCCTCCACACACTTTCCCCACGTGTCTAACGATGGAATCCCCCATGACCAGAGCCTCAACCCTACCCACCTCATTTGATCCCCTGCCCTCCTGGTCAGCCCTATCTTTCCTGATAGCTGCAGAAGCTACTTCCTCCTCCCTTTTCTCCTTCCCATGACCCTGTTCCACCTGTCTTTTCCTATCCTCTACTCTACATTTCCCTTTCCTACCTTTTCCCTTCCTCCTACTTCCACGCATCTCAGCAACAGTTCCCTGTCCCTCATCTTTCCTCTGTTGTTCTACCTGGAGTGACTCGTACCGATTTCGCACAGACACCTGTCCTGAATTCTGATCCTGAATAGAGCCCTTGGCCTGCAATCTCCTTCCCCTTAGAACATTAGACCACCTGTCTTCTACAACTCCTCCCTTTCCTTCCCCTCCCTCTTGTACACCTACTGTAACCTGTACATTGTTTGAGGGAGTCCTATCTTCCTTCCTGTCTTCTGTGAGAATCCTAATTATCTCCCTCAAACTTTCCAACTCCTCCCTCATACCCCTCAATGCCTCACCACACCCACAATAAGTACACTCGCACTCCTTAGCCATTCTTTACGAAGGGAAAATTTTAAATTAAAAAATAAAATAACTTATTTGCAAAAAAATAAATGAACGGAGGGATATATTGTCTGGGATAGTACACAACAATAAGGTAATTAATATACGACTACACTACAATACTACTTAGTCGTGCTCTATTTTTTTTTTATCCTACAACCCCTAACAGGATAAAAACTGCTGTTAATTACTGAATATCGAAAGTAATACACAAGAAGTACACAATTCCAAACTGCAATTAAGCCTATCCTAATTTCAACAATATTTTAGTAAGAGTTTCTACGGATACCTCTACTACACCAGTACTACACAAATATTTTACAATAATAAAATAAGCACACTAAATTCTAATAGGATATTACTCGTATACTACTGTACAGTACACTACAGTAATTTTTAAAATACTTTCAGACGTATCCTAATTACGATACCGGTACCGTACCGTATGTCACTACTAAGCACAACAGAAATGAAATTTGCAAGAACTACTGTACTCAAAGATTACCAACGAAGCTAAATGCTTAGACAAATTATTATTAGTATTACGGTCTAATAGATATACACGAAAGATAACACACGAATATAGCAGGCAAGATACGGCACTCTAAATGTACTGTATCTATACTACAATGTATCTACACTACACTACACTGCGTTTGGTTAAATGCTTAAGTATAAAAAGGATTGCCGTACACGAAGAAAAACACGAATATAACTGGCAAGATACTATCTAATATATTATACCTTATCTTCACTACAATTCTACTGAAATGTGGTTATGTGATTATTACAGCTGGTGGATTACTATTATTTTCCCTACTCCATGGGACGGAGAAAAAAAAAAAGTGTCCTTAATTAGGCCTACTGAAAAATACGAGGTTCAAAAACATCAAGTTTTGTAGAGACTATTTTCATTTTCGATCATAATAATGAGGAGAAAAGAACTTAGTCGAGGTTTTCAAACAATTTAAGGGCATGTGTCTGTGAAGACCATAGTAAAATAGTGCAAAATCACTATATTTGCCATCATAATTTGACCAGATACACTTGTTCAAGGTGGACAAATATTATTATGTGCAATGAATGAACATTGTAGATTATTCTTATCATTAATTATTGGTTAAAGTTCATTGTTAATTTTTTATGAGAGTATTTCTTGTGATGTTTTTTAAGACTGCAAAATCACTCCAAATGTCGGAAGGGTAAACTCGGAAACTACTTGTATGATATGAATGATATTTTTACAGATACTACCCACAGGATGTAGCTACAAAGTAGACTACAATCATGATATTTGGTAAAATGGTTCTTTTGTGGGAAAAGTTCTAATATTGTTATTAAAATTTTCATAAATTTTGTTGAATATTTTATGGCCTATTTTTCATAAATAAAGAGCTACGTTCATGATTGTAGTCTACTTTTCAGACAATAGCACACTAAAGCTGTGAGCCAAGTTTCAGTGGTCTATCATTAACAGTTATTGAGATAGTAAAATAAATATTCTAAACAAATATAAATTTTCAGGAGAGCCAATCAAAGAAAAAATGTAAGTTTGTGACCAACCCGTACAGTTTCAATGCATTTCAGCTCCATATTCCTCATGATTTAGGACACTCTCATCATCCTGCTGTCTTTTTCCATTCCTCCTCTTTGTTCTGGCATCTTTAGAGCTTTCAAATAACAGCCCCCTTAGCATCGGTTACCCTACGATGATCAATTGCAACTAATGCTGAGGCCATATTTTCCACTGGGGACATTCCTAAAGACTCCAGTACCTTACATCTGGGTGCAGCACCTGCTTTGAAGCAGATAACTGCATCCAATAAGCCTATTTTTAGGGTCGGAAGACCTACAAATACACTTTTTGGCACACGTTCCCAAATGCAGTGTTGGAAACTCTCATTAGGGTTCTGTGTTCATCCAAGTAAACCTTCTTCCAAGAAATTTTTTGGCACTAAGATATCTATAAATAGGTTTTATGGCTTCAATAACAGCATAAGGTAATGAATGTTTGTGACAATAATCTTTACCCTCTGCCTTTGCTCTCTCGTACCAAATATGATACTTGCTAGTACTCGCACCAGATGTCTGGACCTGGTGGACATAACAGGTGTTGTGGGTGGTCATCAGTTGATGCTTTGTGAAGTAAACTAGCACATACAGATTTTCTCATAGCTTCCAAATTACCCTGGTTTCTCCTTATAGCTAACCGCGTGCAAGGCTAGCCAGCAGACTAAATCATCGCCACGCCTACTGGACTTGTCAAGAAAGAAGAGAGGGAGATGATAATGCCATCTACGAATCAGATGCTTCGTTGTATTTTGATTTCGTATTGAGCTGTTATCAAGAGTGGGGAGAGCCCGGTGATATATTATCTAACGCGGAGCAATCCTCGAGTCACACACCACTACCAGAACGTAAACTACTTTATTGATTTTTGAGACGGTGAGTGGTCGCTATGAGATATAGTTATTTTCGTACAGTGTGTTGTCGCTTCAACACAGTACTTAGTTGCTGTGATGCTGTTGGATCTGCGCGAGACGAAGAATTCGTTTAGTTCAAGTCCATGGCATTTGGTACAAGTCTGTATAGTATCAGTAGATTAGCTAAGTTGGATTGAGATTTCTGCTAACATGGAAACATTTATATCTCTGAATTTTCTCCTCCTATGATCAACGCTGATCAATTTTCACAAGTATAGGGCCAATGTCTAATATAAAGACTTAGGCAATTAGGGAGTGCTAGTCCAGATAGCCCAAATCACATCATAGAAGGAAGGAAGGATGTCCATGGAGCCAATTCTACTACGAGAAGAAGGGAACGAGTAACCACGGAAAATAGATGACCTCAACGGAAGCTGCAATTGGTGAGCTTCAATTAGATAAAGCAAGCAACAGTTAATTTCAGTAACGTAAATTTTTAAATCCCTCCACGCTTTAAGGAACTTTACCGATTCATCTCTTTTTTTTTTTTTTTTTTTTTTTTTTTGTATAATAAATTCATTTGTGTTTTATATTGCGTTAATTTTCTTTCTTAAGTGATACTTAATGGTTAATTATTTAAAATCCTACCCCTGTGATTTAAGTATAAGTCTCTATGCTAGTAAATATAAATTTTGCTGGCGCCCAAACATTACATAGAGAAATGGTAAACCTTGGAATGATAATTCTATTTGCGTGGCAATTTGCAGGCAAGCCACATATAGTTTATTTTATATTCATGTGTCCCCAGGTATTAACTTTCATCTCCACTAATGTGGAAGTTAGGAGAGCGAACAGTTACATTTGTCGCACCAACGTGGAGTTCAAAAATCATTAAGTATTCGTGGAAAGAAAGCAGTAAAGTAGAGTCTGTGTTTGTGGGGGTAAGTGAGTGTCCATATAATTTGTATGTGTGATTTTGGGGGAATCATGGCTGCACAACGTGAAGAGGACATGAAATTACGTAGCGGAAACTTAGTAAAGGGAGGCGAGACGCTGAATTCTAGGAATGTTGTAGATGAAAGCATTGAAGTAGATGAAACGGTAGAGAGTGGTGGGAGCATGGAAAATAGCACAGAATCTGATATAGCTAGGATGGAGGGCGAGAAAGAAAGTAATACGAATAGTGAAATGAATATTCAACAACTGTTTTTGATGATGCAAGGGATATTAGAGCAAACAAAGGGGATAGATGAAATTAGGAAGGAAATGAATGAAATTAGGAAAGACACGGATGAAATTAGGAAGGGAACGAAAGGGATAGATGAAATTAGGAAGGAAATGAATGAAATTAGGAAGGAGATGTATGAAATTAGGAAGGAAACAGATGAAATTAGGAAGGAAGTAGAGAAAACGTAGACGGAGATTAAAGAAAACAGAAAGGAGATAGAGCAGACAAAAACTGAAATTAGCAGTGAAGTTAATGCTAGTATGGATGCTTTAAATCATAGATTAGATGAAGCATTAGAGCAGCAGAAACCTTTTGAGAATCAGTTAGCGGAACAGGAGATGAAACGTACCCAACATGAGAAAGAGGTAGAAAGAAAGTTAACTGAACATAGAAGTGAAGTCATGGAATTGGTAGAGAAAGAAAATTGTAAAGTTAGGAGCGAAGTAGACCAGCAGATCATAGGAATTAATAGTAAAATTCAGGAACAATTAGGAGAAATTACTAAAGTTAGAGAAAAAGTACAACAACAATACGATGATCTGTGTGGTAAGGTAGAGATTAATGCTAAAATATGTAATGTAAAGTTTCCGAGTGACGTAGAAATTAGAGAGAAAAGAATAAATGAACGTATTGATAGGTTGGAGGCACAAATACGTAAAGAAATCAGAGAAAAACAAGGTAATATAGGAAGTCAATGCCATGGTACAAATTTCATATGTGAAACTGAACTACCAAAATTCAATGGGAGGCAGACAAACCCTTTAGATTTTTTAAACACTGTTAAGAAACGGTTTGAAAAGTGAATAGAAGAAGGAGTCATTGAATGGGAAGAAGCGTTAGAAATAATAGGCAATGCTTTTATTGGGGAAACAAAATCATGGTTTGCAGTGTATAAGAGCAGCATGACCAGTATGGTGGAATTCCAGAAATATTTCATGGAGAAATTCTGGAGTGAAGTTATACAAAGCAGGGAAAGAGAACGCATTGTTTTTGGGAAATTTAGGCCACACAAAGGAGTTTCTATGACAGAATATTTTTTGGCCCATGTTATGATTTGTAAAAACGTAGATGGGATGTCAGCGGAGAGAGATATTGTGAAATTATTACTCAGACATTTTCTCAACAAAATCCGCGAAGCTAGCTGTATGCAACAGATAGAGTCTATTCAGGGAATGGAAAGATTGCTAGCAAGTTTCGATGCGTTAGGAAATAGTAGTAGTACACGAGAGCACACAAACTATCAAACAGCACCCAGAAGACAAGAACACAATCACCGTGGTCAGTTTCAACCAAGACAACAAAATCTAGGTAATCAGTCACACCAGCAAAATGGGAATGTTCAGAGGGAACGTAATGTTGAGGAAGGTACAAGCCGATATCAGGATACAAGGAGACAAAGTAATTTAAACTGATAGTAGACGGTAATGAGTAATCAGATTATCAGTCTTCAGTACATGTTGCGAGAAATTGTGTTAAGACGCACATGAATTATGATCTCGATGTCAGAGATGAGTTATTACGGGAGGTGGAAGTGGATCAAGTCGAAGTTGCTAGTAAAAGTGATAACTCCGTAGCTACGATCGTAATATGGAGGGCGCAGTATCAGGCTTTATTAGATTCAGGCAGTCAAAGGTAATGTGTAAGTTCGAAGTGGTATGAGGACAGAAAAAAGGAGAATATTGAGATTGAAGAAATGCCTGTGAAATCCACATATATCGTCACTGCTGTAGGTAAACGATCCAAGCAAATATGTAAACAAGTTGCCATACCTATTTGTATTAACGGGAAGTCGAAAATTCAGATGTGTCTTGTTATTCCGAATCTTATATTTGATGTTGTCTTGGGATCTGACTGGCTAAGTTTATACTCAGCTTGGTTAGATTACAATGAGGCGATGGTATATTTAAGGTGGGATAATGAGGATATTAAAGTCACGTGGGATGCTGAAGTTCAGACGAAAGTGGAGGTTTGTAACGTGGTGTGTCAATGAGGTTTCAAAAGATGAAGAAGAAAGAGCAGATTTTAAGTTAGGCGAAGTGTGGTTAGAGGAGAACCAAGATGATGCTTTGAGAGAAGCGGTAGATAGTAGCAATTTGGAAGGAGGTCAGAGGGACCGATTGTTGTATGTGTTGAAAAAACACAAATAAGTATTTTCATTGAAACCTGGCAAAACACGTGTATGAACAGTCATTTTCAGTGCTGGATCAAAGTATATTCGCTGGAACGAGATATCCGAAACCACATAAGTATGCTAAAGTGGTAGACAATCAAATAGAAGCCATGTTGGAGGATGGTATTATTGAAATTTCGAGTAGTCAGTGTGTCAATCTTTTATTGATCGTGCCTAAAGCGACAGGTCTTAGTTGTAGTAAGATTATTAGTGACAAGTATGTTCAGGAATTAGGTATGCCTAGGAGGTTATTATCAGATAGCGGATCTCAATTTACCTCGAAGAAGTGGAAGGCTGTGAGGACAGAGTTAGGTATCACACAAGTTTTTTCCTCAATTAGGAATCCGCAAGGGAATATGTGTGAACGCACGATGAAGGAATTAGGTAGGATGTTTAGATCTTTAGTTCATGACAAGCACACTGCGTGGGCTGGTTTTTAGCTGTGATTGAGAAATGGATTAACATGGTACAGCATGAAAGTACGAAATTCACTCCATTAGAGGTTCATTCTGGCAGCAATCCAAGGAATGAGCTGACAAAAGTACTAGGTATTACACAGGAACCTCAGCAGGACTCTAAGATATATGTCAGATTAGCGAGAGAGAATTTGATTAAAGCGGCTGAGAAGCGTAGCAAACAGCAGAACTGTCAGGTGTTACACGAATTTCAGGTAGGAGATTCTGTTCTGTTACGCGTTCCCATGCTCTCGTCCAGTGAAGAGAAGGTAACGAAGAAATTTTTTTTGTTGTATCAGGGTCCATTCCAGATTCATTGTCGGTTTGGTCCTTGTGCATACAGATTGAAAGATGGTGATTGTGTCATGTAGGGCACTTATAATATTTGCTCTCTGAGACGATATATTTGCGAATTAAGCGTAATGTCTCCCAGGTGTTGTTTTGATAACACTATATGTACTTGAGTTAGAAAACGTGACTTCATGTATAGGTTGTAAACCTAGACCTGACACTATTGTAGAAGCCATGAATAACTTGGGAATTATTTATTGTAACTGCAGAAGGAAATTAATGCAATAATTTTCTAAGTATATTTTTTTGCAATGAAAACAAGAAATTGCTTGCTGCCATCTAAGAGAGGTAAGCCACGTGTGATGACGTGTGTGTGTGTGTGTGTGTGTGTGTGTGTGTGTGGTGTATATATTATAACAACCTGGAACTGCAGAACACTTTGATGGTGAAGTGCAAAGATAGTGTTATTTACCTGTAGTAAATATTATGAGTGTTGCCAACAAACTTTCGGAAGAAAATCGGCAGGAAATATTATTAATGTTATATGGTATCATTGAAACAGACACTCTACAGTGAGATACAAGATTTGATTATGTGTGTTTTTATTAACCCGCGAGTGGTCGCTAGCCAAAATGTAACGTGAGTGGTCGCGCGCGAGACTTTCTCTCACATTAAAATAAATACGACATTTTTCACAGTTTTGTGGAGCGTAGGGCTGAAATTTACAACTGAAATGAAACGCAAGTTCTAACTTATATATTTTAGATAAAAATGAAATGATTAGCTCTGAGAGAGAGAGAGAGAGAGATGGCTTATGGCCTTTAGCACCGGGAATGTCCGAGGACAAGTACGGCTCGCCAGATGCAGGTCTGTAGATTTGACGCCCGTAGGCGACCTACGCATCATGATGATTAAGACGACACATACACCCAGCCCCCATGTCAGCGAAATTAACCAATTAAGGTTAAATTTCCCGACCCCGCCGGGAATCGAACCCGGCTCTTCTGTGACCAAAGACCAGCGTGTTAACCATTTAGCCAGGGAGCCAGGCATGATTAGCTGTTTATAAAAGACACAAATTACTACTTAAAATAACATATGCAATGTACATAAAAATAACTTACGTCCTGAATTTGTAAAAAATAAAATCTCACACATGCATTATATCTAGTAGTATTTACGTACAAACCAAGGTTTCTGAACACAATAAGATTTTCAAAAATAAAAAGTGCTCATAGTGCAAATACTAACGCGTACAACAGGAGTAAGGTTCCCGCTCCACTTCAAAATAACACCAGCATCATTGGTCGTGTGATGAGAGAAACGCTCACACAGCGTGCACGGACACATAGGAACCTTTGCCCTGACTAGGAGAGGGGGTGCTTACTCTTCAAATGTGAATTGCTCTACTCACGACAGTTATAAACTCAGCTAGAAGAGGGAACAGTCACCTCCCTTCCATCACTGTGAAGTAATATCACAATAAAAACTAATGTGAGATAAAATCTCATATAGCGACCACTTGCGGGTTAAGTGTTTGTAAGATGTAATGTTGTACATATCAGCCGTATTGGTGTAGTATTTTCCTTCAGGCTAGCAACCCGTCGGAAGGACATTTGATTGCTTTCAAGTCTTGCAAAAAGTAAAATGCAAGACCATAACGGGTCACATGGCCCAATACTTGGAAGGAAGATGATGATGATGATGGTGTAGTATGTTATTTTCATATATGTTATATTTGTAAATAACAGGAGGGCGTATGTAACCGTCCAGGCTTCTCCAGCCATACTTTTACGCGATATCACTCGATATCAAGATTATCCGCCATCGGCAATTATATGACATATTTATTTTAACTTCAATCATTTGTAAATAAGGCTTTTGGAATCATATTGTATATATTAGAACATCATTTATTATTTAAATTATTATATTACGTAGGATAAGAATTCATTATGTATTGTAAATATGGTCATTGTTGAGACATAGTTGTCATTTCATCTCATATATGTGTACACAGAAAAGTTATTCTTGAAGCGGGGAAGTTGGACGAGTCACTAGGTTAAACTCATGAGCAAGAGGCACTACACAGCTACCCGCGTGCAAGGCTAGCCAGCAGACTACATCATCGCCATGCCTACTGGACTTGTCAAGAAAGAAGAGAGGGAGATGATAATGCGATCTACAAATCAGATGCTTCGTTGTATTTTGATTTCGTATTGAGCTGTTATCAAGAGTGGGGAGAGCCCGGTGATATATTATCTAACGCGGAGCAATCCTCGAGTCACACACCACTACCAGAACGTCAACTACTTTATTGATTTTTGAGACAGTGAGTGGTCGCTCTGAGATATAGTTATTTTCGTACAGTGTGTTGTCGCTTCAACACAGTACTTAGCTGCTGTGATGCTGTTGGATCTGCGCGAGACGAAACAAGCTTACGGCTTGCGAGATATTCAGTAATTATTCTGGACGAAGAACTACGTTTAGTTCAAGTCCATGGCATTTGGTACAAGTCTGTATAGTATCAGTAGATTAGCTAAGTTGGATTGAGATTTCTGCTAACATGGAAAAATTCATATCTCTGAATTTTCTCCTCCTATGATCAACGCTGATCAATTTTCACAAGTATAGGGCCAATGTCTAACATAAAGACTTAGGCAATTAGGGAGTGCTAGTCCAGATAGCCCAAATCACATCACAGAAGGAAGGAAGGATGTCCATGGAGCCAATTCTACTACGAGAAGAAGGGAACGAGTAACCACGGAAAATAGATGACCTCAACAGAAGCTGCAATTGGTGAGCTTCAATTAGATAAAGCAAGCA
Organism: Anabrus simplex; assembly: GCF_040414725.1. Lineage (NCBI taxonomy): Eukaryota > Metazoa > Arthropoda > Insecta > Orthoptera > Tettigoniidae > Anabrus > Anabrus simplex. The sequence goes on along the minus strand of NC_090265.1, from coordinate 36,624,398 downwards.
ACAGTTAATTTCAGTAACGTAAATTCTTAAATCCCTCCACGCTTTAAGGAACTTTTCCGATTCATCTCCTTTTTTTTTTTTTTTTTTTTAATAATAAATTCATTTGTATTTTATAATGCATTAATTTTCTTTCTTAAGCGATACTTAATGGTTAATTATTTAAAATCCTACCCCTGTGATTTAAGTATAAGTCTCTATGCTAGTAAATATAAATTTTGCTGGCGCCCAAACATTACATAGAGAAATGGGAAACCTTGGAATGATAATTAATTCTATTTGCGTGGCAATTTGCGGGCAAGCCACATATAGTTTATTTGATATTCATGTGTCCCCAGGTATTAACTTTCATCTCCACTAATGTGGAAGTTAGAAGAGAGAAAGTTACAACTAGCCCATACAGATTTTCTCATAGCTTCCAAATTACCCTGGTTTCTCCTTATAGCTAAGCCATACTAGTTTTAATAAGCCCTGAAGGAGGTTTTCTGTGGTTTCCCATTTTCACACCAGGCAAATTTTGGATGTTTATAAATAGAGAATGCCATGCACGCAACTAGCTTCTGTTTACAACCGAGCACGTTGCGGCTGGCAGGTTTAAGAGCAGTCGATTCTTACGCAGGACAGCCAATGGATAAAATACTACTTACCGCTTTCCGATATCTTTACTGGTGGAAAAGTTATAACACTTTCAAATGTGTGATATTTGAAAGGGCTTGGCTAATTCGTGCAGACATTTTTAAAAACAACATTTAGGACAAAATATGCTTGCTAACATATATAAACTATATGTATTCTGAAAGGGAGCACTCCAAAGTATAATAATGCACGAAAATAAAAAATTTGAATTTTTGAAAATAATTCACGTACACGTGCCCTTAAAAAGGTATAATAGTAAGTCATATTCAAAGGCAAAGTGTACACATAATTACTAAATAACATAAAAGTATGTAGAGCAGTGTCACTCCTTATATTGTTTTCCTTAGTTGCATTTTGTGGTTTTTATAAAGTATTTTGCTTCTCCTGAAAAGTTGCATAAAGTGACTTAGCGCCCTTCACCTCAGTGTGATTCAACTATATTTTATTCTCACATTTGTGAGAATTATGAGTTTATGTCATGTGAAAGTGTCGTAATGTACGACATGAAGTATTTAAAAGTATATTTTTATATTATGGGGACAGAGTTTTGGCCAAGTAGTTAGGACCTCCAAGATCAGTAATTTGCATGAAACAGTGACCAGTGATAAAAAGAAAAAAAATTTAAAAAAAAATCTTATACCAGAATCTTCACTAGATCATTAGGTCTATATAAAAAATGTGAATGGATTTGTGGCTGTTCAGAAAAAAAAAAAATCATTCTTTTGCTTTCCTTATGTTGAGTATAGCAGCAAAGACACTGTGGACTGAAGTCAGAGGAATTCGCTTTAGCCAAGGAGAGAAGAACAGATATAATACACAAACATTAAATTGTAGGTATGGCAACCATTTTCTACTCTTTTCTATATGCATTTTTAACTGTTGTTATACAGTGATTTTCTTTTTTTGTGCCCTCCCATCAGGCTTCTTGCATCACGGAACTGCCACTGACCTCTCCAATCATCAGAGTCAATCCCACTGACACAAAAAATGTTGATTATTGGTGTCTTCTTCAAAACCAAGAAATGGTGAAATCCTACTGAAACTGCTGCTATCTTCTTCTCCTCCTCCTCCTCCTCCTCCTCCTCCTCCTCATCTGCGTCCCACTAACTACACTTTTACTGTTTTCGGTGATGCCAAGGTACCAGAATGTTGATCCACACGAGTTGTTTCACATGCCAGTAAATCTACCAACACGAGGATGACGTATTTGAACACCTTCAAATACCACCAGACTAAACCAAGATCGAACCTGTAAAGTTGGGATCAGAAAGCCTGCACCTTAACTGTCTGAGCCACTCAGCATCATATTTTCATGACTTAACAAAGTCATCTGCAACTATTTCCTTAAAAGTATTCTCAGACGAACTTAGATTTTTATTGCTTAGCTCATATGATCACCGAACACAGTTAACATGGAAATGTTCAATTGTGTTAACTGGCGATTGTGATGGTTTGTTCTTCCTCCTTGTCTTATTCTTCATGCGATCATTCCTTCAAAACTTTTCTTCTCATTTTGATAGTCATCTTCACCATTTATCTTGTCGATATGACCACACGGCTTTTAACCTAAGACAACCACAGCAGGATTATGAAGTGTTTTATGGCACCAATAATTTGCAGAGAAAGCCATGTTCACAGCTTGTAAACAAGATCTACAAGTTTAACCTTGTTCTATTATAACATATATTTCAAACAATATAATTAATGTACTTAAAATTATTCAAATTAAGCACAGAAACCGACAAATTAAAGCTCCAATGACTGATATAGCAAGGTCCCCTGCATTTGGATGCCATCAAGGCAAATATAAGCAACTACAATGGAAGTTTGCTATAGCGAGTAAGGCATATAACGAGAATCCCGTTATACCGACAATATTTTGCTGTGCCTTCAAAATTCCTATATTAAACTGTGTATTATCCTTTGGTTACAGCGAGAGCCCTATCACTGACGCATCCGTTATTACGAGCGATTAAGCGCGTGCGATATTTTCCGTTACCGATATTTATGCACCCCGCCGATTATGTTGCATGCAATTGATTACTTTCGGTGTTGTTTTCTCGCTATGTCCACTAGCGAGTTCTCTCATCAACATTTGAAGGCGATGTCGGAGTCTATTAGTAATACCCGTCGACTGCTGTTCCGTGAAGAAAATTCTAAATGAAAGTGAACATATTTTCTTAATAAATGCATAAATAATGTGCCCAATAACAGTTCTTAACTTGTTAAAAATAAAGGCTGACTAACCGATCACTTAATTTTAATGCTAAATACTGAAATTAAGTAAAAATGGGATACGCTTTGAGATATGGCAAAGTGCATAATTGATTTCACAGGTTAGTTTATATTTTCTCACGTCTGGTTAAATTACGGATAGCAAGAAGGTTATCATTTATCTAGTGGCGCTTGAAGTATGTTTTTATAATATGTATAGTACGGTTAGGTTAGGATAGGTGACTGTTTGAATAAGGAAATTGAAATGTTTGCCACAAAATGCGATCGATCATCTTTGGTACGGTATAGTTTTCTCACTATGTGCATTTGTGAGCTCTCTCATCGACATTCGAAGGCGATGTTGGATTCTGTTAGTAATACCCAATGACTGCTATTCTCTTAAGAAAATTTGAAATTAAAGAGGATAACAATTTTTCATAATAAATGCGTAAATAACGTGGCCGAAAGCAGTTGTTAACTCGTTAAAAATAACGGCTGAAGTAAACAATCTCTTAATTTTAATGTTATATACTGAAATTAAGTAAGAATGTGATACACCTCAAGATATGGCAAAGTAAATCAGTGATTTCAGAGGATACTTCATAGTTTCTCACATCTAGTTAAATTTCGGAAAGGCTATTAACATGTAAATTTTTAGCGAGGATAACTCATTTCTCTACATGCGTTTCAAATATGTTTTCATGACACACATACGGTTAGGTTAGGTGACACCATTTGAAGAAGAAAACTCTTGAGTGATACCGTATTTCTCCGAATCCAAGACTATGTTTTTTCCTCAGAATCCCATGCGATAAATCAAGGGTTGTCTTGCATTCGCGGCCTAACAGTAATGAATACCACTGGCAACTCTCACGGTAACCACGCTGCTTTTCACCCCCGCACGCACGTGCACACACAAAATTCGTTGACAATAAAAGACCGTCTCTTTATTACACATCGCTAGCCATGACAACCGGTTGTGCAGTGCCTGTGTGTAACATCACTGGATCTCGGAAAATAGTGAAAATAGAATAACATTCTGTTAGCCTCTACAAAAACATTTCTCAAATCTGCAGAATGGCATCAAAACATGCGCGCTTTCGAATTCTTAGAAAGGCCACGGCAGAGTTATAATGCCTCTACTACATCTGACTTAGTAAAATTTTTATAGACAGCAAGAATATTTTCGTGATGGATAGTCGTAAAGATACGTGGAACAGGTATTGCCCGCAAATTTTCAATGGGTTCTCGTCGATATTACGATGCCAATTTTAAGTTAATGGTTATTAAATACTCTGAAATGTAGAATAATTATGCAGCTGCAAGAAAATATGGCATAGGCCTAACTAAAGCCAATATGTGGCATCAGCATGAAGACAAAGGTACAAAAAATGCATTCAGTGGTCTGCAACAAGGACGCTTTACAGAAGTCGAAAATGAAATAATAATAAATAATGTTATTTGCTTTACGTCCCACTAACTACTTTTACGGTCTTCGGAGATGCTGAGGTGCCGGAATTTAGTCCCGCAGGAGTTCTTTTACGTGCCAGTAAATCTACCGACATGAGGCTGTCGTATTTGAGCACCTTCAAATACCACCGGACTGAGCCAGGATCGAACCTGCCAAGTTGGGGTTAGAAGGCCAGCGCCTTCCGTCTGAGCCACTCAGCCCAGCAAGTCGAAAATGAAATTGCGAGGTATGTGCATGAAAAACGCAAGGGCAGAAAGGCCATACCGTGGTGCAATAAACTTGTTCGTTGACCTTCAACGTCTCCGTGATTAGGCCTATAGATTGCTAGCCGCTGAAGTTTGCCGAACCCGGAAAGCGAGACGTGCGTGTAGCAGTAGCCTGTTATATATGACGCTGAGTAAAAGTACCGTAAGAGTTTTAGAGACAGCAAGAATATTTTCCTGATGGATCGCCGTACTGTAGAGACGCATGGAATAGGCATTGCCGGCAAATATTCAACGAGTTCTCTTTTTGGTATTATGATGCCAATTTTAAGTTAATGGAAAAAGAATGCAGCACAACGAAAGCCAATGCTCAGCATCTAAAAATAGTATTAAAATGCGGACTGTACAACAAAGGCATTCATATGATTTTACAAAGTACTTTTTGAGCCCGGTTTAAATTTTTTGAAGGAAAAAGTGGGGTTTGTCTTGGATTTGGAGAAATATGGAACTGCAATTTTTTCAGAATGAAATTAAACATACACTTTCACGTAGTATCGGATTTCGAAAAATAATAAACAAGTCGTACATTGGATATCACCCGCAGAAACGCAAGTTTTGAGCAAACTGATTGCAGTTTCATACCGAATTTAATGTGCATGAGGGGTTTTCAGATTTTAATACAAAAATCGGATATAATGACAATCTGCTATAGCGAGTAAATTTTCCGCTGTTGTGAATTCTCACTATAACGGACTTCTATTGTATTTGTACCAGTGTTCTAAAACGTGTTTGGTGTTGGCTACAATTGACATGTTTAGTGGTGAATGTGTTCATTCAAAAGGCATTAATATAATCATGTAAAAAAACATAATAGTGAGTATACTTATATAGGAGATAGCTACAAGCAGAAAATGCATGAGTCTGCTTATATGCACAATATAACAAAGGAGCAACATTTTCTTGGTATACGGTATGCTGGTCAATTATACACCATCGTTCGTTTTATTGGATCATCCTATGTATTATGGAGTGTTTAGTAAACACATGCAAGAAAATATTTTACTCTGGGGAAGTGAAAAAGTAGAGATAAAATATTACATTTACACAAGAAACATTTTAATTTGAAATTGCCCAATCAATTGGCATTATTTCGGAGATGATACAGGATAATTTTGTTCTTCATAACAGTATTCTTAATGTATGACTTACGTCTTCTACCAGGTTTCTTAAAGCTTCCAGATATTTTCTCTGCTGCAATTTTGCTAAAGCAAAATTAACTGCATTCCAACAGATATAGATACTTTTTCCTATCTTTCTTCTAAATCATCTACTAATCTGTACACAAAATTGTACCATAGTAAAGCAGGTAAAGAGAAAAAATTACATCAGTTCTTTGTTATCACATATATCAGCATTAAATAAACATCTGTCCACTTTCATTAGAACACATCAAATAATAATACTGGAAATAAACATGAATGTCTATATCAGTATAAATTATAATTACATATATTTCTTTTTTCTGCCCAGAAATTTCCAACAAAATAATTACAAATTTGTACAAAACAATACAGTAACAGAATTCAGTGACCAAGTTTTCTATATTGTCCTTTGTCAATAAAATTAAAAAGAACAATCCCCCGATTTCTGAAAGAGGGTATGGCTAACACCTCCAGAGCTGAAAGCTCTAATTGGCCGTATAACAAGAATCAGTAAAAATTAGGTGTCTCAGAGTGAAACTAAAAGCACCAAAGAACATTTAAATTTTTCGACAACATACATGCCATTACTCTAACGCAGCAAATGTAAGGATTTTTTAAAAAAGAGATCAAGATGTCTATTATCTTTTATAAGAACCATCTTGTCCAAAGCACAATAGGAAAGTATCACAATAGCTTTGTTTGGAATAAAACATTTCACATAAGGTTCTTTATGGTTCAAGACTGACAGTCCTACACTTTATAGTATAGTATAAAGACAAGATAGCATAGGAAATCTACTGCTTGTATAATGGCAGGTCGTAGCTTTCAGAAATATTTCTCTATTATTCTTCTAGTACACTCAAACATGTAAAAAAAAAAAAAAGTGCCATCATAAAAACAAGCAACCTAATTCAATTTTATTTTCCTACATCCAAAAAGCAAAAAGTGTGGTGCACATTATCTATAATAACTGAAGTGTCCGTATTCAAGAACAAGATATCAAATAATTAAATAGATGCGGCTGATCTAGGAAAAATAATGTTTTTAAGACTTAGAAAAGGTAAAACAATAGTGTTAAATTCTTTTAAAGATATCTACACCGAATTTCACGCACTGAAATCGTCACACCACGCATCGGTGAAGCTCCCACCACATAGTCTGTATCTATACACAGCGACCATGGACAACACAAAAGCAGCACAGAAGCCCTGTTTCAAGGGCAAGGCAATCACTGGTGCAAGGCCTTCCGAAGCATGGCAAAACCGATGGTATAGTTCCGAGGTGCACGGCCCATTCGGCGGAGACGATCTGGAAAGCAAAATATCATTGCAAGAATGACAAAACAACAGTACTTTGCACTTAAAGACAATTACACAGAATACTGGATTCACAGAACACTCCAACTATCCTTAACATGTGATTCAGAATGCCCTTCCCATCAAAATACCGGTCTATACATTTCATTCAAAACATAACTAATGACAATCTTTCTCCCTCCCTATACCAAGTATGGTATAAACCCTAATGAAAATCAGTAATTTTCAAATACATGTAATATGGTGTTCATGAGTTATAGGCCCTTCCATGGTTATTCGAGTTCCAGACATTAGCTTTTGGGGCATGCTTAGCCTGGGATCACCGAGTTTCCAGTCAAAGTTAAGGGCACCTAACAAAAAGAAACCTACAAGTTTTAAACCATATATTGTAGGTTCATATCTAAGAAACTGTTTCAAGGCAACCAAACCTGCTCACATTTTAAAATCTATTATCAAATACATGCATAATATCAACTCCCTCCCTTAGTTCATCAACAGCAATGCAAATATATTTGACCTTTATGTTTACTTATACAGGGTAGACCAGAAGTCACAATTGGAAATGTTTAATGTTATTGTATTGAAACAAGATGCAACATGAAAGGTAAACAATTGTATTCACAGAAAAAAAAAATACATGCAAGAATGGAATAAGACAGAAATCAATGTTCTTACACATTTCAAGCTCCCTTGGTACCTGACCATCATTCTCAGCACAGAGTTGGATTCACTGCCATGTGCGTCTGTTTGCCCGGCGCAGCATTTCAGGAGTGATCATTCTCAGGGTATGAGTAATCTTTTCTTTCAGCTCTTCAAGAGAAGACATACGAGTTGCAGAAATCTTTTCCTTTAAGAAGGACAACGGCCAATTATCGCATGTTGTTAAGTCCGGGTTTATGGGCGGCCTTATAAGAGACCCTTCACATCCAATCCATAACGGAAACTGGTTGTTCAACTAGTCTCAAACAGGAGTCCAGTAGTGTCCAGGGGTACCATCCTGTTGCATAATTACATTGTTCATCAGACCAACTTTGTCGAGTTCAGGTAACAGCCAGTGAGATAACATCTGGTGATACGATTCCCCTGTCACAGACCCATCGAAGAAATACGGCCCGATGATAAGGTCACTGGTAACACCAACCATTACATAACATGAGGAAGGTGTTGCTTAATCTCTTCATAATAATGATGGTTGTCTTTCGCCCAGATATAAACATTTCGAGCCGGAACCTTGCAGTGAGCCGCTAATGTTGGAAAGCTGCAATTAACTGTTCGCGCAAATCATGTTGCGTATTCATATCATGATCACTTAATTCATTGATGCTGCCGGGTCAAAATGAACGGTAACCTTCATTATTCATCCGACAACGCATGAAGGTTCTGGGAATGTCCATCTCCGCCAACCACTTCCTTGTCAATTTTGCTGGTGAACGAAGCAATGATGCATTCAAGAGCTCAGTGACTTCATTATCATTGTCATATTTCTTGGATCTTCCACTGCATGGTGCATATAACAAAGACCCCAGTTGCAAATGTCTTTCTTTCCAGTTTCTGAAGATTTGCCTTTGTCAGGACTTCTTTATTGAAATGATTAAAAAAGTTTTCCCTAATAGGTCTCACCTGTTGATTCCTTTTCATGCATCCATGCGCTAAGATGATGACCACAAAATATAAATTTTGTGTTTCTGTACTGACAGCTAAACTAATAAGCTTTATATCACTATAACAATGATTTATTATTAAACAGTATCCTCCTTATTCAATACATTATGGTTAATGCGAATTTTAAAATCTTAAATTATAAGAAGATGACATACTCCAATTGTGAATCTGCTTGTATCTCCCATTGTAACACAAATGTTTACAACAGTATCACCTTGGAAGCAGTTGCCAGAACCACAAGCAAAACAGAACACGATCACACGCTGTATTTTCATGAAGTGACGCATAGCAATTATCACTTGCACTGTTGTAATTTCAGTGACCTCTACCAGAAGAGAGATGTACTATGGGCAGGGACGAACATTATTCTCAACCAGATCCATGTAAGCGCAAAACTATATGTTAAGTTACTTGAAATACTTTCCAATCGCGACTTCTGGCCCACTCTGTATATATAAATTATATGAGTAAAGAACTGGAATCACAGATAAGACCATCTGCCAATGATGTTATACTGTATAGAGTAGTAAATGAGTAGCAGGATTGTGAGTGACTGCAGGGGGTAAAGGAGAGGGTGTATAAGTATCTGGTAAGACCACAATCAGAGTAATCAGATAAAGGCTGATGATGTCCATTTAATGATGCCCATATAATGGGCAAAACATGTCGCTAAAAGGTCATAATATGAAGATAAAGTTGGAATTCAAGAGGGCAAATTAGGGCAAATACGGTATTCATTTATAGGACAAGGGATTGAATAAATTATCAAGGGAAATGTTTGATAAATTTCCAAGTTCTTTGATAACATTTAAGAAAAGGCTAGGTAAACAACTGATAGGGAATTTGCCACCAGAGCGACAACCCTAAATGCAGAGATCATTGATGACCGATTGATTGACTGGCTGAAAGCACATTTAAAGATTCAAATTTCTGCCAAAACATAAGGAACAATTTTGACAGAAATTTTTTTTTTTTTTTGCGATTTGCTTTACGTCGCACCGACACAGATAGGTCTTATAGCGACGATGGGATAGGAAAGGCCAAGGAATGGGAAGGAAGAGGCTGTGGCCTTAATTAAGGTACAGTCCTAGCATTTTCCTGGTGTGAAAATGGGAAACTACAGAAAACCATCTTCAGGGCTGCTGACAGTGGGGTTCGAACCCACTATCTCCTGATTACTGGATACTGGCCGCATTTAAGCAACTGCAGCTATCGAGCTTAGTCAGAAAATATTACTTTAAAAGTCGTAATTCCTTTTGTGCAAGTTAATAACAGTAGTTTCTACAATAAAGACTTTCAAGTATATCCAAGAGGAATCTTACCCTATTAAAACGGGCTCTTGAAATTAAAATTTCTTGTTCCCCGAAAATTTGGAGGTGGTTCAAGCTTTAGTAAGTTCCTTATATTTAGCTTTTAGACAATGTAAGAAGTGTACTGAGTCTGAATGCTCTAGCTCTTGAGAGAAGTACAGCTAAGGATTTTAGACACTTTGGAAATGTTAACTGACAGCTAAGAAGAGCACCAAAGAATTTAAGAAGTCACTTTGAGAAATGTAATGTTAGCTGACAGCTGAGGGGGAGTGGTAATAGTGCAACAATAATTAAATAGCCATTTAAAATGAATATTTGTGGCAGGAACAACACATTACTTACTGTATATATTTTTGATTCAAAAAGGTGAAAAACCAAACTGTAAAGAGTTTACTACTTTTCATGTCCAGGTGCCCTTAACATTGTTACCCAGTCATTCATAACGTTGCCAGGTTAGAAAAGGACATCAATCACAGTTTTACAAGGTTAAAAGCAACACTTTTCTCACATTCCATTACACTATTAGACCTCAGACAATAAATACTTTTTCATTTAAAATTAAATAACCTACATTAGTTGAGACTGTCAGTGAATCCAGATCAACAATGAAGTAAAAGGGATCCGTTCTATTGCACAGAGCTACAGGAGTGCAGCAAGCAACCCACAGAACCAGACTACAAATTTCAGTTTTAAGAACTAATGAAATATACCATTACTTACTTAGCTCCTTTTACTAAGCAATCTACTATCTGTTTCAAAAGAAAATGCAGGTCTTTCTACCATATCTTGCTCAATAGCATCCTCGAAAATATACGATATGAGTATATGAGAAAACCAGTTTGCCTCATTCCAAACTCTTAATTGTATTTACTGACCTTTTCTAAATCATTATTTCTTTACTCCACAGTATATTGGATTGAAAGATATATATATATTTTTTTTTTTTTTTTTCTTTTGAGATAGATAGCACAATTAAATTTACTATAAAACATTAACAAACACTAGTATCATGAACTGATATAGGACACTGGAGAGATATATTACTGCACTCAAAAGTAATAAGTAACTAACAAGTTACTAATCAATAACTGAAGGTACATAAAAGACCTTCATGAAAATTGTTACAATTATTTATCATCATCATCATCATCATCATCATCATCATCCAAGTGATAAGAATAACCTATACAAGGCAGACATGATATCTAACCTCTATAGAGAAAAAATATTTCTAAAGTTTAATTAACATATTAATGGGAAAAATAAATAAAGTAATAGGTACTGTAAAATGAGGCAATTCTGATCAGGAGCAGTAAATCGGATAATTGACATATTCTTCAACAATATGAAATAGGTGCAGCACCATTACAAGTATACTATCAGGTGAATTTTTGACTAACTGGTCTACAATAATGTTAAGTTGTAGAGTGCACTACAGTACAGTACCAACAAATGTCATTGTCGGAGATGTTCATTAACCCTCGACACGGTGCGTATAAATAACCACGTGAGGAGGCACGCATGGTGTTTCAAATAGGGTCAGGAAAAATAGTGTAGCTTTGGACTGTTAGTTCGGCAGCATAGTACTGTTCGTTAAAAGTGAGAAAATGTGTGGTTTTTCATTTGATCGAGTATTTCATATGAAGGCATTGCTTTTAATCGCGCCATTCCTACTGATGTCATTGTAATGACCCATGTTCATTTCAGTTCAGGAAGACTTCTAAAAAATGAGCGTTTGAACTTAAGAATGCATTACCATCGGAGCTGTAGTGGTATGCTCATTTGTCAGCAGGTGGCTCGCTGTATGCTGGCACAGTGTTCCAAATGGGAGCTGATGACAACATTAAGCTCCAATTAAGATGTTCTATCACACCGTATGTGCGTTACAAGTAACAGAGAACATAGATGAATCAGGAACAAATGTGGTAGAGGAAATAAATACAGTATGTGCCAAAATATACAGTACTGGAAATTTTGTTAGTCTTATTGTCATTACCTTACTTATCGAGATGATAATGTAAATGTTCAAAATGTGCTCCATTGTGCTGTAGGCAGTGTTCATAACGAACACTCAGATTTTCCAACATATTCTGGAACATAGGTTGCTGCAGAGTCCTGAGGAACGAGACGATCTTCTGACGTAAAGCAGGCAGAGTTTTGGGTGGATCTGGACAGTTGAAAATTTGCTTCTTTAACATTCCCCACATGTAAGCATCAGGTGGTGTGAGATCGGGGGAATGTGATGGGTAGGGAAACTCCGCCCCGCAGGAAATTACTCGTCCTGAAAAGGTTTCTTGCAGCATAGCCATAAGTCTGTCGAGCGGTGTGGCAGGTCGCCCCGTCTTGTTGGAACCACTGTCTATTCATCTGCACATTCCTGGCACGACAAAACCTTCTTAGATCCTGAATAAATGGCCTGATAACCATGTTCCTATAGCGTTCCAGGTTAACAGTAAGTGGTGCACCATCATCATTCTCTATGAAATACGAACCTAGCACACCGTTTCCCGACACTGCACACCAAATCGTCACATGCACACTATGTAGCGCTTTCTGGACTATAGTCTCTGGCCTCTCGAAACTAAGAAAGCGAGTTGTTTAGTGATTGATAAAACCGCCCAAGTGAATGCGACTTTCGTCAGAGAACCACATGTTGAACAAGAAATCTGGATCCTGGTACACCATGGCCAAAATTTGTGCACAATATTCCACCCTGACATGCCTATCATGCTCTGTCAATCGTTGCCCAACTTGTATTCGGTACGGAAATCCACCTACGTCTTTAAACACTCGTCGAAGTGACGTAGAGCTGATGTTTAATTTGAGGGCTGTTCGCCAAAGACTTTGCTTTGGAGATTGCAACACCTGATTGAGGTCACGTCCACGATTTTCATTTGTGGACACAGTTTCTGGCCTACCAGACCTTCCCTTGCATTGACACAATACACTACCCATACGACGAAATTTTTTAACACAATAGATAGCATAACTGCGTTGCTAGGTGCTTGCTTATTGAAGTGTTCACAATATTGTTCTGCCACTAACTTTAAACTTGGCCCACCTTGATAACCGTTTCCGTACGAGCGAAAATAATACTCCACTATAAACCCTTTTTCCTCCGTCGTGAGACACACTGTCACTTCCAATCACTGGGCACAACGTTCTTTACACAACTAACAATTCATAATGGCGATGTAACAACACGCAGATGCTCAGGCGTGTGCATGCGCGAAAATGAGTACTGTATATTTTGGCGCATACCATAGAAACTAATGAAATACAATAAAATACAATGAAAGACACCAGGATAGAATAGAATAGAGCTGAAGAATGGAAAGAAAGTATGTGGAGAAAACCAGAGGATGAAAGGATGACATTTAACACATAACACCTAGCTTGGAATGAAACAATAGGTGATGGCGAACGCACGAATTTGCAAAACACCAAAATGAAATAATATAGAAAGGACAGGGAAGAGAGCTACTATAACGGTTCAAATCCCGTTACAAGATGATATCAGTATTTTTATTATTATTTTTATTTCACCTGTGATTATTATTATTATTATTATTATTATTATTATTATTATTATATATATTTATTGCGAATGAGCCCATTAGGACTACGCAAAGTACTTAGAGACAGGCATTTGCCTTTCTTTGTGCCCACACTTCCTTCATTCGTTTGCTGTGTGCTGCTTTTCATTCTTGAGACCATGTTGTTCCGGTCTTCTTCTTTGGTTTTTCCTCTTGGTCAACTTGCCACTTATGAACTTTGGTTCTCCCGGCTTTGGATGTCTTCAGGTGTAATTCCTGCCAGTTTGAGATCTGTTTTAATTTCGCCAATCCATTTTATTGTGTCCGTTTTAGCTTTACTTCGGTTTTCATAAAATTCAACTATTTGCTTGGTAAGTCTATCTGGGTTCATCCTTTTTATATGTCCAAAGAATCTTAATCTGCGTTTTCTGAAGTCGCTGTGAATGTTAGAAAATTGTTTGATTTCCTGTTTCCCTCTAAGGCGGTACTGTTCATCTACGAGTTTTGGGCCTAAAATTTTTCTAATGATCTTGCGTTCCTTTTTCTGAATATTTTCTAGATCAGTTTTCCTGTTCAAAATTAGTGTCTCTGATCCATAGAGGCATTCTGGTTTAATAACTGTATTATAGTGTCTTAGTTTAGCATGCTTGGAGAGACACTTTTTGTTATAGATATTTTGGGTGAGTCTATACGCAGTTTCCATTTTTTGGCATCTAACTTCATTGGCTTTTGTTTCCATTCCATTCTCCTGAATTATTTCACCGAGATATTTGAATTGCTGGACTCGTTTTATTTTGCCATATTTTGTCTCCATGAATTTAGGGGCTTCTTTGCTGCAGGTCATGTATTCAGTTTTTCCAAACGATATTTGGAGGCCGACTTTTTCCGCTGTTTCTTTCAGGAGTTCGATCTGGTTTATGGCTGTTGAAACGTCACGAGTTAAGATTGCCAGATCGTCCGCAAATGCCAGGCAGTCTACTGCTAATTTGCCCCTACCAAGAGTGATTGGTTGGTCAATCTTGAGGGCAGACTTCTGTTTGCACCATTCCTGTATTACCTTTTCAAGGACGCAGTTGAAGATTAGTGGAGAGAGCCCATCTCCCTGTCTTACTCCTGCTTTGATCGGAAAAGGGTCTGAGATTTCCCCCATGAATTTAACCTTAGATTTTGTGTCTGTCAATGTCTCTTTTACAATTGCGAGTGTTTTCCGGTCTAGACCCTGTTCTTTTAATATCTGAAACAGTGATTGACGATCAACTGAATCATAGGCCTTTTTGAAATCAACAAAAGTACAAACTACATTTTTGCTACAAATTCTCTGATGCCTTAGGATTAACTTTAGGTTCAAAATTTGCTCTGGACATGAACGGCCTGGTCTGAAACCTGCTTGATATTCTCCAATTTTTGGTTCTAGTTGCTGTTGGGCTCTATCGAGAAGGCACTGAGATAAAATTTTGTAGGCAACAGATACCAATGAGATTCCTCTGTAGTTATTTACATCTGTTCTGTCTCCTTTCTTATGTAAAGGATGAATTCGTGCACTTTTCCAATCTTCTGGAATTTGTTCTGTTTCCCAAATCTCTTGGATGATACCGGTGAATTCTTTTATAGTATTTGGGCCTGCTGATTTGAGAATTTCTGCTATGATCCCATCCTCACCTGCAGCTTTATTCATTTTAAGTCGTTTTATCTGTCTGGTAATTTCTTCTTCATCCGGTGGTACTGAATTTGGGTTTGTGAAGTCAGGTTCCTGCGGTGGAAATCTTTGTGTTGGCTCTGGGCAGTTAAGCAGTTCCTCAAAATACCTTGCAAGTTTGGTGCAGTTTTCTTGATTGTTCAGTGCAAATTGCCCATTTACTTTCTTAAAGCAAAGGTTTTGTGGCTGATACCCTGTTAGCTTTGTTTTGAAGTTCTTGTAGAAATTTCGTGTGTGGTTTTTTTCGAAGTCCTTTTCAATTTCCAGTAGTTGATCTTTCTCGAATTTCCTTTTGGTCTGTCGGATTAATTTCGCTGACTCTTTCCTGACTGCCAAAAACATTTTGTGATTCTTATCGGTCTTTTTGCTGTTCCACTTATTGTATGCATTCTGCCGGGATTGGATGGCTTGTTCACAGTCTGCGTTCCACCAAGGGTGTTTTTTTCTTTTCTGCAGAGGAATCAGGGTTTGTGCTGTTTCAATTAGTTTGGTCTTGAGTTGCTGCCAATTGTTGGACTGCTTTTTCTCTAATTCTTCGGTGAGAGATGGCTGGATCCGACTGGTATCAAATTTCGGAATTATTTGCTTCCTTCTTCTGAACCTTTGGGGTATCAACTGTAGTTTGACTCTTGTCAGATAGTGGTCTGAGTCTATGTTTGCACCCTTCCTTACTTGGACATTCATAATTTCTCTGTGGTTTGGGTACGAAATTGCCACGTGGTCAATTTGAAACTCGCCCAAGAGGGAGTTGGGTGATCTCCATGTCATTTGTTTAGAAGGTTTCTTCCTGAAGTGAGTCGACATGACTTTAAGGTTGAATGCCCTGCAGAATTCGACTAATCTCCGTCCATTTTGGTTCGTCCATTTATGTGCTGGGAATTTTCCAACTGTTTTCCTGTATTTCCTTTCCTTGCCTAGCTGAGCGTTGAAATCTCCTAACAGAATTTTGACGTGGTTTTGAGGAATTTTTCATGCTGTTTCTTCTAGTATTTTCCAGGATTTGTCTACCTTCTCGCGATCTGTTTTATTGTCTTCATTGACTGGCATATGTGCATTGATCAGTGTGTGTGATTTGTTTGCACACTTTAGGGTGATTGTCATTAGCCTATTGTTTACACATTTCACACCTATTACTGAGTTAAGTATGCTCTTCTTGACTGCAAATGCAACTCCTAAATGGGGTGTGTTTTTGAGAATCCGTTTGTCTGTTTTACTTTTGAAGAGTCTGTAGTTCCCGAAATCCATTGCGTGTTCGTCAGTCAGCCTCGTTTCTTGGAGTGCCAGTATTTCTGTTTTTTGATCATTTAGGGTTTGCTCTAGTTCGTACAACTTCCCTGCCCGCAAGAGAGAATTTATGTTCAGTGTTTCGAAAAATGTTTTGCTGTTTGGGCGAAGTTGGCCAGAGGTCTCCGACTCCCTCTGTTTGCGTGTCCAGCCAGACTCCCCAGAATCCGATAGTCTGGTTGTGCTGCTAATGTCAGCAGTGGATTGGTTACCACCTGGGGTACAAATTTGTTTTCTGCCACGCCTCATGGTACTTGATTATCCAAGTATTGGACCGTAGTCCAGTTTCATAGGACTGGAGTGGATAGTTCCAGAACATACATTTCCAGCCGCACCTCTGGTGAACAGACGCTGACCACTTTGCCACTTGCTGCAAGTCAGACGCGAAGTGGATTTCAGTCAGTTCTTCCGCCCTCTCCGCCATCGGGATGAATCCTCTTATGCCGTCGAGGCCGTTGTCCATTTTCCTTGTTCCCTCAGTTGATCCGCGGGTGCTTATCTGGCTATGCCTTATTCGCACCTGTCCTGCATATCCCCAGTGTCTTACATAGAGTTATGCCTAACTCCTATTCAGTTCAGAGCTAGACCCCCACGCAAGCTGACCGGGCACGGATTATTATTATTATTATTATTATTATTATTATTATTATTATTATTATTATTATTATTATTATTATGTCCATATTATTATATTATCGCTTGCATGATTGTAGTTAAATGTATGCACATATACGTGTGTGTATAGAATAACACTCAAGACATGTACAGTAGGAATTGCTGGATATCAGATGTTGGATATGACATTGCTACATTGTGCAATACTGCTGGCATTACTGTCAAGTCATCGCTACGTCATGGCTAAGTCATCATGCTCATTTAGCGGTGTGCTCACTGCTGGGAGAGACCTACTGGGAGCCCCAGGCTGTTTCACCATTGTATGTAATATTGTCGCGAGATGGAAGTAAATAATAGTTATTTCTGGAGATTGCGTAGGTGCGTCAACCTAACGTCTATAAAAGGTGGCTGCATTTTGTAGCGTCAGTCATTATTCAATTGGAAGGAGAGGCGGCAGTTGGTCGGAGTGTGAACGAGATGCAGAGGCCTCAGTCGGTCATTAAGTCAACGGGAGTCTACGGGAAGGAGAGGACTCAGTGATTCATTACTCATTGGTCATTGAGAGAATGAGGTTACAGTTGGTCGGTCTCTTAGTTGAAGATACGGATGGGAAGGCTTACCACGAAGTCTAAGAAGGATAGACTTACCAAGTGCTCAGCTGTTGCTGACTTGCCTGGCTGCTTGAGACGGATATTTATTTAGTGTTGCTTGATGCAAGTCGCAATGGACCGGCATGTTTGTGCAATGTATACCTTGTAGCAAGTACAGGGAATTTTGTACACCCCAGGGTGTAATCTTAAATACTACTCTGCATTTGCATCTCTATAGCTAACTCCATTTTGACACTATCTGTAGACCAATCCAAATTACAATACTGCAATGTTGTATGATGAATCCAATCATGAGAATATATAGAAAGTTCTGGGAACCACTCAAAAATCCTGGTTCTGGCACAAACTTTCAAACAATTTGTACTTTATCTACCTCAGTTTCATCTTCAATTTTCAGAAAGACAAAGAAAATATTACTATCAACAACTTGTTTCTCAAAAATGTAATACCGGGCAAGTTGGTCCTGCGGTTAGGGGCGCGCGGCTGTGATCTTGCATCCGGGAGATCGTGGGTTCGAACCCTACTGTTGGCAGCCCTGAAAAGGGTTTTCCGTGGTTTCCCATTTTCACACCAGGCAAATGCTGGGGCTGTACCTTCATTAAGGCCACGGCCGCTTCCTTCCCACTCCTAGACCTTTCCTATCCCTTTGTTGCTATAAGACCTGTGTTGGTGTGACGTAAAACAAACAGCAAAAAAAAATTATTGAAATTTCATGATCAATAGTGATCTTCATTTCAAATACCGTGTATAAAATCAGGTAATACAAAGTTAACTAATATACTGTAATATTACCACATACATTTCTATAGCTTCCCAATGTTCCCAATCTATACCGATCAAAAGTAGGCATATGTCATCATCTACATTGTCAATTCTTCCAAAAAAATCCAACCCATTTCAGTAAGAAATTTTATGGAGGCAAAATCACTTTACTTTAATTCTGCACTCTCCTTTCCTTTCTGTTTGTCTGTTCCTTCATTTTCATTTGTCTTGTACTCCTCTATATCATGGTTTGTAGGTAGAAAGTGTGGTAAACTTTAGCAACAAAATGATGATGATGATGATGATGATTATTATTATTATTATTATTATTATTATTATTTATATTTTTATTAACTTTATTGCCCACATTCGACCACTTGAGTCTTCCATGTACACTTTTTCTTTTAAGGTTGTACTGTTTGATTCTTCTTATCTGCCCAGTACTTCTTCATTCGATCTGATCATAGTGGAAATGGAAATTCTAAGTTCCCATGGAGGGGACTAGATATTTTTCCACCAATAGAGCATATCAAAAATCAGATCAAAAATTAGATGTACGTTTTTTTTTTTTAATTCATCTAAAATCTCAACAGGCCTTCTGTGCATCATTTCAGGTGAAAATTTGTGATTCTTAAGGGCAATTTTATTCTTCTTATTATTATTATGATTATAATATTAAATAAATGATATTTTATGTTGACACAGTAATTATTCTGTTTTTGCACCACTAGGAACTCATATAATTTAGATTTGTTTGAAAAACTTTCTTAATTCTAATGTTTGGTATATTACTCGAAGAATAAAATGTATAGATCTCTTTTTATAACAGAAGACTGTAACAAAATTCGATACGTTGTTGTACTGACTTTTAATGTATTTTTAAAATTCAAAACAGTGATCAAATTCACACAGTAGCCTTATTCTGTTTTCATATGCAGAAGAAATTGATGATGAAATTCACCTCATCTTATGAGGTGAAACTGATTAACTATTAAATTTAAATAATAGATGAAATTATGAATGAAATATAAAGTATTTCATGAACCTATCATTGAATCTGAATAGTAAAACATTCAAATCTGCAAAGCAATCTAACTAGAGTAACAGAGTTTTTTTAATATCCAATTTTTTATCAGATTCACCCCAGTTTATGGTACTCTATTTCAGAATATATCTGATGTACACTGCCAAATAAATAACTATACAACTTTAAAAAAGACAGTGACGATGGAATTTACAAGACTGTGATTTTCATTTCAGTTACATATAATCAGGTAATACAAGTTAACCATGTGCAGTGTAATATGACCATAACTCTCCAAGGTTCCCAATCAATACTGATCAAATATATGCATTAACACTATATATATATATATATATATTGCATGCCAAGAATCATGTGAAGAGAGAACACACTTTGCAGTGCAGAGGCCACAGTAGGATTTAGTTTAGTTTTGTAATTATTAATTCTTGTTTATGCTTTAATTTAGGAATATATATCAGTCACTTCTTTTAGAATTAGTTTAACTTATATTGTTTAACGTATTCATTTTTAAAAGTCTGCAAAAACATAAAAAACACAATTTTAAAATTTGATTATATTAACAGACCAAATGAATAAAATTAAATATTTTTAACATTTAATGAAATAAAACCAATTATTATTAATATAAATTATGGTCCACTGCAGACTGGAGGAAACTCAACAGTGCCTACAGAATAATACAAGAAACAAATTAATACAGAAAATGCTAAGTTTATAATTATATATTATGATGAGATGTTCATTTAAAGACAGACAAACATTGTAATAAAATTTGAAGAATAAATTTCATCTTAAAACTTCTCTGCTGTAGATACAAAGGAAGAATAATTATTAGCAGTAAGTTTAATTTTCAAAACTTTGAAAGACATTATTATTATTTTTATTGATAAACATAAGCAGTCACACATCAAAGCTAGTTATTTGTTTAAAACGAAACCACAATTTCAACTTTTGAAAATGTCAGCACATAGCACACTAATCCTATAAACCACCAATGACCGCAGTATCAAAAAAATTGTATACAGAGTCCCTTTATTAGGTCAGGAAAATTCAGGCCGCAATCACACAGTAAAAATAAATTATCCATACGTTTTATGATTTTGTAGTTTAATTTTCATCGTTGTCAGTAAATAGCAAACTAACCAAGGATGTAGATGAAGTACTACAATTCAGAGAACTCAAATGTACGGAAGTAATAATCTACTTTTTTCAGCAAACAATAACTGATACTTTTATCTATGAAACATCACAAAATAAAATAAGACATTCTTTTAAGCTTGTTAAATTGCAGATACTTTAGTTTTGTAGATGGCAGGATTATGATAGATCTAGACACATGTGCTGACACTGTGGGTTCTGTCTTGAGAAAATTGACTGGGATTCTAAGACAAAAATATTACAAGGTATGATATTAGAAATATTCAGACGGTTAAAGAATTTAAAGTGTAATTTAACAGAGTTCCAACAAACAGTCAAAATGAAATCTGCAACAATATTAAAGATGTTTAAGAACAGTTTTTCTTCCGCAAGTGTTAAGAAAGTCCTTGAGTTTCAGTGACAAGTACATCAATTTAACTCTCTTAAGGAGCTAATTTGGTACTTGATCAAACAGAAGCCAATGAACACAGTTAACACCCTACGAATTGTTAGAAATGAAACATAAGCCCCAGTTATTTTGAGTATTTAAATGTAAAAGATGTCTGCTAATGGACAAGCGTTATTACTGAGTAAAATAAAACTAGCAGTTTTTAATTCTTTTTGTGTAACTTATTGTACTATTTGCCAAAATAAAGACTGATATAATGATAATAAGTAAAACATTCAATGGTGACTTTCTTTCAGTCCTACGTTTCCATCCACCAAACATGTTTCAGAAGAACTTGTTATATTACTTTTACAACTTGCCTCCAACTTACAAGGGCAGACTGAAAAGTACATACATTTATTTTTATGAAATATTTAATGAGCAGGAAAAAAAATATATGCCAAGAAAAATACAAAGAAGGGTTTTATCAACTGTTCAACATATAAATAAAGTCTCTGAAAACATTTCTCCCATCATGATAACGAGCTGAAAATGCTCGTTCATAGTCCTCCCTTCCCTGGGAGTATAACCACCTGCAACCAGCCTATTTCACTTCATCTGAACCAAAGCATAGACATAAGAATTTTTTCAATGGCCCAAAGATGTAAAAGTCAGATGGTGCAAGGTCTGGACTGTGTGGTAGGTGATACCAACCACACACCTCAAATTTTGCATGAACAGAAGCTGCAACCTGGGAGCAATCATTGTCACCTTTTCGCACCACTGAAGAAATTCCTAGGAGGTCAACGCTTCTGTTAAAAATGTACACGTGAAATCAGTTGTACAGAGGTGGTTACATTCCCAGAGCAAAGCACATTCAACTTGGTGTGAAGACAGTAGAAATGTCTCAAGAAACATAGTTCATACATTGAACAATTAATAAAAACCTGTATGATTTTTTTCGTGCATATGTTTTTGTTTCTCAACGCATTAAACATTTTGTAAAAAATTATTTCAAACTGCCTTTGAATTTTAAGGGATGTTAAAAACAGAGCATGCACACATTCATTGTACAGTATATACAAAGTATATAGTAGCTAGAAATGCCAACAACAAGATCCTCATCCCCAATAATTACACCACTGAATGTGCCACTTAAGGCCAAATTCAAGAACAACAAAATGAGGCAAATCATACGCTTTCTATAATGAAAAATCACATGAAGGGGTCACATCATGTGCTCTGTATCTCCGAACATGTATATGAATGTGTTTTAAAACCAACTTTAAGATATCATGCTAAGCCGGGTGCATTACATTTTAAACATGAACTAAAGATTTGGACTGTTTCAAAAAGCCTTTGCATTTAATAAAAAGCAATGACTATTTTCTCATAGCAAATCACCAGCCATAACACAGAAAGCATATAAAATAAGGAAAACCCATGGCCTATGTACTATGACACTGTTTTCTACATCTTGTCAATTAACAAGAAAACTAACAATTCTCTGCTTACTACATTGAAGAGGAAAAACAAAACAAACTTATGATATCTTGGATCTTTGTTAAATAACAATGAGAATAACAGCCAAAGATTACACAGTAGATGGCTATATATATCAGCAATTGAAATGAAATTTTTGTACAAAAATAAAATCAAAATCAATTAAATAGGAAAGATTGTAGAATACAGTGCATATTAACCCGGCCAACAGAAGAGTGAAACAATACTACTACCTAGAATAGAGTCATCATCGCACTACGAGCTTGTAGCTCCGACCCGAGTCAGGCGTACTGGAAAACAGAGGAACACACCTTTCAGAATAACACTCCACAAAAAACTCCCCCACCCTTCCATAAAGAAGTTGTTAAGTGATACCAATAACTGGTTTCAAAGTAATTCATGCATTATGATGAAAATTCCAAACATGAAGAAAAATCTCATTTCATCAACATCAAAACTGTTGAATTTCTTATCATTTTAACATTCTCAACCATCTGACAATCGGATTGAAATGCCGGATACATGGTAAGCATGCAAATAAAAACTCTTATAAACAGAAAAAACGTGTCCTGTTCATCCATCATCAGACATGTTCATCAATTAAAAGTACCGTATTTTCTTAAATCAAAAATGTAAATAATATCAAATGAAGATTCCAGCAGCATTGACCAATTGAAGAGAATAAATAAATAGACTTTGGAGTTTAAAAATTAATAAATCTCTCAAAAGTATCAGTTCTTAATAATATTTTATTTTATTTTTTTATTTTTTTAATGGTGCGTAGTAACAGTTATTGGTATCACTGTCTACTGGGATTCTGTCATGCACAATGTCGCACATCGTCCATTTGTGCACGAGTCTTGCTGTAAGAGTCACAATTAAATAAACAGGAACTGCACTTGGACCCAACAACACTCTGGAAGGATTCGGACAAAATTTTAAATGTAGATGTGAAGAAACAAAAGCTGTCATGCAGTAAAATTCAATGATCATATCAAAAATACAGAGGATGATTTAAACCTTCTTTGTACATAACATATATTAGATGACCCACAAGTAACTTCACCTACTGATATCTAAAGCAATTTTTAGGAATTTACATTCATTTCAGTAACAAAATATAAAACCTAACTAACCGCCAAAATTGTTTAAAAGCAGATACTTAGGCCTACAAATGCTTTAGTTCCTCCCAACCTTGATTGTGTCAAGTATCAAATCTTGGATATTGCACACCAACAAAATAATAATAAAAATTATTCAACTGCTAACTAAAGAAAAAACACAGCAGGACCACCTCAAAATACAATGGCAGTATCCTCACCATAAAACAGATAAAACTACCTTGTTTGGCAATATATATAAAACCAGTAGGGGCATAAGCATAATGTAAAATTTGCTACTATCTGATCTAAATGCATGGTCCACAAGCCTATACTAATTCTTCAACCAATGCACACAAAAAGATTTTTAAAAAACAGAATATAAAACTATTCAAGCAAGATTAACAGCAATTGGAAGAAACGAAGTAAAAAGAGATATGCAAAAATCCTACAAAACTAATAATATTATTAAAGTTAAAATTAAACAATAGAAACTCATAGGAAAAAGTAGGAAGAGAGAGGTGCTGTAACATTTTAAGTCAAATTAATGGTGAAAACCTACATAGTAAAAAGTCAAAAAATGGGTAAGGTTATCTTAAATCCTCTTTATTAATGGTTACCCCTATCAGCAACGACATGAGAATTAGAACAGAAAGTAGAGTAGTAAGTATAAGTTCTTTATTTTAAAGTTATGCTTGGTAGGCACAATGCTAGTGGTGTGATGACCTCAACATGTGTAGCCCTGTAGTGAAGTTATCTGCAGCCCTAGGCCAACAACTGAGTGGGGTGATGAAATATTAATTTGCAAAACTGATAAATGAAGTCACCTTATTGACTCCGACAAGAGTCCAGTGTCGTTGCTACTGCTGTAGTATTAATATATTATTTTAGCAGTGTAGTTCCTACATGACGCATTTTTAATACAGTTTTGCTTAGGTTGTTGTTTATTTTTTGCTTGCAAGGTATTTGCTGCTTAAAGAGTGCCAGTTTCAATTCATTTGCAGATTTCTTGGCATCTATCTTCCAAACAGGAATATGGTGTGTAATACAGTGAAGAAGTTCTGCACCACCGGGTCAGTTTTTGGCCGAAAAGCAACTGAACTGTTCAAAGGAAAACTGTACACTTACAGCTGTCCAAAATTTAAGGAAGCCTTATAATGGAACACAGATTTAGTTTTGTAACTGGTTCACAAAACGCTTGTTAATCCTGAATTATTATTATTTACTGAATAGGCATGAATTCACTGGAGTGTAGAACTATTGGAGAACATACAGGAAGTTACAATGAACACCTCACAGCTGAGATTTGCCGAGTGTCTGCGAACCTGTTTAGGAGGTGCGTCTCCTTCCATGCCAGGAATGTTTTCAGTCTCTTAATTTCATTAGAAACAGCTTTATACTATAACAGTTATTTGATGCTGAGTAGCAGCATGCAGATACGGTGTGCTTTTTGTCTGGCAATAAACAAGTACCAATGAAGCAACTTGCCATGGCTTGAGTGCTGTTGCTGATGCACAGTTATAAAATAAAGACCCCAGAGAAAGTACTAGGTTCTCCATTCCCTTGACACGATTCGTTTTATATTCCTCTAATGTTCCCAATCACTAACTTCCTAATTATGTGTAAGCTTCCTTGCATTTTTCTAACAAGTATATAAGGGAATGTTTTAATTTTACATCTAATAATAATAATATTACCCAAATTAAAACCTGAAACTAGAACTGGAATGAAACAGCACAGAACAGAAATAAATCTCAATAAAGTGATTATTATTTAGGATATGGCTTTTAGTACCGGGAGTGTCCAAAGACAAGTTATTACCTCATTATGTGGTATGTTGCAATTATTATTTGACTATGTTATGAGAGTAAAACATTTTGATCAATTATGATAATTGTTGATAGTCAAATCAAAAATTTATGTTTAAATGAAACATGTTATCTCTACATTTGATAATTATGCTATCAGTGACAAGTATTTAAGTCATATAAACTGAAAAGTTTATGAAAAAGAAATTAAGGAGTATAGGTAAACTAGAAAGAAATTTATGAAGGAAGGAATAAATGTAATACAATCCACAGAGCTGATCAAGAAATGCAACAGTGCACGTTAGCTATATTCCACGAATATCTGCCAGCTTGCAAGTATCCTATTTTATCATTCTTACCACGCTTCTCAACATCTTCACATTTTACAAAATGGGTCTATATGATCCCTGTATTTGAGTCTTTAATATTACAACAAAACATGCCAGACTTTCAAGATATCACGTATCAATCCCAGTGTATGTGTTGGATCCAATGCGCTTTTCATCCTGTCACATGCAACATGCCACAGGAAAAACTGACGGGCCTAATTCAACTATAAGAACAGTAATATGTTAGTGGGACATGTTATTAATGTACCTGAACATTCTGAAAATAAAAGCACAAAAATAGATTAGTGTTTTAGTTTCACATGTACAGTTGAAAATGATGACACATCAATCCAATGCACTCCATTAGTTACACTTAGAGAAAACATCGAAATAAATTATAACAGACATTCCCAAAACAAAAATAAAAAGTATAGCAATCCATCATTTTACAAAAACAAAAAAAAAGATTTTATCACTGAAAAAAATTGTCTCAAAAATAACAATAACTGAGATACATACAGTTGTTAATACTGTTTACATTTTGTGATAAAAACAAAAACATATTGAGAGTAATAAAAAATATTTCCAGTATAAACTCTGCTCAATAAATAGGGTATTCCATAGCAAAAAAAAAAAAATTGATAAGTGGACTTTTCTCCCTTTCTCTTTTCATTTTCACTTTCACTTTTGAGTGATGCCAATCCATGCATTCAGACCCACTACGAAGACTGATGATTCATTTCTAAAAGAAGAATATTGATATGAAAAATTATTGAGACCTGAAATGAATCAAATGAGAAAGTTTATCACACCATGACAAAGATTAGTAGCGACTAAAATCCCTCGCTTAGCTTATGAATGTAGAAGCAGTTAACAGCAGATCAATTTGTTACAGAAGCAAGTTAAATGCAGAAGCACGACAGAGCATGCCTACTATACTGCTCTTTCCACTCCAGTGGTGTAATTCCAACGCGCCAATGATACAAGTTAGATGAGGTGATTAAAATAAGATGATGTAAACAGCATCGTGATACCTTGTCCTCTCATTTACTTGATCAGACTTTTCCTGCGGATGTTGTTAAAGAATCGGAATTGGAGACGTAGAGTTAAATCTTTCCGTACTGTGGGGTAACGAGAAAGCAACATAGAGAGATATTTTGTTGTATTTGTTTTTCTTCTTTACTTCAACAGTGTATGCACTCAAAATGTCAATAATACACTCACATGTGTCTCTAAAATACAAAAATACATAATGATGTCATAAAAATGTGTGTGATACATTTGCTGGGAAGTAGGATTTTCAGGAAAGGTACTTTGGTCAACACACGTATGGTGTACAGGATAACTGTGGATATAAAAGTCATTCCTTGTGAACCCATACAAGATGCTTAAAAGAGGAGTACAACATTCCAATACACAGGTGATGATTTAATATAATTTGTTTCCTACTCACACTCCTTCTGGGTAATCACTTTCTGGAGAGAATCTGAAACGAATTCTTGCGAGTGTCCAGGGCAATGTTGAACTTAGCCTTAGAGGATAACCGACAATCTACAGCAGGAACATGGACAAGCGGAAGACAGAAAGAGAAGTACATTGAAACAAAACAAAGACACAACTTTCACAACACACACATTACGAGAGCGGATAGTAAAACTTGCAACGAGTGCTGCCAGACACTTTGCCTCAAAAGCTGCAACATGTTACTGGTTTAAAAAAGCACGGAGTTGGGTTAGCTGTTCAATACTGCTTTGGATATATTAAGCGTGCTTGTAGAATATTAGAATATGGATATTAATACATTACAGTTTCTACAATGGAAAAAGTTACAGTTCTGATGCTTACAAGAATTGTTACCAAGTTTTGAAAAGCTGAAAAAGTGTTTGGCGCCACTCTAGAAAACAAAATGTGCATCAGGTAAGCAATGAAATATAGAGGATTAAATCAGAGAAAGAAACTACAAATATACAGTATTATAAAAGCATTACTTTAAATATGACAGGAAAGATCCTAATTATAAAAGAAAGATGATTATGCACACAAAAGCTTCAAGTAAATTTAAACATTTACATTTATGACAGTTACATTTCAAGGCTTTTGCTATCAAGCAACTTAGGTGAATGGTGCATAATTATTTCAATTTATTCAAATATCTAGCTAATACATTCAACAAAACAAGGAAGAACTATATCATCTACTTAAATGATAAAGCAAACTCAAGCTATATCACAAAATCTGAATTCACAACTACAAAACACAAATACATTCTAATATGTTAAAAAAAAAAAAAAAAAAACCTATCTCAAATTCTGTAAATCATTAAGATCAAAAATATCCTCACCACAATGAAACATAAGTAATTGAAGTAGTCTGTTACGTCATCAACCTGAAGGTTATTGGATACTTAAAAAAAGAACGTTGTGGTAGTGTCATGGTAGGTAGTGTCGGAGTCACTACCACCAAGGTTCTTGGTGGAAAATGTCTTACACAGGTGGGGTTACCAGGGTGGGGTGTTAGTAAGGTCAGTAGGAAAGAAATGAGTGCAACTAATTTGCATGTCTTATGTCATTTACACATTTCTTACAATGTTAACTAATTTGTAACATTTTGTTGAAGACAGGAGGATGGTATGAATAGTACGATATGCATGACTTACACACTGCATTAATATCTCAAGAGAACATTGTCTCTCATAGCATTCTTTAAAGTTGTAAAGTCATTTGGATCTGTGGCCAACACTAATCAGAACTAGTCATTCAAAAACTGTTTCAGATGAATGTATGATGCTTCCATGTTTGTCCCCAGTGAACAGAGGCAGTACGCGGGAATCACAGGGCCAGTTGAGAACTATTGTTCTGCAATGTTCTAAGTAGTAAAAAATTTGGAGACCGCTCAAGTGTGCTGATTTGTGGATTACTCTAACTTTATAAGTAGTTACAATAGGCATTTACTACCTTCTTGTTTTGAAAACATTTCAACAACTTCTAAATTTTACAGAAAATTTATCCAAGTTAAACACATTGTCACTGTATATTTTTTCCAGTCCTTTCACTATTGCCACTATCATTATTTTACATTATAATACTCGTCGAGCTCTATTAAATGAAACCTCCCACATCATCTTACACTTATGCATTCCTGAGTTATACTTATTTTACCTCATGGCAAACTGGTAATTTTCATCACGCAACTCGATCTTGCCACAGTGCGACATCATGCACTCACAATTATATCAACTTTTGAATTTTTTTACCCCCGTACCATACCCACGAGGTAAGACATATTCCATCAAAAGCAAAGCCATAAGTTGTAGTTATAAGCAGTGGTTATGGGGAAATCAAAAACTCAATGCAACATTATAGAATGAGACTTGCTAAGCAAAGTGGGAAGAGGTAGTTTGCTAATGGTTTGCATAGGTAAGGCCTTCAGTTTATTCCAAATAATACTCAAGTGTCTTAAACCGAGCGGAGTGGCCATACATGGCGACTCGCGCTACAAGCTCTGCATTCAGGAGACAAGTGGGTTCAAAACCTCCCGTCGACTGCCCTGAGAATAGTTTTCTGTGGTTTCCCATTTTCACTTCCAGGCAAAAAAAAGGGACAGTTCTTACTCGTAGGCCACAGCCGATTCCTTCCACCTCCTTACCAAATTTCATCCTTCATTCATTTCATTTTCATTACCTCTTCAACCGAGGTTGGCATCTCGAAGAGCATCCGGTCATACAATTTAATTTCATCTCACCTCATCCCCAACCGCACATTAGGAAACAGGTCTAAGGGGAACACATACATATTTAAGTCTCATAAAACTATATGACTGTAGCCACGCACTACAAATCTTATTTTGCAAAAGAGACATATAATCCAAATATGATATTTTCAAGAATGTAGCTTACTGGAACTTAAATTTTTTCAAATATATGATCGCGGTTCGTTAAATAAGGTAACAAACGCCTTCGTAAGTGTACTATTCCCTCCAGAGTTTGAATGTCTCACCAGGCTGAAACACAGGAACGGCAGCTGAGGTACACAACCGTTCGTTGGTGGAGCCTGTCAGCCATGCCCAGCCACATCAGTTGCACTATGCCTGCATGAACAGGAACATCAAACTTGGAAGTGCAACGTGTGATCAACTGTTTGTAACTTAAGGGCACCACACCAGCAGAAATTCAATGGCAACCGATAGATTCATTTGACTTAGTGATACTGCCCAATTAACTGATCATCGTCCGGCTCCATGGCTAAATGGTTAGTGTGCTGGCCTTTGGTCACAGGGGTGGGTTAGATTCCCGGCAGGGTTGGGAATTTTAACCTTAATTGGTTAATTTTGCTGGCACAGGGGCTGGGTGTATGTGTTGTCTTCTTCATTTCATGCTCATCATGACACGCAGGTCGCCTACGGGCGTCAAATCAAAAGACCTGCATGTGGGGAGCCGAACTTGTCCTCGGACACTTCAGGCATTAAAAGCCATACACCATTTCATTTCAACTGATCATCATCTTGGACATTGTGCACAACATGTCCATGTGTAACTGGGCTACAGAAAGAAGACTTCATGCTGGGTGCTGATATGAACAAAGCACTAGAATACTTTCCCCTGCACTTAATGCAGTTTCATAAGGAAGGAGTATCATTCCTGCACCAAAATTTTAACAGAAATTAAATACAGGTGCATCATATCTAGCACGACAAGTTGAAGTAAGACCCTGGAATGTGAGCGATGTAAGCGCTAGTTTCGTCAGTAGGAGTGACAGAGGGAGGATGGTGGGTAGGCCTGGTTTAGACCTGCCTCACGCTCGGTGTTGCCAAGCCGTGCACAGTGACAGACAAAGCACGGAGCCAGAGCACTTCAATGCTGACTTAACGGAAACGTCTCCCTTGACAGCTAGGCGAGCACTGAATTGCAGTCGCTAATCGGCAACATTGGGCAATGTTCACTTCTATTGGCTCGTGAGGAGACACACCCTTGTACACACTATTGGTCGTGAATGACTAGGGACAGAAGGGTAGGAGGGAGTTATTCCAAGTTCGCATTCCTTGCGGGGTCTCGGTTGGAGTTGCCGAGCTCTAGCAATGGCAAAGAAACCAGCATCCAGGACATGGAAACAAGCCTCGTACCCACTGTCAAAGATGTCCAAAACAATTACATCAGTGGAGGAGGTTATGACGACAGTCGTTTGGGACCAGAGAAGTGTGCTGCCAGTGGGTATCTGTACCACAACCATGCTATGGCTGGTATGTATATTAATAATTTACTAAAAGCATACAAATGTACATAGAGAATTGTGAGTGTTTAGTCTCTGCTATAATCTAGTAGGGTCCTCTTGCGATTCTTGCACCAGGAGAAGTGAAATTTGTCACAGAACTGATCACACAGACTACAAAAACAGTCTTTGTTGGGTTGATAGTATTTCATATTCTTGCATATTCTGTGGTGGAATCCATGTATCGCCAGCTTTGTCAGTCCAGAACGCATGTCGTGGTTTTCTTTTGTCCATCCTCTATCAATCATGGCATCTGTAGAATATAAATTTTCTTTATTTTCATCTGCTTGTCTCGTCAGAGTGTAAGCAGTTTCCTTTCTTAACTGGTTGTTGGCAGCGTTAAGTGATATCTCAAGTCCTCAATGAAGGTTTATCTTGCAAGTTCATATGCAAGCCTAGAGGGCGCATTTTTTGCTATTCCAAGGGCTCGTTTTAGGAAGCAGGCTTTTACCTTTTCTATTGTCTTGATCTTTGATAGTTAGAAATTCCCAAATCAGTTCCAACCCATACATAATAATTGGTACAATTTTAGCGTTGAACAGAGTCATAGCTGTATTCAGACAGAGCTTCGTTATATTCTTCAGATCGTACATGGCTCTTATTGCAGTAGTTGCCCTTTCCTCTTGATGTGGATCCTGTATGATGTTTCTGATGTCTGTAGAGTTAGTATTTGATATGTATATGTGCATGCTAAATACAGTGTCGCAGTGAGAGGGCTTGTTACCTTATTTATTGAATTGCCTTTGTACAAAAATAGTATGATATTTTTTACAATTCCTTCTGAATGCATATTCACTATTCTTGTTCATGAAAATTCAGACCATCACTGCCTGACTGTAATAAAAAAAAAAAGAGATCCTGATTACAGACCATTCAAATTAAGTAGATTATGATTATAATCTGTACAAGAAGAGTGAAAAGTATACCTAAGAGATTCTGATGTTGCAATATGCAGTAATACGAACAGAACCATTTAGCTTCAATACTTCACCCTGGCCTCAATTTAAGATTGATTGGATTGTACAGTCAGCTGGGAAACTGCTTGAGAATGTTCCCGGTAGAAAAACGACAAAGGCCAAACATGCCTTTGCAATGACTGCCTAAGAGACAAGGGCCTGCAGAGCTACAAAGCCTAATTGAAAGTACCCTTATTTGACAATTTTTCCAGGATATGAATATTCTTATTTGGGTCAGCTGATTCATAGCCTTGTTTTATATCTCCATGCTATCTCGTCACCATCATCATCCTCATCATCTCCATCTCCGTACTACTACTGCAGTATACTCTGTCATAACATCACAACTAAATAAGGTAAACTTGTTTACATACTTTTAACCAAACATTTAAAAAAAAAAAAATTCTGTAATCACACAGAGTAAGTCACATTTCCATTTAAATAAAATCTCTCTCATAAAAATTGAAGTGCATGTGTGCATTTTGCCTCATATCTCAAAAGATATGAAGGCATCAAACAAGAAAGTCTAAAGGAATGTAACCCTCTTTAAAACAATATTTACCAGCTGATCACGCAATTTATGAATATTATTGTTACTTAAAACCAGTCCATTTAATCTGAGAGTAAAAACAAATGAGAGAAATTTTATAATGAAAATATACTGGAAGTGAAATAGGGGTATTAATTTGGAAAATGATGCAGAATTACACAGCAAACTACTCAATTATAGCATAAAGTATGCAAGTGCTATTTAACCCTCTTGCACTCAGCTTATATGCAGGGGTTTGCTCGAAGCAGTTCAAACTAATTTTTATGATTTTGCAACCAAATTACAAGAAATCAACACTTAAACATATCACACTAATAGAGGAAACTATAAGCATTTCAGAAATTAATATACCTTGGACATATTATTATTGGTAAAGCCAAAAAGAATTATTAAACTGTGAATATAATTCTTGAAAAATTAATGATTTTCAATGGCAGGAAGAACAGACATTGAGTCTTTCTTCTTTACTCCCTGAAAGTGTATTTAATTCTGAATAATTTGATATCGATATTGTGTGTGTGTGCGCGCATGTGTGTGTGCTGCAATTCACTCATGAAGCATGGCACAAAGTTATTCAATGTACACGTAACTGTCATCAATGAGCATCTGTGAATGAACGAAAATCTTCAGCAGTAAACTCGTCATTTCCCACATAACAGGAATAAGTTTAGACAAAAAAGTCACTATTACTGTCTAAATCATATGAAAATTGAAGGATATTGGAATCATTCGGCCTTAAACATGGCCCAACCATTAAGAGAAAAAGATGACGCAAGCACATGCAACAATGGAGTAATGAGAAGATGTATAGCTATAGTTCGGGAAGTACAGCGAACACACAATACACCAAATAAATGAAACAAACTCTAAAGTGATAGCAAGAGCAAATTGTTGTATTCATAAGCCAACAAAAAACAGATCCACCCAATAACTTTTATCAACCGCAACATAAACATTCACGATCAACAGATTTCATTTGTCGAAAATAAAAATTTGCAGGGCTGGTGGTTATATCTCTTGAGTAAAATGCAAATTCAATGCTTTAAGTTACTGTCACGATCATTTGTTACCATTTAGAAGGTACACAAATGACCAAAACCCCTCAACAGGACGGAGCCGATGTATCGGCGCTGTGAGCATTCTCGCCATAACCTCTTGCGCCGAGAGATTGGCGTGCTGAGTGCAAAAGGGTTAAATCCACTGCTTAAGAACTAAACAAACTGTATGAGAGCTACATTCTGACAATAGGGAAACAAAGACTGAACAGCAACACATAGAGTAGCAGACCAACACAAATACAGAACATAAAACATTCACAAAGTAAAAATTCTACACAAAAGCCACTCCCCAAACTAGATTCATTTGTGAAACATGACTGACCTTCCTGAACAAGAAAAGAACTTAGCTAATTGTAACATTTTGTTTAAGAACTACAGATCTATTGTAACAAGATATTAATTATGAGCTTTCAATTAAATATTACCGACAGAATGCCCACATCTTCCTGGAAAAAAAAAAAAAAAAAACTTTCAAAAACATGGTTATATCAAGGTTTTTGTGCCAAAATACCTGCACATAAAAACTTCCAGCTCAAAACATATCTTAAGTGGTTCACATGGCAATGCCCTAGTTCATGAACCATACCAAACAACCAAGTGACCTACTGAGAGGTCTTGAGAGTCTATATAACAGTTATTATGAAATAAAAGTAGGCTTTACAAGATACAGAGTGATTTATGTAAACCAGCTGGTTTTTCAAATGATCCCATTTCCATCTGATAGCAGATAGAAAAACACAATTGCTTTCTAAATATGAAGAAACTGGAGGAGATTCATTTACCAACAATTGCTGAGAATATGCAAGTTATTCTTTGTTAGGAGTTTCCTCAATTTAGCTAGTTGCTGGCGTGCTTGTTGTTTTACCTTACATTAATTCAAGATACAGTACGCATTACCTCAACGTATTTTTAGTAGCCACGCGAAGGATGTTCAGGAGAGAGTATGATGTGCGTGATCCTCCTAAGAGAGACATGATACTGGCTATAGTGAGAAAGTTGGAAACAACTGGGGCTTTGCTGAGCAAGTCTGGTAAACATCACGCATCTGGTTTGGCAGACATGGCAGAAGATGTTCAGACTCATTTGCTTCAGTCTCTTAGGAAATCGTATTCCACACGCCAAAGAGTGATCAAGTTAAGAAATTGAGGCCATACAAGATGACTGCATTTAAAGAGTGGCAAAAGTCAGATAAGGTAAAAAGAGACCATTACTGCACATGGTTCTTGGATTTTATTTTAGTGTACGGAACTTCTGAACATCACGTGGTTCACAGATGAGGCCTGGCTCCACCTGACTGGTTACATGAATTCTCAAAATACCAACATCTGGGAAACACATAACCAAAATGGTTCATAAAACACCCCTGCACCCACAAAAAGTCAGAGTTTGGTGTGCAGTCTCAGCAAACCAAAAAGTGCATCCCCATTCTTCTCCCCAGATACGATGAACACTGACCAGTACAAGGACACTTTCCTGCAATTTGTCTAGAAACTAAAGGACACTGAACTAACAGAGTTATTTTCAGCAAGTCTCTTACTCTAATCAATAGCTTCTTTGAGGACAGAATAATTTCCAAGAATCTGTGGCCACCAAGATCACCGGACTTAATGACACCAGATTATCCTTCAGATAACCCTACAGGAAATAAAGTTTATTGAAATCGGCCAGGAACAATTGAAAATTTTAAGTGGTAGTGATGATTATTGTTTTACGAGGAACGACCAACATCATGACTAAAATCAATAGAAAAGGAAATGTTGTAATTAACTACCAGAAGCATGGAGCAATGGGTATAGCTGTGTGTACGGGAAGACTGAAGTCATTTCCAACTCGTGCTGAGGTAGTAAGGGATACCCCCAGTTTCTTAATATTTGGAACATACTTGTATCTTCCTATCTACTACCAGAAAGAAACTGGGTCATTTTGAAAACCACTTTTTTTTTTTTTTTTTAAATTTGCTTTACGCTGCACAGACACACGTAGGTCTTATGACTATGACGGGATAGGAACGCTCTAGGAGTAGGAAGGAAGTGGCGAAGACCTTAATTAAGGTACAGCCCCAGCATTTGTCTGGTGTGAAACCATGGAAAAACGAACTTCAGGGCTGCCGACAGTGGAGTTTGAACCTACTATCTCCCGAATGGAAGCTCACAGCTATGTACCTCTAATCGCACGGCTAACTCTCTCACTCGGTTTATATAAATCACCTAGTACAATCTAGATCATGTTCTTCCTAGTACCCTAACCCTATCAGTCTCCTATACCATTAAAAACTTTAAAGCTCACTGGAATCACACGCAAACAAGGCTATCAACAGACATTGTTTGACATATAGGTCAGACCGAGTTCCACATCTATTTAGCACACACCCTTAACAAGACCATGAAAATGATCGACCAGCTGACTGTTCTTCTGTGGTGGTGCTGGTGGCGATTGTTTTAAGAGGAAGTACAACTGGGCAACCACCCTCTCTTACACTCATCACAGGGAAAAAATTGAAGGGGTCCGACACTTTGAAAAATGAAAATATCAGCCAAAGAACGATGAGGGCCATGAAGGGAATGAAAATAAAAGACTCCCTATACCTCGATACCTAACACCATCAGGGTCGGAAAAGAACAAGAGTTGACCAAGGGAGGTCAGATACGATAGATGAAAGTGGCGAACCTGACACAAGAAAGTGGAAGCAATGTTAGGACTCAGCTAAGGGCCCCATGGTCGCCAACCCACGCTCCCAAGTTAAGAGCCCCTGGGGTCCTTTTAGTCGCCTCTTCGACAGGCAGGGGATACCGTGGGTGTTATACTACCGCCCCACCCACAGGGGGAGGTGTTCTGCGGGGCACCATCAAACATAATTGTTACCATAAAAGGCCTCCGTAGCTCAGGCGGCAGTGCACTAGCCTCTCACCGCTGGATATCGTGGTTCAAATCTCGGCCTCCATGTGAGATTTGTGCTAGACAAAGCAGAGGCAGGATAGGTTTTTCTCTGGATACTCTGGTTTTCCCTGTTATCTTTCATTCCGGCAACACTCTTCATATCATTTCATCTGTCAGTCATTAACCATTGCCCCAGAGGAGTACGACAGACTTCGGCAGCCGGCACAATTCCTATCCTCACCGCAAGATGGGGACTTCATTCATTCCATCCCTGATCCGGTCACAGACTGGAAAACAGGTTTTAGGTTTCCATTTCAGTTACCATAAAAGTCTGAGGCCTCTTTCCGGCATGAAACTACAACAGCATTTTGAATTTAATTTTCCTAGAAAGCAACCAGCTCATATTCAAAGCTTGAGGTTTTCAAAATACACTACACTTGCTTTCTTTTTTTAAATGTATTTCTCATAGATTGATTCATGTCTTCATTGTAGTACACAAAGCTAAGGCTGGAATACTTTGAAGGAGAAAGGACAAAAGTGTCAGTCAGTCTAATGGCATTATAACCCATAGTGGGTTGTTTTACCAACAACACTTTTCCAGTTTCTCCATCCTTGCTGTGTCTTCTGTAATGCTTTCACTTTCTATTCCCCTTCAGCAGTCACAATATCTCAAATTACTAGACAAATTTTATTCTATACCCAGCAACCTGCCAACTACTTTAAAAGTATTGGCTTATTGACAAAGTTTATTAACCTTTTCACTCCAGTGAAGAGAGTGGATGCATGGCCTTGGGGACGGGGTACCTACAATGGTTGACCATGCCCGTTGTAAGAGATACTTCCTACTCTCCGCTTTTTCACTCACATTTGTTCACACTGTTAAGATACAACAGGTTCACTATTTTTTATTTTCTTGTGTGTATATTTTAGTCATTTTCTTTCATGCAAAGCTTCCCATCCTTCTTTTAGATCTGTAGGTTTGAACACAGCATTGGCAGAGTTAAATCTTTCCAGTCTTTATTTTCTTCAAAGACTTGATATGAGGATAAGAGCTTCATTCGTGGTATACAGTTTCTTATGCATTATGAAAATATGGTATCACAATGCAATGAAGCTACCATTAAAAGCACTAGTATATTGGCAATGAACTGCAATTGTGCAGAAAATGACTACCACTAAGAGAACTGGAACCCTTACCTTTTAACTGACTGCCCCTGACATCTGGGGACTCTGGTAGTAACTACAGATTCACAAGACAACCACTGAATTTTATGAAGGTCGAACTTCTACAGCTTTCTACCAGAGCGAAGAACAGAATAGCTAAAGAATACGTGACTGCTACAGAAGTCCACCAGCCGTGTGGCATCGCTCCCAAGCAACTGCTACAGTAGTCCACTGGAGTGACAAGGTTAAGGAATTATGATCATTATTAATTAAGCTTGTATAAAACTACAACTAACTAGCACACTTGCCATTTAGGTACATCGTCAGCCAATGTCTAGGTACCACAAGTTGAGCAAGAAATAGCTTTTAATTCTAATGATTTTAATCAAGAAGTTACAATTCATTGCCACATGGTTTCTTGTTGGTTCGCTTTTGTAAATATCTGTTCCAGGAGTCTGTATCACAAATAACATCTCGATCAAAATCAGTTGAAACAAGAAAATAACTAGCTATTATACCTGTTGCTGACAGGTTAGTTTTTGTATTACTGCAGCAGTTCCTTCATGCAAGGGAGGGAAGTGGCAGCAGAAGAGAGAAAGCACTCTCAACTAACAACAGTCAGTTTAATATTTTAGAAAATTAAACACTGTAGACCATAACACCATTTTCTTGTGGTCTGGCAATATTAGGCCATCCAAGGCTTAGGGAGTCTTTCATTCCCTTAACTTTTATTATTATTGAAATTATTATTATTGAAATTATTATTATTATTATTATTATTATTATTATTATTATTATTATTAAAATAATGTTATTGGTTTTATGTCCCACTAACTACTCCTTTTTTATGGTTTTCGGAGACATCGAGGTGCCAGAATTCTGCCCTGCAGAAGCTCTTTAATGTGCCCATGAACTTGAGGCTGACATATTTGAGCCCCTAAGTTTTCTACGATCTCTATTCCCCTTTCACTTTACTACTTCACCCATTACCACGACAGCTGAACAATATTTCCACGTCAGTGACACTCACCATTGATTGTTAAGATTATCAGTTGATGGACTTGGCAAAACAAATTTTAATTCATGGATATCTCCATTATCATAGCTCGTACAGCAAAAATGTACGAGACACAAAAGTTCGCAAATCGTATATTCTAGAACTCTTCCAGTTTTTCTGTCCAGCTAATACTAAATGAAAAATCTGATATTTCCTGTTTTGCTTCTGTTAATATTTATATTGTCATGACTATATTATAAATGAATCAAATCAACTCAAAGGAAAGAATTGAGTGTATATAAAATAAGAGTCTTGTCTGTACATTCCTCAGAATTTGAAAAGAATGGTATTTCTGTATCGGTCATGTCCATAGTAGCAAGGAAATGTAATTATTACTTTTCCATAATTTCTGTCTGTATGTATGTATTGTCCCCTTCAAAATTGGCAAAATCATTTATTGGAAAGCATTTATTTCTACTGTGTGTTAAAATATTATTTTATGAACCAGGAAGGGAGTTTTATCACGTCGAGTTGACTGAGCGAGATACGCCAGGTGGCTGGGAATTCCACTCAAGGCCAGGCGAGGGGAGAACGCAGAGACAGCTAGCCAAATAACCTTGGAATCAGCCGTGAACGACACGTGACCAGGCTGAATGTGTGTCAAGTGCTCGATCGATAATTGTGAAGGTGCATGACGTCTGACTATGGCAGCCAATCAAGCGATTAATTTGGTGCTAAGTTAATGAATTAACCAATCGCTTATGAGGAAAGGACGCACCCCTGTCTTAAGACAGTGAATAATGGATTTTCCTAGGGAAAATTTACACAAAAATTTCTACCTCTGAACGCGTCTTGTGGAGGATTACTCTAACTTCAACAACGGACGGAAGAAGACGTATTTCGCTTACTGAGAAGAATTACTCTAGCTTCGACTACGGGCAGAAGAAGACGCACTTCGCTTGCCAGGGAACTTCGTCATTCAGAGTCTACAACTGGTTACAACTGCAGTTCAGATGTTTGCGGATTCCACCTATAATTCAGCAGAATTTAAAAGTTAAGTTTCCTTGTCATCTTATCAGACATCGGTGTGAGTTTTGGACCTTGTCTTAGACGTGATTTTTAGTTTCAGCTTCACAAGATTTCCAATGAAGAGGTCACCGGTTCGAGTCCGAGTCAGGATGTCAGTCTTCTTTCTTCGTGAATGGTGTGATTTCCAGCGCGCCAGCATGTCTCCAATGCACGAGTAAAATGTAAGGCAGTCCAGACGGGCGTGACGAGGATTGATGGTGCGTAAGGTGATAATGCACTAGGTCATCAGCCCGAGTTCTACAACCGACAGTCACCACCAAGTAATATTTAAACTTTGTTATTCTTTCTTTCCTTTTGTAAAGTAATTGTAATGACATAGCCTCTACTTATTTGTTTAGACATTTTCTATTAGTTAGAATTTTTCCATTTCTTCTTTCTTGGTGATGGTAGATTGAGAATGAGTGAGTATTTGGACCTATTAGTTTGCTTTGAGTGGATGTCTTCGAGAAGTGTTTCAACTGTCCCGAGTTCATTGTGGCAGGAGAAATAAGTGTAAATTGACCCCAACGTTAAACTTGGACTATTTGAATATTTTTGACTTTTAATGAGATCAAATGGGACAGAAATTCCGTGGGTTCTATCATGTCAGAGTTCATTCTTCAATTATGCGACATATGGTTGAGTTTTGTGTGCAATAGAGTCATCTGAAATATTATTGTGTAGTAGCTTCAGCACGTATGATCTTGCGCGGCCAGTAATAATAATAATAATAATATTAAAAATAATTTAACTAAATTATCGCGTAAAAGAACACCTAAGGTCATGAGCATAATATTAGTTATTATTGAAAATGGTTGATGCGCGCTCATTATTGTAATTTAGGCCTGGGAAATGGCAGTATCTGACCGATACAATTTGTTATATATTTGCTGTGCTGTGATGATTAAGTTGATTGATTGATGGATATTATTGAATTCAGCAGTCGAGTTGTGCATCCATTAATGAGTCAATGATGGAATAAATATGTTACTTGATGTAATGTCTTCGTTATGAGTGCAGATTGATCGAGAATCACAATTATAGTGGAGAAGTAAAAATAAATGTCGTAGCTCATGAACCGCGTGCGCGGAATGTTTGTTCTGGCCTATGTTCGAGCGATTTATCGATGATTTTTTGGATGATTTTGTGTTCGTAAAATTTCTCTAAACGTTGTCGTATAACTGTGTTCTATAATTAAGTGATAATCCTTGCTTTGTCACATTTCCCAGTTGATGAGAGGAGGTCACCACGATAGTGTCATCGTGAGGATAATTTTCCTAACTTTGTCTAATCATAAAAATTAATAATCACGGGCTAGCGTTCGTGTAAATATGTATATAATATTTCCGTGTATCTTTGTGTGAGTGTAGTATGTGTGATTTGACTGTGTTTTGCTTAATGTAAGTTTATAATCCATATTTGTGATGATGCTCTTCATTATTTTGTGGAATTTTCGGCCTAATTTACGCCAACTTTAGTGGTTCACCATTTGAATGAATTCAAAC
Source organism: Anabrus simplex (assembly GCF_040414725.1). Taxonomy (NCBI): domain Eukaryota; kingdom Metazoa; phylum Arthropoda; class Insecta; order Orthoptera; family Tettigoniidae; genus Anabrus; species Anabrus simplex. Next base: position 36,583,134 of record NC_090265.1, on the reverse strand, counting down.
CTTTAGTGAATTTTATTCGTTTTTAAGGAGGAATAGGATCTTATTTAACGAATACACATGAATAAGTATAGGCCATGTCAGTGGATTGAACTCACAAAGTCGAAAATTGTAAGAATAATTTAATTAATTGTTTCGAGTAACGGATAAATGTAAATTGACATGAGGTCAAGTTCCGAGCTATTATGTGAGAAGCAACTGCTAAATAATTATAAAGTTGAGTTTATGAATTAATTTAAAGGTCAAGGAAGACGACTTAACTATGATTTTATAAGAGAAAAATTTTTATTTAATTTTCAAAGAGAAATGAAAATGATCATTTTCAAATTTGTTTAAAATCAAATCCATGAAGGAAGGAAGTTTATTTTCAAATTATTAAATTATCAAAGAGAGAGATCATCTCAAATTAATTATTATTAATTATTTAATTAATTTTTCACTAAAAATATGAATATTATATTTGCAGATACAAGCATTTCCTGTTTCGTTTACCGACGAAGTATCTATGTGACTACGTCGTAAAAGAAGATAAATCATATAAACAAAATACCTAGATTTTGTTAATTATTGTATAATTTATGAAGAGCAGTAGTTGTAATAAATGTCTAAAACCTATTTAGCTTTCTCTCATTTGCCACTAGTTCATTATCTATCCCTGCACTTTAAAAATTTTCGCACAGCCGATAAGCGAACGATCTGCACCCTGGAGATCTTCGCTCACCGGCCGAGCTGAGCCCGGCATGACGGGTGCAGGTATAGATTTGGCGGCCAACGTGTTAAGGCCCGATTTATTGGCTGTACCAATAAAGAACTCGATCTTGTAGTCCAGAATTTGGATGCAAACAAGATGCAGTGGCAAATTAAAAATTTTCAGGTTTATTTTGTGACATTTATTAGCCCAAATTTTTGTGGCGAACTACGCTCATATTAAAGGTTAGGAAGGGCCTTGGTGCTATATTATAAACAAAATCTGGATGATATTTTCAAAATTAATCTTTTGCGGCAGATTTCCGCATAGTTTGGACTTAAATTATAAGATATTATTTATGCGATAATAATCTTCTTTTATGACTGTGAATTCAATCCACACGTGACTGTCGATCGGAACTCGGGTATTAGACCATCGAACCTGGTCCGTCCAATGTCTGAACTGCTAGTTGTCTCAAATTAGAATGGGTACTGTGACTATGGAGGACCTTCGTAGACTCCTAGAGGTAGTGACCGCGGACTTGAAGGACAGTTTAAAACAAGAGTTAAATGAAAACAGTAATTCATTGAAGCAGGAGCTAAAAGTGGAGCTAAATGAAAATAATGACTTATTGAAGCAGGAGTTAAAACAAGAGTTAACTGAAAGCAGTAATTTATTAGAACAAAAGCTAGGTGAGAACAATGAACTATTAAAACGTGAGATTAGTGAGAATGTGAATGCTCAATTAGGACTTAAGCTAACGGAGAATAATGCTCAACTAGAACGCAAATTAACTGAAAATAACACTCAGTTGGAACTTACACTAACAGGAAAACTGAATGCAGGACAGGACAAACTCAAACAAGATCTTAAGGGTGCCCTAGAGGAAATTCAAGCTAGGACGGATGAAAACTTAGGGAAACTGCACATGGACGTTAAATTATTTAACGGAAAACTAGCGTCAGTCCAGAGTGAGTTGGTGTCCGTTAAGCAAAAATTTTCTAACCTGAAAGGGGAAATCCAGGCCGGAATCGATAGCTCCATGTCAGCGATGTCAAATGAGTTTAGCGAAAGGCTAGCCAAAGTACAGACAGGAATACTGCATGGACTAGATCAATACAAGGACGAAGTAAAAGAAAATTTTAGGACCATTGAAGAGAAAATTAGTGACAATGCCGAGGACTTGTCTGCAACTAAAACCGCATGGGGCAGGAAGTTCACCGAAATCTATGAAACAGTAAAACAGGTGGAGAAGGGCGTAATAGCCGAGATTAAGGTAGCCCAAGTCACTAATTCGGAGCGACTCGAATACTTTTATGAGACAATCGAGGAAACCCAGCGGAGTCTTGAAACAATAAAAACATCCGTGGACAAGGAGATAAGTGAAGTTAGAGCCAGCTCGGAAGTCTACAAACAGGAATTACAGGGAGAAATACAGGAGCTTACCAAGGAGCTGAAGCTACTCAAGTTACAAGGAGAGAGCAATAATATTGTAGCTAATTCTTTATTAGAACGGCAGGGACAACTGGAGAAACGTTTATCTGGGGAAGTTCAATTTTCAACTCCCAAGACCGATGAAAGGGTAATTCTAAACGTTCCCGTAAACACCACCAACCCATTTTTAGAGCCTGTTAGAGGGGAAACAAGTCAACTGAACACTTCTGGTCAAACCCAAATCGTAAATATAATACGATTGCATGAGGACCACCCAAAGAAATTCAATAATGTAAAAGGAATAACCCCCAAGAGTTTTATTAACGAATTGCAGGAGTTCTTCCGAGACAATAAAATCCCTGTGGAACGTCAGCTGCGAGTAACCGAGAGATACCTGGAAAACTCAGTGTTGACGTGGTTCACAGCCTTCCGATACTCCTTTGACGATTTTGAAGGCTTTAAAAGGGCATTTTTAGAGAAGTACTGGAACTCAGATATTCAGGACCAACTTAAGACAGAACTGTACGCTAAGAAATATGCTCAGTCTACACCCACGCGCTTCTCAGAATTTTTTTCAAGTCAATTACGCAAATTGCGTGAGCTTGACGCGCCACCTACAGAAACTGAGCTCATAAAGGTCATAGTAAGACAGCTGCCTGCGGATATCCAAAGAATTATGATAGCCTCGAACGTCCAGACGGCAATTCAGGCAGAGGCTATTCTCAGACAGTTAGATATGACATCTAGGGAACCGTCTCGGCGAAGTACAAACCCAGAGCAACAGGTGTTCCATGCAACTGTCAATCGATCGGACGACAGGAACCTTACCAGCCAAGGGAGAAACCGGAGTCACGAAAGTGAAGAAAGACCGCCCAGGGATCGTTCTCCAAGACCAGGCTATAGGAATGAAAGAGAATGGAATTACTACCGGCGGAACAATCGGAGAAGGCCGTATGAAAATAATAGAGATCGCTGGAGAAGAGAACCCAACGACCGCAGACTCGAAACCCGGAAGAGGAACTGGAGGCAAGAAGAGCGGGAAAAATATCTCCGCGAGTTACAACAATCCAACCAAGAACGACGCAAATGGCACCGTGCTATCCACGACCAAGACGTCAATCCTGACATGGTCGGCGCCGAGAGCCTAGAATATCAGAGAGCTAAAGAAAAGGAGGAAAGGGAACGTCCTGAAAGAGAAGAACAGAGTCAGGGCGCTATTAAAAAAAAAAAACAATCCCTGAACTAACGGGAGATAGCCGGAATTCTAGCCCTTGTATTGACAATACGACACGAGAATGGATAATAGTGCAGATTGATTCTTGGATGACAAAGTCGGAGGATTTACTAGAAGAAAATATGGATTCAAGTAGAATTTGTACGAGGACATTGCCAATAATTTTAGCCCGAGTGTGTGGTGTTAGAGTAAAATGTTTGGTCGACACAGGGTCCACCATCAGTGTCATCTCCAATTCGTTTCTAAATGACTTGAACGAAAGATATAACATTCCGATTATTCCAGTGTCTCATGTAAAAATAAAGGGAATTATCCCGGATAAAACTGTAGCATGTAGACAACAAACTTTACTGGATGTTGAAATTGGGAATTCGAAATTTCAAAATATTTTCCTGGCCATGTCAAATATAAAATTCAATATCATCCTTGGGGTGGATTTCTTAACTACTTATCAGGCCAACATCGATCTTAATTTAAATCAGATACTCTTCCGCTCAGATGAAACAATTGAAACAGTCATGGTTAACCCATCAGAAATAGCTGATCAGAGTGTGTTCCAAATTAGTAACGCCTATGCACCGTGGGAATCTGAAGACCAGGAGGCCACAGAAGAAGTTCACCAGGCCCTGGACAATGTAATAGAAGAGGGCGATAGTACAACACACCCGTACGATCTTATAAACTCCAAGGCTGAACAAGCATTAGGAACAGAGAAAGAGAGAGGCCAGCTCCGAGATCTTCTGATGAAATATAAATCGCTGTTCGATGACAAACCAGGCCAGATTCCTGATTTTAAATACTCACTGGTAGCTACAGATTGGACCCCATTTAAGAAGAAACCCTATCCGATCCCAGAGAAATTTCACTCTCGTGTGGCGAAGATTATCAAGGAGATGGAACGGGATGGAATTATTATGAAAGCTTGTACACCATTCCTTAGTGCTCTTGTAGTAGTAAATAAACCAGACGGGTCTCTGCGCATTTGCATCGACGCGCGCGATATAAATAAGAAGTTAGTACCAGAAAGAGACCAGGCACCGGCAATCAAAGACGTCCTGAGGAAATTCCATGGCATGAGATTGTTCTCATCAGTTGATTTTACAGCCTCCTATTATCACATACTGTTAGAAGAGAAGTCTAGGCTGTTAACTGGGTTTATGTTCGATCAGCAGACCTATGTTTTTAGGAAGCTTCCATTCGGCATATGTAACGCCGGAGCCGTTCTCGTCAGAGCCTTAGATAGATGCCTTACAGAAGAAGTTAAGAGCTTTACCACCAAGTATATTGATGATCTGCTTCTGGCCAGTGAAACTTTTGAAGAACACCTAATTAAATTGGAGAAATTGTTAGATAACCTTTCTAAGTCTGGATTCCACATCAACTTAAAGAAATCCCATTTTTGCCAAGCTGAAATATTGTTTTTAGGCCATATAATTGATGGGGAAGGAATACGACCCAATCCTGTAAAAATAGAGGCCATCAGCAAGTTCCCAAGGCCGATCCGCGTGAAGCAAGTACGGCAGTTCTTAGGCATGGCCAACTTCTTCGCGAATCACTGTCCGAACTTCACAGAAACCGTCGCTCCATTGCAAGATTTATTGAAGAAAGGCAACAGGTGGAAGTGGAACAGAGAATGTGATTTAGCCTTCGCAAAGACCAAAGAGATGCTATCAAATCATGTCAAACTAGGATATCCCAATTTCCAGAAACCTTTTATTCTACAAACAGATGCATCAGGAGTCGGAATTGGGGCCGTACTGTTTCAAGAAGACGAAAGGAATCCCGAGGACAAGATCTACCTAGCCTTCGTCAGTAGAAAACTGCGCAGCCACGAGAAACACTACTCAGTAACAGAGTTAGAGATGCTATCTATCGTCTATGCCTTAAAATACTGGCAGAAAATTATCTATGGGTTCGAGATAATTATTAGGACAGACCACAAAGCACTGATATTCATGCTAAAGGCCACAATGGCGTCTGAGCGCATTTTTAGATGGACCATGTTCGTACAACAATTTAACATCAAATTAGAGCACTGTTCAGGGAAGAGTAACATGCTAGCTGACTGCTTGAGCCGTAATCCCAACGAGGAAACTTTACAAGTCAACCAACTGGAATTAATTCCCGAAGATCACGAGTTTTTGAGAAAATTGAGATATATAAAACAAGCTCAAAGGCGAGATGGTAACCTGAGGCCTATTATTGACTTTCTAGAAAACAAAACTAAACCTAAGGACCCTGGGTACAGAAAGATAAGAAGGAAAGCGTCCCGGTATCAATACTTAGATGGTACTTTATTTAAATTTGTGGACACAGCGAAATCGAAGCTGAGAGTACTAGTACCTTCTAAATTACGCGAGCCATTGATATGGCATGCTCACAGAATTACCGGCCATGGTGGCATTGACAAGACACTAGCCACGATACAAGAAAAGTTTACATGGGACAAACTCCGGTCAACTGTAAGAAACATAGTCCGAACTTGTGACGTTTGTCAAAGAGTGAAACCGAGCTCCCATCTGCTCCAACATAGTCCGATCCCGATCATTCCTTCTAGGCCAAAACAACTATACGCAATGGACCTATTTGGACCTGCTCCGACATCGAAGCGAGGTAACCGGCATATCATCGTCACCATCGACGTATTTTCAAAATACGTAACTTTGTACCCGATCCAGAAAGCGAACTCGAAATCAATAATTCGGCGCATCACTTGCAATCTGATTCCAGATATGGGCAAACCAGAGACATTACTCACTGATCATGGGTCCCAATTTACATCCACAGAATTTCATGAAGCCATGGAACAGCTTGGAATTAAGCATATTCTGAATTCTATCCGCCATCCTTCAAGCAACCCGGCAGAGAGGGTAATGCAAGAGCTAGCTAAATTCTGTAGGATTTATTGTGGAAATACACATTGGTTATGGGTTGACGTTCTACCTATAATGATGGAGTGTTTAAACAATACTGTACATGAGGCCACGGCACAAATCCCTGTCAGTCTCCATTTCAATCGACCACCAACTCGACCTTGGGATAGCATCGTTCAATGCCCCGGTAACTTAAGGCCAACACTAGAGGAAAACATTCAAAAGGCTGCTATCTCATTAAGGGAGCAAGCTGATCGCAGACAACGGAGGGTAAGAGAAAAGAAATTCCGTCGACCCCTGAGATTGAATGAATATGTTCTTTTAAAGAAACCAGCCATTTCGGAACCTACCAGCAAGTTCTACGCGAAATTCGCACCTCTTTTCGTGGGTCCCTATAAAATTATCCGAGTATATGGGAATAATGCCTATAAAATTCAAAGTCTCGATAAGAGCTATGAGGGAATTCATAATGCCTCAAATTTGCGAAGTTACAACTGCCCTAGACCAGTAAATAATGCCCAAGTCAACACTATAATGGTAGAAGAAACGTCATGGGATACAAGTGAGGATGCAGTGTACCACCATGCATCGACCCAAGTCAACCTGCAAGAAGAAACCTGTGAGGAATGTCAAGCAATGCAGAACACTATAATGAATCAACTTCGACTACTGGGCGCAGCACTAGAAGCGGACAACAGGAGGCTACGTGCCGGAACAAGAGCTGAAAATATGGCTTAGAAGTGTTACACATGTTTGCCACTCAAAATTTTCAGGGAACATGTTAAGGGTCTATTTCCAGCATTAATGATTTCATCTTCCGACTAAATCATTAACCAACCAAGGGAGAAGATGTCCCCTTCAAAATTGGCAAAATCATTTATTGGAAAGCATTTATTTCTACTGTGTGTTAAAATATTATTTTATGAACCAGGAAGGGAGTTTTATCACGTCGAGTTGACTGAGCGAGATACGCCAGGTGGCTGGGAATTCCACTCAAGGCCAGGCGAGGGGAGAACGCAGAGACAGCTAGCCAAATAACCTTGGAATCAGCCGTGAACGACACGTGACCAGGCTGAATGTGTGTCAAGTGCTCGATCGATAATTGTGAAGGTGCATGACGTCTGACCATGGCAGCCAATCAAGCGATTAATTTGGTGCTAAGTTAATGAATTAACCAATCGCTTATGAGGAAAGGACGCACCCCTGTCTTAAGACAGTGAATAATGGATTTTCCTAGGGAAAATTTACACAAAAATTTCTACCTCTGAACGCGTCTTGTGGAGGATTACTCTAACTTCAACAACGGACGGAAGAAGACGTATTTCGCTTACTGAGAAGAATTACTCTAGCTTCAACTACGGGCAGAAGAAGACGCACTTCGCTTGCCAGGGAACTTCGTCATTCAGAGTCTACAACTGGTTACAACTGCAGTTCAGATGTTTGCGGATTCCACCTATAATTCAGCAGAATTTAAAAGTTAAGTTTCCTTGTCATCTTATCAGACATCGGTGTGAGTTTTGGACCTTGTCTTAGACGTGATTTTTAGTTTCAGCTTCACAAGATTTCCAATGAAGAGGTCACCGGTTCGAGTCCGAGTCAGGATGTCAGTCTTCTTTCTTCGTGAATGGTGTGATTTCCAGCGTGCCAGCATGTCTCCAATGCACGAGTAAAATGTAAGGCAGTCCAGACGGGCGTGACGAGGATTGATGGTGCGTAAGGTGATAATGCACTAGGTCATCAGCCCGAGTTCTACAACCGACAGTCACCACCAAGTAATATTTAAACTTTGTTATTCTTTCTTTCCTTTTGTAAAGTAATTGTAATGACATAGCCTCTACTTATTTGTTTAGACATTTTCTATTAGTTAGAATTTTTCCATTTCTTCTTTCTTGGTGATGGTAGATTGAGAATGAGTGAGTATTTGGACCTATTAGTTTGCTTTGAGTGGATGTCTTCGAGAAGTGTTTCAACTGTCCCGAGTTCATTGTGGCAGGAGAAATAAGTGTAAATTGACCCCAACGTTAAACTTGGACTATTTGAATATTTTTGACTTTTAATGAGATCAAATGGGACAGAAATTCCGTGGGTTCTATCATGTCAGAGTTCATTCTTCAATTATGCGACATATGGTTGAGTTTTGTGTGCAATAGAGTCATCTGAAATATTATTGTGTAGTAGCTTCAGCACGTATGATCTTGCGCGGCCAGTAATAATAATAATAATAATAATATTAAAAATAATTTAACTAAATTATCGCGTAAAAGAACACCTAAGGTCATGAGCATAATATTAGTTATTATTGAAAATGGTTGATGTGCGCTCATTATTGTAATTTAGGCCTGGGAAATGGCAGTATCTGACCGATACAATTTGTTATATATTTGCTGTGCTGTGATGATTAAGTTGATTGATTGATGGATATTATTGAATTCAGCAGTCGAGCTGTGCATCCATTAATGAGTCAATGATGGAATAAATATGTTACTTGATGTAATGTCTTCGTTATGAGTGCAGATTGATCGAGAATCACAATTATAGTGGAGAAGTAAAAATAAATGTCGTAGCTCATGAACCGCGTGCGCGGAATGTTTGTTCTGGCCTATGTTCGAGCGATTTATCGATGATTTTTTGGATGATTTTGTGTTCGTAAAATTTCTCTAAACGTTGTCGTATAACTGTGTTCTATAATTAAGTGATAATCCTTGCTTTGTCACATTTCCCAGTTGATGAGAGGAGGTCACCACGATAGTGTCATCGTGAGGATAATTTTCCTAACTTTGTCTAATCATAAAAATTAATAATCAAGGGCTAGCGTTCGTGTAAATATGTATATAATATTTCCGTGTATCTTTGTGCGAGTGTAGTATGTGTGATTTGACTGTGTTTTGCTTAATGTAAGTTTATAATCCATATTTGTGATGATGCTCTTCATTATTTTGTGGAATTTTCGGCCTAATTTACGCCAACTTTAGTGGTTCACCATTTGAATGAATTCAAACCTTTAGTGAATTTTATTCGTTTTTAAGGAGGAATAGGATCTTATTTAACGAATACACATGAATAAGTATAGGCCATGTCAGTGGATTGAACTCACAAAGTCGAAAATTGTAAGAATAATTTAATTAATTGTTTCGAGTAACGGATAAATGTAAATTGACATGAGGTCAAGTTCCGAGCTATTATGTGAGAAGCAACTGCTAAATAATTATAAAGTTGAGTTTATGAATTAATTTAAAGGTCAAGGAAGACGACTTAACTATGATTTTATAAGAGAAAAATTTTTATTTAATTTTCAAAGAGAAATGAAAATGATCATTTTCAAATTTGTTTAAAATCAAATCCATGAAGGAAGGAAGTTTATTTTCAAATTATTAAATTATCAAAGAGAGAGATCATCTCAAATTAATTATTATTAATTATTTAATTAATTTTTCACTAAAAATATGAATATTATATTTGCAGATACAAGCATTTCCTGTTTCGTTTACCGACGAAGTATCTATGTGACTACGTCGTAAAAGAAGATAAATCATATAAACAAAATACCTAGATTTTGTTAATTATTGTATAATTTATGAAGAGCAGTAGTTGTAATAAATGTCTAAAACCTATTTAGCTTTCTCTCATTTGCCACTAGTTCATTATCTATCCCTGCACTTTAAAAATTTTCGCACAGCCGATAAGCGAACGATCTGCACCCTGGAGATCTTCGCTCACCGGCCGAGCTGAGCCCGGCATGACGGGTGCAGTATATATGTATGTATGCATGTATGTATGTACATATGTTCACGCATCACGAGAAAACAGCTGAAGAGGATTTAATGAAAATCGGTATGTGAAGTCGGGGGATGAGCCACTACAATCTAGGCTATACATAATTTTACTCACGCTGAATGAAATGGTAGTTTAGGGGAAGGCCTAAAATTTAATTCTGAAATATTTATATTAGTGGTCCTATCGATAAATACTGTACTACATAACGAAAGTTATATAGAATTAAATTTCCGATCATTTATTTCATACATTGTTGCCGTACTGGCTTTGATAACACAGATATTAATGAATTTGTATTTTTGTTTCCAAGTCCATATCAACGCCGAGCCACGAGAAAATGGGTAAACAGAATTTAATGAAAGTCGGTGTATTGAGTCGGGGAACAAGAAACTACAGTCTAAGTTATAAACAATTTTATTCACCCTGGATAAAATTGTAGATTAGGGGAAGGAGCCTAAAATTTAAATTTTAAATACCTATGTTATTGGTCCTATCGAAAAGTACTACATAACAAAAGTTATAGAGAATACAATTTCCGATCACTAATGTTTTATTAACTTTTACCGTACTGACTATGATAAGAGTGGTATTTCAGAGTCGGAAGAAAACTAAATGTTAAGGCCTACAATACTGAAAGCACATAACATTGATCAACAATAACATTATATTGACCATTGTTTGTTGTGATGTTCTTTGTCTCTTATGCTGCCGCTCAACTCGGATAGATGCGATTACTGCTGCGTACCGAGTATATCAGCCTGACTGAATATTGGCGGGAAATAGCTGGGGAGTTGCAAAACTTTCTTCTTTAGCATGCCATTCCTCTGGTTCATAAATTTTCTGATACTGCCGGTACATAACAGATTGGTTCATCATTGTATTCTAGCTATTAGATCCCTACTCTGACGCGCTGGTTTGAATGAGCAGTGTGCATACTTAAGGCAGAGGCTCCAGTAGTAGTAGTAGTAGTAGTAGTAGTAGTAGTAGTAGTGTTCGACCTCGTCTAGAATTACAATTTACGCCTATTCCAAATTATAGCACCACAATTCGCTAAATAACTCAAAATTCAACCCTAAAAAGAGCCTTTTCTTAAGAAAAGCTTCTTTCTCTTCACTTTTATTAAATTCTACATTCATTGTAGTCCAAATTAGCAGTGGAAAGGGGGTTTTCCCTCTGGCTTGGAGGAAAAATTTTCCTCATCGTGTCCTGCTAGGAAACAGATTAGTAAAAGGGCATAGTTTTTGCCCTGGGAGTCTCCACTATTCGACACCCCCACCCGGCCGAAATAAGATGAAGTGTGTTCACGGATCAGGACTGTCTGCGGGTTGGTCATTCTAGCTCTAGAACTTTGGACTGTTTGATCGGCAGCGTAGTACTGTTCGTTAAAAGTGAGAAACTGTGTGGTTTTTTATTTGATTGAGTATTTCATATGAAAGCATTGCTTTTATTTAATCGCGCCATTCCTACTGACGTCATTGTAATGAAGTATGTTCATTTCAGGTGGGAAAACTACTAAAACGGTCTTTCTGAGGAAGTAAAAAGGCAGGTGGAGAGTGAGTGTCTGACATTATAATGAAAACTCCCCAACCTGATTGTGACTGATGGAAGGAAAGGGGGCCTACCATTACAATGAAAATTCCCTAACCCAGTCTTCAAATGAGAAAAAACAAGCCACTGCTTCAGTTTATTTAGCCAGACAGTCATGTTTCACTAACTACAAGAATCACTTAATATAACATAAAGCAGACAAAGCACGAATTGATAGAAGGAAAGCTGGATAATTAGAAGGAATTAGAGAAGAGTAGGTAGTATGGAGCTCTTTCTGTTGTGAGAAATCAGCAACCATCTTCCAAGTACACTGCACCACAAAACTGCTGAAAACAAGGATTATCTTGCACAAAGAATATGAAGCATTAGCGTTCTTTTAATACACAGCTGATTAAAACAACAACAATAATAATAATTTACCAAAGGGGTCAACATATATATAATCCTAGACACATTTCCTGAAAGAGAACAACATACACATGGAAGAGATGGCACACAGATCTGTCTTCATTATCTGTCAACATACATAAATTTAAGAATTATTACTCTCATTAAAAAAACAACAGATAATATACAAAATACTGCCATAAGTTCTGTCAGTACTTTCAATGCATTCAACTACTAAATAAAACTATGCAAACCCATTAATATACATATATTCTGAAGAAAGAAAAAAAAACACAAAAAATGTTACAGAATGAACATACTCTTATTCAAAATGATCACCATGTGTGGTAACACAGCAGTGAAGACATCGAGACCACTCATCATTAACTGCACGAATTGTGCCCAGTGGCAAGTTTTTGACAGCTGACGTGATCGATGTTAACACCTCAATATTGTGGTGCCATTTTTGACGTGCTATCGCCTCGAGCTTCTGCCATCCATTGGATTGAGGTCCGTATTTCCACTAGGCTAGTTAGCAGCAGTGATGAACCGTGGGACATTGGTTGCCAACCACTGCTGCATCATTTTTGCTTTGTGTGCTATCATGCTGAAAAATCCATGATTTCCTTTCAAACAGATACGTGGTATCACCTGTTCCAACGCTGTCTGGTAGACAGCTGCAGAAGTCTATGCTCCACCTTAGCAAAAATGCACCTCCGATACTTCCCACCAGGAAACCACCAACCATACTATGAAAGAAGCAGGGTGATGTTCGCACTGCACACACGGAACTTTCTCTCTTTCTTCCTTGGAGGATTGTGCATACACATGATTATTTTGGTTGTTAAACGACTCTTCCACAGAGAATATTTTTCATCTGTGAATAGGATGTTACGATACTGGCACTCCCCATATGTTGTTAAAGCCTGGGATTGAACCCAGTGTATCTCCTTTAATTTCTCAGTTAGTAAATGCCGTGTGTACATTTTATATGCACCAACCAAAATACATGACATACCGTATTTACTCGTGTATTAGACCCCCTCTCTCTGGCTTTTCAAGACGAAGAAAATGAAAAAAAATAAATCTTGCATATAAGACCGCCCCCCCCCCAACGTAATTTGTCAGAGAAAAACAACGATTCCGCTTAAGCGGGTACAAGTCTTATTGCAGCTCTGATGACATTGCACAAATTTGTGAATAATTTCATCCGTACAACCTACGCAATGAAAACGCGTCAAGTCCATGCGGTACATCTGTGTTTTGTAGTCAAGAAATGTCTGCCTGCGTAGCGTAGATCTACTGCAGCTCTGATGACGTCGCACAAATAGGTGAATAGGCCTAGTTTTGTGTCCGACCCGCGCATTGCAAGCATGCATCGGTCGTGCTATATGTCTGTGTTTTGTAGTTAATAATGTCCACCAGTGTAATGGTTAGCACAATTAGTTGCTGTTCTCGGGAGTCTGACTTCGATTCCCAGTACTGTACTGCCAGAGATTTACGAATGGCAGGAAGATTGATATGCAGTAAAAGCAGTACATGTAACTCCCCTCCACTGGGGGTGTGTCTAAAAAGAGCTTACCACCTCGGGATGAGGAAACGAGTTTACCTTAGTTGAGAAATATTTGCGGTTGTTGCTATTTATACAGCAGACGAGATCATTAACAAAGTGGTCATTTAATATCTCGTAACTCGGGCCAATATAGGTATATTTTTGGAGAGAAGTACGTTTCAAATGTGATAAAAGCTATCCAATTAAAACGATTGTTTTACTTGCCAATGATTTTCGGATTATTATTTATAAATTTCATTTTCCGTATTGACAGACTCAAAGTATAGATAAGAAATGTGTTTTTCCACCATTCAATACACAATTTATTTTAATAGATTAAGCTAGTACCGGTTTCGGCTCTTTAACGGCCATCATCAGCTAGTACATGTTTTGTTTTAGCCATTAGACAATACACAAGTTGTTATTGTATTAGGCATCCGGATGTCTAATGGGGGATGGAATAATAGCATATAATTAAAATATCAGTGGTCATGGTTAAAAAGTTATAAATAGAGCATGAGTATGTAAAACATATTAAAAACACACAGGTCACAATATATAACATTTAAAAAGTTTCAACACATTAAAATTGTACGTATAGGTAGACACTTGTTAAAATTTTCAATTTATGTTATATGGATTCCATTCTTCTGTCCTCTGTGCAGATCCTTCTAAGTAATGTTGATTTTAGTTGCGTAGGGTAATCTTCGAGGACATTTTGAAACTAGTGTATGTCTTGTTGATGTGGGCCTTTGTCATGATGAAATTTCGTTATGTTATATATCCCAACTTGTGATATACTATGGCAAGTTTCAATACAGCAAACAGCAGGTCTCGAGCATGTATTTAGAAGTAGTCGGTGGTAACACTTCTCTCGTCTATGTTTGTTCTTATAGTCTGTAAAGATAAAGTGATATAAGTATGCCGGTAGTGTGGAGTGGCCGTTGGAGAAGTAGGGGCGGGGTCAGGCTTGTGATTCGTTGGTTTGTTAGAGCGTGTGTTTACTATTTTGAGATAATCATTCTTTAATATCGGAATGGCTTTGTCACTCCTTCTTCCCCTCCACCTACATTCCCCTCCACAGCTAATATGAGCCCCAGACTCACTCGCAGTAGAACACAACAAGCCTTCAAACACATCAGCACAAGACTTCCACAACAACTATAGTAAGTACTCTTTCCATACACACACTAGGCATTCCTTCATGCACACACTACCGGCATACTTATATCACTTTATCTTTACAGACTATAAGAACAAACATAGACGAGAGAAGTGTTACCACCGACTACTTCTAAATACATGCTCGAGACCTGCTGTTTGCTGTATTGAAACTTGCCATAGTATATCACAAGTTGGGATATATAACATAACGAAATTTCATCATGACAAAGGCCCACATCAACAAGACGTACACTAGTTTCAAAATGTCCTCGAAGATTACCCTACGCAACTAAAATCAACATTACTTAGAAGGATCTGCACAGAGGACAGAAGAATGGAATCCATATAACATAAATTGAAAATTTTAACAAGTGTCTACCTATACGTACAATTTTAATGTGTTGAAACTTTTTAAATGTTATATATTGTGACCTGTGTGTTTTTAATATGTTTTACATACTCATGCTCTATTTATAACTTTTTAACCATGACCACTGATATTTTAATTATATGCTATTATTCCATCCCCCATTAGACATCCGGATGCCTAATACAATAACAACTTGTGTATTGTCTAATGGCTAAAACAAAACATGTACTAGCTGATTATGGCCGTTAAAGAGCCGAAACCGGTACTAGCTTAATCTATTAAAATAAATTGTGTATTGAATGGTGGAAAAACACATTTCTTATCTATACAATGATTTTCGGAGACGCCAAACAAAACATACTAGGGTATACGTTAAAAAAAAAAGAGACAACGAACATACGAAATTAAACATTATGATAATAAAACGCATTACCATCACACCTGTAGATATCCATAAATGCGGTATATTTTCCTGTTATTTATTTTTATTCTTTCCGTCAAGGAACTTTTGGCACTATCAGGGTGATAATATACCTAACCTAAACAATGTGGTCTGTCTTATCTCATGGACAGCTGTTTATGTAAATCCTGAACAGCCGCAGTTATCAAAAGAATGTTTCCAGTTACCATATTTTATCGCATAAACTGCCCGCCTCTGTAGCGTAACGTTTAGTGTTATTAGCTGCCGTCCTCGGGGGCCCGGGTTCGATTTCCGGTACTGCCAGAAATTTAAAACTGGCAGGAGGGCTGGTATGTGGTTGATATGGTACATGCAGCTCACCTCCAATGGGGGTGTGCCTGAAAAGAGCTGCACCACCTCGGGATGAGGACACGAATTTACTTACTTTACTATCGCATAAACTCCCCACTCGCATATTTCCCTCTCCTATGATTTTTCATCATTAAAAATGATTTTATTAATATAGCGCATAATTCCCTTTCCCCGTCTGTTCTTACTGGAGCGGCCTTCAAATGACTTGATAATGGACAATGACTACAGCGGTACTTGACATTAAAATGTTTCCATTGTCACAACATACCGTAAATATGAACAGTGAACTTGCAGACGTGTTTCTAGGTCAGTTTGTTACAAGTCGTCATACTGCTGAAATATTCAAACTACATGGCAAAATTTAAATTAAATGTGTTATCTTCTTCTTCTTCTTCGTTTTGCCTCATGACTGAGGCGTCGTGACTATCATACTATTCAGCCCTCTAGCCGATGAACCATACTCCGCCATTCTTCCCTATCTAAAGCTTTCAATGTGGTTACTCTGAGAGAACACTGTAGGGGGCCGTTCACCATGTCAATCCATCGCGTTGGTATTTGTCCTCGTTGTCTGGTTCCCTGGACTTTGCCCTCAACAATCAGCTTTTGTAGACTACCATCTCGGCACATTATATGTCCAAAGTAGCGTACAATTCGTTGAGAGACCTTACACGATAGATGAACTTTTATCTGAAGTTGGTTCAGGACTGATGTGTTCGTGCGATGAGCTGTCCAAGGAATCCTTAACATTTTCCTTTTCGATACAAACGGAGTGAAAGCTGCAGGAAGAGATTTCTCCGTTGATCCTAATTCAATACGGTAATAGCGGAGACAAAAAGATAAACTCATGACTGCAAAGGCAAGCTCCAAATCTTTCTGCAGGCCTAAAGCAGGGAAATATCCCAAAATTGATAATGGTGTAATTGCTTATGTCAATGTCAATGAACTTCGGAATGATGGTTGTGCTGTCTCTTATGAAATGATTCAGAACAAAGCTCGCGAGATAGCTGCCACGTTCAACATTGACAGAAAGGATTTTAAAGTAAGTGCTTTCAGGCAGGAATCTAAACTGCTCCTTAACACAAATTTAGTATTTTAATATTATCGTACACGATTATGTTAGCAAGACCAGAATAGATGTTGCACCTTACATCAAAAAAGAAAGCCATGGGAGGTCTTGGGATTGCCTATTACTGTTTAGGTCCTAATGTAAGACTGGGAATTTTACGTTTTCATGTTTAAAATACCATAAACTGCAGTCATTTTATTTGCGCACGTTACATTTAAATGGTTTGTATCATTTCCAACTCGTACTGACATGTGCAGCGAGCGAGCTTTCCAGATGACCTCAAGGTCACGAACAACCGTAATTTCTGAAGTTTCGATGATATTTCTTTTATCATTTCAATTTGATTGGATTAGTGATGTGCACAATTGAATATAATGCATTTGAGAACTTTTGAGAATCGATTACTTACATTCAAAACCATGTTTTCGAGTTCAACATAACTTTTAAAAGTCAATGTAGGCCTAATTTACGTGGTACAAGATTTCCAGAAACTGCCTACAAACAGTATACCAGAGATCAAATTACAATGAAAGATTAAGAATAGAAGGGATTTTGCCATCATGTTGGGTGCTTTTGTATCCAACGTGCTTTATTTTATTAGATGAGAGAATTAAAAACTACTTGTGGTCGATTGTCGTGTGGCTTGGCGTTATTAGATTTTTAGAAGACTTTGGCTAATCAAAGTTCCTGAACTGAAAGAAGTTTTCACGGGAAACTGATGAAGATTCCCCTGTAAAATTGAATATAAAACATCGAGATTTTGAACTTTCGTACCGGTAATTAATGCGGTTTCACGGTCTAACGTGCCTGCCTCTCATCCAGAGGGCCCAGGTTCAATTCCAACCAGGTCAGGCAGTTTTACCTGGATATAAGTCTGGTTCCAGGTTCACTCAGCCTACATGATTACCTTTAATTGAGGAGCTGTCTAATGGTGAGATGGCGACCCCGATCTAGAGAGCCAAAATATCAGCCGAGAGGATTTGTCACACAGACCACGCGTCACCTCGTAATCTGCAGGCCTTCGGGCTGAGCAGTGGTCGCTTGGCAGGCAAAGTCCCATTGGGGCTGTAGTCTGGTTTGATTTAGGAGTTTTTGTAAGATAATAATTATACATACAGTAGAAGTCCACTATAGCGAGTATGGCATATAACGAGAACTCCGATATAGTGACGACTTTTTTCTGTCCCTTCAAAATTCCTATATTAAACTGTGTATCGTCCTTCGGTTACAGCGAGAACCCTATCACTGGCGCATCCGTTATTACGAGCGATTAAGTGCACGCTATTTTTTCCGTTACCGATATTTATGCACCCCAGCAATGATATTGCATGCGACGATTACCTTCGGCATCGTTTCCTTGCCATGTGCACTAGCGATTTCTCTCGTCGACATTTGAAGGCGATGTCGGAGTCAATTAGTAATACCCATCGACAGCTGTTCCGTAAAGAAAATTCAAAAGGAAAGAGAACATATTTTCGTAATAAATGCGTAAAAAACGTGTCCGATAACGGTTAACTCGTTAAAAATTAAGGCCAACTAAACGACCGCTTAATTTTGAGGCTAAATACTGCAATTAAGTAAGAATGGGATACACCTCAAGATATGGCAGAGTATATCACTGATTTCAGAGGATATTTCATATCTTCTCGCGTCTAGTTACGGCTATTTACATGTACATTTTTCGCGAGGAGGTTATTTCTCTACATGCGTTTCAAATATGTTTTCATGATAGGCTACATATACATTTAAGTTAGGTGACGCTGTTTGAAGAAGAAAGCTGAGGTGTTTGCCACAGAAATCTCTACAGCGATAACGTATTTCTCCGAATCAAATTTTTTTTTGCTTTTCAGAATCTCATGCGAAAACTCAAGGGTTGTTGCATTCGCGGCCTAACAGTAAGGTAATGGATACGGTACCGCTGGCAACTACCGCGGTAACCACGCTGCTTCTTTTTACACGCGCACAGAACTCGCTGACAATAAACGACCGCCTCTTTATTACACATCGCTAGCCGGGACAACCGGTTGTAGAGTGCCTGTGCGTTTCTCAAATCTGCAGAATTGCATCAAAACATGCGTCCATTCGAATTCTTAGAAAAGCCATGGCTACTCAGCAGCAGAGTCATAACGCGTCTATTGTACTTGACGCTTAGTAAAATTAAAGTTTATAGACAGCAGGAATATTTTCATGATGGATAGTCGTATTGTAAAGATACGTGGAAAAGGTATTGCTGGCAAATTTTCAACGGGTTCTAGTCGATATTATGTTGCCAATTTTCAGTTAATGTTTATTAAACATTCAGAAATGTAGAATAATTGTCCAGCCGCAAGAAAATACGGCGTAGGCCTAACTAAAGCTAATATTTGGCGTTAGCGTGAAGACAAAGAACTAAAAAATTGGTACTGCACAAAAAATGCATTCAGTGATCCGCAACAAGGACGCTTTAAAGAAGTCGAAGATGAAATTGTGAGATATGTGCACGAAAAACGCAAAGGCGGAATGGCCATACCATGGCGCAATAAATTCGTTCGTTGACTTTCAACGTTCACGATTAGGCCTATACATCACTAGCCGCTGAATTTGGCCGAGCCCCGACAAGCGAGACGTGCGTGTAGCGGTAGCCGATTATATCTGACGCTGCGTAAAAGTAACAGTTTTATAGACAGCAAGAATAATTTCCTGATGGATCGTTTTATTGTAGAGACGCACGGAATAGATATTGCCGGAAAATTTTCAACGAGTTCTTTTCAGTATTATGATGCCAATGTTAAGTTAATGGTCCTTAAACCCGCGGAAATAAAGAATAATTGTGCAGCTGCAAAAAAAAAAAAGAAATACAGTGTGACGAAAGTCAATTTTCGGCATCTAAAAATAGTCTAAAAATGCGTAGGCCTACTACACAACAAGGCATTCATATGATTTTACAGACTTCTTTTTGAGGCTGATATAAATTTTTTTGAAGAAAAAAGTGGGGTTCATCTTGGATTCGGAGAAATACGGTACTATTTTTTTTCAGAATGAAATTAATCATATACTTTTGCGTAGTATGGATTACAAAAAATAACAAACAAGTAAGCCGTAGTGGGGATATCATCTGCAGAAACGCACGTTTTGAACAAACTGATTGCCATTTCATACCGAATTTAATGAAGGGTTTTCCGACTTTTATACAAAAATCAGATCAAAAATTAGATGTATGGCTTTTCTGGCGTTTGCTCTATTAACCAGCGTTTCGTCTTAGGTCTGACACTAGACTCTTCAGAGTGGGATGTGTCAGACCTTACCCACTGACGCTGGGGTGTATGCAGGTGAACTTATCAGAAGCTTATTTATGAAGCACAGTCTGATAACTGCATACCTAATTTTTGATCTTTTTTTTGATATGCTCTATTGGTGGAAAAGAATCTAATTCCCTTCATGGGAACTTAGAATTTCCATTTGGAATTGCTAGGCGGGCATTGGTTCCATTGTGGAGTTTTATCTCCCGTATGCAGTTATCAGACTGTGCTTCATAAATAAGCTTCTGATAAGTTCACTTGTATACACCCCAGCGTCAGTAGGTAAGGTCCGACACATCCCACTCTGAAGAGTCTAGTGTCAGACCTAAGACGAAACGCTGGTTAATAGAGCAAACGCCGGAAAAGCCATACATCTAATTTTTGATCTGATTTTTGATATGCTCTATTGGTGGAAAAGAATCTAATTCCCTTCATGGGAACTTAGAATTTCCATTTTATACAAAAATCGGATATAATGACAATCCGTTATAGCGAGTAAATTTTTCGCTGTTATGAATTCTCGCTATAACGGACTTCTACTGTACTTAATTTTTGTGATGTTTAGCCAAATTGTTCATGGTTTTTCATGCATTCCCGGATTTTATTTTCCCGCATAGTATGTTTTATTTTCATGGTCCCTCGAAAAACAGAGAATCGAAGTTCCACTGTATATGATAACATGATACCCTTATCCCTTTCTTCTGCGGGGTCGAGTATGAAGTGAGAAGAATCTTCGTAGCTGTTTTACGGCTGTATGCCCTTCCTGACGTCAACTTCACCAGAGATGTAACGATTAACATGGCCTAAAAGTCGTGTTCACCATTTATTGTCTTTTCACGTTTAGAAATACTACCTTCTGACAAAAATAGTTCGTTAAATAATAGTATAGAATGTTTACATGTACAATTTATAGCTCTTTATAGCCTAGATTTCATGTGTTCGCTGCACAAAATTTTGAGGTTATCGCATAATGGACCCCCCTTTACTATTTTTGGTTGTAAAAGTGGGGGAAAAGGGGGTCTAATACGCGAGTAAATACGGTATTTCATGGAGATATATTCATTTCACAAGACAAAATTGTTTGTTTATGCAAAGGATTGCATTAACAACATTCACAACTCTTTTCTGCGTTCACACCTAAGACAGCCCAATCTGATGTGATCAACAGTTGTACCAGTTTGTTTAAACTATGCTATTGTTTGAAACACAAATTGTTCATTTACATCACGAGGTTTCAGCATATAAAAAATTTCCTTAGCTTGCTTTCCACAATGAAAGAACACCAATACAGCGATACGATTCTCATACACTCCCAACTCCATCTTTCACTGCTGCCTGCTGTTGGCCACACTGCAAGGCCGGTTACTGGCAGAGTTGCAATGGTGACCTTGTGGACGATGACATACAGTGCTGCCACGTTTCTTAATTCACAATTACCATACTATAGCACATTTAGATTTTACTTGACAGAACTTATGACAATACTGTGCAAACACAGTGAAACTTAATCTTAGATAATATTTTATTCACAACCTTGAAGGATGTTAAGGTCATGTGCAGTTTGCTTGCAAGCAGCACAGAAGTAACTGAGCAACAGCTGAGGCAATATGCCTAGTCAGTCCTGTCACAAGAATGTATGTTGTAATTCTAGCAGCATCTTCTATTGAAGAGATTTCATTTTAACTTCCTTCACTCGTATCTCTCTGTCTGTTTGGTTTTGCAGCACAATTCTCCTCAAGTGACATGTTAAAATCTTGATACAACAATGTTGGGATTTTAGAATATTCTGAACATTTTTAATATGAACCACTGAAGACTGGCTGATTTACTAAAGCTGGTTTTGAACTAAATTAGTTTGACATATTGTGCGGATAGAGACTGTATTTTATTCAATAAATTGTATGACTGATGAATGTCGAAGACAAAATTCAAGGCATGCAGAGAATGTCCTCTGATAACCATAAATCAAGAAACATAAATAGGGCAGGTACCAAATTGACTTTACAGTACCCTAACTTAGAACAAAAATATCTACAGTGGAGCAGAACATGGTCAGTACACAAAAATGGTCAGATAAATCTAAGGAACAAATTAGAACCTTCATTATAACCCAGAAAGGAATGTAAAATAGTTTTACAGTAACTAAAATCAATCCCAGACCTAACGCTGTGATTACAATGTCGGTAGACTTACTGGTCATTACACTGTGTTCGATAAAACACTGAAATGCGGAGTACTGTATAAAAAATACTTTACAGAAATAATAATAATACTAAAAATTTGTATAGTCTCGGCTACTGTGGTGCAGGCCTTCTGAAGATGTGCTATCTACGTGATATTTCGATTGTGTTGCTATCTAGTAACACAAGCATATTCCTACTGGAACAAATATTGTGGCGGAATGAATCTTTTAAGATGCCAACCACGACACAGAGTGCCAAGAATTTTGATGGTCCTTGAATAATAGACTACTGCAGCCGGGATCGAACCCAGGAACTTCGGAACATTAAAGTTAAAAATTTCACTGTTCGGAACATTAGTCAGACACACTACCACTGATCCATCAAGGCAGCTTTTACAGAAATGTTTTATTATTTAATACATTGATAACAATTTAATTCCGTAAAGATGTAGGTATAACATTCTTTCTAAAATCTTTGAAGAAAACTGGTATTAGTCCCTTGTGCACCTTTTAGCTATCCAACATTAAAGAATAATGTTCTTTAAAATAATTATCTGTGGGCTCATAAATCACACTTTTCTCTTCGTGCACCTCCACTGCCTGACCACATCCCCTTCAAAAGGAATTGTTGGATCCACTATGATGCCAATTTTGGTATCCACATTGAATGCCAGGATGTTCACATTCAGCTGACCCATTTTTAGCAATACAATTGATTTCTTTTTGCACTGTCTGTCCCTAGTGTCCAAGTGCGGCAGCAATTTCAGATTGTATAAGGTGGTATCTGGTCCACGTTCACAGAGTCCCAAGATGTGCGCTAAGGTTTTAATCTCCAAGAGCCATGTCTGGACTGGGTACCGTCAAGGGATGGAACCAACATCTGCTAAATTTGCTGTCATTTTCAGACTGAGTATCCACTCACACAATGAGAGTCCTTTCTTATTGATGATCCAACTACTGGCAGCTGTTACTTGCTTGAAAAAGTCCACAATGGTCTTTTGTTTCAATTTAGGCATTCTTATTTTTGTGGATCCTTTCCTCCATTTCTGTACCCACAACACATCCACTGGCGTTACCACTGGATACCGTTCAATGTATTTCAGTGCGACCTTGAACATTTCCTCAGCTGCAAAGTGACTAATCTTTTTGTATCCTCCTTTATCTTTATCTTCTGTTGTAAAGTTATCTTCATGTCCATAACATCTTCATTAACATCAGCCTGAAGAACAGCAATAATGATTTGAGCATTGTTAAGCCCTTTAGGCACACTGGGCGTATGGTCAGATATCCTGACATCAGATAAGAGATGGCCTATAGTATTTGATTCTGCAACCTTAGGTATAGAAGGCAAGCACCAACACAGCTAGCAAATGCTGCTAGTGGCCAAGATTAGTAAAATCACTGAACTGAATGGATAACATGCTACTTGGATTCATGTGCTCACAATAATAATCAGAAACACAAATGCTCTTAATTTACACTAGAAAAAACTGCACTATAACATGCCACTAGAATATCACTCAGATCCACGTTATGTCATCCTCATGACGTAAATGAATACATCTAAGTTTCACTGTGCTAGCAGGCAACAACTCAAGCATTTAACTGAACCTGATTAGTACTATAAACTAGTTACTGAACATTACTGGCAGCATCACAAACCAATTGATCTCCTGAGACAAAATAAAAACAGTTTAGTAACATTGACGGACATTATAATAATACGAAGTGTAGAATAATCTCAACGTGTCCCAGTGAAATAACATTCTGACCAGTAATGTGGAATCACACCATAGTATGGAGTCATCTTCTGGAACTGCTATGGGACAGGAGAGCTGCAAAGAATACTTATTGTACAACAAATTTTTAATTATTTTCATCCAATTTTATATTTTTTGTTTTGTTTAATATTGCTCATCTTCCTCAATCTGCCATTTAACTAATTTAATTATTGTTTGATTTGTATACATTTATCACCTTAAAAAACTATAAAACTATATCAACTTCTGTTTTTCTAGATATATATTTGCCCCCATTTCACAGTGGTACTACAACCATTTCTTCCTGTACTGAAGCACCTACATTTTTTTTAAATAAAACATTATTTTCAATTTTATCTCACAATTATTCTGTAACAGTCTAAAAACTTTTATTTTTCCAACAACTCACTAGTTTCTTGTAAGGCATATTCACAGCCCACAGGCAGTGGTGAATTAATGAGACCATATAACAAGTGCAATATTTAGTCACTGACACTACACCAATTATTTCAACATTTCACATTTAACAATGTTACCAATCCATAGCATTAAAGGGCAATTATATGCATATGCATTGCACACTGAAGATGAAACTACCTCCTAGCATCCCTCCTTCAACCTTAACCTACTTCCATGTTGCAGAGCATTCTAAATTTTTGGTACTGAACTGAACTTGAGATGACCTCACCCCGAGCTCACAACTCGTGAAGCATGTGTAAGGACCACAGTACCAATCTGACCTCTCACAACAATAATTCTTTAACAAGCCTAACAATATTGAAAATCCTCAACCTGTTTCCAGTCATTCAACCAGGTTAGGAATGGAATGAATGAGACCCCCATCTACCGGCAAGGATAGGAATTGTGCCGGCTGCCGAAGCCTGTTGCACTCCTCTGGGGTAATGATTAATGACTGACAGATGAAATAAAATGATACTGGAGAGTGTTGCTGAAATGAAAGATGACAGGGAAAACCACAGTACCCGGAGAAAAACCTGTCCCACCTCCGCTTTTACCAGCACAAATCTCACATGGAGTGACTGGGATTTGAACCACGGAACCCAGCAGTGAGAGGTCGGCGCGCTGCCGCCTGAGCCACGGAGGCTCCCTAAAAATATTAGGTTTCAAAAAGTAAGTTCCCACAAGGGAGTTCAATGTTAATTTCACTAATTCCAAATACATAAAATTATTCAAGCTTTTTTAGGCCTTTGTCAACATAAAATTACTAGTGTTTCACCCCAGTGTGGCATTGGTCTCATCAGTCTGATTTCCAAAACTCGCCAAAACAGCTAGAGCGCTTTTAAATGTTAGGTTTGCGAGGTGTACAGAGAACTTCAATTTTCTGCCTTTCATGATCTTTCTCTTCCTTTAGCTGATACACTCTTCAAAGGCTTAGGTCTCTTGTTTTCTTTTTAATTATGTTAGGAAGGCCAGACAATCTTTTTCTTTTGTCCTTTAAGACAACAAGAATCACTACCAACATGAAGTTTACGCAGTATTACAACTACAGCTGAACCAGAGATTCAAAATCAAAAATTTTGTAATTTCAGAAAAACAGAACACATCTTACAAAAAACTAAGATGCACAATATTTTTGCAACAAAATTAAAGTTATGAAATATTTACAGCTACAGACAAGATTAAAATGAGCAAAACACAGTAAAATGAGGGATGTATATACACGAGAAAAGTAATCTTGAAATGTTCAATGACAAATTATTTCAGCATTTGTAACAGCACAAGATGGGAGCTCTTGGTGAAACCTGAAATTTAAAAACAAGTTATTAATAAACTTAAGTTTATTTCCAATATGAACTTTCCAAGTCTTCCATTCCCTGAAAAGAAAAAAAGTTAATTATCTAACCCTATTTTTTTAAATTTTGGTATGATCTTTGTCCTGCTCTAATGAAAAAATTGCTGCAAGCACTAAATTATATAAAACTAAGTTACATCAATGTAAACACAAACATTAGATGCCACAAGTTACCTACTCAACATATTCTCATAGCAGTAAGAGAAATAACTTAGAGGAGCATTGACTTCTACACTACGTTAGGTATTTATTTCATCCAGTTATATGTGAACTTTAGAAGAGATACAAACTGCATGAAAGAAACAAGATTACATGACAAACTAGGACTATATTATGAGGAAAATTTCTCTAAATTAATGAAGATGGAATAAACACAACAAACATTAAAGAATATTTGATTTTCATGACCACATTGTATTTGAAATAAACTTCAAGTTAACAGGTTGTGTTCAGTACCTACTGAAGAGATGTTAAAGTACAGAACAAAAATGCCCAACCGGACATCAGTGGGATCCAAACACACAACCTTCCGATTTCATATCAATTACTCTACCATTTGTTTGTTGGAAAGGATCTGAGATACAGGTCTGACACTACTGCCAGCGCAACTGTAGAGTGAGGTTAAGTCGCCTTTTGTAGGCCAATTCAATGAATATTTTATTTTCACTAGATTACCAGCACCGTAAATCATAAGGAATATGCGGCTTCCTGGACAATTGTGTTTTCACATGATGTTTTGGTACAACAGAGTATTTCCCCATTGGTGACGCAGCCTACCCCTCGGATCTTCAGCATTAAAAGATCTTTCAATCTGTAATCCGCCGCCATCACAATACTGACTAATGTATAGGTTAACCCACTTCCAACACATACATATCACATATATCAGAGTATATATATTACAGTTCGTATTACTTTCATCAATCCAGACCCAGAGGACCACATTTAAGATTCTCGTAGCTTAATGGAATGTTTGTTGTTTTAAATAACATTAATTTTTATGTTTTATTACAACATAACTTCATGTTCACACCTCATAGTAAGACACGAACAGCAAAACAAGAAAAGTCAATGCATGCATCAAACATCGACGATTTGCATCGCTATGAATCAAAATGATTTAAAATTAAATTCCTTTAATATAAAATAAGTAAACTTGTCATAGTATGAAATTAAATATTGTACACAACAGCCACTAAAGTGATAAGTTACCCACTTCAAAATTCTGTAAACATCTCATTTGTGACATAAAAGATCATTTTCCGTGGCTGTTGTGTAAATAACTATTACATCTTTAGCTGCAAAAATTATACATAATTCATTCACTATGCTATTTATTCACCAACAAAACTATTTGTCACTGAATACTACACATGACGCACAATAATACACGCCTCAGAAATTTAAATGATTACATTAGTTGAGGAGCTAAAAAGAATTTTTTTTAAAGCAGCACAGAGATATTATAGAGTCGCTATGAAATTGAAACATAAGGCAGTGGTTACATGAACAGTAAAAGGGAAGGGAAAACATTTACTGATTAACGATAATTGAAGATGGAAGAAGAGTTACCCATACGATTTCAAGAGCATATATAATAAGACATCCTCTAAGTTATTTCAAGTAACTTACTACTAATATAAATAATGTATATGGAAGAGAACTCATGATTTATAGTTCTTAAGAGAGTAAGAGGAAAAAACTTTCTGCAACTGACATAACCATTCATCAGTGTGAATTCTTCATTTCTTTGTGTCATCACATGTAAAAGATTATAGACTTCGTAAATTGCTCCTTTTTTCTTTTCCCCTCAGTTTTTCAACCTTCAAAAATCAGACTACCTCTGCTGGGTTTAAAATCGTAATCTTGGGATGCAAAGGCCAACAGTATTGATCAACAGAGAGAGCTTATTTGTCTGCTGTTAGCTCTACGTGATTCGGTGGCAGACCGCATGGGACATCTATGACCCTCTGAGCCTATCTGAATCTGAGCTCTGCAATTCATAATAGGTGATGCTCTTTGTCTGAACCTACGAGGAAGATGTGCCAAGACTTCACAAAATGTTTCATCCAGTAGTAACCTCCAATGAATGCGAGGAAAAATCCAGTGAGAAAATCTACTCTGTATGACTGTCCTCGGCTGCAATGACTAAGATTGGTTCTACAACTCCTGTTATTCACAGGCACTGTCAGCAAGTGTAAACAAAATTTTTCTTATGAGAGACAGAAAGACCCATTTGGTTTCAGAGGTAGATCAACAGTCGAGCCCATTTTCAATACGAGACAAAATAAAAGCTTGGAGAATATTAAGGTGAAGATGTTTAATGAAAGTGTAAGAATCTATAGTATAGAGAGGTAGTACAAAAGAAAGAATAAACATTGAGGAAGTACTGCATTTCAATTGTAGAAGTTGTGCCAAGACAGAAGTGGGAAAAATAGGACATTTGAATTGAAACCATATTATGGAAGTGTAATGTCAACATTATGGCTTATAATTACAACAGATGATACCATGAGGAGAGTAAAAGCAGGGCATGGAATTGACAATGGTGACAAAAAACCATTTAAGAGAGAAATAAAAATAAGAAAATTATGCACAAAACTTCAAGCAGAAAGAAATACTGAATATAGCCAACATAAATAAGGAGACCAAATGAGAAGAAAAAACATAGAAGTGGAAAAGTTGAATGAAAAAAATGCAGAAAATAGCTGGAAATGGCAAGAATGATAAGTCAAGCAAGTTGTCAGATAGTTTATCTTTCTGAATAGCCAAGCAAACAGGTAATCCAGCTTCTTTCAATTGCTGCTGAATGATGTTTCATGATCCACGGATATGTATCAAATCCTAGAAGTGCACAGCAGGTTAATATAGATCATGCTCTCAACCAATGACTACCAATATTTTTGGTCTCAACATTGGAACACAAGGTTCATCACTAGGTCTATGAAGGTTGTTCCTCATTAGGATGCCCTTCAGGAAAATAAAGGACTTGAACTTTTAAGTAAAAGACAACACTGCTGATGCAGAGCCACAGTATTAGTGGTATGTTTTCAGAAACTTTATGTGCATCCATGATCACACGTCTGTTTGGCACATTAAAAATCCCACAATATATTTTGTGTGTTCATCCATAGTTCATCGAGGTTATGGGAATCTGTTCATAGTTTACTAAAATTCAATCCCTGCAAAATACAGAGGTCATAAATCCAGTAGACATGACAGAAATGCCTTAAGTAATGCTATAATAGCAAAAACAACAAGCTAGTTTCTCTACTCTCAAGTGTACAAAGATCAATCACATGGCAAATGGCCATAAGTAACAGGAATCTTCTTCCCATCATATCACAGTGTCTAGTCAATTACACAAATATAATGAGCGTACAAACATTTTTTGGTTTAATTTAATTACTTCCCAACTTTTGGCTGCCATTACAACCAAGCATATCACACCAAAAAGTCTTCATTAAAATGCATGATTGAAGTTAAAAAAACTTACAGTGTGGTTTAAGTAGTCTACTAAAGTACACAAATGATTTATTAACATCTGAAGATAACCCTTCAGCACCACTAGACCTACATCCTCAACAACTCGTTTGCTTGCATCAAAGCAGGCATAGAAGTCACAAAAGAATTTAGTGATTGTTTTCTAGCAACCCTGTAACTCTGAGAATGATAATTTAAATGGTTTCCTGAAATGAGATATGCACAAGATAGTAGGGAAATATGCAACTCATTAACGTCGTCCTCTCAAACTTTTCAAAATTTAACTTTGTCCTCTTCTTTTCCTCTCCTTATACACACACTCCAAACTCACCGCTGATGAATGGTTTTATAAATCTTACTTGTGGCATCAAACAAATGTGAATAGAGAGAGAGGAAAAAAACTCACTCCTGTCGATATTTCGCTGCAGGTGAGAGGCGATGCGATGGCGAGCATCGTTGTATTCTAAATGCAATCCCAGCCTGAGCAGAGTTGGGTTCTGCTCCACGAGTGTAGTTATTTCCATCTCAATCTTGTTACCCAGGACTTGAGATCTCTGTTCAACATACCAAGAACATTCATGAACACACAAAACACTCAACCAGTATTATAATGTGGAGGGCAAAAACCCATATTAAACCTTTCAGGAGAGGCATTTTTATTAAAGTTACAGAAATGTTAAATTAACAAGGAATACAAAAACAATGAAGAAACAAAATATAACAACCAAAGTGGGAGGAGGAACTTGGCTCACCGTTTAAATAAAACATTAAAAGATATGCAAGTACTGTTTATGACTTCCAGTATTGTGATATCCTCACATACAGCAAGTATTTGAACTACCAAGAAGTTGTGCAGTGTTTCTCCTATCACTTAGTACAACAGCTGTCTTCATGTATTAACAGAGTTCAGCAGCAGTGATGCAGTTATACAACAGTATCATGAACTATTTTAAGAAGTTTGTTGTTTAACAACTTTTATAATTTAGTGGCATTTTTGTATGGAGCCATAAGAAATTTCCTCTTGTGAAAGATGTCTAAGGCACTTCTTTCTTTTCCTCTCTTTTTCAGACGTGCAGGTCGCCTATACGGTGTCAACTCGGAAGACCTGCACCAGACCTCTCCGGAGGCCACATGCCATTATTATTATTATTATTATTAACTCCTAACACATCCAGATGCATACACTTTACTGACTCAACCAGTTCTTTTTTTTCTTCCATAAGCCCCATTAATATTGATAGCTCACCATCAGAATCCGCTTGGGTGTTTTTTTTTTTTTTTTTTTTTTTTTTTTTTTTCAAGTTGTGTTGAAGGAGTCCCTCGCCTGTCAAATGGGAGTGGAACTCCTACTCCCATAGGTCCAAGACTTGCTTACAATATTCTGAGCTGCTCGGTGAAAATTCTATGAAGCAGACTGCTACCCAACCTACACAGTCCCAGTGAAGACTTCTCCTCTAATGGGTTAAGGACCACCGGTGGATTGTATAGCACTAGCTGCCTCAGCATAAGGAGGGTCATGACTCAGAATATGTCCAAGATGCTCACTCTCATTCCATAGCAAATGGTGTCAGACTCTTAGCATCCTCTTACCATTGCCCATGATTCACAATCTAGGATGTGACTACAGTAACCCACATCACGAACTATTTAAAATACATATACAAAAATAGGTTTCTCCCTTTCACTTCGAACTTGAACTTCCATTGCTTTTATCTTAATTTCATAACATGACAGTAATGTTATGTATTTTACATCCCTTCAATGCATTTTATAGACACTGCAGTTTTGGAATTTTGTCCCACATAAGAAGTTGCATTTTGATACCCTGAAAAACCATCGACTCCGCTGGAATCAATCCACTACCTCGGGGACAAAAAAAAAAAAAAAAAAAAAAAAAATGGCTAATTAATTTCAGTTATATACTAGCAAATGTACCTGTGCTTCGCAACGGTACTCTTCATTATATACGAATATCAAAGTAAATTAGTGCACATGAAGTGAATAACATTTTTAAATTGGGTTTGTCTTGGCTTTATCCGAGAATTAGTATTGTGAAATCCACAGACGTTGTTTCCAATGAAAGTGTGATTTGCGGAATTGCGATGATAACGGCAAGTCCACTTGTTTACTGCAATTCACAACGAAGAAGGTAATTTTCATTTAACGGCAGACCCCATTGCCTAGTGCGCGGCCAAAATCAATTTGGGGAGGTTTCATTACAATGGCAGACCCCAATTCCTACTTTCAGATAGATTACAGTTGAGGAACTTTTATTATATTTGCAAGGACCTTCCTTACTGCCAGTCAAAAGTGAGTTGCGTTCTTATCTTTATAATGGCAGACACATTTTCTAATGCCAGTCAGCTTCCTGCCAGTCACACCGAGTGGGTGAGATTCCATTATAATAGCAGGCCACAATGCCTATCGTCAGTCACATTTTAGATGGGTCAATTTATTTATAATGGAAGACACGCCCCCTAGAGTTCTGCTAGTCGAATCGAGAAGGGAATTATGCATTAAAATAGTGCACAAGAGATGGAGGACGACCCCATTCTTATTGGCTGTCAAAGTCGATGTGGGGAGGACTGAAAACAATAGCAGAAGCCCTCCTTCTGACAGTCACTATCGATTTGCAATGTATTTAATACCAATGGCAGACAAACCCTTTCTAGATTGCTACAAATCGACGTCAATGAAAAAATATAAGGAAGTATAAGGATGTTAACCATCATTTACAGAATAACTGCTGCTAAACGGTACATCAAATCGAAAAACGGATTGTACGATAAGACAAACTTTCTGGCCATATCTTGGGGTCATCAGCTTCTCCCGTACCAAGTTTCAAATTTCTGAGATTTCTGGAAGTGCCTCATTAATTCACGTCTTTTTTCATTTTTAAATATTTATATATACATCGCTCCAGCCCGACTTGCTTTTATATATATAGATGACTGATAAGCATGAGCACGTTGAAAGGTGCAGACTTCCACTTCGAGATTCATATCTCCTAAACGGTTTATGATATTAAGAAACTGTTTGCGCCATCAGACACCTCATTTATCACTCTACATGTTTGTTTCTAAACCATATCCTCGTATCTCCCATATTAAGGGGGTAAATTGAGATCAAATTTTGAATAGGGTGAAATTTGGGTGCATTTTTAACATTTTACATTACTTTTAGCCTACTTATGTATAAGCTAGAATCATGAAATTTGGTACACATATGTCCCTTAATCGTGCCAATGTGCACACCCAACATGATGATCCTATCATTCTTATAAGTGTGTCAAACAATGAAATATACTTGTAAAAATCAACAAATTTACGAACAATCCAGAAATGCGGCCAAATTTAACGTGTAAGGGAGAGAGATACGACAAAATGTCACAGGACCAAAGTTGTAGTCACTCCGAATTGAAGGGACATTGTGCCATCCATTTTGAGATACGACTTACCATTTAGGCAAAAAATAGCTCAAAAAGAATGTTGCACAGTCATTAAAATTGCCTCCATATTTCGATATCTTTGGGGGTAAAAAGTGAAAAATTTGAACATCTTGGAATTTTCCCGTCGGATAGGGACCAAAAGCTATAATTTCACCAAATTTCAATTGTCTACCTCGTCTGGCAGGTTGTGCCGCCATCTTGATTTGGGGGGGATGGGGGATAAAAATGAGGAAATTCCCGAAAATTTTTAAGCCCACGAAACCTATAGGTTATCGTTTTGGATATACTATACGACTGTGTTCTTATGCCGAGCCCAAAATTTGAGCCCCCCCAGCGTGCCCCCTTCAGGGAATTTTGAGAATTTCCGATTTTTCTAGGGATCCTGGGGTCATCAGTTTCTCCCGTACCAAGTTTCAAATTTCTGAGATTTCTGGAAGTGCCTCATTAATTCACGTCTTTTTTCATTTTTAAATATTTATATATACATCGCTCCAGCCCGACTTGCTTTTATATATATAGATGATTTATAATGTTCATACCATATTCACTTGCAGAATTCTCTTGCTAGCTACCACCATCCTATTTTGGAACTATGACCTAAATGCACCATTCTTCTTCTCTGCACCATATCTTTTGTTCCATCATTTTACCATGAGGTTTCCTTCCCTCTTCTCTTAAAACTCAACCTTTCACATGCTACTAGTGCTGCTTCTTGTAATGTGTTTTTGAATACTCTTTCCTCTTCTCCCATTTTTGGTTTATCTGCTGGCATGTTTTCCTTTACTATTTCCACAAATCCTGCCCTAGTTTTCCCCTCTTTCAGCTTTCACACTTTTATTCTTCTGTCTTGATTCTCTGCCCCCCTAATTGTCCTTAGTCCCTTCAAAATTGTGGACAAAATTCCAAATGATAAATGCAATATACAGCTATAAGGAAGAAATTAGGACAGTTCTTATTTTAAATTTCATTATATAAAAATAAAATTAACATATAATTAACACTGCTTCCAATTACAGCTAATAGTTTGAATCAAATTACTTTTCTAGCTCCCTCAGTTTTAGAGTACTGGCCTCCGGATCCCACAATTGAGTGTTCGAACCTGTAAAGGTAATGAATGGGCTTGTGAAAGTGAGGAACAGTTTGACATTTCATGTCGTACAATGTCGGCTGTAAAAGATTTGGCGACACATTTAGTGTTTACCCAACAAAATTAATTAAAACTCTGCTACATCACAATCCATGCCACATACAGCATGGTGACTGCTACCCCAACACTGGTGTGATGACATCCTGCCATATTACTTGGCTTTGATGACCAGATCCACTGCCTCTATTATTGGTCAGGTCCTCAGTCTGTCTCACAAGGCTGAATGAACTATTTCAAGCCTACAAACTAGAATTAAATTTGGGATCTCCAGGTTAAATGCAGGCATACTACTGAACCGTTCCGTTCATGGTCAAAGAACGATGATATGCTGATAATTATGATATGCAGGTGAGACCACAAAGGAAGGACATTAGATTGTATTTTATTGTGCAATAGTACGCAACATTGCGCACTTTTCAAGAGAGCTGAGCGACAGTAGCGAGATGAAGTTCCCAGCATGAACATTAAAATTTATGAACCCAAGCGAACCACTTAGCTCATAGCGTTACACGCTAGCAACTTCATGAGAAAGCGCGGGGAAGTTCAGCTTGGAGGGAAACAAAAATTATTAGATATTTCTGCCCACAAGAGGAATAGAGAGATTTGGAAATAATAGTTGGAATGAGCATATTTTTCTGCAAATTTATGATATGCAACATGAGGGTATTAATAATCTCAACTTTTTAATGAATAATTATCTCAAGTACCATGAGAGAATTTCCATCCCTGCGCGCACGCTTTCAAGTGGGCCACACAAGATGATCTCGCAGGCGTGGGTAACGCTCGCTCATATATACAGCCTGCGAGGACGTGAGGGGCATTCCCTGTGTGTATCGCTGACTGGGAGGTGTTCATGTCTCACGGCAACTCAACGTCAAGAAGACAGCCTTTGTCTCCATGCATTGCAGTTAGAGACGGCATTGTCCTTGTGACATGTAAGTAACAACCTTGTGAGATGTCAATAGAAACTTTACAGCAAATTGATTGAATTGATTTTGTTTTAAATATTTCTTTGTCATTAACTTCTCCACGCAAAGTTGTATATAACAATCTGATGCTAACGTGTTCTCAATTAGTGTTACAAGCTAGTGTATGCTCGGAAAAACAGTATTATTTCAATTCTTCCAGATTAATTTCGGTCAAGTGTAGGTTCCATTGCTACTGAGGATTGTGTGACCGTTTTCATAAAGATAAAACTAAAGGAGAGTCAAGATATTTAAGGGATTAAGTCAGAAGGCAAGAGGGGAACCTAGGCATCGAAATAAGAACACTTTATAACATGGCTTTTCCTTGCAGTTCTCTAACATCACAAGTTCACCTGATACTGCCAATTCATCACGCTGGGGCAGTAGTATGAGCGGAACAACAGGACATCCTTCACCGCAGAGAGGCACGAGCGAGGACCCACTGGCAGCGTGCTTCACATCCTGTCGAGGCACCGTAAACAACGAGGAGGCGGCGATCAACTCACCAGTACAAGTATTGAGCTGAACAATGCAGAGGCTCATGATGTCACCAGTCACGAACCCCCGACTGCTGTTGTCCGTCAACAATGTTAGCATGGCGTGCTAAATATCAGGTCTGCAGGGGAACTGCTCAGATGTAATCACAGATGCAGGTCAGACCAAATGTAATTTCTCAGCATGAAGCAGAGATAGGCTAATGACAGGATTTTAATAATGAATTAACCCCTAAGGCCAGTATGTAAATAATAAATGTGTCCTCGGGCACTTGTACATAGATTTATGCCCAGGACTCGCGCACGTATGATAATTTAAATTTTTGCATGCTATGTTTCACATTTTGTTTCCATTGGTATCATAACTTCTTGTACATAATGTCTTCAGTCAAGGAAATAAGGGTCGTATAATTTCATCTACCAAAAACTTACGCAGTCTCAGATTATTATTTTTTTGCTATTTGCTTTACGTCGCACTGACACAGATAGGTCTTATGGTGACGATGAGATAGGAAAGGCCTAGGAATTGGAAGGAAACGGCCATGGCCTTAATTAAGGTAAAGCCCCGGCATTTGCCCGGTGTGAAAATGGGAAACCACGGAAAACCATCTTCAGGGCTGCCGACAGTGGGGCTCGAACCCACTATCCCCCGATTACTGGATACTGGCCGCACTTAAGCGACTGCAGCTATCTCAGTTTTTTATAGGCAGACCAAGATTCTTAGGGCCTAGCTAGATGCATGAGGCATGTGTAGATATTTGTGGTTTCTTGTCAGACGGAATACTACAAGATCTTCTATATTTTCTTTAATGCACTTGGAATCTAGCACGAAATCGGGTTGGTCATGAATTTATGCAGAAATAAGTAAGAAATAAGATATATGTTTGATAAGCCCAGAAACAATGGATAAAGCCCTAAATAGCACAATGAATGCAGGCATAAGCTGCGAAATGAGTTATGTGTGCAGATAAAGTGCACGAGGAAGTATATGAATAAACGCTCCAATTGAGCTTGAGTCATGAACAGATTAGAGTGCTGTGTTTGCACTGTATAGAATGAGTAGACAGGTGGCAATTACATGTGAGTTGTATTAATAAGAGAGCATGGCAATTTGTAATTTTAATGGGCTAGTATCATTTGAATGATAGTTCGCTAGTGGTTTGTTTACCAGCTGTCAGCCGCCTGTAATTTATGGCTGTCTTATCATGGCCCCTCGGTTCGGGCAGGCTCCTTGTCTTGCAAACAAGAAAAGCAAAGCGTTCTGACGTCACTGCTGGGGAATTCTCTACACGTCTGCTGGAACAATAATGTCTCTGTCAAAAGGAAGGGATCGTTCACCTGATTCTTACTGTTGCTTGAAAGTAAAATTTATACACGGCTGCCTGTACCGTTAGTACGTGTCTTTGGAGATTCATGATCTGTCTGCGCTTTGTAAATAAAGTGTTTCTGTATTATAATTAGGGTTGTTGCAGGACTTTCTGTAGTCTCGAGTTCGAATCTTCCATGGGAGATAGTTGTATTGCATGTCTTAGTTTTTAAGTGCGTGTGCTAACCTTAAGTCCTGTGGCATAAAATCACTAGCGAAATTTTTTTATGTTATTTGTGCATGCGATTTAGCCATCCATAAATTCATCATTGGTTTTATTTTGTTGGAGGTTAGCCTTTCTCTGGTTGCTGCGGCATTTAAGAATTGCAATGCTAGGGTTCTCCCACAGCGCTTCGAACGTCGATCGAAGTTTATTTTTATCATTACTAACTGTAAAAGAAAGATCATTTGTGTAAAATTTGCTTATTAATTTATATACAAGAAATTAGACTCTCATTTTGGTAATAGTGTTATTTAAGTGAATTTGCAGCTCACGTTTTTCTTATTTTAGCTTGTGTTAGTTTATAACCTGAACGTACAATTCCTCTTTAATTTTTTTGTTGTCGTCACGCTGACCCATTTTCACCCAATTTCCCTATCTCCGATTGAGCTATGCTGTGCTGAAGAAGAGGATTTACGAGTCAGGTAAGCTATGTGCCAAAGGTTACTTACGATTTGGTAAGTATGTTTGTCCACTATAATGTACTTGGTCAGTTCTCAGCATTTGCTTGATAGCGACCAGGGCATTATAGGGCACACTACCCCTATAACACAGGATTGACGAAAGTCAACCAAACAATATCAACTTTCTCTGCCACCTGATGAAGTAAAATACAATGTCAAAACTGATGTGCAGGCAGCCTAACTGGTGTCGAATCAAACTGTCTAAACACCATAGCTATATAAAAGTTATATTTTACCACCATCACCACCATTCTTTCTACATCCTGGTATGGTCGCAAATGCAAACTGTGTCACACATGTGGAACACCCTGTTTTACCTTCAGATGCTCATCCTGACACCAACCTTATGTGGAGGGATGTTTACTATTGCGTGTATCTGTGTGGTGACTGTTAATGGGGTGTGGTGTGTTGTGTGTATATGATGAAGTGTGTATTACAACAAACGCAAACATCCAATCTCCGCACCGAGGAATTAACCAGACATAACTAAAATCCCTGACTCAGGAATCAAACCTGGGACTGAACCGAAGGCCACAACACTGACCATTCAGCCAAGGAGCTGAACTTTTCTAACAACTTCTGTTTTTCAATAATTAATAACATAATATTTTGTAGTGAAATGAGATATTCTCTCCAACTGCTTCAATTTATATTCTTTAGTTTCAGCATGTTTGGTAACTTCCAACATCATCATCATCCTAAACAATCTCCAGTTTCCCCAGGTGTGGTATATGAACCTCCTCCATTTAATCCTGTCATTGTACCATTCCTCCTCCACCAACTTGTCCCAATCATGACCTCTCAGCAGTACATCATTCTTAACTAAATCTATCTATTTCCTTCGTGGCCTTCCCACGGGTCGTCTTCCTTCTACTTTTCTGTCTAATTCCTTCCTTGCAGTTCTGTTTACTGGCATCCTTTTCATGTGACCAAACCACTTCAGTCTTGATATCTGAATCTTATTGAGGAGAGAATCATCTATTCCTACTTCTCTAATTTTCTCATTCCTAATCTTGTCTTTCCTGGTTTTCTGGATCATAGTGCGTAGGAATTTCATTTCAGCTGCCTGAAGTTTGGAATTATCCCTATTGGTCAGTGTTGTGGTTTCGAGACTGTATGTAAGAATTGGTGTATAATAGGACTTGTACAATGTCATTTTTGTTTTCATGGGTATTTGCTCATCCCACAGCAGGTGTCTTACCTGGTGGTAAAATTGTGTTGCCTTATTGATTCGATTGTTCACCTCATGTTTTGCTAGGTTGTCATTTGATATAACGTTACCGAAGTATTTGAAAACTGGAACGCTGTCCAGTTGGGCTTCATTTAACATGACTATTGGTTCTGCTCCTTCGCCGTACACTTTCATTAGGGTCTTACTGATGTTTAAACCAGATTTCTTAAACTCCTCATTCCAGCTTTGCATTCTCTCTCCCAATTCCTCTTCTGAGTCATTCCAAATCGCAACATCATCTGCAAATGTGAAGGCTTTGATATCTCCATATTCTTTCCTTTTAATAGATTTCATTACTACATCCATCACAATAATAAATAGAAGTGGTGACAATGAGCTGCCCTGCTGCACTCCTCTCTTTGTTTCAAACCAGTCCGACAAACCACATCCTACTTGAATACAGCTTCTTTTTTTTTTTTTGCTATTTGCTTTACGTCGCACCGACACAGATAGGTCTTATGGCGACGATGGGATGGGAAAGGCCTAGGAGTTGGAAGGAAGCGGCCGTGGCCTTAATTAAGGTACAGCCCCAGCATTTGCCTGGTGTGAAAATGGGAAACCACGGAAAACCATCTTCAGGGCAAATACAGCTTCTATTCCCACTATACAACATTTTCACTTTGTCTATGAGGCTGTCTCGCACTTGAAGTTCTTTCATGCATTGCCAAATTCTTTCCCATGGTACACTGTCGTATGCTTTCTCAATGTACAAAAATATTAGAAAAAAGGCTTGTTCTTCTCCCAGTATTTTTCCATTAGAATCCTAATTGCAAATATAAGGTCTGTAGTTGACCTTCCTGGTCTGAAACCATACTGCTCTTCTTCCAAAATTGGTTCAACCCTAGAACTGCGGACCGTCTTTCTGGAAGACTGTGCACTCTTTCGTCAAGTGCGATCGTCTTTCTGAGAGACTGTGTCGTTCTTCCGCCGTAGGTTTATAATTGGTCACCAGATGGCAATAATAAAGGTACCAGCTGAATACTTATACTTTTATCTTCAATATTGAAAGTCTTTGAAACACAAACATCGGTCTGGACAAGTTTATTTAGCTGTAGAAGTGAAAATACTTTCACATGTTCTTAGAATCAAGATGGCAGCCCGCTTTGTTGACGATGCTGAAATCAAGCGCTCTATTTTCGAAGATCTTAGTGACAATACTGATGGTGACAGTGGTTATTGTTTTAATTCCAACGAGAAAATTATTCCTGAAAATAGTGAAAGTGACAGCGAAGTACAAGGTGCCTTGGAAGTAATGGGAATTTCCGATGACCGGTATGATGTTCAAGTCGGTGCAGGTTATGTTATTATTGGCAGTGCGTCAATATTTGAAGAAACCAGCGAAGGGATGAGTATGAACTGTTGATATTTTTGTAGATTGTTATAAGGAATTTGATCAGAACACAGGAAAGAAGAAATTGACCTAAAGAAAACTAAGATAAGCTGTAGGTTCGAAATTTGTGAAAAGAACTCAAATTCGTTTCGATGAAAATTTGAGTTTTATTTTGCAAACGAAATGAAAAGTGGATAAATGTGGAGGAATACGTAAGAAAATACTTGTTCATTTCAGAATATCATGTTTCAGAAATAAATTATCTATCACAAATTCCTTTATTTGAGCAAAATATTTCAACAGTTTCCTTTGTCTAAAAAAAATTTGAATTGCATTTTACGATAGTTAGAAATCGTGGCAATATTTTTTGTTATTTGTATTATCTTCATTTAGATCAGTCTTTAAGCTTTCTATTGGTATATAATATGGATTTCTTAGGATTAATATGTGATTACAGGCATGATTTTATTTTCATGGTGTATGTTGAGGAAAATAACTGCAGCATTTGACAGAAAATCCTGCAGCAGTTCTAGGGTTAACAATATCTCTGATTCTGGTCTCTATTATTTTTTCCAATATTTTCAGGACATGAGACAGTAGTGTGATACCACGGTAATTAGTACATTTTTGTCGGCTTCCATTCTTGAACAGAGGTACAATGATGCCCATCATCCAGTCCTCAGGAATAGTATTTTCCTCCCATACCTTGTTGAGCAGTCTGTAGAGCCATTGGATTCCTGGAATTCCCACTGCTTTCAGCATATCTGCACTTAGTTCATCTATGCCCACTGCCTTTCCTTTCTTCATGCTCTTGAGCGTATTTTCAACCTCAAGCCATGTAATTGGTGGTTCAGTTGTGGTTCGACTTGGCTCTCCTCTATCCGTTATGTTTTCTGTATCTCCATCCAGCAGCTTTTCGAAATAGATCTTGAGTTCTTGTTTAATTTCTCCCTCTTCTTGTGCCAGAGTTCCATCATCACGTTCTATTGCTTTTATGGTCTCTTGATCCCTTCGCTTGTTTTTCATGACTCTGTATAGCAATTTCATATTTCCTCTACTGTCCTCTTCCAGTTTGTCTGCAAACTCAATCCATTTCTTCTCTTTTTCTTCCCTTACAATGTTCTTTACAGCAAGTTTTTTTGTTCCTGTATACTCTTTGTAGTCTCTGTATTTCTTGTTCATTTCGTTCTTGTCCCTGTTTTTGTTTTTCCTTGTCCAGTGGCTTGTTTATTTGGTTTCTTTCTTTCACCGCTGTTGTCTCCGTTTTTCTTTTGATAGAACTTGTTAACTCCACATAGGTTTTTGGCTTCTCCCACAAAGGTGTCTTTGAAGGCCTTCCACTCTTCATTAACGCTGGTTACTTCACCCTTCGGCAAACTCTGTTGAATCCTTAGTTTGTATTCTTCAACTTCCAACACAAATATATAAATAAAAGTTTTAGTAGCTAAACTATACATATTAACCATTCATCAGAAGAGTAAACTATCAGAATTTTAACTCGTGATTACAAGAAGTTTTATGTTTCATTTCAGCTGTAACTAGTATTATTTTAACTGTGTCTTCAAGGGTAATGTTATAATGAGTTGTGTATTTTTTTTTTAAATATGTATATAGGTCTACATCTGTATAAATGCGTTTTCCCAAGATAGGCTGAAGACGACTCATATCATCATCAAAACTATTACCAAGTAAAATGTTGTAATCAGCATAACATATTTTGTATTGAAAAGGTGGACCTTTTAAATTTACTTCTCTGTTATTCTCAGTTCAATACAGACACAAGATGAAATTCTTAAATTTAAATGAGGCAGCCAACCAGGCAACGTCGATAACCTATCAATATTTAGGCTTAAAAATTGAAATTGGTAAGTTAGACGAAGATATCAAATTCATTAAAAAATGTATTACACAATACCTGACACCCAGTTTTTAAAAAGGTGTCACAAAACAACATGTTTCCATTAACATGGAGTTCAACTTACAAGGAAACATCGGCAATGGTTAAAACGCTGATCACGATGAAACTTGGAAAACACATTGAGGTACACGTAAAAACGATGTCGGCATTAATTTTGGGTGCCAACATTCATTAGGGCGTTAACTACGGGGCCTAAAAGTTGCGACATTTCAAATTCAGCATGATCAGCGATGAATACCTGCTGGCCAATGCTAAGCCTGCACACTGCGTGCTTGGAGACGCACCTCTGAACCTCCTCCCCTCCACGCTCCAATTGGTTCGCCACCGCACGTTTCCCTTCACCCCACGCTAGCCCGTTTTCTTAGCTGACGAAGAGAACCAGTGCTACACTTTGGGTACTCTATCAGCCTTCCTCATATCTCTCCTTTGTAATTTCCACATTGTATTAGTCAGTTTACGTTTTCTGAAATGTTTATGAAAACGTTTGCACCTGGCGAGATGGCCGTGCGGTTAGAGGCGCACGACTGTGAGCTTGCATCCGGGAGATTGTGGGTTCAAATCCCACTGTCGGCAGCCCTGAAGATGGTTTTGCGTGGTTTCCCATTTTCACACCAGGCAAATGCTGGGGTTGTACCTTAATTAAGGCTACGGCCCCTTCCTTCCGACTCCTAGGCCATTCCTATACCATCGTCGCCATAAAACCTATCTGTATCGGTGCGACGTAAAGCAATTAGCAAAAAAAAAAAAAAAAAAAAAAAAAAAGTATGGTGCCTGTTGTTAATTGTGTTTTGTTTCGGTTTTCTTTTCACTATTTTTTAATGTTTCGAATAGACCAAAGATTATTTTTGTTTACTATCAGTTACTGGCGGGGAGTTTGCCCGATGTAATGTATACGGAGTCCTTTATTGTGTTGGCTTGTAATTGTATGTTGTTGTACCAGTTCGTACAATAGCCATTTAACTTTTTTGTATGTAACTGCCATTATACCCAGAAGACGGTAGTGTGATACTTTAATATCGGTACTTGTTGAATACATGGACCTTCGTCAGCTATAACGCAAAAGTACCGGTACAGGAAGACTACAGGCCTGCCTGTGATTACTGTATATCTACTGCATATATACATGCACATCTTTTTTATTTTTCAAGGCTTTTCTTATTACGTCAAACTTTACTACATTCCATGTCATACTCATATCAAAGTTGCCTATGCATTAAATTTATTTATATTCAACAAACACTGCTGCAATTGAAATGTGTTGTGCCTGTCACTGAAAAACATGAATAAATCGTTCAGTACAAGC
Source organism: Anabrus simplex (assembly GCF_040414725.1). NCBI lineage: Eukaryota > Metazoa > Arthropoda > Insecta > Orthoptera > Tettigoniidae > Anabrus > Anabrus simplex. Next base: position 36,539,873 of record NC_090265.1, on the reverse strand, counting down.
ACAAATAAAAACATTCTACCTATAGGCCTATTCCTTATACCAGAGTACGCAATACGGAAAATAACAGTAGTTTCAAACTCGGAGTTTATAATTGTTGTTGTTTTAGTCCGCAATGTCGTTTCGTTATGACACAACTGATAGCGTACACAAAATGGGGGGGAAGCGGACATAAAAAGATGATCTGGACCTATAACCAGGTTTCGTTATCCCAAGATACCGAATCTCATTACATTCAATGAGATCCTCTATCCGGGCACGTAATTTCTTTACATAAAAAGGTATTTAACGTTGTTTAAAGGTGGGAGATTTATTTAGTGGTGGGCGATTTAATTTAATTTAATTAATTCCATATGTCAAATCTAAAGGACACTACCGACAGCTTTAAGGCGTTTTAGGAGTAAATAATAATTTAAGCGTAGGTGGGACGCAGTACCCCATCCCACGTTTGACCATGCCCGGTGGTACTTAACTCGGAGTTGTACCCACGAATGTGACAACTCACCGGAATTAGCAGAAATGAAAATATGACATTTGAATAAAATACGGGTATATTAGTGTAGGTTATTCATTATCATTATGTGTGAAACGGAACGTTATTTAAAGTATTTCAATAATTATAGTACGAAAAGAAGCAAAGTATAGAGCCGGTCCCGTTGAACAGCTAAGCAGCCGGCAAGCGCGGAGCAAAGGGAAACGTGCGGTGGCGAACCGATTGGAGCGTGGGGGGGAGGAGGTGCAGAGGCGTGTCTCCAAGCAAGCAGTGTGCAGGCTTAGCATTGGCCAGCAGATATTCATCGCTGATCGCGCGGAGTTTGAAATGTCGCAACTTTTAGGCCCCGTAGTTAACGCCCTAATGAATGTTGGCACCCAAAATTGATGCCGACATCGTTTTTACGCGTACCTCAATGTGTTTTCCAAGTTTCATTGCGATCAGCGACTTGACCATTGCCGATGTTCCCTTGTTAGAACTTATAGACTTTGGCTAAAAAATGAGATGAATTTTCTCTATAAGAAAAAATCCTCCTTAAATCACTACCTGTATGAGGCTTACCTCGAGGCCATGGCCTTACTTACAAGAGCTCAGTGGAATATTTTTCAGGATCAAGTTCAATGTAAAATATTCAATACACTGTCTAAAAAACAGATAACATTAGAAAAGAAACTTGAAGCACTCAAAAATAAAGTAGCATCAAGCAAACTCTTCCAAGATCAATAGAAATTCTAGTTCTACTAGTGATACATTAGTACAATTTCACCCACCGATCGTCAATCTCTCTGAAACTGATTTAGATGATGAAGAAAAAGTAATTCTTTCGAAAGGCCCAAAGCATGATTGGCCCCTCTCCAACTCAGCCAATGTGGCTTCCAAGCTCGTTGAGTCGGAAGTCGCTATCAATAAAATGCCACACGATTTACAAGACGAAATCGGAATAGATGTAAGAAGGCAGTTAAATTTTAAAAAATTTCCAAAAAAAGAACCATGCCTTCTAACACTAACAATATTAAAACCTTCACCGAAAGAAAGCACATCCTAAAACTCAAAAAGAAAATTAAAGATAACCAACTTATTATTACAAAAGCTGATAAGGGAAACACGACAGTCATCATGAACAAAACCGATTACCTCCAAAAAAACTTAAGAACATTTTTGACAATGATACCTTTTCAGTAATTAAGAAAGATCCTATACAATTCAACATCATTTAAAACAGATTTTAAAGAACACATCTTTTCTTTTTACTGAACAAGATAAATTAAAGAATATGAACCCGGGTTTGCCAATGGCAAGAGCACTTCTTAAAGTCCACAAGACCAGTCTTCCCATTCGACCCATTATTAACTACAGACCAAGCCCCTTATATAGATTGTCTCAATTAATTCAGCAATTTCTTAGAAAACACTATAAGTTTTCTTCAAATAAATCTATTAAGAATACTAAATTAGTCAAGAAATTAGATAATTTCAAACTTCAACCTTACCACACTATGCATTCCTTCAATATTGTTAACATGTATCCAAGTATAAAAACTAGCTTACTTTTCCGATTATTGAAAAAACCTACATGCTAACAGTCAATTGAGCAAACTTGAATTTCATGACTTCATGACAATTTTAAAATTCTTATTCAACAATAACTACTTTACTTTCGACAATGTTGTTTATAAACAAGACAAGGCAATGGGGTCACCAGCCTCGGGGATTATGGCTGAAATTTATTTAGATTTTTTTGAGCATACCGCATTTGATAACTATATTAAACTTGCTAATATTCAGTTTTGGGCCAGGTACTAGACAACACTTTTATAATCCTAGACAAACGTTTTACCCTTCTACCCTTAAAAACCTCAATAGGATCAGCACATTAAATTTACCTTAGAGTCAGAAACTAACAGATCGATCAACTTTCTGGATTTAACAATAAATAGACTTCCTTCTTCTTTTACGTATAGTATTTATAGAAAACCAACCCAAACACCGACTAGTATACAGCAAGACTCATTACATCCTCTGAAACACAAAAGCGCCACATACAATAGCCTAGTAGACCGTGCGTTCAAGATTCCCATGTCCAAGGCTAATCTTAAGAAGGAATTAAACATTATCCGTTCTATAGCTAAATTTAATGGCTTCAAAGATACTTTTATAGAAAGAATAATTAACAAATTCAGGTACCACTGAAAAACTACCTTGCCAAGAGAAAAACCCAGTTCTATTACGTTTTCAACCTTCACTTTTAATAAAAACGTTAATAACGTCACTAACATCTTCAAAAAGCATAATGCTAATATATCCTTTCTTACTAACAATAGAAGTTTGGAGATATTACATAACTCTACCTCAATAAATAAGCAAAATTCTTTTTCAAATTCAGAAGTCAACAGGTTTTGTTGCAAGGACTGTAGCTGCTCATATGTATGTCAAACTGGACATAGCATTAAAATCAGATATGCAGAACACGTTAATGCTGCAAAACATAACATTTTCGGCAGTGGGTCAACATATGAAAGAAAAACATACCTTTACTGAGATAAATCAAGATATCGAGGTATAAGAGGTTCTAAATACAGGTCCCTTGCTGGACGCTACTCAAAGTTGTTATATACATTTAGATCAATATTTTAATTCAGGCTTAAATTTAAACGATATTTCCGAAAAACCAAAGAACTTATTCGATTTTCTTATTATGTTTCTTAAAAACATTAATATTCCAAATAACATCTCGCTTTTTAGTATCATGCGTAATACTCTCTTATGCTACGTGCCTCAACCACGTCAACCTCCCTAGATCCCCTCCCCTTCTTGTTCCTTATGCCTTTCCATCCACACCTCTTCCCTCCTACCTCAGCTTACATCGCTTCCCTTACTCAAGCTTGTCATTACACTAGTTCTTTCCTCTCAGCATGCATGTCACATAACGCGCCCTATGAGGCGAGTGTCTCATACGTCACGTAATTTCTTTCTGTTCTTCCTTCGATTCAATTCTAAAAAGCCATTTTCTTTCCTATACTTCAGGTCCGCATTGAACTGTGAAATTTTCTTGTGGATTTTGTTGTAACACGGTTTCCACCAGACTTGACAATCTCGATTATCTGAATGCAAGTGACTGTATACAAGTTTTTCAAGATTGACTTTGATCCTTCACAGAGGAATTTCTTACGCAATTCGACCAACGCATACTAGTCAAAAACAGATTTTTATCTAATGAAAAAATGTGTTACTCAAGGTCGAACCCAGGACTCTCAAAAGTTTGAACTTGAACGAAAAAGTATAACATGACCTTTTTAAAGTGTTCAGAGTGTTGCTTGAATAGTGACTATCAGGATTTTAACTCATTTGTGTTTCATTTTAGCTGTAACTTGTATTATTTTAACTATGTCTTCAAGTGTAATGTTATAATGAGTATATATATATATTTATTAAAAAAACACAACTCATATATACACATATGTATAAATGCCTTTTTCCAAGATTGGCTGAAGATGACGCATATCAGCGTCAAAACTAGTATCAAGTAAAATGTTGCAATCAGCATAACACATTTTGTATTGAACAGGTGGCCCTTTTAAGTTTACTTCTCTGTTATTCTCAGTTCAATACGGACACAAGATGAAATTCTTAAATTTAAATGAAGTAACCATTCATCATAAGAGTATGTGAATAAAACGGTGATTTTGTCTTTCTACACACCATCCTCCATTGCACAATTTCTGGCAATGCTGTAAATTATTTTCTTTACAGAAATTGTGCTCTATATAAGCCTACTATGAGCCTTAAGCAGTGCAGCATAACTAATGGCAAACAAAAGTACATTCCTGATATCTGGAAATATCAATCAATCAATCAGGAAAGATCATTACTGAAAACTAGAACAAAGTTAAAAAAAAACCTCCATTACCTGATTGGAAATACGGAATTCTTCAATACTCTTTGTTGTGAGAAGAGCCTTGATCAACCTCACAACAACTGGAGGACTGATGAAGTTAGTTTCCACACTAAAAGAGAGTAGGGCAAAAATTAAGTCAAGAACAATGTAAATTTCACATTTTAATATAGGCTTTATGCTGCTGTCTAGAATAATCCTCATCAGATCAGTACCGACATCCTGAAAAGCTTCCATAACTTCTGTTATTAAAGAGTTATTTATTAACCAATTAAGTCACACATACTGTAGAGATAGGCACACGTAACAGGATAAACATAATGACAGATCAATGTGGGAAGAGAGCATTAGAAAGAGGATACAAGAGCAACATGAAAACACAAAAAGACAATCTTCACACTTCAAATACATGGGTTCACCCTTTATCAATCCAATATCCATTTCTTCTTAGCCCCTGACAAGCTCTTTGGTGTTGGCTACTGAGTGCATGATTCGAAGCAGTGTATCGATTCATTCAAGTGTCCGAGTGAATCGATTCACAGGAACGGCGAGCTCACGGCACACGATTCAGCTTACTCTCAGTGGACAGTACTGAGTGGCACACTCAGTGGACGTTGACGGGGAATCGAGCTTCCGCTGCAGTGAGACAGTGAATCATGGAACATCGAAAGAATCGTGAACGAGCGCGGCTCAGTGAGACACAAGATACACACGGCTCCTTATCGGCTCACTGGACACTGGCGGAGAGCCGAGCTTCCGCTGCAGCGAGACATACAGTGAGTCATAGTACACTGAAAGAATTGTATGCTATAATGTACTCTCGACCTCGGCTCATTTGAAAATAATACCCATTTGCATTCACTGTTCTCTTCTTACAGGGAGGTTTAAATAATAAGATGAATTTATTTGCAGTGTTAAAAAGGTAGTCAAAACATAATTCTGAAGTAGCTAGTAAGTAGGTTATACTATTTATTAGTTTAATAAATCTTCGTATTATAACTTAGTTGACATTTGACAATTAAACTTGACTCTAGCCTGCCCTATGACAATGAGCCATGCTCATGACCACTCAAAAGTACCTGTTTTATATTTGGAAGAATGGCTCGGTATTCTCTCAGTTCATATGTCACATCGTTGCACAAGACTTCAATCATATGTAGACAGACGCAATAACTTAACCAACAGTATGCTGAATCAGAAAACCAGCGGGCTACTGTACATCTCGGGTAGCCTATACAAAATATGACGATTTTAAAAAATCCTCGCCTGATAGAAAAATACATGTTTTCAACAATGACTGAGCGAGTTCTCGTGCGGTTAGTATTGCGTAGCTATGCGCTTGCATTCGGGGGATGGCGAGTTCGAATCCCATCGTCGGCAGCCGTTAAGATGGTTTTCCGTAGTTTCCCCATTTTCACACCAGGAAATGCTGGGACTGTACCTTAATTCAGGCCATGGCTGCTACCTTCCTAATCCTAACCTTTCCCACCCTGCTTCGCCGGAAACCTTCGATGTATTAGAGTGACTAGCATTTTTTTCTAAGAAAGGAGTTCATAGTATGAAGACCAGATAGCAGCTGCGAGCACTGAATGCTGTTGCTGTGTTTTATCAGTACATACTACACAGATGCAGTAGGAGCGGTAACTAATGTGCCGTGAATCAGATCACTGTATCGATTCAGTAACGTGAACGGAATCAAATGAATCACTTCAGTAAAATGAATCAAATGTCCCATCACTAAAGCTCATTCATGTTTCCCAACTTCAACCGGACAGGTATCAGCATTCATGTCGTAGGTACAACATCGTAACTGGTGTAAAACCTTCAATTATTATGTTTAATATATTTTAATTATAGTTTATTTAATGCTAAATTATCTTTTATTAAGTGTTAAGCATGACTAGTATATGGTTTCTCTGTAAATATGTAGTATAAAGTTGTATAACCTCAAATACATATTGTTTAACCTCAAAATCTAGATAGTCAAAAGCGGTAGAAAATTCCATAATGTTCGTATGTTAGACTTATTGTACTATAATTTGGTATATATCAGGGCTGGCCACAACGAGGCTCGTGAGCCGCATGCGGCTCTTGAGTCAGTCTTGTGCGGCTCTTGACACCAACCTTAGAGCAAAATTAAATTATATAATTAATGGAATCTAACAAGATCTCGCGGCTGGCGGCAGTCAGTAGCAGTGATGTGCGGCTTAACGCCATTAGCGCTGTAGGTCAATGGTAAGAATGGATGGTGTAGATAGTTCCGGCGCCTTCCATTTGATAATGCTTTGAGCGGGAGAGTGTGTCAGTGAGCCAGTGTCGTGAGGTGAAGCCAGTCGCGTTCACGTGTAGGCAGTAGCGGGTGTCGATACTTTTCTGTGTGCAGTTGTATGCTGTTTCAGTACAGTTGTGGCTTGGTGTCCGAACAGTTGCGATGCTGTCCAAGAAGCATAAATATGAAGAGAGGAACTGAGCTTTTAATACCGACTGGGAAGAAGAATTCGTTTTTGTAGAAAGAAATGGTAAGCCAATGTGTCTTTCGTGTCCAATAACTTTGTCACAGTTCAAGGCCAGTAATCTAAAATGCCATCATGACATTAACCACAGCAGTTTCAATAAAGATTTTCCTGATGACTGTCAGTTAAGGAAAACCAAACTGAAATCACTAAAGGAAAAAATTCATGGTCAGAGTAGGGTTATGTCAATTTTTACCTAGGAAGAAGATTTGACAACCGAAGCTGGCTTCATCTTGGCTTTTAATATTGCAAAAGCAAAAAAGGTTTACGTAGAGGGGGAGTTTTATTAAGAAGAACATGGCACAAGTTATTTCTGTTTTAGAACCCGAAAATAAGGAACTGCAGAAACTGATCAACGAAATGCCCACTGCTAGACACACAATAGAGAGGCGAGTTTGTTATTAGTGCTGATATTTTAAATAATTTACAAAAAATCTAAGTGAGTGCTCAGCAGTAAGCCTGGCTCCGGACGAGTCTACTGATATCAAAGATAAACCATCACTAGCCATATTTGTGAGGTATGTGTCAAGGGACTTGCAAGTGGTGGAAGAACTTTTAGACCTGGTTACTTTGAAGGATACTAAACATGGTTGTGACATTAAAGAAGCCCTGGATGGTGTTTTACAGAAAAACGCAGTGCCTATCGATAATATTGTCAGCATTGCTACCGATGGCGCACCATCTATGACTGGCATGAAACATGGGCTTACTGGGCTTTTAAATGCTGATACATCATTTTTTGATTTCCTACCTGTACATTGTATTATTCACGGGGAACATTTAGCAGCAACATATTTTCAGTACCCGCATATTATGCGGGTAGTTCTAAAATTGTGAACTGTATTCGCTCATGTGCCAAAACACACCGACAGTTAAAATCATTTATAGAAGTTATGAACAATGATGAGCTTCCTGATGATGTATCTTGGTACTGCTTAGTAAGATGGCTATCAGTAGGCAATGTTCTTGACAGATTTTTTTTAATTACTTGATCCTATCAAACAGTTTATGGAAGGTAAATCATTCCCTGAACTTAATGACCACCAGTGGTTGTTAGATTTGGCTTTTTGTTACAGATGTGGTCCAACATTTAAAAACGCTAGACATACATTTACAAGGAAGATAGTGCTTTGGGCCGGAGAGTGTGTCAGTGAGCCCGTGTCGTGAGGTGAAGCCAGTCGCGTTCACGTATAGGCCTAGACTAAATTTAGCTTTCATAGCAAGTTGAAGCTTTTGGAGAAAGACTTTCAGACTAAAAAGTTTTCTCACTTCAAATGTTTGAAGAAATTCATGAAAGCCTTCCTGACATTCATTTGGAAACTGAAGATTACATGAGTAAAATGTCTGGCCTTGCTGAAAAAATCAATGGCAGATTTAATGATTTGAGATCACTTAAACCTTCATTTTCATTCCTGGAAAATCCTTCTTCTGTTGATGTTGTGGGCGATGGCAAGCCTGTTTCATCACCAATAACAAAGGATACAGCAGCTATAGAGTTGGAGTTACAAGAACTGCAAGAGGACGAAGGACTAAAAGGACTCAAACAAAGTGGCGTTTCTACCATAGAATTTTGGAAGAATGTTCCAGAAGAAAAATACACACTAAAAAACAGTGTGCCAAAAGACTAATCTCAATCTTTGGGACTACTTATGTGTGTGAATCACTGTACTCAACAATTAAGTTCATTAAATCTAAATATCGATCTGAACTAACTGACGAACATTTAAGTGAAATTGTGCGAACTGCGCTTACCAATTATCAGCCAGATTAACAGCAAAAATGAACACTCAAAAAGCACTTCTCAAAAGTAAAATCTCATTCCTTGATGTGTACCTGAAAAATAATGTTCTGTGTAGTGTAGAAAATTAATGTTCCTTCATTTGTTATAAAATGAAAAAGCATGTCTTCATTTTATAAACCATTTTCTAAACATGTTCCCAATTTTTTGTCTCCTAAATTTGCGGCTCCCGGAAGTAAGGTTAGTGGCCACCCCTGGTATATATGAAGGGTTCTAGAAACACGGTAAGGTATTATTATCCAGATACACGTAGAGACATTAAGAATGTTGTAGATATTTCAATGTACATTTTTAAATATTGAAGTAAAGTTCGAGTACCCATTCGACTAGCTGGTCGATCGATGTTTCGAGTGTGTTTCATTAGAGTGTTGTAAGAACTCTTCCAGAAGTCGATCATTCTAGATGGTTGCTCGAGTAGTATAAATATTGAGCTGTCAGTCAGTGAAGTCAGTTCTTAGTTCCAAGTTCAGTTCTTAGTTCTTGGGACTCAGGCAAGTGATGGACTGGGAGTGACTGTTGGGCTCCGCGGTGGAGTCTGAGTATTGGACTCAAGTGAGTCGGTGAATTCAAGAGAGAGTATGTTATAGTGCATGCGTCAGTGTTGTTGATATCTGTACTTGTCAGAATTAACTTCAGGGTACTCCGCTATTGAGTGCTGTATATGGTGTCATTTGCTACTGTGTATAATTGTGTGTTGTGACGTACAGTGTAAATAAAGTAATTTATACAAGGAAGTGAATGTGTTCTCGTGTGATATTTATTTACGTCAAATAAAATCGCAACATAGAATGATATTCATCAAGGGTCATTTTGACAAATTTTCAGTCTTGATGTGGGGAGTGCAAGACAAGAAGAGAACTGGATAAACACAGGAAAAGGGAAGATACATAAGACACAGGACAGATGGATCCCAATAGATCAACATAAGTAACATAAAGGAGTAAACAAGTCTCATGTCCTTGTCTCTTTCTAAAAACAAAAATAGTTACAGTTCTATTATTAAAGGCTAACTCACTTGACAACTCGAAGGGTGGTGTTGCGCTCCAGTGCTTCAGCCAGTTTGAGTGCTATGTTGTCAGTTAAGCCCACATTGCTCAGACTCAATGTCTCCAGATGAGTATTTTCAGACAGTGCATCAAAGAGCTGCTCAAACTTCTCATCTGAAATATTCTATAACAAAACAATACTTTAGGATAAAACCTAAATGCATATAATAAAACAATAATTTAAAACGATAAAGACTAAAATACTCAGTCTACTAATCTGTAACCCTGTAGTGCTGTAATACCACTAGGTTCAAAAAGTTTCCAGAATTTAAAACAATTGTGGGACTTTTTTTCTTTGCATTAGTACTTCGGAGCACTCAAAACGTCTCTTCCATACAAATTTCACATTCATGACCATCGTCTTTGAGTGGTAACTGTCTCTTGTTGCTCTAGTACTACCTGCATTTTGTTCATCACATTTGAGAATGATGGCTACAGAGCAACATGCAAATAAATGTTGTACTATATTTTGTAACACAAATCTTTCACAGACACATATAGAATACTTGAAGAAGCTTATGGTGAAGTGGTTATGAAAAAAACTGCAGTTTTATGCCTGGTACAAACCTTTTTGTGAAAGGTGAGCAAGTTGAATCAAGTTGAATACAGAAATAAATTGTATACATATTTACATAACAGGAAAACAATGAACAAGAAAAGACTCATTACAATTGAATGTCAAGATCATTGATCCACTGTATTGCTTCAGGAGTTGCCATCACAAAATCCACTTTGCTACCAGTGTATGCCCGCATTTCACACTCTCTGACAATATGGTGTATGGTTTGTTGCACAGCTCCGTAGTCACACACGGGTGTCTGCAACTTGTTCCATTTAAACAACATGTCTCCGCATCTGCCATGGCCTGTTCTTATTCTGTTCAGAGCAGTCCATGTTTTACGTGGTAGCTGGAATCGACTTGGAAGTTTGGTATTCGAGAACATACTGTGCAGGTGAATCTCCGTAGCTGCTTCCCACCGTCTTTTCCACTCTGTAGTTGCCTTGTAGCCCCTAGCAACGATGTCTAAGGCATTACGTAAAGTTGGATGGCGTGAGCGTAATCTGTTTTGGTTGATAGTTCGTAGATCTTCAAGTACAGGTAAATGGGGATTCCTTAAGATTTTATTGAATTCCTTGATGGGAGCAGTGGATCTGCGTAAATCAGATGGCATTATTCCAGATAAAAGCGGGAGTCAATGAGTTGGCGTGGATCGAATTGTGCCAGTTATTATGCGCATGGTGGAATTCAATTCAGTATCAATAAGTCTTGTGTGATGACTATTCATCCCTACTGGAGCATAGTACTCAGCACTTGAATACACCAAGCCTAAAGCTGAAGACCGTAAAACACTTGCTGAAGAACACCAGGTAGTTCCACAAAGCTTATGAATGATGCTGTTACGTGTTTTCAGTTTCTGTGCAGAATTCAGCAGATGTTGCTTGTAGGACAGTGTTCGATCCAAGGTTACTCCAAGATATTTTGGGTTCCAGTTGTGGTGAAGTATCCTGCAACAGAAACTCACGTTCAATTTAGTATTTGCCAAGCGATTGTTTAAATGGAAACAAGACACTTCCGTTTTATTAGTGCTGGGCTTAAGTCTCCAGTTCCTGAAGTAAGTTTCCAAAATGGAAAAATACCTTGATAACATCTCTTCAGTTTTCTCTACTTCTTTGTGTTGCACAGCTCTATATAATCAGCGTAGCAGAATTTCCGTGATGTGACGTCAGGAAGACCAGATATATATAAGCTGAACAGGAGTGGCAATAGGACTGAACCTTTTTTAAGCTTCCTCTCCTTGCTCATATTGATCCCGATGATAACCTTAAGCCTCCTATCACTCAGCATATCGTTAATAAGTCTTGATATCTTTTTGTATGGTATGACCCAGAGAAGTTTATAGACCATACTTTCCCTCAACACGGTATCAAATGCAGCAGTGAGATCAGCAAAAGCAACAGGTATTTTCAGTTTTCTTTGGAACCGCATTTCTATGCATGGTATAAGTGCCAAAATTTGTTCACAACAGCTGCAACCTGGTCTGAAGCCTGCCTGATCCATGGGAATGTGTTGTAAAATGGCATTGGCTATTCTGTTAAATATGAGTCTTTCAAAAAGTTTGTAGCAACAGCCAAGGAGGGCTATGGGACAATAATTTTCTGGCTTCTTGTTGGGTTTGCTAGGTTTTAAAATTGCAATTATCTTAGCCTTTTTGAACTCCAATGACGTGTGTCCAGTTAGTAAGTTGTCTGTAAACAACTTTACCAGCCATTTCTTTGCATTTTGTCTCAGACTGATCAAAAACTCTGGATGAATTCCATCGAAGCCAGGAGCTTTAAACGGTTTTAGATCTTTCAGTGCTGTATCAATCTCTGATACTCTGAAGGGATTTGCATATTCTGAAGACAGAGATGCTGTTGCCTTCAAGATTTGAAGTTGTCGTCTAATAAATTTGGTGTGTTTCTTGTCACCTGGAACTCAATGACGTTGCGATGATATGAGAGGCAATTTGATCTGATGTAACTTCAGCCTGTTCTCTGCATAATGGTGGGCTTCCTCCTAATTTTCTGAGAAGGCTCCAAGCTTCTCTGCTATAGCAAGTAAAATCTATCCTCTCAACTGTTTCTATCCACTTATGCCTTCGAGATGAGTCCAGACTGGATAGAAGTTCGGTTGCTGTGTGAGAATCTCCGCATCATTGAAAGTCTTGATATAGTGCTTCACTTTCTTCATTCCATCCAGGGATATATTCTTTGCGGTACCCTCTTGGAATGAACTTCTTAGCTGTTCCTATAACTGCAGCCATTTCTTTGCATTTTGTCCCAGACTGATCAAAAACTCTGGATGAATTCCATCGAAGCCAGGAGCTTTAAACGGTTTTAGATCTTGGGATGCACTTATCAAGTTCTGCTGTGAAATTGGTCCAGTCAGCTTTACAAAAGTTCCAAAGAGAATGTGGTGTTGATCTAATTACAGGGATTGATTGGGGGTTGATATTGTTCACGTCTATAGGTTTAACCTCAAAATACCCTACACGTGATCCCTGCGTGGTGCTAAGAGAGCAACAATATATTTGGCAGCCAGTCTATCACTGCGATCTCCTGGCAATTACATACAATGACATATTTCACAAATGGTTTCTAGCAATGGAAATATTTACTTCGTGTGTGAATTTAAATGTGATTGCCTTGAAACTATTATTGAGGTATACAACTTGTAACGGAATATTTCATAATTTTTGGTGAATTTGTAAGTGACAGCATTGTAATTATATTATTGTTGTTACCTATGGCTTTTTTGAGAAGTAACTCCAATACAAAATTGATATCTCTAAACAACAGTAATATTTTAAAAAACATTAATAATGTAAAGATGTATTAGGGAACAGTCTTGTTTGATCTTGTTCCTGGTTGTCCAGTATAGGGCTGGTAAATTTCCTTGTTGTTGTTGTTGGTTTGGGTTGAGTCCTGGGCACTGAAGTAGGTGTTTTGAGTCCATCACCGATCCAGTAATTTTGCAGATGATGCACTTTTCCATTGGGTATATTCTAGCTAGATGTGCAGATAAGCAGCCACGTCCTGTTTCCAATCTGAAAATTGCCACTGCTTCTTTCCTCGGCTTGCTTTCATTTTTGTCGCATAGGTCATTTATTTTTTGTCCATTTCTTCATTGTACTACCTAAGTTGGGTAATTTCTTTCTTCCATTTTTCAAGGTTTCTATCTGTGATTATCTTCCTGTTTGATGTAAGGGAATATTTCAAGTTATTTTCTGAAAATTTTGGACTAATTTCTTTGTGACTGCTTTTAATTATTTTCATACTACCCACTTGTCATTTTTTTAAAATTGTGTTTCAATGTACCAGGAATTTCATATTTATTCTTTTGTTATAGTGAAATTTTACTTTTGATATAATTTCTTGTAATATTTGTTTTTTGTGGAAATGTTTGTTACATTTTTGTTGTTGGAGCCTCCGTGGCTCAGACGGCAGTGCGTCGGCCTCTCACTGCTGGATACCGTGGTTCAAATCCCGGTTACTCCATGTGAGATTTGTGCTGGACAAAGCGGAGGCGGGACAGGTTTCTCTCTGGGTACTCCGGTTTTCCCTGTCATCTTTCATTCCATCAACACTCTCCATTCTCATTTCATAGCATCTATCACTCATTAATAATTCACTTTGGGAGTGGCGACCCCATCGTACCAATAGCCTATATCTGCTTCATTCATTACATCCCTGACCCGATCATTGACTGGAAAACAGGTTGTAGGTTTTCATTTTTTCATTTTTGTTGTTATGTAATTTATAAAGAACGTAAAAGAGGATTGATGTTTATTAAATACGATAAAGAGAGGAAAACAAAGTTCCTTGGACAAGTACTGAGACATGGCTTTCTTCCCCAAACCTTCATCACTGAAGGTAAAGCACTGGGAAAGAGAACCAGGGGACGAACAAGGATGTCGATGTCATACACCAGGAACTCTGTCGGTGAACTGGTATGGTTCATATAGCGACATGAAGAGGCTAACAGAAGATCGTCAGATGTGGCTACAGCAACAAAGCATTGCCTTTAGTAGATGATGATGATTTATGTTTAAAGTTTACTTCACTGTCATACTACTGTACGTATTCCCAACAGGATATCTCCCAACTGCAATGTATTTGTCAATAACAATACTTCCAAACTAGCGATGGGTCGAACCAGTTCATTCCTATGAACTACTTCACTCATTCACACTCTTTACTGTGATTCGTTAAAATGAAGTAGTTCGTTCATGAAGTAGTTCATGAAGTAATGAAGCCTCATGAAGCTGCTGAGTATGTCGTTCAGGAGCGACTTCGTTCACAGTGCCTCACTCACTCAATAAAGCTTCATAATACTTAATAATATTACCAACAGATGGCAGAGCTATGCAATTACGCACCAAATGGCTTGCCTGCTTACAGCATCTAGATGATGGTTGATACCCAGGTACAAGCAAAAGATAGAGAAACCTGTCTCATAAAAAGAAAGGAACACATTTAATTAGTCTCGTCTTAATTCGCATAATGCACTGAACAGTTTCTTTATCTGCCACGTGATAACTTTATTAGCTGTACTCTGGCAGAAAACACCAGGGTTACCAACTTAATCATATCATAACACATTTTATTCTCTTAAAATTCAATCTGAAATAGAATGAATATGATTACCACTGCCATAAATGTCTATTTATTTGCCTTGATGAATCTTTCATTAATTTTCTTTTTGATTTTATTTTTGTCACGAATAAAAATCCTTGAAATTCAAAAAGTAAATTGTCATGTTGGGCCATTGGTACCATTTGAGGTAAAATCCCTCTTTCTTGTATTTTGAAAGCAGTTTATGTATTTTTTCACTGTTATACAATGGCTAGCAACTCGCGATCGCGGAAAAGTAGTGAAATTTGGGGTTTCTTCGTCGATTTAGGTGATGGGAAATCTAAGTGTAACTTTTGTTCGAAACAAATTTCGTACAAAGGAGGAAATACATTTAATCTTGCTCGTCATGTTCGCATGATGCACCCAACAGTGTCTTTATCTGCCAGCCGTTTAGCGCTTCCTAGTACTGCACCTGTCGGTATTTCTCCGGAAGATAACCAGGATGATCCACACCCAGCAACATCAACTGCCAGCACCAAACAGCAGTCAGTGCCACGGGTGTGACAGTAGCAGTGGACCGGTAGAGAACAGGATCCAGGAGCAGGTTGTCACTGCTCAATTCAGAGAATAGGTGATGCGTACCGGTAAGCCAGTACCAACACACCTCTACCACGGGATAACAGTGCCATTTCAACAGTAATCCATTCCCAGAATCAAGGAACACTATCCACGTATTTTTCAAAGCCTCTGTCAAACAAAAGAAATCAGGAGATAGATTTCGCACTCGTGGAGACTGTGGTGAAAGATGGCATAGTTGAGAGCAAACATTTTCAAAAGTTTGTGGGTAAACTGAATGGGGCTTATAGAATGCCTGCGCGGAAGACCCTTTCCAACACAATTCTCCAACAACAATACGCCATGACGAAGGAAGTGGTGAAAACCAATATTCAGTCTGCAGAAGCGGTTGTATTGACAATGGATGGGTGGACTTCAATTAAAAATGAGAGCTACTTATCAATGACAGCACACTATATTAAAGACCTGAAGCTGGAATCGTCCCTCCTAGAGTGCTTTAAGTACGACGAAAGACACACGTCAGAAAACCTCGCCGAAGAACTGCGACGTGTTGGAATGGGGCATTGAAGAAAAAGTTGTGTGTGTAGTTAGTGACAATGCTCCTAATATTATGGCAGCAATACGACTTACAGCTTGGAAACACATCCCCTGTTTAGCACACACCCTAAATTTGATTGTGAAAAAAATTGTTGAATTTTTTAAAAGAAGTTCGCAGGACAGCATGAAGCTCAATAAGATGCAGGAACAGTTGAAAGAGCCAGTCCTAACCTTAAAACAGGATACTATCACAAGGTGGAATTCAACCTTCGATATGCTACAAAGAATAGTTGATGTCAAGAACTCCCTGATGTCGGTTATAACCATAAATTACCCTGATCTTCCAAATTTGACCACAGACGACACTGCAAGCATAACACAAGCCTGCAAAGTGTTGAAAGTTTTCAAAGATTGTACTGAGGAAATGAGCAGTGAAAGACTGGTCACTGCGTCAAAAGTTATACTCCTCAGTCGGTCGTTGAAAAGATGGTGTTGCAGATTTGCCAATAACCCTGAAATTCGTGGTGATGTGAAGCAGATGGCCGAGAAGCTAGTGCAGGAGCTAAATCGACAATTTCGCAGTATAGAAGAAAATACCATTTTCGCAGAAGCAACGTTATTGGACCCCCAGTTCAAATTACATGGATTTTCTGACAAAAACTCTGCTGAGAAAGCAAAACAAAACCTGATAGGGTACTGTGAGAGACGTGTGTCAGACAAATCCACTGCCACTGCAGAAAATCCAGTTTCACTCACCGAATCTACTTCTTGTCTCTGGGTTGAATTCGATGAGGTGATTTCGAGGCTGCAGAATAATCCACAGCCCAAAGCTGCTGCCATAGTCGAAGTGGACAAATATTTGCAGGAACCCCTATTACAGAGGCAAGGAAATCCACTTCAGTGGTGGTCTGAACGGCAGCCAGTGTAATAATAATAATGTTATTTGTTTTATGTCCCACTAACTACTTTTCTAAGGTCTTCGGAGACACTGAGGTGCCGGAATTTAGTCCTGCAGGAGTTCTTTTACGTGCCAGTAAATCTACCGACACGGGGCTGTCGTATTTGAGCACCTTCAAATACACCGGACTGAGCCAGGATCGAACCTGCCAAGTTGGGGTTAGAAGGCCAGCGCCTTAACCGTCTGAGCCACTCAGCCCGGCAGCAGTCAGTGTGCCCAGCACTCTTTGAACTGGTTAAAACTCGGCTGTGTATTGTTGCAACCTCCACGCCATGTGAAAGGGTGTTCTCGAAGGCCGGACACCTTATAACAGACAGAAGGAATCTCATGACTGGGAAAAGAGTGGAACAAATAATGTTTTTAAATGTAAATCTCTAAACATTTGCTTAAGAAGTGATATGAAGTCCGTTAATTCTTATTTTTTATTTAATTAGTCTATTCCCCAAAGTGAAATTTTGTTTAATTATTTAAGTGTTGTGTATGTGATAAACATTCCTACAAGGAAGATACTCTTTCTGTTGTGACTTCAACGGATTCTTTACTTTTAAGAAGTGATACAAAGTCCGTTCATTTTCATATTGTTATTTAATTAGTTTACTCCCCAAGTGCAGTTTTGCTTATTAATTAAGTGTTGTGTATGATATAAACACTCGTGCAAGGAAGACACACTTTCGGCTGTGGATTCAATGCATGTTTTACTTCCAGATTCACAAGGTAAGCATTGTATTTGCATGTCTGCTGTGCTTACTCTGTCGAACTGTCACCGTCTTCGTATATATCTTCAATAGTGTAATAACACAGCTGACAGGTAGGATGGGTCAGGGAGTGAAGGAGGAAATGAATGAAGTAGATAGTCATAGCGGGGAAGAGAGAGAGTGAGCAAGCGACAGACGAATCAAATGAGCTGTGAATGATATGAAGTTTGTGAACTGTGAATGATATGAAGTGTGAGAACTGTGAAGTGTTTGAACTACCAGTTCACTGAGAATGAGTGGTTAGTTCACAGTTTATAGGAGTGAAGCGTTCATTTTGAACGACTCATTCACAAGCTCCCCATCACTATTCCAAACACTTTATACATGCTGACAAGTGTGTCACAGCGAAAGGGAATTATTTTGAGGAAATTTTGTCTAAATGGAGGTAGAGATTTACATTTATGTTATTAAAAAATTCTGTAAACTTTTTGAAGCTAGTACAGTATGAATTAAATTCCCATTAAATTTGGTCTGTTCATATCTGCTATTTCACAATAATCAAGATAATAAATAATAATAGTCTCACTGGAATATTCTTTCAGATGCTGAAATATACCCTTTTCGTCTCACTATTACACACATCTTATGGATACTGTTGAATAAACCAAGTTATTCAATTCATCTATACAGCTGTATAACACTAATGATTAGTTTTGAAGCCTGCATTAGAATTGCATCAATGGAAACAGTACTACATATTAATGGACATGATACGATATCTTTTGGGGGTTTTGCCATATGAAAAAGTCAAACTGTAGCAAGAACATTTTGCAAGGATTTTGCTCTACGTCCTCAGAAGAGAATCTTGACCAACCACTACTAGATGGGAATGTATACTCTAGCTACACATACCAGTTCATTGGGACTCACGTCAAGGAACACCAAAGATATATCCACCTCAAATAGACAAGTCAGCAATAGCTGAGCATGCCCTATCTTCGAGTCATAATACCATTGTTGGTAAACTTAACCATGACAGGTTAATATGGATGACTGATCCATACTGACTAGTCTTTTAAAATAGTTCTGTAATACATTTCATAATACCATGTTGCAATATACAAGTCCAGATGTGTCGATTATTCATTACCTATGTGCATTCATTACTTATTTTGTTTTTGCTCTCTTCTCTTTAACCTAATTTGTGCTCTTTACATCTTTTCTACCCTCACCAGCCTCTCCACTGTTTTAGACTTCTCTCTTCAACTCCATTATATTCTTCATGTTTCATGTTTTGTTTTTTTGTGGTTTTTTTTTCCTGTTGAACCAGATTTTATCTTTGATTAGTCTGATGACTTGTATTGACTATTCTCCAACTCATGAGTGTGAAATCATTAACCCATTCACTGCCAAACCCGTGTATATACGTTATTGAGCACCATGCCTCATCAGCCAAACCCGTATATATACCTTTTGGTGCAGTGTGTACTTCACCGACCTTACAAATGTAATCTAATCAATATATGAAAAATGTTTCCACCTAATCAATACCTTTCTTTTTATTTAGCCCTTGGCTACTTATAAAAACATTAATTATATCAGGACATGTTTCGATCGCTTTGCGATCATCATCAGCTGCTTACATAAAAGCTTAGATAAAAATAGCATACAACAATCACATAGCTGACATTAAAAAACTGGTGTTAGTAAGGGACGTATGGGTTGGAGGAGGGAGGTAGTGTGCGGAGGGGGGCGGTTGTTACTAGGACGTTAAACTTAAATTAAAAATACTATCTATGGACTAGAATGTCTTTGGTCGAGGACAGCAGAATCAGACCCACACCTGTAATTACAGGAAGTAAAGGAAGTAAATTGGACAGGGATCATACAACAAGCTATCCGACTTGACGAGTTTATAAATACAAAAATTGTTTAATTCAACCAACAGCGGACACACCCTTTCCACTTAGAAAAAGGATAAGCAAGAGAATCACGCTTCATAGTACAGTACAAAAGTGACGCGGAAGAAACAAGAAGTCAAGTAAAGAAGAAACAGACTCTAGCAAAAAACTTTTCTTCAGGATCATAACACTAAAAAATCTTTTAGTTTTTTAAACAACAAGTGATTTTATTAAGCCTTCGGGACCTAAAATGAAACCAAAGAGATTCGAGTTCATAGATAGTATTTTTAATTTATTTTAAGTTTAACTCCTAGTAACAACCGCTCCCCTCCGCACACTACCTCCCCCCTACCCCCTCCAACCCATACGCCCCTTACTAACACCAGTTTTTCAATGTCAACTATGTGATTGTTGTATGCTGTTTTTATCTAAGCTTTTATGTAAGCAGCTGATGATGATCGCAAAGCGATCGAAACATGTCCTGATATAATTAATATTTTTATAAGTCGCCAAAGGCTAAATAAAAATAAAGGTATCGATTAGATGGAAATATTTTTCATATATTGATTATATTACATTATCGATACGGCAATGAAGTGGATAGTTTGTAATAATCTTACAAATGCACGCGATATAGTGTCATGCTTTGAGATTCCGTGGAAATGCTCAAGGAAGTTCTGTACGGCAGATATACCACTCCATTTCGCGTGTTTTGAAAGTGATTTGGTGTTATTTCAGCTTCATTGGAGTGAACATCTTTCCCGTTTACGTGTAGCTATCATGGCGTCTTGAAGTATACATTCATCTCTTGTTGACAAAGAAATTGAATGTTTCCTCATAAATAGTGATTCTGGAGTGCTATATTTTGATCATGAAGACGGAGAATATCTAAGTGGCGATAATGAACTACAAGAAAGTGCGAGACAAAGTAGTAACGATGAATCTCATGCATAATTGTCACCCCGTCCTCGGATAAATTATTTTTTCCCAAATGTAAATGCTTTTGATAATACCAGTTCTTGGATCAACAATTTTATATTATATTTATATAATAGTATCACCGAGCGGAGTAGCCGCGCATATTAACATGCTACATCTATGAAGCCAAGCTCTGGACTCGGCAGACGAGTGGGTTCGAACCCCACTGTCAGCTGTCCAGAGAATTTTTTTATTTTTATGTTTTATTTTTATTTTTTTTAATTTCCCTTTTGCACTCCCAAACAAATGTCAATACAGTTCCTATTCATAAACCACAGCCGATTCCTTACACTTCCTTACCCAGTTTTATTCACCATCATTCATTTCATATGCATTACCTTCTCAACTGAGGTTTGCATCAGGAAGGGCATCCAGCCATAAAAATGTGCTGTAAAATATAATCTCACTTCATCCCCGACCCCGTACTGAGCTGCTGGGCTAAGGGGACGATATGCATTCCATTAATTGGGAACATGCATCATTTTCAAAAATATTTTTTTTGAAAAGTACACCAATGAAATAGTATGTAAACGTATTACATTGTGGTATGTTGCCTTGTTTTCTACCATTAAAAAAATATTTAATAGTGCCTTTCCGCAAGGCGAGTGAAACGGCCTCTGACGTAAGCGGCGCGCTGTGACGTCACGATCCAGTACCGCATGGAGCTCAACCAGCCGTTATGCATCAGCCGTTGCTAAAAGCCGATTGTTTATTATTCATGATCGCGAATGACAGAAAGAAGGTTCAAAACAGCACAATCAGACAATCTATCATGTGTAGATGTCGTCATTCTTGAAAAATAGTGACTTTTGTGGCCGCAGAATTTCGCGGATAAAAAACAAGTTTGTAAGTGGCATCTTTTATATACGTGCAATGTACTGTAACCCATAGTATTAGGATAACAACTGAACCTGGATAGATATCACATCACTTTCAACATTTCCTTCTAGACTGATTCCCCTATTAAAGAATAACATTACATTTTCGGGCTTTCAGCATTAGTAAAGTAAGAAATCGGATTTCAGCACTAACATAAACATATAGGTAGCATTGTAGTACTAGTCCGCTTCTGTGGTGTAGTGGTTAATGTGTGCCACTCCCGGAGGCCCGGTTTCGATTCCCGGCTCTGCCATGAAAGTTGAAAACAAATAGTACGAGGGCTGGAACGGGGTCTACTCAGCCTCGGGAGGTCAACTGAGTAGAAGGGTTTCAAATCCCACCTCAGCCATCCTCGAAGTGGTTTTTCGTATTTTCCTACTTCTCCTCCAGGCACCTAAGGCCACGGCCGTTTCCTTCCCTCTTCCTTGTCTATCCCTTCCGATCCTCCCATCCTCCAACAAGGCCCCTGTTGAGCATAACAGGTGAGGCCTCCTGGGCGAGGTAATGGCCCTCCTCACCAGTTTCATCACCATACTCAAAGTCTCACGTTCCAGGACACTGCCCTTGAAGTGGTAGAGGTGAAATCCCTCGCTGAGTCCGAGAGAAAACCAACCCTGAAGGATAAACTGATTAAGAAAGAAAGAAAGAAAGAAAGAAGGAAAGAAAGAAAGAAAGATCATAGTACTATAGGGCTATAATCTATCATTCCCCAAAAAATATATATTTATGGTTGGGACAACTGGCCTACCCACTACCGGGGCCCATGAAAGAGAATTAAATATCTTTGTGGAGGGAAAAAGTTAAACATGATAAAGGTAAATATGACTTCATCTAGTTTTCACAAGTCGGGCTGAGTGGTTCAGACTGTTGAGATGCTGGCCTTCTGACCCCAAGTTGGCAGGTTCGATCCTAGTTCAGTCCGGTGGTAGTTGAAGGTGCTCAAATACGTCAGCCTCGTGTCGGTAGATTTACTGGCACGTAAACTTAACTCCTGCAGGACTAAATTCCTGCACATCGGCGTCTCCGAAAATCGTAGAAGTAGTTAGCAGGGCGTGAAGCCAGTAACATTAATTACATTTGGCTTTTAACAAGCTGAGCATATCAGGAAAGAA
Organism: Anabrus simplex; assembly: GCF_040414725.1. NCBI lineage: Eukaryota > Metazoa > Arthropoda > Insecta > Orthoptera > Tettigoniidae > Anabrus > Anabrus simplex. The sequence continues at coordinate 36,517,384 of NC_090265.1, read as the reverse complement.
AAGTGTCCTGGTGACATTTTAGTCGCTCAATACAGGAATGTCTTTGGGTGCTGTGACTTTAATTTTTTTCTGTTTGCTTTACGTCACACCGTCACATAATGGCGACGATGGGACAGGAAAGGCCTAGGAATGGGAACAAAGCGGCCGTGGCCTTAGGTACAGCCTCAGCATTTGCCTGGTGTGAACATGGGGAAACCACGTAAAACCATCTTCAGGGCTGCCGGCAGTGGGGTTCAAAACCCACTATCTCCCGGATGCGAGCTCGCAGCTGCGCGCTCCTAACCGCACGGCCAACTCGCGCGGTATTTTTACCCTTTGTTTTTACCAATTAAGCTCTTCAATAAAGACATACATAACTGTCCCATGCCAAGATATATTGGTAGAATTAGAGCTGTCAAAATGGTTCATAACCCCTTTGATTTATTATCTTGACATGGATCACCCAAAACATAGGTTAGGTTTGGAGAATACTTTAATAATCAGCATTATTTAATGCACCATTTATTACTTTCATATTCCAAGATGTAATTGAAGCATTTAAATAAAGCATCATACATTAAAATTTAAAGTTTTACCACTAGAACAGCTGACATGGAAAAGTTATTTGAAAATTCAAACAAATTCATCTTACGTTAAAATCTTCAAAAAATAAACTGTAGACTTGTCCGATATATCACCAGCATTTCTCCAGCTCGCCAAAATCCATTTCTCCCTAGTTTTAGCGTCTTTGGAACGTTTATAAACAATTTGTTTGGGATGGTATGCGATGTGCTATTGCACATCGGAACTCTACACCATTTATAAGTTTTCTGCCTCACTGTCTGCGCAGGATTCATTTTAAGTCTAAAATATACCACTCAGATTATTATCCAATGTATAGACCTCGAATTTAACCATACTAGACACTAACGTAAAGTAGAAATACGCGAAGTGTATCCTGCTTCTCACAGCACACTACGTGTTATTTCGTCTGCTAATTCAGTCAACCTGTACGATGACGTCAGGCCAATGAGATCGCGTACTTGCGTGACATGACATTTTCGTAGATTTTTATCATGTTTGGAGTTATTATTTGTACATTCTGATCACATTTTTGAATTCTGCATGTAATTTTGTATCAGATTAGCGTATTTTTAATTAAAACCCCGGATCATGCATGTTCCCTATTGTATCAGTAAACATGTACTTGTAAAACTGCTTCTTGCCGGGCGGAGTGGCTCAGATGGTTAAGGCGCTGGCCTTCTAACCCCAACTTGGCAGGTTCGATCCTGGCTCAGTCCGGTAGTATTTGAAGGTGCTCAAATACAACAGCCCCGTGTTGGTAGATTTACTGGCACGTAAAAGAACTCCTGCGGGACTAAATTCCGGCACCTCGGCGTCTCCGAAGACCGTAAAAGTAGTTAGTGGGACGTAAAGCAAATATTATTATTATTATTAAAACTGCTTCTTCCTTTTAAAATTTTTTTTAATCCAGCCTGGTCATCACAACCCGGCAGTCAAAAGGTTAACATCAAACTTGGAGAAATACAGCAACATCAATTACTTCTCAGAATACAATAGATAACGAGTCATCTGATGACTGACAACAGTATTATTTCATTAACATCAACAAAGCAATGGTCAATTGATTTCAAACTTTCCGGCATTGTTAGAACAACTGCAGCCGCGGTCAGTCAAGATTCTCTTCAGAAATAATAATAACGTTAATTGCTTTATGCCCCACTAACTACTTTTATGGTTTTCAGAGATGCTGAGGTGCCAGAATTTAGTCCCGCAGGAGTTCTTTCACGTGCCAGTAAATCTACCGACACGAGGCAGACGTATCTAAACACCTTCAAATACCACCAGACTGAACCAGGATCCAACCTGCCAGGTTGGGGTCAGAAGGCCAGCACCTCAACCATCTGAGCCACTCACAGCCTGGGTCTCTTCAGAAGATGTGAAGCAAATCTTCACGAAACATAAAGATTCCCTACAGTTTGCCTCCTCCACACTACAAAAACTCAAAAGATACGTCGTAATACGGACTGTGAAAGCATCGGTCTAAATACAAAGTACTACATATTTACTATTTCAGATAACATCAGAGGGGAATTAAAGCAAGAGTCCTATATAAGTTATAAATAAAATGCTCCTTTACCTTGATGTTGTTCCAATTAAGATCAATGAGCTTGTGATCATCTTCCTTTACTTGTTTGATTGTAGCATCAACGTCCGTGGAGTTGGGAGGGTCGGCAGGGTAAGGTTTAGGCTGCGATGCTTTGGTAATACCATCCCAACCAAGACCAACAGGTTGACCCTTGTTCAAGAGAGAAGCATGATACTGATCCTGGTTCATCATCGAGTGGAAACCCAGAATGGCTAGAAGTAGAAATATTAGTAAACATGACTGACTAAAACAGAACAAAAACAAATAAAAATCAGCTAAGTGATTTCCATTTCATTAAATAAAAATTAGAAATAAAATATATTAAATTTGATATATCTTCAAAAGAAAAATAAAGGGATATCTATGGAATTAAATTTATATCCTAAATTTAATTTACACCTGTCTGGTCAACACTGTGTTCAAATTTCATCAAAGGTATCTCAAAGTTTTTGACAAATCGGTAACTGACAAGGATACTTTAGAGATGACGAACATGCACTACAATAAATTGTTTCTCATGACTATGAGTACTCCATTGTTTAAATTATTCTTATTCCTCTCACATAATCGTATTGCACATGTCAGACTCCAAGACTAAATGGTTAGCGTGCTGACCTTTGGTCACAGGGTCCCAGGTTAGATTCGGCAGGGTCAGGAATTTTAACAGTTACTGGTTGATTTCGCTGACATAGGGGCTGGGAGTATGTGTCATCTTCATCATGTCATCCCCATCAGGACACGCAGGTCACCTACGGGCGTCAAACCAAAAGACGTGCATCTGGCGAGCCAAACTTGTCCTTAGACACTTCCGGCACTAAAAGCCACACGCCATTTCATTTCATATTGCACACTAAACTCTTTGAGCCACAGCATGGTATTAAACCATACTGCAACAGCAACAGTTCCCAGAAAGATTCCTAACAATATTACAACACGTACTGTTTATGTTTACTATCTTATGCTACTATTTCATTTCCAGTTGAGGTGCCATACTCTACTGATCACTGCACTGAACAATAGAAGACGCAGAAATTTCTGAAGTCTTCTTTTTAAACAAGTGGTTATTAATAGGGCTGGGATTTTGATGAAATTTCATCTTTTTTTTCTTGGTAGCATAGAAACACAACTGCTGAACCTGCTGAACCTGAGTTATACATATATCAAGATCTAGCCTACAATACTAAAATTAGCTAGGGGTTTATTATTGATCCAACAATTTGTTTTGAACTAGGTAGCAAATAACCTTCTGATGTTGGTAATAAAAAGTAGGTAACTTATAATCCCATCACTCCATAATTCAAGACGAAGTTAAATCTGGCTAAACATCAAAGTGTTTGTTATCCTAGTAGGGTACGGGGAACCATTTCAGAGTTCCTTGAAGAACTTAGGAAGCGTTTCAGCTTACCCATTGATAAAAGAGATGAAATAATTGTACTCTTTACTGAAAGAGTTCTGCCGAATTTAATCTTATGCTCTGTACAGCTTTACTTCTAAATTAAGAGTTTGCAAACCACATGACCAACACCCTACCTATGCTGCCAGCACACTATCGCAGCAAGAACAGCTGACGCAATACGGTATGGCCACGGTCCATAGCCCTCGTAAAATGTAATACCTAGGGCCCGAATTCATATGCACTAAAATCTCCAAAAATATGCATGTATGCACTAAAAATGTTGAAAATATGCACTAAAAATAAAACAAATAATACGTTTGTAAGTGTATTTTATTTTTAACTAAGTGTTAAATTGATAAACACTTTAATTACTTGCAAAATGATGTATGCCAGTAGGTTATCAACTGTTTTACAATGTTTTCAGGGTCAGTACTTTCTATTGTCGGATAGAATTAATTTATACATTGAAAATTATGGTTCTACGTCGACGGACATAACTGGGCAATACTTGTCCACTGGCACTGACTTTTTATGTAGTTGCTTAACTTCTTCAGTCCTGGGTTTGATTCCAACACCGCACTGAGTTTCCTTTTAACTTTATCTCCAGTTTCACCAGGGACACAATTTAAAGAACTAATTGTGTTTTAAGTTAACTGAAGGAATTCGTGTAGGGGTGCACCGCGAGTTTCTAGGTCCTTAAGCGCCTTCTAAATTAATGAATAATGCACATGGATGAAACTCATATTTATATGCAGTTTCAGATTCAAATGCGCACTTTGCTTCACAAACACACGCAGTATGACTACCATCAATACTTTTCACTATATCTTTTACTTGATTAAAGTTCTCCTGGTAGAATGATACTGCGGATAACCAAGTTCCCCATCTTGTGAGAATAGGTTCCGGTGGAAATAGCTGTTGTGAAAAGGGTCCGTCTACCTGCTTGTATTGCGACACTGAAAGCACTTTCCTCGATCGGGAAAAGCTTCTCGTGCTGCCAGTGAATGTACAACATATATAGAGTTCATTAGATTTTTTATTTCGTTCAGAAATCTTGGGTAATCGATCACAACGTAAGATAAAAATATATCTGTATATGCACTTACGTTCAAAATATACACTAACCTTCAAAATATGCATTTGCATATGCGCATATGCTTTTTTTTTTAAATCCGGGCCTTAGTATTACCATACTCAGAAAAGCTAATGAATCAAGAGTGAAAAAACTTAAAAGATGCTGCATGCACTTACTAACACCACCAGAATACTAAAACAAGAATAAATTATTAAGAGTAACAGAAATAACTCACCGCTAATGACTGGCACAGAAAGGAAGTTATGGGCCTACCCTCAAATGATCTAAGAGTAACTGGAACCTTCCAACAATGTGTCAATGCCAATACCACGTTTTCCATTACACCTTCATTTCTCCACACTTCGTGTACAGTAATCCTGTTTGTTGTATGGCAAAAAACTATCCTCCATACATTAGCACTTAAATTTGCCACAGCTTTGCCTAACAGGTTTCTCACTTCGAAAAATGCGAACTGCTTATTTTTTGTGGCAACATAACCCATACACTATGGGCGAGAGAGCTTAACCATGTGAAGAATATACAATAGAGTTGACAACCAGATTGTGCTCAACCAATTTAAATCAGTATAAATGGCAGCATGGGATTGGTTGAATGTTTCCATGCACAACCGGTAAATCTACTTGCTCACTGCCAGGTGCGTCTTCAATATCTTCACAAAATGGTTTATGGAATGACATGTGCTCCCAGGTAGCCGAAATAAACTCCATGGCATGGAGTACATTAATGGAGAAATGTTTATTTCCTGCATCCGTAAGTATTACTAAATGTTGTACCAACATTTTTTGTACTGCTCTTTGAAGTTAGCAATGACACCCAGGTCAAGCAGCTGTAGAACATTGGTGAAATTTGATGGGAAGAATTCTTTGCTATTTGCTTTACATCGCACCGACACAGAGAGGTCTTGTGGCGACGATGGGATAGGAAATGCCTAGGACTGGGAAGGAAGTGGCCGTGGCCTTAATTAAGGTACAGCCCCAGCATTTGCCTGGTGTGAAAATGGGGAAACCACAGAAAACCAACTTCAGGGCCGCCGACAGTGGGGTTCAAAACCACTATCTCCCGATTACTGGATACTGGCCGCACTTAAGCAACTGAACTGCAGCTATCGAGAGTGTGGGAAGAATTCCAACTTGGAACATTTTTCAAAGGCTACTTGAGTGGATAGGCTGGACAGCTATTTGAGTGAATAGGTTGGACACTGATCCATTAGAAGCAGTAATCGGTTCATTGATATTGTCGTGTTTAAGAGAAAGTGGTGCAAATCTTACAAACTCGGCCCAACAATCTGATTTGAGAACAACTCCTGAGATCGGGCACATGAAGCTGACGAAGAAAAAATATACTGTGTATCATGTCGATAAAACTGACGATTATATATTATTATTATTATTATTATTATTATTAAATAATGCAGTATACAGTCTTTTTACACTGGTATTTGAATTCAATTATTATTTATTTATCTTCTTCCTGATACGTTTCTGCTTATGCAGGTCGTCAATTATTAATTACTAGCCTAAATCATAAAAAGTGCAAAATCTCTTTTCCTACCAAGACAAAAGTTATTTTTAGGTAATCTTTATGAAATTTCAGAGCATCCTTGAAGTACCTTTAGGTCTTATATATACAGCATTCTTTGAAAATTTATAGGTCATCAAAATCTCAGTCCTAGTTTTTTTTTGCTAGTTGCTTTACGTCGCACCGACACAGATAGGTCTTATGGCGACGATGGGACAGGGAAGGGCTAGGAGTGGGAAGGAAGCAGCCGTGGCCTTAATTAAGGTACAGCCCCAGCATTTACCTGGTGTGAAAATGGGAAACCATGGAAAACCATTTTCAGGGCTGCCGACAGTGGGGTTCGAACCTACTATCTCCCGAATACTGGACACTGGCTCAGTCCTAGTTAAGCTATTAAAATAATAGTAATGTTTTTCGTTGATTTCTGGATCATGATACAAAATTCAAGGTAGAAGAGCTTTGCAATAACTGCAACCATAATTGCTGAAGAGTGTTCACAACGAGATAAACAGAACATTCACTCTCACTAGACTCACCTGCTAAATCAATAATCTCTTCTTGTGAGGCACCACTCAGAGCTGTCTCATATTCATCACCCAAGTCAATAGCTATCTGTTCATCCGCAGCTCTTTCCTTTGCAGGTTGTGGTGGAGGAATCCACTGAAAAGGAAGTAAAACCAAAAGAGTTTATAAAACAGAAAAAGAAATATATATACTGATAAAATACCAAGTACCTAAGCATCAAGGACAGCATGCATCCAGAATACTATGACTACATAGTTAAAGTTAAAGTGTCTAAAATACATCCCACTACCTCCCATCTCCATAATCGTACAACAATCAGGTAATTTCAGAAATGCCCTTTTGTAATGATATGTATCTTGACCTTAAATGATTCTTGGAAGTAATAAGCTGGTCCCTGCAGACTTTAGGGAATGAAACAGACAACTTTCAAAAAAGGAAAAGCCAGTCTTCCCAGTTACTTTCCACTGCAGCATTTCTCAACATATGGTCCACAAAGATGAGGCAGAAGGTCCGCAGACAACAGAATGAAAAATATCATAAAGCAAATTAAAAATAAATTAGCAAAAATTGTTTAAAATGGATACTGTAAAAGCCAAACCAGCTAAAAAAATTTGAAAAGTATACTGGTCATATCCTCCACTTTAGAATATGACTGACATTCTGAAATTTTGAAGCATAATTGATATTACAGAAGGAAGGGGAAACAAATGGGCAGGGAAGTAAACAAGGATTTGATATGCCATTGATGCTTTCATGGCCCATACTTATAGACATGATATAGATGATATAGGATTGTGGGCTTATGCCATGTCAAGAAAATACGGTGAAATTCTTTACATTTTGCGGAGAACTTTGCTCTGCATCTTCAGAAGAAAATCTTGACTGTTCACGAGAAATGTCTTCTGAAGACGCAAAGCAAAGTTCTCTGCAAAATGTAAAGAATTTCACCTTATTTTCTTGACACACCATAAGCCCAAAAGCCTATATCATGTCTATAAGGATGTGTTTGGTTTTTTTTTTTTTTTTTTGCTAGGGGCTTTACGTTGCACCGACACAGATAGGTCTTATGGCGACGATGGGATAGGAAAGGGCTAGGAGTTGGAAGGAAACGGCCGTGGCCTTAATTAAGGTACAGCCCCAGCATTTGCCTGGTGTGAAAATGGGAAACCACGGAAAACCATTTTCAGGGCTGCCGATAGTGGGATTCGAACCTACTATCTCCCGGATGCAAGCACACAGCCGCGCGCCTCTACGCGCACGGCCAACTCGCCCGGTTATAAGGATGTGATTGCTTCTTCTTTCCCTTGCTGTTTGAAGTAAACATGAGTCATCCATATTTCAACAAGCTGGTTGTTGTTTATTGTCATGTATTACTAGATATCCTCTGTCAATCAAAGCTCAGCAGATCTTCAGAAGTGCTAAGTTATAGCTGGACAAGGTGTGTCATGAACTAACTCTAGTTTTAATATATTTTCAAAAATGTTGATAATGGACAAGTGTTTAGAACAGGGACTTTGAAAAGAAAAGTGAGTGATGAAGCCAATGCTAATTTCAACTGTGAAACAAGTGTTATGTGTAAAGGTGACTACCATAGAAGATGAAGCAATACAATAGAAAATACAGTAGTTCATATTTGGAATTAGGATTTACTTGCTACAACGATGCAAGTGAATAGAAACCACAGTGTGTTTTGTGTTATAAAATTATGTTGAACGAGTGCATAAACCTGCAAAACTCTGACAACAGTTAGAAATAAAGGATTATGTGAAAAATAAATCAACTAAACTTTTTCAGCGATGCATAGGGACATTAAATTGCAGGAAAGGTAAAGTTTTGCCCATGGATTTAACAACAAGGCACTGGAATCATCCTACCTCTTAAGTTTGTGCACAGCCAAAATGGAAAACTTCATTCTATCGGGAAAACTTTACTTCTTCCAGCTATAAAAGATATGGTAAAAACTGTGTTTGGCAACAAGTTATTAAAAGATATTGATTTATTTCATCTTTCAAATGATATTGTCGGTTGCAGAATTAACAATATGGCGGGTAACGTAGAATCTCAGTTACCGTAATCGAAAGAGTTGCGAAGAGTACGAATGTACTGAACTACTGTTTCAAAAATGGCTATCACAGCCGCAGATCTTATGATCAAAGGAGTAGAACTAGCTTTTGGGTGGTTAGGCCGTGTGCATTTGCAGAGTTTCGCCCAGACGTGCCATTCACTTCTCCTTTAGCAGGTTAGCAATCCCTATTTGCTAACACGGCGGAACCATGCGCTTGGTCTGCCACTGCTAAGCAGAGTCTTAGAGGGGCATGCCAATCCAGCTGATGAGCCCAAATGGCACGTCTGGGAGAAACTCTGCAAATACACACGGCCTAACCACCCAAAAGCTGGTTCTAAACTACTGTTGTCACAAATGATGTCAAATTAATGTGCTATGATATACATACACATTGCGATGAAACGGAAGACTATATACTGTATTCTATTTTATTTCATGTATGAATGTGAGAGCTGGACGCTGAAACAGGCAGACAAAAGGAAAATCGACGCTTCTGAGCTCTGGTGTTGGCGAAGACTCTTACGAATACCATGGACTGCAAAATTCACCAATAAGGCAGTTTTAGAGCGCATCAAGCCCCGTATATCATTGGTTGGTAAGATTATGAACCTGAGACTAGCTTACTTTGGCCACCTGATGCAATCAGATGCCTTGGAAAAAACAATCATGCCAGGAATGATCAGCGGTACAAGAAGACAAGGTCGCCAGAGGACTCGTTGGTTAGACACCATTAAAACAGACACAACCCTCACCCTGGAACAACTAAAGGAGGCAGTGTGGAACAGGACAACTTGGAGAGCGCTAAGTCATAGAATCGCCGATGGTCGGATTCGACTGAACGGATGACATCATCATCATCATTTTACAGAAGTTTGCTAATCCAAACAACTGGAGGAGAAATATTTCAATCTCTCATTAGTTTCACAAAAGAGCTAGTGAGGTAAAATGTACGGGACTGTGTCAAATGGAGCCCCTGCCCTTACAGGCAGACTTAGTGGAGTTGTTTCTAATGTCAAGAAAGTAGCTCCAGATATGAATTGGATGCATTGTTTCATACATAGGGAAGCATTGGCCTCCAAAGGAATATCATCAGAATTTAAACTGTGCTAGATAACACTGTAAAGCCAGTTCATTTTATTAAGGCTCGACATTAAATAACAGGTTATTTTCCCAATTGTATGATGAAATGGGCAGTGAATGTACACACCTTTTGCTCGATTCTTTTTTTTTTTTTTTTTTTTTTTGCTAGTTGCTTAACGTTGCACCGACACAGATAGGTCTTATGGCGACGATGGGACAGGAAAGGGCTAGGAGTGGGAAGGAAGCGGCCATGGCCTTAATTAAGGTACAGCCCCAGCATTTGCCTGGTGTGAAAATGGGAAACCACTGAAAACCATTTTCAGGGCTGCCGACAGTGGGGTTCGAACCTACTATCTCCCGAATACTGGATACTGGCCGCACTTAAGCGACTGCAGCTATCGAGCTCGGTTTGCTCGATTCTGAAGTTCACTAGCTTTCCAGGGTCAAAGTACTAGCAAAGCTATTTCAGTTAAAGCACAAAGTTTTATTGTTTGTAAGTGAGCATAATTCTGAGTTTGCATCATTCATTGTTGAAGAAGCATGGTTACTAGCACTATCCTATCTTTCAGACGTTTTTTCTGAAGTAAATGACCTAAGTCTTTCTTCATGGAAAATCTTTCACTGTTCTTGATGGTTATGACAAAATAGAGGCATTTGGGAAAAATCTGGGGCTATGGATTAGTTATATAAAAACAAGCAATCTGCATCTTTTTCAGCACTGAACTTATTTTTAGTGGAAAATTATATTTTTGTCGATTATGAGTTTCTTAAAAGGGTTTGTAGCCCTAGAAACTGTGAAATGAAAATTTGAAAAATATTTTCCAAAGAACTTTTATGAAAACTTTCTGTGGATTCACAATCCATTTGAGGCTTACATCGTCAAGCGAATGATCTCATTATTGAAGAAAAAACAGTTAAGTTTATTAATCTTTAAAGTGCCAACATTGTTGTGATCAACGTATATTATATTAACCCTCAACTTGTGAGGTGCGGTCACACAGACCACGAGAAATGTTTCAAATTCCATTTTATTCCTTTCTGATGATTTTTTTATTACAAACAGTGACAATATTTCAGGAAGTGAATTTTCTGTGAGTGGCATCAGTGATGGTGCGGAAGAGAAAGAAGAAGAAAATGAAGCTGCAAATGGTGAGGATAGCAAATCTAGAACATACTGTGAAAGAAACAGATATAAATAGTCATATGAGCTATATGCGAAAAGAAGCGGGATACAAAATCATAAGAATTTTACAAAATGATGTAATTTACCTTGTTTAACTGTTTCACTCTATCAGTCACATGTATTTGCTCCTAAATATGAGTTGTATAATGATATTTTTTAAAGGTTCCTTTTTTTATTATTATTAATTAAAACTGATGATCGGTGAAAAGATTCTTCCATTCTCTATTAGGAGTGAAAGTAAGGACAATAGACGTACACTTCGATTTTATGAAATATTTGCATATTTAACCCGTGTCAGATGAACGGAGGTACCAATACACATGTTTTGAAGTTAATTGTTTGATTACATGTGGCTATGGGTAATGAAGATACATCAACGGTATCCGAGACCACACATCACAATGTACGTCTCAGAAATACGACCTCACAAGTTGAAGGTTAAGAATATTGAACCTTTTTCGTACCATGAACTGTAAAGTCAAAATTGTAAAGGGCAGTCCCTCACTCGAGCTAATAGCTCAGGATCAGTTAATTGCTTTGGAATCTTTGAGATCAGTGTGGAAGTTCAGAGGTTTCTCTTTCGTATCAGTTATAAGTAACAGTTACCACTATCAAAGTAACCTTCACATAATATGCCAGAAAAAAGAATGACAGACCCACAAGATTGGCCACTCCCGAGGCATTCCGCCAGTCAATAACCAAGATGTACTGAAATGCAATGGTGCCATTATTCATTTGGATTGGTGCAGAGACTTTGACCTTCAGCTTTCAGCAAGCAATGGAAGGGCAACTGAAATTTACAAAGCATTTGAAAATGCACAGATACAAATCTCATGGGGATACAAGAGATCGAGCAAAATACAATTTCTTCTGAACTCCAGGATCACTTCGAAGCAAATGGGGATCTCTTGTCCCACACTATTATGGGTGACTGAACGTGAACATACCATCAATCACTGTCTCCACAAAACCAAAAAAATACTTTGATCAAATTATGATCACAGTCTTCTGAGATATTAATGGAGATATGATGCCAAGAGAGGAAACAATCAATTCAGAAACTCAGCAAGTACTTCCATAACTTCTGAGCAAACAAGAAGCCAACAGATATGTTGCTCCAGTAAGAATGCATGTATCACACAGAAAACTTAAAACCCAGTCTGCAATGCACATCCCACCAACAAGTCTGAAAACCAAGACAGTACTTGCCATATTAAATTGTACTGTACATAATCCTAATATAGCTTCCTCTGATTTTCATCTTTACAGCCAACTGAAGAGAGACTCTACCAGACAGTCTAAAGATGATCAAATTGTGACTGATCCAGAAAAATATGATATTAAACAGGATATGGTACAGACAAAGTATACAAGCACTTGGTCTCATGTTTGTGCAAGTACTGAACAAATATAGATTACGTCCAGGAAACAATCACCGATATAGTACAATACACAAGTTTTATTCGGATTTAGGAATTGTCGTGACCAGAATTCTCATCATTATACCACTCATAATTTGTACTTTTGCAACCAGCCTACTGGCCATAATTACAATTTAGTCACTGTCCTTGTAGTCACTATTTTTATAAATGTTTTATTTTCATAATTTTCCATAATTTGAATGATCGTTATAAGATTGTAAAGTAAGATTGTTTCTGTGGTTATGCATACAAAAATGTGATACACAATTTTCAATGGATGGTGACGATCTTACTTATTTTCGTTATCACTGTAATGATGGAGCACTCTGAAGGGAAATTTTGTTTCACAAGAAGTATTAAGTGCTATGGAGTATCAATACAGGCAGGTTATATGCACGGTAGGCATGAAGTTCCGAGAGATTCCAGTTTTGTTTGGAGTGTGACCCTCCATTATTAATGGTCCTTCTGATCATTCAAGTCATGGGCCAAACTAGGAAGTGTTTCCGCAACTGAACACATAAGACTTGAGGAAGGAAACTGAAGAGGAAGAAGAAGAATAAAAAGAATAGCATCACACAAGAGGGGTTTCAAGTGAAACAAGTAAGAATCTGCTGAACAAAGAAACAAGGAAGCAAATTCTCTGTAAAATATGAACAGAAAATAACTTTCATTGTTCTAAAATAATTATTTTACACGTTGAATTTATGTAGCCTTTATTGTTACTGTGTCTGGGTGACTAGTGACCTTAAAAGTTGAAGAGACCAAAACACCAGGTAAAATTGCTTAAACAAGGTGGTACTATAACAAGACCTCCAAAGACTAAAATTCTGCCTGCCACTTTTATTCACACAAAATAGCTTCTTGAGAGAGTAAAAGTGGTAAAATATATTTTGTGCAACCATCACATAATAGACAGGCTTACCAGATTCAAAGATAGGAATAGTGAGGACGAATACAGGACAAGGAGTTTAGGACATTATGGCAGCACATGTCTGGAAAGAGAAGAAAAATAATACTATATTATTAACTATTAGTTCTGAACAATAAACATCTTGTGGCTTTACCTCATTTCAAAATTACACAAGTTTTACAATGTTCCCACTCATTATAGTGATGATGATGATGACTCTATGGCCTCAGCTACGATGTGGAGATATTTTTATTTCATGCCATCTGGCTGCCCACTCATGGACATCTATGGCAAGTTTTAATTAATTTTGTCAGGTAAGCACCACATGTGTCACCAGAGATCATTTACATGCCGGCATCATATGATATGGAGTGTCACATGGACTTTTTTTTCCACCCTGCAAAAATCCGACTCCCTCTGCCGGGTTTGAACCCACTATCTTGGGATCCAGAGGCTAACACTCTACCACTGATCCACAGAGGCAGCTACAGGAATTATGATAATTTAGGGAATTAAACCAAACCTGCAACTTTAAATTGTAAGTGAATTATGTTGGAGCACTATCCATCACTTTCTGCACATCATCCTCAGCAACAGTCTCCTGGAAAGAGAAAACTTGATGTTTTGCGCCCATTGATAACACTGTAGTTAGTTTTGTATGATGTGATCATACTTATCGGGGATCATTGTTTAGCTGTAACAACCACCTCTCAATGGACATCAAAGAGAGGATGTCAGTGGGTTCAAGAAACTAGTATTCACTCAGACACTCTTAACTCAGAATCAACCTCAGTGAATATCACGACGAGAATCTACAACACCATGATGTGCTGAACAGTACTGTATAGCTTGGAAACTGGGGGGGGGTGTGATGATGAAGAGAGAAAAAGAAAATACTTATTTTTGAGAGAAAAGTTATGAAGAGAAAGATTTTGGTATTCTGTACTGGAGAATAGAACATGGAGAAGGAAGAATGAATGAATGAATGAATGAATGAATGAATGAATGAATGAAGAAATCTATCTCTGAATGCAGTAACCAATAATCTTGCAGAAACAGTAGAACAACCCACAGGCCAGGCATCTAGCCCACTTGCCCAAAGAAATACAGGTGAAAAAGAGAAGTCGAACGCCTGGCAACTCCTAAGATGAACGCAACTACACTGGTTACAAGACCTGGCAAAGGATCAGACTGGCCTTGGGCTCAACAACACCTGGAGGAACTAAGCACAGAACAGAGGGGACAGGAGGCAGTTTGTGGAAGTACCACATGACCTTCCAGGCCTATGATTGCTAAATATTGTACTGTACTACTGTATATCTTAAAGAACCCACATTTAAAACACATGCACTAAACATCATCATATAAAACTACCTCTAACTACAATACTGGTAATGGACACAAAACATCAGGTGTTGCTGTTCGCATATGCAGGAATATACTATGTTTCTAATTATTATTATTATTATTATTAAATCTTTAATTGTTTTCTATTCCCTACTTTTGGGTTAACTCAATGTCACAGTACCTCTCCATATGACGTTCCTTCTTGTTGTAGCTTTATTTTTTCACTTCACGTATTATTTAAGCATTATATATACGTATCTGTTTTGCATCTGCATTTCAGTTTAGTAATTAACATACTGATCGCTTTTCTTGTTTGGGAGAGTTCGGTTCTCGAGCTTTCTATTCTATAAACTCTATTGATCAATTGTCTTGTGCACTGTGATGTTTCCCATTAAGCAACTCTGTCATCATTTAGCTTATTTACTGCTTTCTAGTTCATTCCTTATTGTTTTTGATAACCGCTGTAACATTATATTTAAGTGTATTTATGTACCATTTTCTATTCATAATTTAACCTAATCTGCAAAATTTTAGTTACTACTTTAAGCCCCGCCTTCTTCCTTGGGTATGTACCATATAATCTCGAATACCACCCACACTGTTTTTTCGAAAATATCGCTTTCAAAACTGGGTGCAGGTCTTATTTAAAATTTTGGGAAGTTTATCTTTCCGAATGCACGTAAATCGGGCATCACCGCCGACGCAGCTTGGCAACAATGCTCTCTCCACTCTCAGTATATGCTACTTCCGCGCTTGGCGTCAGTCTCACACACGTTCTCAGAGAATCAACATGAATTCCACAAAGCGTTTGTGATCTTTTACCGTGAGTGAGAAACTGAAAGTAGTTCGGGAAGCCAAAATTATCGGAAATCGTGCCGCCGGTAGGAAACACGATATTGACGAGTCGTGTATTCGAGATTGGAGAATGAAGAAAAATATGCTATTAACATGCAGTGATGATCGTAGAGCTTTTCATGGACTGAGTGTACAGTTTCCAGAAATTGAAAAAAAAACTTTATAAATATGTGACAGAAAGGCGGGAATTGGGACATCGTGTGTCAACCGAAATGTGTCAGCTAAAGGCATTAGAGATCGCAAAGGAACTCGTTGAATATCGTTCTGGAAATGTTTGTTTAACTTTTATTTGTACTTTCTAATCATCTGATGTGTGTTAGTAAAGATAGTAAATAATTTTGACTTCACTTTTTTTTTTTGTTGTTCTTTCAAAATAAGGGTGCGGGGGGGTCTTATTTGGTGGCGGGTGGTATTTGAGATTATACGGTATTTGGCACTGCACTCTCTTCCTACGTCAATGGTCTTCAAGAAGCTGGCCTTGCCAGCACTCCACATCACTTGTCTTCAAGAACCTGGCCTAGCCAGTGCTCCACCTCACTTGCCTTCAAGAAGCTGGCCTAGCCAGTGCTCCACGTCACTCGTCGCTAACCTGCGGGCCGTGTTAGCACTTTGAGCTTTTATACATTTTGAGACCACATCGAGCTGGCCTTGGAAAGCACTCTGCTAGCTGTTCAGCTGCACACATCCATGACAAGAACAAACAGCTGGAACTTCCTCTCCTTTACGGCAACGCTCGCCGGCTCCCGCATATCGCATGCAGCAACTCTATGTTTAAGAAAGGACTTCTACACAAAGTCAGCCTGCTACTCTGTGTGACAAGTGGTTCTTAACCACCACACTTATTACATCAATGGCTGATTCTTTTATACCGTTTTATCTCCGCCAGGGGCAGATGTTCTACTTCAACCAGCTACAAGGTCTTTGCAGATTCACATGGACTGCTACCTGAAAATGTTTACTACATTCTTCAAAATCCTGTGTAGTTTTAATTGATTCAGCATTATGCTGTTTAAGTAATCAAATTCCATAAGCTGGCACTTTTCATTCAATTTTGTGACCATCTAAATTTCAAATATTTTCTTTTATCACCACAATTAGTGCTATAGTGAATATTTCAAGAAACCTCAGTGCAATACTATTTAAACAACAGTTGTGCTCTGCAAGATTTCTCACTTCAGGCACTGCAGTGCAAAATTTTGGACAAATGAGTCTTTCGACTCCTGTTCTCCGCATCAATGTTTATACATTCAGGTTCAAGAACTATCTGATCAATAAATGTATTTGTAAGATTTTTCCCTTAAGGCACTTAGAAGTAAATTTCAATTGTGAGAGCTTTTCGCTTTTCTATCTTTTCAGTATCAACTTTTATACATTTTGAAACATCTAGTCATGAAGTTAATCTTCGCTTGTTAAATTGTTCTCCTTCAATTGTTAAATTTGAGAATATTTATTGTAGAAGTCGACCTACACTTGCTAAATTGTTAAATTCGAGAATTTATTGTTAATAGAATATTCAAAAAAAAGGAAAATTTATGCTAAAATTTTAAATTAATAGTCAACTTGCATGAAGTAGCAGATTTTAAAATGATCGCAAAGAGCATGTTTCAACTAAAAAGTTTCAAAATAGCAGCAGCAGCTCGTTTATAGCTCTACTGATCCCAGGACAAAACAGACCATCCTCTGAAATTCTGTAGATATATTGGTGTCTGTATATCTGAAGTACAAATTTCTTTAAAAGTCATGCACAAGGGCAATAAAGCATACTGAACTGTACCTTGAGGAAGATATTTTAAAATGTGATATTGCACTAATTTGTAACATTTATTTTCAATTTGGAGAGCTATGGAAAAAAAAAAGTTCTGTCTATAAAATAACCTAGTTCTGAATATAACCAATAGCAGAGACTTACAGTAAATAAATCCTCTTGTCTGTTTAAATTATCAAATCAAAAGCATGGAAGCAACTTATTGTAAAAATGCCAGGACCTTTGACATGAAACTTGATTTTGATTTTAGATTACTGTTTTAATATTTCAAGTCGGTAGTTATATTGAAGTGACAGAAGCCAGTGTGTTTTGTATTGTACCACTTTTAAATAATATGAGTGAAGTGTGAACCATTTCCAATTTGATCCTGTCAGTGATAACCATGTCATTTGCTGCACCTGAATAGAGTTTCGCACAAGCAAGAAAATCGCACAACCCTAGCAACCTGAAGCAGCATGTCACCTCGGTTCACCTCAGTTCATAAAATTGTTTTACTGAACATGAACATGCATACATACATAGAATCATCTTCATTATAGACTGCTATGCCTTTCAGTGTTCAGTCCGCAAGCCTCAGTGATTTTACAAAACTATGCCACAACCCTCTATTTGTTACTAGCTCTGTGGCCTTGTTTAGTTTTATACCTCTTATGATCTTTAAATCATTAGAAACAGAGTCTAACAATTCTTGTCTTTGTCTCCCTCTACTTCTCTTACCTTACTGGTAGGTTACATAGGAGAATAATGGACTATCTTCCTCCATTAGCCTCACATGACCCCACCACTGAAGCTGGTTTATGCATACAGCTTCATTAATACAGTTCATCCCTAACTTAAATTTTATCTCCTCATTCCAAATAACCTCCTGCCATTGTTCCCACCTGGTTGTACCAGCGATCATTTGTTAAGAAGGAAGCCATATTTTCCAGTGTTGACTTAGTTAATGTAACTTTAAAGCTTTTCAGTCTGTCAAAAACACTAATTATAACATATATAACACTACAACATATCTATAAAAGAATTACACACCACTAAACAAAGAATGACATGTTTCGTTTTACAAGAACATGCTCAGATTATATCAAATCACTTTAAACCATGTGTGTACAATATTGTTTATGTAGCATAAACTTCTCAGTGATTGAGAGTTGGTGATATATGTTTAAGATCATTCTTGCTACTTTCATGTCTGTTACTTCTAACTTATGAGATAATCTGAGTCCACCCAGCTTTCACTCCCATACAGAAAAATTAGTCTGAAAACAGACCAGTGTAAAGATAGTTTTGTCCAGGCGCTGCCATCTTTCTTACAGAATACTGTTTACACAACTGTGAACTCAATGTATTAGCTTTGCTGCAACTTGCTGCTTTTTTTTTTTTTTTTTACACGTCGCACCGACTCAGATAGGTCTTATGGCGATGATGGGACAGGATAGGGCCAGGAGTGGGAAGGAATCGGCCGTGGCCTTAATTAAGGTACAGCCCCAGCATTTGCCTGGTGTGAAAATGGGAAACCACGGAAAACCATTTTCAGGGCTGCCGATAGTGGGGTTCGAACCTGCTGCAACTTGATTCAATTTCACTTACTATACTACCATCCCAGGAGAACACACATCCTAAATACTCTTAAGTGATCCACCTGTTCCAGCTCTGTATTCCCAATATCACCAATTCTCTTGGGTTTCTTACCTACTGACATCACTGTAGTCTTGGAAAGGCTAATTATCATATCATACTCATTCCACCTATTTTCAAGTTCCAACATATTAGACTGCAGCCTTTCAGCACAATCTGCCATTGAGATCAAATTGTCCGCATAGGTCAAAGAGTTCGTTAATGTTTGTATATATTGTATATAATGCATATATTGTATATAGTGTATATATTGGTATGTTTATATTGGTTAAAAAGGTCCCAAACCTTGACCTAAAGGTTGTTTACAGGCTGAAGATGCCCAAAATAATGGGTGAAACATGTACCTGACCAAATAAGTCTACATAAAATCATGTAGATAATAACCACATTAAACGTGGAAAGTATTGAATTAGGTGGTTTTTTATTAAATTATCCTTGATATCTATGCCTAGGTCAAACTGCTCACTACATTTCCACCTAACTGAATCCCACCCTGTCACTTTATACCTTTCAGTAGGATGATCCAGGTTAACTATGAACAACAAAGGTGACAGATTACAGCCTTGTCTAACCCCTGTAAGAACCCTGAACCACGAACTCTTTCTACCATCAGTTCTCACTGCAGCCCAATTGTCAACATAAATACTTTTGATTGCTTTTAATAATCTACTCTTAATCCCATAGTCCCCCAGTACAGATAATATTTCTTCCCCTAGGTACTCTGTCATCTGCCTTCTCTAGATCTATGAAAAAAAAAAAAACATAACAGTCTATTCCTCTCGTAGTATTTTTCTACTACTTGGTGCATACTGAAAATGTAATCCTGACAGCCCCTGTGGTCTGAAACCAAACTGGTTTTCATCCAACTTACTCTCAACCACTGATTGCACCCTCCCTTCCAAAATGCCAGTGAACACCTTGCATGATATACTGATCAATCCTTCCTGCCTTCCCATTAGATTTCACCATTTCAGGTCAAATTTCATCTATTCCAAATGCTTTATGACACTAGAGTTTAATCACGATCTTTTCCACTTTCTCAAGCATAATTTCACTCTCATCACTGTCTTCCTTCACATGAGTTTGGTTATTCACAACGTCATCACAACAATTTTCAAAATATTCCTTCCAGCTGTCCAGTGATTCCCTTGGATCTATTAGGAGTTCACCTGATTCAGCCAAAACACAAGAATTTGAAACAGTGAAAGTGTAACAAGTGAAGAAATAGCAGTGGAAGAGCCTGTACCCGTTCATTCCATGTCAAAGTCTTTGCCCTATTAATAATCGTCATCAACATCATTAAATTCTAGTCGGCCTACTCTCATATCTTTTCTGGATGGTAAATCCAAATGTAAAATGGCAGATAATCGACAGAAAGCAATTACCAGGTAAATATTATATACAAAGACAACCAGCCACTTAGAAATACAGAAGATAAAGGATTTATGCAGCTGATTCAGCATCCTGAACCTAAATATACTATGTCTACTCTTAAGCACATATCAAAAGACATTCTCTCAGAAATGTATCAAGAAGTAGAAACAAGAGTAAAATACAAGCACCGAAATGCAGATAGCATAGCTGTTACAATGGATTTGTAAACATAAACAGCGACTTACAACTACCTACATTTCACCATTCACTTTGTAGGCCAGGACTACAAACGTTTGCATATATGCATTGAGGTGACACCATTTGAAGAAGTGCCTGAAAATATTGCAAATTTCTTTAAGACATTAGAAACTGAGCATTAATGAATAAAATAGTGGCTGAGATTTATGAAAATGATTGTAATGTCGTAACTGCCACATTTGCCATATGCAGCTCATACAACAACAACTTGTGCTTGTTGTCAAATCACTTTATTTATGATTTTATCCCTTCTAATTCTCAGGACCAATGTTTCCCAGTTCATTTCCATAATTTGTAGCTTGCCGATATCTTTTTGAATGCAGGTTTCAAAGCTGTATGTGGAACTGGCTCATAGAAACTTCTCTAGACTACTAATTTCAATTTTAATGAGACTTGCTTATCGCATAGGAGTTTCCTGATTAAGGGGTAAATATATGCTCCCCTCTGTAGTCAATTCATGATTTCAGTACAGGTTTAATTAACTTCTATTACCTTGCTGCCTGTCGTCATTGTGGCCTATGGTTCCAAGTTCCATTCCTGGCCAAGCCGAGGGTTTTAGTCACGTTTGGTTAATTCCTCTGGCTTGGTGACTGGGTGTTTGCGTTCATCTTAAACACACACCTTTTCATTTAATACAACGCATTACACTGTCAATCACCACAGAAACACGTAATGGTAGATACATCCCTTCACATAGGGCTGATGACAGGAAGGACATCCAGCCCAAAAAACTGAACTGAATCCACCTTTGTGGTACAGGTTGAACCAGGGAACCCATTAGGGTATGGAAAAAGCAACAGAAGAACACTATGTTAATTTCATATTGAAAATAACATGCTGTGTCAAGTATTGTCCCATCTAAGGAGATGCCGGTTTGTAAATTTTGTTTACAGATGAACAAAACAACTTTGGAGCTTAACTTATTTTGACCTCAAGGGTTTTTTTTCTTTTCTTGCTATTTGTTTTACGTCGCACCAACACAGATAGGGCTTACGGCGACGATGGGATAGGGAAGGCCTAGGAATGGGAAGGAAGCAGCCGTGGCCTTAATTGAGGTACAGCCCCAGCATTTGCCTGGTGTGGAAATGGGAAACCGCGGAAAACCATCTTCAGGGCTGCCGACAGTGGGGTTCGAACCCACTATCTCCCGGATGCAAGCTCACAGCTGCGTGCCCCTAAACGCACGGCCAACTCGCCCAGTCTCAAGTTGTTTAAACTAATTATTCCAGTTACTCATCATCTCTTTCATTTCCTATTCAAGTGGATTATATTAGTAAAAATTTGTCAATAACAAAAAAGCACTCAACGTCTAACGTTTCTGAACCAGCATCAAATATTATAAAACTTATAATGAGCAATAAATGCAGAGAGAGAACTATTCACACCAAGCATATAGTCAAAGAGATGCATCTTTATAACTCTGTATCCCTCTCTCCAGAACTACCTGAATCACATCAGAATCTATAAAACTCGGACAAAGAAAGTATGAGCATTGCTCTTTGTTTCAAGAGAAGCTAAGAGAAAGTTTCCAGGCATGGGAATATTATAACCAGATGATATAAAGGTGTGCCCCAGAAACACAATGGTTATGCAGAAAACTTTCACCAACTTTTCGTATAGTCCATGGCCTAAATGATGACCATCTCCAGTAGACATATACATGTACACAATAACAGACTGATACTAACTACATCATCATCATCATCATCATCATCATCATCATCATCACTACCAGCTTTTTATGACATAACAGCCATAGGAATCTCTCAGAATAAACAGCAGGATGGATTTGACTGGGAAAGTGCATCCTTGGTCATATATGAAATGTGAACTATATCTAGTTCACTGCATCAATAGGCTAAGACTGCAATTCCCAACTGGGTTCCATGACACCATGTTGGGAATTCCATTAAATTGCATAAAATATTTTAAGAACAATCATAAAAATTCAACCACCGATTTTCTGTAGTGGAAGTTGCTCACGAACTTTGCTGACGATTCAACAAGCGGATTTGCTGCCATTGGTGAAAAAGAAGTGTCCTGCAATCTTGCAGAAAGCTTTAAACATATCAATACAATTCCCCACATCTCATTTATGTGAACTAGCATTTTCATGTTTGAAACAGGCTTTTGTGCTTCCCCATCAAAGTTGCAGGCAAGAATAAAATATCACACTGAACTGTCAGTTACCAGAATTATGCATTTGAAGAACTGTTTAGGCTACTCATTCAATTAAGAGAGAAACTTTAAAATAATAAATTACGTTATTTTTACGTCCCACTAACTACTTTTACGGTTTTTGGAGACACTAAAATGCCAGAATTTTATCCTGCAGGAGTTCTTTTACATGCCAGTAAATCTACAGACACAGGGCTGACGTATTTCAGCACCTTCAAATACCACCGGACTGAGCCAGGATCAAACCTGCCAACTTGGGCTCAAAAAGCCAGCACCTCAACTGTCTGAACCACTCACCCAGCAGGCCTTTAATTTTATTTTTGCAAAAACAGTATTAATATAAATCTATCTGAAATGCTTTCTTACACATATAAAAATAATGCTTCTATATGCCTTTCTATCAAATAGCATAATATATACTGTTCTGAAATAATGTTGTTGTTATTATTATTATTATTATTATTATTATTATTATTATTATGTGCCTATGGACCCAATGGATCACGCAAAGCTCTAACGATTCTGTTTTCTGAGTTGCCAAACAGCTCTCATCCTTTCTCCGTGGATCCTTTTTCGTTCTTCTGTCCACTTTGCTCCAGTCTTCTTTTTCACTCCGTTCTCTGGTTGCACTTTCCATCCATTAATTTTTTTCCTATAAAGGTTTCTGTCCACGGTGTCATTTGGGTTTATCTGGGCTTTTACCAGATCCTTCTTCACTTCTAGTACCCATGGAATATTTTTTAGATGTTCTATGTAGGTGAGAATCTTGTGTCAGTCTACTTGCCGGCAATCTGTGGACGTGCCCATAGAAGTATTATTATTATTATTATTTATAGGGCCTAACATGTGGGTCACTGGCCCCTAAAATGTTATTAAAAATATATGAATTGTAATTTATATTTTTGCCTAGGTTACAGTGTGTGTCAGACAGCCAAGGTTTAGATAAATATTTTTAGGGTTTGCCCAGAACAAAAAAAGGTTGGGAAAGCATTGAGCTAAGAAATTAGGCCTCTTTCACAGTTTTTTTTCTCTCTCTCTCTCTCTCTCTCTCTCTCCCCCCCCCCCTTTTTTTTTTTTTTTTTTTTTTTTTTTTTTTTTTTTTTTTTTTTTTTTTACATTGCACCGACACAGAAAGGTCTTATGGCGACGATGGGGCAGGAAAGGGCTAGGTCTGGGAAGGAAGCAGCCATGGCAGCCATGCATGGAGTGAAAATGGGAAACCACAGAAAACTATCTTCAGGGCTGCCGACAGTGGGGTTCGAACCAACTATCTCCCGAATACTGGATACTGGCCGCACTTAAGCAACTGCAGCTATCGAGCTCGGTTTTCACAGTATTAGCATTAGAGTAGTGAGAACTGAATTATAGTATTTTAGTAGATACCTTCTTCCCTCTTATAGTCCCCGGAACATAGGGTTTCAATTCCGGCTGGTCAGGAGTCTCTAATGCCTGCTTATTGATATGCTCAATCAGTTTCTTGCGATTCAGCGGCCCTGTGGGTTCCTTTTCACATGCATAACTGCATCTTTGTGAAGGAGGCAACATCTCATCCTGAAACATTCAATAGATAGCAAGATGACCTAGTTAAAAAATACATTAAAATATATCTATTTACAACACAACATACAGAAATGTTAAAAACAGGAAATCTATTTAATCACCAACACTTATATATCAAAAGGTAGCCAATTACTTATTCAAAATATGATAGCACTTGGACAAAGAGGCGCTAGTGTCCTTATTAGAGTGGATAGACACAGCACCTGGCGACAAAACTAGATGACAGAGCACCGGACGAAAACAAGCAGTAGTTCCAGGCATGGCCAAGAGCTGTCATATTTTAAACACTTCATAGGAAGTGCATAACTGCAGTTTGTGCAAAATATATATTACTTACAATTTCTTTCTAGATCCCAATGGATAAAAAAAATTGTTTACTAACATTTGGCATTTCTTACCAGTGAAATGTCTTAATCTAGATTTAAACGTATTTTACATACATACATAATCATTATAGACTGTTATGCCTTTCAGCGTTCAGTCTGCAAGCCTCTGAAAATTTACTAAACGAGGCTAACAAATCATACTGCTACAAATTATTCAGAACTGAAAAACATGGAACAAGTCGTATGAAGTTCCTCCACTTTCTTACGTATTTAAGGTGCTTTCTTGCTACATTTTAGACCAAACAGGATCTGAGAAGAAAATATATCCTACTTTACATATACAGGGTCTCTCTTATAAACACACACCATCCAGCAGCATTTTTACTCTCCCAGACCTAAGCATCTGTACAGGAGGCGCGTGCATAGTTCTAGACCTTGCAAGGAGCGTGCACGTGTTCGACCTAGCATCAATAACCAGTCTGAATCTCACCTGTTAACATGGTGAGAGAGTTATTGCAACACAGTATTTTCGCATGTAAAAGTTATTTTAAGTATGAGTCAGCTCGACGGGTACACGATGCATTGTTCAGCAATTTCCTGGTGAAGTGCCACCTTCATGAGCACGGATTCATGTAATTGAAAATAAATTTGAAACTACTGGCTCAGTGCACACACAAATTTAAAAAAAAAAAAAACACGCGCACACGAACAGTTTTAACAGAGGAAAAGCTAGATGACATTGGTGTGAATCCTGAACGGTTACTGAATAAATCACTCACAAAATTAGCACAACAAGTAGGGGTTTCGGTTTATTCTGTACATACAGCTATAAATCTGCAACACTTCAAACAATACAAGTTTATACAGGCCCGTTGTTTAAAACTTGCTGATCCAGCCGGAAGAGTGAGATGATGTGAGTGGTATCTTGCATCACTGAATGGTCGTTTATTCGACCCACAGCTTGTGTTCTTTTCAGATGAGGGCTGGTTTCTTCTTAATGGTCGTGTGAACAGTCATAACTCTCGCTATTGGTGTGCAGAAAATCCTAATGGTATTTATGAAGTCCCTCATTATGAAGGATGACACTTTCAGTGCCTTTTATAAGGTAAGATTTTATAAGATTGTATAACAGGTAACAGGTAGGGACCATCTTAAAGGCAGCTCTGTCCAGGGAGTGGCGCCCCTGCCTATGTGAGTCCCAGAGCACACTGACCCGGTGTGTAACATCTGGTAAAGCATCCCAGCTCAGGGTAACGAGTGAAGACTTCAACGGCAGCAAAGGCGGAGAATATGGTTCGGTACGGTGGAGCTGGGAGAGGAGGCAACCCATTTCTCTGGGGGTAGTACAGATGGAACCCACTGGCTTGCGGGATGAGGAGGGATCCTCAAAGGCTATGGGAGTAAATTCCAAAAGAAATTCCTCAATTACATTAAGCCTAGCAAGCCAGTAAAAGAGCTTATTTGTAGTTGCTTTCAAAACACATAAGAGCCTCAGAACGCATTTATCGACTAAATTAAGACGCCAGCATGAGCAGACTCATGTCAGGGATGATGGTTTATGGCCTGATGATCGACAGGGTCTTGCAAAAATGCAAAAATCTCGGAGGAGACTAACACTGATTGGGACCATCAACTTACTCAATCTCACAGGAAAATGTGAAGAACTAGTGGACCTCATGGAAAGTAGGAAATTAATGATACTGGGGCTGAGTAAACCAAATGGAGAGGGAAAGGAATGAAGAAATTAAGAAAACAGTATACAATGTATTGGCATAGAAATGATAAAGAGATGAGGAATGGTGTTGGTTTCATCATGAGTAAAGATCTAGAAGAAGTTGCTGACATTCAGTATGTTAGTGAAAGAATAATAAAGGTGACTGCATTTAGGGGAAGAAATACTAACTTTGGTACAGGTGTATGCACCTCAAACTGGATGTTGTCAAGAGGATAAGAACCAGTTTCTTGATGATTTGGAAAAAGTTATTAGTAAAGAGAGAATAATCATTATAGGAGATCTGAACGCACAGATTGGGACAGATAGAACAGGATATGAGAACATGATGGGAGAGTGAGAGAATAATAAATAATAAAGGTGACTATGCATTTAGTGATGGTTTGTGTAACCCTCTAAGTTTCACAAGCATATAGAAGGATTGATTTAACATTTGTATTGAAAATTTTTATTTTCTCCTTCCTTGAAATGTTGTTATTCTCCCACACTGTATACAGCTGCATGAAGGCTCCATTTGCTTTCCTTATTCTGGCTCTCACATCCTCTTCTGCCCCTCTTCCTCTTGTGACTACACTTCCCAAGTAGGCAAATGTTTTAACCTCTTCAATCTCTTCTCCTGCCACAAACAATCTTTCATCAATTTCAGCATTTACTCTCATTCCCTTGGTCTTAACAACATTTATGTCGACTCCTGCAGCCTCTGTTTACTTCCGTAATCCTTATAACTTATGTTTCATATCACTAATTCTTGAAGACAAAAGACAAATATCATCTGCAAATTCTAAATCTTCCAGTCTTTCCCCTATTCCCCATTGTATTTCTCTTTTTCTTTTACCCAACATTTTTCTCATGGCATTATCAAGCACCACTAAAAAGATTGCTGGCGAAAGAATGCACCCCTGGCGAACTCCACTTGTGACATTCACATACTGTGTGAGCTTTCCCTCGTGTACTACTTTGCATCTGTACCCTTCATACATTGCGTTCGTGAGATTCATGATCTTATGCGGTACTCCATATTTCACTTAGGTCTTCCACATTACAGTCCTATTTACTGAATCAAATGCTCTTTCGAAGTCTAAGAATGTCAAGTGCAATGTGGCCTGCCATTCATTACTTTGCCCTAGAATTATTCTTAACGTATTTATTAGATAAACACAGCTGCACTGTCTACGGAAACCAGCTTGTTCTTTACGAAGACGCTGCTCAATTGAGTCCTTTACTTGTTTCGAATTGTTCTAGAGAGAATTTTACTTGGTAAGCTCAGTAGTGTTATTCCTCTCCAATTCTTACACACTTCATCTTTTTTAGGAATTTTCACAATCGAGCCCTCGTTCCAACCAGCTGGAATTCTCTCTTCTTTCCATATTTTCCCCAGTAATGGTAGCAGCAAATTAATGGTGGCCTCTTCATCCACTTTTAGAATTTCTGGATCTATATTATCTATACTTGCTGCTTTACCATTCTTTAATTGTTTCAATGCTAACCTAATGGCAATCCTTGTTGGGAGATCTAGCTTTATAATTGAGTCTTCGCTATCTAAGCCTTCATTTACTACTTACATTTCCTGCTCATTTCCATCATCTTTGTTTAAAATTTCTGAAAAATACTCTTGCCATCTTCTCAATTGTTGTTCTTGTGATAACTTATTTCCTTGCTTATCCCTCACTGGTTTACTCTTCCTATAACCTCCTCTTGACAACTTCCTTGTAATATTTAGAGTTGTTTCATATCACCCTTATTCTCAGCTTCCTCTGCAATTTGTGCCTGCTGGTGAATCCATCTTCTTTTACCGCTTCTCACACTCCTTTTAACCATTTTGTCAATTTCCGAATATTTCCTTTGGGCTTCTGACTTCTGCTGTCTTGTTCTACTATAGCTTTTGCCTCTTTTCATTTTTCAAAAAATTCCCATGTTTCCTCAGACATCCAGTCTTTCTGCTGACAGCTCCTATAACCAATTACTTTTTCACATGTTTGTATATAAATGTTCTTAACATTTTCCCAAGTTCTTTCCACACTCAACTCTTCCTCTTTTTCAAGATTTGAAAAGACTTCAAACCGATTTTTCAACTCCAGACTACATTCTTTCCTCCTCTTTTCATTGTTTAACTATTGTACGTTGAACCTCTTTTTTTCTAGTTGCAAACTTCTTCAATGCAGCCTTTATTTTCAATTTAAACTCAGCTACTACTTGATGATCACTGCCAACATCAGCTCCTCTTCTATTCCTCACCATCTGTCAATGATTATCTAAATGTCTTACTAATAGCTACATGGTCAATCTTAATTTTCTGTTTTGTGACCTGGCGATACCCATGTAACCTTATAGCACCTGTGAGGAAAGATTGTCCCTTCAATCACCATTTCCTGGCTGGCACACAAATTTACATATCTCTCTCCATTATCATTCATTTCACTTAATCCATGTTTCCCTATGCTCTAGTCCCTCATTATTTGATCCAATCTTCACATTCAAATCACCCACAAAAATAGCAATATCTCTTATTTATATTCTTCATAGTTTCATTCAACTGATGATAAAATTCATCCTTAATGTCAACATCAGAAACTTCTGTTGGTGCATAACAAACTACTATTGTTACATTTCAAATTTTACCTTGAAATCTGGCTGGCATTATTCTGAGATGGGACTCCATCCAATTAAACTGTTCTTGGATGTCCTACTTAGCAACATACCCACTCCATTTCTCCGTTCAGCATCCTCACCAGACTGTCCAAAATAAATGTATTCCCATTTTGCATCGTGATCTCTCCAAAATCGCACCACCTCACTTCACTTAAGCCAAGAATTTCCAAGCCATAATTTTGCATCTCTTTCTCAACCTGTTTTAGTTTACCTTCCCCTGTCAAAGTTCTAACATTCCAACAACCAATTCTCATTTTCAGTTTCGGGCCAACATTCGTCATCGAGGTATCGATCCGATTTTGTTTCACTTCAGTTTCTTTAATGAGTGAATTTAAGATGTGCGAGTTATTAGCCCACAGCACCCAAGCTTGGTGGTGGGGCTGCCACCCGAGCCTCCAAGCCTGCCGTTTTCTGTAGGGATTGTCTCCCTTAGCCTTTGAAGATCCCTCTTTACCACAAGGCAGTGGTTTCCCCATGGGAAAAGGGTTGCCTCGTCTGCCAGATTTGCCGTTCCAAAGGTCTCCTTCTCCGCCGCATCTGCCAGTGAGGACTTCACCAGAGCCCCGTTAGCCATCTCTTTTCAGGGTTCCTGAAGAGCCTTCACAGCTACCGTAGCAATCCTGGGGCACACACAGTCCCTGTTGTACATCACCCCTACAGACAATCTCCTACTTCATGCCGTTGCCCACCTCCCAAGACGTGGACGAGGGGTTGGACTTATGGTAACCAGTTTCTTGATGATTTGGAAAAAAGTTATTAGTAAAGAGAGAGATGAAAGTAAAAATGGAGAGGCAGAACGGACCAGACTAAGGGACACATTGGTTAAGGAAGCAACTGAAGTTTGTGGAAAGACAAGTATGAAAACAAGGGAGAAGGAAACATCTTGGTGGAATGAAAGTGTGAGAGCAGCAATCAGGGAAAGAATCTCTTGAGGAAAGAAAGGGATCAGGAGAAAAATAAACAGGATCTTACTACAGACAAGGCAAAGTTCAGAAGCCTCAAATAAATATACCAAAACTAGAAACTGGACGTTAGAAGAACAGTTACAGAAGGTAAGACCAAGGCATGGAAGATATTCACTCAGAAACTGGAGGAGGACAACAGAGGCAATAAGAAACTATTGTATAGTGTTATCAGAGGTAAAAGGAAACCAATGAATACCATAAAGGCACTTGAAGATGAAAACAGAAATCTGGTTAGGACAGAAAGTGACATGAGAGAAGTCCTAAAGAACCATTTTGACCATCTACTGAATAGACTAGTTCAAGAACAAAATACAGACCCAGAAATCCAAACCTACAATGAGGAACCTCCCATCACCTGGACAGAAACTGGGACAGCCTTAAAATCTATGCCTAAAGGAAAATCTTCAGGTGCAAATGAAGTGAATGTGGACATGATAAAGGCAGCAGGCATCCAAGGCATACAATGGCTGCACAGAGTACTAAATGCCATATGGGCAGACAAAATACCTGCAGATTGGAGCAAAGGCGTTATAATTCCCCTGTTTAAGAAAGGCAGCAGACGGAAACCCACAAACTATAGAAGAATAACCCTGCTGTGTCATGGGCTAAAAAAGTCTGGAGATGATCACAGAAAGGAGATTGAGAACCATCACTGAACCACAGTTAGAGGAGGAGCAATATGGATTCAGAAGTAACAGATCAACAATTGATCTAGCTGCCTCTGTGGATCAGCGGTAGAGTGTCGGCCTCCGGATCCCAAGATAGTGGGTTCAAACCCGGCAGAGGTAGTCGGATTTTTGAAGGGCGGAAAAAAGTCCATTCGACACTCCATGTCGTAAGATGTCGGCATGTAAAAGATCTCTGGTGACACATTTGGTGTTTATCCGACAAAATTAATTAAATCTCAGCCATAGACGCCCAAGAGAGTTTCGGTTTACTCGGTCTGCCATCTAGTGGGGGCCTAGAGTGAAACGGAACGTCAAAATTGACAAGCAGACAGCCAGATGGCGTCAAATTGAAATGTCTGCACATGGTAGCTGAGGCCATACGATTATTATTTATTTAACAATTGATCTAATTTTTAGCACCCACATGCTGATGAAAAAGTATTGGGAGAAAGGCAAGAACCTGGTCATTTTATTCCTGGATATAGAAAAGACCTATGATAGTGTTAAAAGAGATATGATCTGGGAGTGCCTGAGGTGCCTGAAGGACGGGTAAGGAAAATTCAGATGTTGTACAAAGACTACTAGCTGTGTACAAATTGGGGAAAGTCGACCATCATGGTTTGAGACCAAGAGTGGAGTTCAGCAAGGAAGTGCACTGTCCCCACTACTGTTCATCACTGTTATCACAATATAATGAAGAACGTCAAGGAAAAGTTACGTAAACTGAATGCAGTGGCCTTTGCTGAAGATAACATGATTTGGGGTGAAACAGAAGAGGAAGTACAGACCAGACTCAACGTATGGAAATCCCAGTTCCAGAAATATAACCTCAATAACAGTGAGACCAAGACAGTGGTGATGGCAGTCAACAGAGATGTGCAACCACCAAGTGTAAAACCAGGAGACCACCAGTTAGAGTGTGTGGATAGTTTTCCTTACCTTGGAAGTGTAATCTCCAGTGATGATTTGGTCAAAAAGGAAATTACAGAGTGCAAAAGGGATCAGAATTCTACCAACAAGTACGAACACTTTTATGGAATGACATGATTCCAAAACTGGCCAAACTGATGATGTTTAACACCTATTTCATACAAATATTGAACTATGGTATTGAAGCGTGCACCCTCACAAAAAGAGAATCATCAAGACCGCAAGCATCAGAGATGAAATTTCTTATATCCACCATCCAGAAGACCAAGATGGACAAGTTAAGAAATGAGGAGGTGAGGAAAGAAGACTGAATAAAGACATCCCTATTAGACCGAATCGGCACATCCAGATTACGGTGGTACGGATATGTGATGAGGATGGAGCCAATAAGAACAGCCAAAATAAATTTGGAAAGACAGGTGGAGGGGAAAGGACCTGCAGGAAGACCTAAAACCCGATGGATGGACATGATCAAGGTTGATCTAGTTACCAGAGGATGAACAGTGGATGATGTTCTCCATGACAAGTTGTGTATGGATAGGAAGAAGTGGAAGAGGCTCATTAACACTACCCAGGAAACTGGAACTGTACAATGATAATGATAAGATTGTATACACGCTTAAAGCAGACAGGCCACGTGCAAGCAAGTTGGGCTGAGGCAGCTGCTCTAGCGCAGAGAACAAACACCGTACACCTACGCTCGGTCTGGGTTTATAAGAGAGACCCTGAACCTATATCCTGCATTCGTGTTAAAATACTGTACTTTTTTTTAAATTTGCTTTACAACACACGGACACAGATAGGTCTTGCAGCGACTCTGGGATTGGAAAGGGCTAGGAATGTGAAGGAAGCAACATTGGCCTTAATTAAGGTACAGTCCCAGCATTTGGCTGATGTAAAAATGGGAAAAATCAGGAAAAACATCTTCAAGGCTGCCGACAGTGGGGTTCAAACCCATAATCACCCGAATGAAAGCTGACAGCTACGTGGTGTTAAAATACTAGCCAAGTCTCAAACTTGTATCCTGAGTTAGGATACCACATATTTTTAACACTGTTGGCTCATTTAGTATGTAGGCCTACAGCTTACAGAATATTAGAGATGCGAGGCTTTGAAGACAAGGATTCAATGTACTGTAACTGGAGGATACCACATATTTTTAACACTGTTGGCTCATTTAGTATGTAGGCCTACAGCTTACAGAATATTAGAGATGCGAGGCTTTGAAGACAAGGATTCAATGTACTGTAACTATCAGAAAGAGGTGTCCAAAATTTCTAACAAGAATGTTAATTATTTTCAAACAACAATCCAAAGCACACCAACTGAAGTTCTGTAGATCAGGTCAGGGATTTCAATCTTTCGGTGATTGGGTGTTTGTACTGTCCCCTGCATCCCTGTAACTCATTTACCACATATAACACTAAAGTAACACCTAGTTTCCCATACATGGCAGATGCCACCCACCATTGTCAGAGGATCTAGCAATAGCTATATGAACTTATAGGCCTAATATATTTCAGGAAGTTACCTTTACACCCATCTTTCTGCCTGAAAATAACCAAATACAACAATGGATACGAAGATTACCACCTACACTTAGTATCCCCAAAGTTGGTCCTTTCCAATCAAAAGATGAGCAACCTACCAAAACTGCATCAGAATGCTCAAAGAGTGATGGAATAAAAAATAAAAACAACCTGCTATTTAGACAATCAAGACAAATCTTGACATCAACAGATTTTTAGTTCAAGTCTGTGTACTATCTGTTATAACAAACACAGAAAACAATACTGAAGCTTTCTGATTGTTCTCTATGTGTAATTTGCATTTACCTG
Source organism: Anabrus simplex (assembly GCF_040414725.1). Taxonomy (NCBI): domain Eukaryota; kingdom Metazoa; phylum Arthropoda; class Insecta; order Orthoptera; family Tettigoniidae; genus Anabrus; species Anabrus simplex. The sequence continues at coordinate 36,483,961 of NC_090265.1, read as the reverse complement.
TATTTTCACCAATCCTACTACAGATACCATCCTGCCTTTCTAGTGCTGATATCAATTAAGTCCAGGAATAGTCCAAAATTTTGAGTAACAAGAATTATGTTACTATATAGGCCTAGTATAAGTCCTGCCATATTTTATCCACCTCTAAGGAAAGCCAACCTGGGACAATGGCCTGTCAATACTATTCAATAGCTGTGAGCTTGCATTTGGCAGATTCGAATCGTACCATCAGCAGCACTGAAGATGGTTTTCTGTGATTTCCTATTTTCACACTAGGCAAATGCTGGGACTGTACCTTAAAGTCACAGCCACTGCCTTCCCATTTCTAGCCCTTTCCCAACCTTACATCGCCAAAAACCTTTGATGTGTTAGTGCAAAATAAGACCATTAGCAAAATAATTACTATTCAAAAAATCAAACCAGGACATCAATGAATAATAATAATAATAATAATAATAATAATAATAATAATAATAATAATAATAATAATAATAATAAAGGTTACTAAAATGCAGAAAATTAAATTGTAGGTTATATGAGCTGTCTATTTTTCTCAAATAAAAAATCTCTCACTTTCACTCCGACACTTACAGTATATAAACATCAACACAACATATTAGGACCTAATTTAAAGACACAAACACCAAGGATGAGGCAACAATGACTGATGAATCAATCCCCTTGCCTCCCAACTTCAGGGTCTCATAGAAACCTGAATTTGAGATGGTGCAATAAATATATTACTTGGGGACAAAATATGACCACCTCACCTCACACACTATCCTCCAGCGGCAGCCCGGTGTCTATTAGAGGCTTATAGGATTTACTATGTCTACTGTAGCTGGAGTTGCCAAATTGTCTACTCCACTTGACAAGAAGAAAGGGTAAAAAGTAAAGAGAGTACGGAAGACAGTGGTTTGGCAACCTCTCGACACCAAACAATGATCACTTAGAGCTTGTTAAAACAGCAGGGTGCAAAGTGTGATTGACTGCCGGTTTTCAGGAACTGAGGCCGTCCCCAAGTATATTTAAGATGACTATGCCTAAAACACCAGCTGTTTGCCAGATGGTGTGGTGAAAAAGAACAAGGCACATTCTGACGTTCTCCTTTCATAATCCTGATATATCCATAATACAGACTATACTTCTTAGATACTTTTGTACAGAAAACTTTCTTTTCACATGTTATATAAATTAACGGATATCCAAATAAAATTACTGCTGATACTTTAAAACACATTCAAGTTCAGTGTGACCATTGGCAAAATACTTTGCAAGGACAGGCACTGACAATATATTGTCAGTTGGTTCTATTACATACATACATACATACATACATACATACATTATCATCATCATAGACTGTTATGCCTCTCAGCATTCAGTCTGCAAGCCTCTGAATTTACTAAACGTCGCCACAATCCTCTATTTGCAACTAGTGCTGTGGCCAAATTTAGTTCTACACCTCTTATCTTTAAATCATTAGAAACTGAGTCTAAACATTGTCGTCTTGGTCTACCTCTACTTCTCTTACCCTCCATAACAGAGTCCATTACTCTCTTCGGTAACCTATCCTCCTCCATTCGACTCACATGCCCCACCACCGAAGCTAGTTTATGCGTACCGTACAGCTTCATTTATCGAGTTAATTCCTAAATTAGCCTTTATCTCCTCATTCCGAGTACCATCCTGCCATTGTTCCCACCTGTGTATACTAGCAATCATTCTCGCTACTTTCACGTCTGTTACTTCTACCGGTACGTTATGAATAAAATATCCCGAGTCCACCCAGCTTTCGCTCCCGTAAAGCAAAGTTGGTCTGAAAACAGACCGATGTAAAGATAGTTTCGTCTGGGAGCTGACTTCCTTCTTACAGAATACTGTTAATCGCAACTGTAAGCTAACAGCATTAGCTTTACTACACCTTGATTCAATCTCTCTTACTATATTACCATCCTGGGATACACACAACCTAAATACTTCAAATTATCGACCTGTTCTAGCTTTGTATCACCAATCTGACATTCAATTCTATTGAATTTTGTTACCTACTGACATCAATTTAGTCTTCAAAAGGCTAATTTTCATACCATACTCATTGCACTTATTTTCAAGTTCCAAGATATTAGATTGCAGGCTTTCGGCACAATCTGGCATTAAGATCAAGTCGTCAGCATAGGCCAGACTGTTTACTACATTTCCACCTAACTGAATCTCTCCCTGCCATTTTCTACCTTGCAGCAGATGATCCATGTAAATTACGAACAGCAAAGGTGAAAGATTACAGCCTTGTCTAACCCCTGTAAGTACCCTGAACCAAGAACTCATTCTACCATCAATTCTCACTGAAGCCTAATTGTCAACATAAATGCCTTTGGTTGATTTTAATAATCTACCTTTAATTCCATAGTCCCCCAGTATGGCGAACATCTTTTCCCTCGGTACCCTATCATATGCTTTCTCTAGATCTACGAAACATAAACACAACTGCCTATCCCTCTCGAAGCATTTTTCAATTACCTGGCGCATACTGAAAATCTGATCCTGACAGCCTCTCTGTGGTCTGAAACCACACTAGTTTTCATCCAACTTCCTCCCTTCTAAGATGCCAGTGAATACTTTGCCTGGTATACTAATCAATGAGATACCTCGATAGTTGTTGCAATCCTTTCTGTTCCCTTGCTTATAGATAGGTGCAATTACTGCTTTTGTCCAATCTGAAGTTACCTTACCAACACTCCATGCTAATCTTATTACTCTATGAAGCCATTCATCCCTGCCTTCCTACTATACTTTACCATTTCAGGTCTAATTTCATCTATTCCTGCTGCTTTATGACAATGGAGTTTATTTACCATCCTTTCCACTTCCTCAAGTGTAATTTCACCATCATTTTCCTCCTCCCCATGAGTTTGGCTGTTCGCAACACCACCAGGACGATATCCTTTTACGTTGAGAAGATGTTCAAAATATTCCCTCCACCTCTCCAGTGATTCCCTGGGATCTATTATGAGTTCACCTGAATTATTCAAAACACTGTCCGACTCGTTGGCTAAACAGTCAGCGTACTGGCCTTCGGTTCAGAGGGTCCCAGGTTCGATTCCCGGCCAGGTCGGGGATTTTAACCTTAATTGGTTAATTCCAATGGCACGGGGACTGGGTGTATGTGTTGTCTTCATCATCATTTCATCCTCCTCATCACGATGCGCAGGTCGCCTATGGGAGTCAAATAGAAAGACCTGCACCTGGCGAGCCGAACCCGTCCTGGGATATCCCGGCACTAAAAGCCATATGACAATTCACTCAAAACACTGTTCATTTCCTTTTTCCCTCCCTTCCTAACATTCTTTATTACTGCCCAGAAAGGTTTCCCTGCTGCTTGACCTAGCCTTTCCAGATTATTACCAAAATCTTCTCACGAATTCTTTTTGGATTCAACAACTATTTTGTTTTGCTCTATTTCTTTCATCTGCATACAAATCCCAGTCTGCCTCAGCCCTTGTCTGGAGCAATTTTTAATAAGCCTTCTTTTCATGTTTACAAGCTGCTCTCACTTCATCATTCCACCAAGATGTTCGCCTTTTCCCATCTTTACACACAGTTGTTCCTAGACATTTCCTTGCTGTTTCAACTACAGCATCCCTGTATGCCACCCATTCACTTTCTATATCCTGAACCTGCCTACTGTCTATTGTTCGAAACTTCTCACTAATCATATCCATGTACTTCTGACTAATTTCCTCGTCCTGGAGATTTTCTACCCTTATTTGTTTGCAGACAGATTTCACTTTCTCTACCCTAGGCCTAGAGATATTTAGTTCAATACAGATCATCGAAAAGACCCTGTAAAACTCGTACATTCCTAACAGATTTCCAGAATTCAAAGTCGGTTAAGATATAGTCTATTGTGGATCTGGTATCCCTAGCCTCCCATGTGTAGTGGTGAATAGCCTTGTGCTTGAAGAATGTATTTGTAACTGCTAAACCCATACTAGCACAGAAATCCAGCAAATGCTTCCCATTCTCATTAGCTTCCATATCTTCCCCACATTCACCAATCACCCTTTCGTATCCTTCAGTTCTATTCCCAACTCTTGCATTGAAATCGCCCATTAGCACTATTCTATCCCTGCTGTTGACCCTGACAACGATGTCACTCAATGCTTCATAAAACTTGTCAACTTCATCCTCATCTGCACCCTCACATGGTGAATACACTGAGACAATTCTCGTCTTAATTCCTCCAACTGACAAATCTACCCACATCATTCGCTCATTTACGTCCTAGCACAAACTATGTTGCATGCAATGGTATTCCTGATAAACAGCCCTACCCCATACTCTGGCCTTCCCTTTCTAACACCCGTCAAGTACACTTTATAATCTCCTATCTCTTCCTCGTTATCTCCCCTTACCCGAATATCACTTACTCCTACCACATCCAGATGCATCCTCTTTGTTGACTCAGCCACCAGTTTTACTTTCTTCTATAAGCCCCATTAATATTGATAGCTCCCCATCGAATTCCATTTCGTTCGCCAAGTTGTTTCCAAGGAGTCCCTCGCCTGTCAAATGGGAGTGGGACTCCATTACTCCCATAGGTCCGAGGCTTGCTTATGTTCTGAGCTTGGTAAATTCATGAATCAGGATGCTACCCTACTTACACATAGTCCAAGTGAGGATCTCTCCTCTGACGGGTTATGGACCACCAGTGAACTGTATAGTCCTAGACGCCTGAGCACAAGGGGGGCCATGACTCAGAATATGTCCAAGATGCCCACTCCCATTCCATAGCAACTGGTATCCCGACTCTCAGGACCATTTACTACGCCACTCAGCCGTTGCCCATGGTACACGAACTAGGACGTGACTACAGTAACCCAACACCATGAACCATTTGGTTCTATTATAAAAGCCAAAAATCAGGAATGAGCTAGTTAAATTGGAACGGTTGTTTAGCCTATCAATGTCCAAATTTTAGCCACCCAAACCTGGCAGTTTAAGCCAGACGCAAGTACTCCTCAGAACCTCACCATGATACCCTTCATTACTGGTATTGATCTTAATTTCTCTTCATGTTAATAATTTTAAAGAATCACAGAGGCTATGGTGGCAATCAATCAATCAATCAATCACTACTGATCTGCATTTAGGGCAGTCGCCCAGGTGGCAGATTCCCTATCTGTTGTTTTCCTAGCCTTTCCTTAAATGATCGCAAAGAAATTGGAAAATTATTGAACATTTCCCTTGGTAAGTTATTCCAATCCCTAACTCCCCTTCCTATAAACGAATATCTGCCCCAATTTGTCCTCTTGAATTCCAACTTTATCTTCATATTGTGATCTTTCCTACTTTTAAAGACACCACTCAAACTTATTCGTCTACTGATGTCCTCCCACGCCATCTCTCCTCTGACAGCTCGGAACATACCATTTAATCCAGCAGCTCGTCTCCTTTCTCCCAAATCTTCACAACCCAAACTTTGCAACATTTTGTAATGCTAGTCTTTTGTCGGAAATCACCCAGAACAAATCGGGCTGCTTTTCTTTGGATTTTTTCCAGTTCTTGAATCAAGTAACCCTGGTGAGGGTCGCATACACTGGAAGCATACTCTAGTTGGGGTCTTACCAGAGATTTATATGCCCTCTCGTTTACATCCTTACTACAACCCCTATATACCCTCATAACCCTGTGCAGAGATCTGTTCTATCACAACTAGGCCTATAACTGATGTGTCCTAAATTGCAGGCTATAAATATAAATATTATTTACTTATTTTATTTGAAATAGCCTATTTTAAGCACACCAACAGAGTTTAGAATAATACCAGGCCTACATATCAATAGGTCTGAATAATCATCCCACACATTAATCATATTTGATGTCAAGCTTACAAAACCATAAAAGAGGGTGAAATATTGAAGACCAGGTGTATCATTAGGAATATCTCATGGAGATCATAGGACATTTATTTATCCTACTCTTAACACAGTAGTAAACAGGTCTACGTCTTATCTAATTTTTACTATAATCCATTTGCATCAGTGATTCCAACACATACCAGTTATTCCTACTAGTATAACTGGTAGGAATACCAGACCTACGATAACTTCAAATTACAAATAGGCCCTATTCAACCCAATGCAGTAGAAAACAGCATGTCAGTCCAATGCAATAAAGGGAAATAAACGAGAACTGCGGAGACAAAAAGTACTATATATTGATTTTTGACTACAATGTTTTGTCTTGTGTTTCATATGTGCAGAACAGTTAATCACACACATTATTTTTGATGAATTTATGGCACTTAAAAAAGTCAACTAAAATGCACATTCAATGTACCATGTTCCAGAGAAGAGTTAAGGATAGGCATGAAGGGTCAGAAGAGTACACACATTACAGCCATGCTCTACTTACATCAGGGTCCACTTCTTTGGCTAACATGTCAATTTCTTCCGGCGACAATTGCGCCAATAGCTGGTCCATGTCCATGCCTTCATATTCACTGAGATCTTTGCCATATAGCTTTTGATGTGTTGTGGTCATGGTTGTCGTCGTGGTAGTAGAAGACGTCTGAAAATGAGACGCAGATGTTAAAACATCAGTAAGAAAAAAGGGAGTAATTTGCATTTTGCCGTGCGAATTAACATTGCTAAGACCCGAACAATATTTAAATCAATCTAATGCATTACAATATTACACCCTCTTAACTCTAAAACAAAAATGGAATCAAATGTACATTATTCTGAAAAGAGGAAAGCCAACACCCACCGAAACAAATTAATAGGTCATGTACGATCAATGAATGGTACTGTCAAAAACACGGTTTTAAATATGTAAACACTCTTCACAGACCGGGACCTAACTTATAAGCCTAAACTATAGCTATATCGATGTCTTCTTGTTCCTAAACTCTCTCTAGATATCCATTAAAATTCATAAAACAATATTTATCTTCACAATTTCACACTCAAACAATACGCCCACTTTGCTTCTAACCTTAACTTCAGATGCGAGGATGCCACTCCAGTAACTGAGCATTAAAGCATAAGCACAAATATCTCGCTTTCTTTTCTCGCTGCTCACGAGATAATACGACTATATAAGCCGAAGTGTACAGTGGTGAAAACACCGCCATTTCAGATCAAAGTATGTTATTACTTCTGAAGAACTTAATCAAAGGCAAGTGATGTCTGAATATCATATATTTACCCTGTATTCAGTTAACTACTTGGTAAACATTACGTTATGACCATATTCTTATGAGTTGGAGGTTAGGATTTTCAATTGTGGTAATCAACGATATACGGTTGGCAATATCTTACTCCAGTTTTAGCGAGTCAGCTTACAATCGATATGTTTACTGTTTAGTCCAGTTTTGAAACTTAACTTGGGAGAGAGATTGTCCTAGACTTTAGCCACTGCCCACTAGCTAAGGGATTGTAGAGCGTCGTTGAATAACAACATTCAGAGAAACAATAGGATAGATTAAAGTCACAGTAAGCTTCATTTGGGGACATTTTGACTTCACTGTATAGCAATGATTATCGCAAGTCCCCTTTTCAGTGGACACGCCCTCTTCAAAATGTGAGACTAATTTGTGCCTCCGTGACTCAGGCGGCAGCGCGCCGGCCTCTCACCGCTGGGTTCCGTGGTTCAAATCCCGGTCACTCCATGTGAGATTTGTGCTGGACAAAGCGGAGGCGGGACAGATTTTTCTCCGGGTACTCCGGTTTTCCCTGTCATATTTCATTCCAGCAACACGCTTCCAATATCATTTCATTTCATCTGCTATTCATTAATCAGTGCGACAGGCTTCGGCAGCCGGCACAATTCATATCCTCGCCGCTAGATGGGGCTTCATTCATCCCATTCCTGACCCGGTCCAATGACTGGAAACAGGCAGTGGATTTTTATTTCACACACCTATCTGTGTCGGTGCGACGTAAGGCAAATTGTGATTTCAAGGTGCTAGCATACTTGTATTAAACGTGAATTATAAAAAGGTTGAGAACTCCTGCATTAGGAGCGCTTTAATTAGATTTCCGGTTCTGCAACGAATATATATAACAGTAAAATTCCCAAATTGTCAGAATGTTGGTCGACAGCGTATACAATTTCTAAAATCTAGATTTGCGTGCCAAAAGCCTGGATTCAATTCTTAACTTCTCCACAGTATTTATATTGAGTCAGGGAATATGATACAGTTGGTCCGTCGGCTGGCGACGTTAAGCCTCCGGCAGACAACTTGGTGTTACAGTATTGGATAGAAGTAAGTTATGTGCCAAGATCGGGTTTTACCCTCTCCGTACCTCATTATCATCATCATCATCATCATCATCTCACACCCAGAGATCGCCCATGGGCTTCACATAGAAAGACCTGCACCCGGCGAGTCGATCATGTTCGTGGACACTCCCGGCACTAAAAGCTGTAAGCTAAAAAAAAAATTTAAAAAAAAAAACCTGAAATTACTTTCTGGGTAGAAACCTGCCCTCTGATCCTAAGCCTAACTCTGGTTTCCCTTTCACATCGCATAAATCTTTCATCTTTTACCGTCTGAACCACTCAGTCCGATATTAAGAACAAACTATACTGTGCCTTAAATATTCCTCAGAACTACATGTTGAGTCGTGCATGAATACCTTATCTTGTCAAATAGGACTTATCTCACACTGTTACCGGTTATCAACGTTGGGAATTCTTTTGTTTCTTTATTTTGAATTTTTGCTTTCTGCCTTGTTTGAGCATACAGCCGGCTATTTTTAAGTATATTCTGAAATACGCACGTTAAAACTAAATGTCACTACCATCACGTTATTCTCGACAATTTGTAACGCTGAATAGAAAATATTGAGGGTATTTAGGGGTTGTATTAAGGATGTAGTCCGCCTCTGTGGTGTAGTGGTTAGTGTGATTAGCTGTCACTCTCGGAGGCCCGGGTTCGATTCCAGGCTCTGCCACGACATTTGAAAAGTGGTACGAGGTCAACTCCCACCTCGAAGTGGTTTTCCGTGGTTTCCCACTTCTCCTCAAGACAAATTTCGGGATGGTACCTAACTTAAGGCCACGGCCGCTTCCTTCCCTCTTCCTTGACTGTCCCCTCCAATCTTCCCATCACCCACCCCCCACCCTCTCAGCATAGCAGGTGAGGCCGCCTGGGCGTGGTACTGGTCCCTCCTCCCCAGTTGTATCCCGACCCAAAGTTTCACGCTCCAGGAAACTGCCCTTGAGGCGGTAGAGGTGGGGTCCCTCGCTAAGTCCGATGGAAAAACCAATACCGAAGGGTAAACGGATTAAGAAAGGAAAAAAAAAAAGTAACACGGGGTGCACTGAGCCTCGGGAGTTCAACTGAGTAGAGGTGGGTTCGATTCCTCGAAATGGTTTTCCGTGGTTTCCCACTTCTCCAGGAAAATGCAAATTTGTAATGTGCAAGACTTGGAGGTAAGAAGACGAGCTGCTCGACTAAGTGGAATTTTTTAAAGAAGTAGGAAAGTTGTAATTTATTTCTTTCTTAATCTCTTTACCCTCCAGGGTTGGTTTTCCCTCGGACTCGGCGAGGGAACACAGCTCTATCGCCTCATGATGAGTGTCCTGGAGCGTGAGACTTTAGGTAGGGGATACAACTGGGAAGGATGACCAGTACCTCGCCCAGGCGGCCTCACCTGCTATGTCGAACAGGGGCCTTGCGGGAAGATGGGAAGATTGGAAGGGATAGACAAGGAAGAGGGGAGGAAGCGGCCGTGGCCTAAAGTTAGGTACCACCCCGGCATTTGCCAGGAGGAGAAGTGGGAAACCACGAAAAACCACTTCGAGGATGGCTGAGGTGCGAATCGAACCCACCTCTACTCAGTTGACCTTCCGAGGCTGAGCGGACCGTGTGTCAGCCCTCGTACCACTTTTCAAATTTCGTGGCAGAGCCGGGAATCAAACCCGGGCCTCCGGAGGTGGCAGCTAATCACGCTAACCACTACACCACAGAGGCGGACAAGTTGTAATTCAAGAGGACAAATTACATAGTTAGAAGACTACCAAGCGAGTTGGCTTCGCCGTTCCGATCGCGTACCTATGAGCAGCCCTGAAGATGGTCTGTGGTTTCCTATTTTCACACCAGGCAACTGTTAGGGCTGTACCTTAATTAAGGCCACTGTCACTTCCATCCAATCCTATCCTTCTGTCGCCGAAAACCTTCGAAGTGTTAGTGCGACGTTAAGCCAATAGCAAAATAGTACTAATAAGTTACAACTAAAGACTAACATCCGTGCCTGTGGCCAGACCCAACAGACGAATTGAATCTCACAGTTTCCCAGTCTACCCGTTAGGGATATTTGTCATCTAGGAATCTTGTATCCAGTCCAGGGATTGAGATATGAGACATGGTATTCTGAACATGTACAGTGCAGTACCTGTCTGGGGACACAAGGACGGGTTAGTGACCTTGTACAGGTCAACTTCATTGTTCAGCGAATTGTCGGAACTAAGCGGGACATGCTTATATTTTATTATGGACTTTTCACAGGAGATTGACTTATACATCTTCATTAATAAGTCAAGCTCCTTGGCTGAATGGTCACCGCAGTGGTTTTCGTTTCAGAGGATCCCAGGTTCGATTTCCGGCCGGGCCAGGGATTTTAACCGAGTCTAGTTAATACTTCTAGCTCGTGTTCGTGTTCGTGTGCGTCTTAATATTAATCTTCATTTACATACACCACTTCACCACAAACCACCACAGTTGGGAGCGTTGGTTGGCGACCACGGGACCCTTAAGTGAGTCCTGGCATTGCTTCGACTTACTTGTGCCAGGCTCCTCACTTACATCTATCCAATCCGACCTCCCTTGACCAACTCTTGTTCTTTTCCGACCCCGACCCTATTAGAGCATTCGAGGGCTAGGGAGTCTTTCATTTTTAAGCCCAAAGTGGCTCTTGTAGCTTTTTGGCCGATATCTTCATTTTTCGGAGAGTGGCAAGGTGGGTCTTTCCTTACCACCCTTAAAGGTACAAACCTGTTTTCGCATTCCTCAACAATTTCTTTAAACCCATCCCAGAGTCTGTTTACATTCTTATTTACCGTTTTCCACCGATCATAGTTACTTTTTAGAAACTGCCTCATACCTGCTTTATCAGCCATATGGTGTTAATATAAGGACAGATCTTCACTGGGATAATCACATAAATGGGATTGTAAATAAAGGGTACCGATCTCTGCACATGGTTATGAGGCTGTGTAGGGGTTGTAGTAAGGATGTAAAGGAGAGTGCATATAAGTCTCTGGTAAGACCCCAACTAGAGTATGGTTCCAGTGTATGGGACCCTCACCAGGATTACCTGATTCAAGAACTGGAAAAAATCCAAAGAAAAGCAGCTCGATTTGTTCTGGGTGATTTCCGACAAAAGAGTAGCGTTACAAAAATGTTGCAATGTTTGGGTTGGGAAGAATTGAGAGAAAGAAGAGCTGCTCGACTAAGTGGTATGTTCCGAGCTGTCAGCGGAGAGATGGCGTGGAATGACATTAGTAGACGAATAGGTTTGAATGGCGTCTATAAAAGTAGGAAAGATCACAATATGAAGATAAAGTTGGAATTCAAGAGGACAAACTGGGGCAAATATTCATTTATAGGAAGGGGAGTTAGGGATTGGAATAACTTACCAAGGGAGATGTTCAATAAATTTCCAATTTCTTTGAAATCATTTCGGAAAAGGCTAGGAAAGCAACAGATAGGGAATCTGCCACCTGGGCGACTGCCCTAAATGCAGATAAGTATTGATTGATTGATTGATTGATTGATTGATTGAGTCGTATCCCTTCCACTTTTTCTCTCTGGTTAGTGTTATATAGGGGATAGTTTCCTAGTTATACTTCCTCTTAAAACAATAATCACCGGGCGAGTTGGCCGTGCGGTTAGAGGCGCGCGGCTGTGAGCTTGCATCCGGGAGATAGTGGGTTCGAGTCCTACTGTCGGCAGCCCTGAAGATGGTTTTCCATGTTTTCCCATTTTCACACCAGGCAAATGCTAGGGCTGTACCTTAATTAAGGCCACAGCCACTTCCTTCCAACTCCTACGCCTTTCCTATCCCATCGTCTCCATAAGACCTATCTGTGTCTGTGCGACGTAAATCCAACAGCAAATAATAATAATAATAATAATAATAATAATAATAATAATAATAATCGCCGGGCTGAGTGGCTCAGACGGTTGAGGCGCTGGCCTTCTGACCCCAACTTGGCAGGTTCGATACTGGCTCAGTCCGGTGGTATTTGAAGGCGCTCAAATACGTCAGCCTCGTGTCGGTAGATTTGCTGGCACGTAAAAGAACTCCTGCGGGACATAATTCCGGCACCTCGGCTTCTCCGAAAACCATCAAAAAAGTACTTACTGGGACGTAAAAACAATAACATCATTATAATCACAGCAATAGAACCAGCTTTTGGGTGGTTAGGCCGTGTGCGTTATGCAGAGTTTCGTCCAGACGTGCCATTTGGACTCATCAGCTGGAATGGCACGCCCCTCCAGGACTCTGCTTAGCAGCGGCAGACCAAACTGTGTGGCCTCGCCGTGTTAGCTAACCATAATCACCACCACAAACCACCAGAGAACAGAAACGCGCAATGGTGAACACATCCATCTTCTTAGAGTTGTGTCAGGAAGGGCATTCGACCGTAAAACTAGGTGAAATCCATACACAGTGTCAACTTTAGGTAATTCGGAAAAGGACAGGAAGAAGAATACGACAGTGGGTGCATTTCATATTAGTTGTCAATGTCTTCACTCCAGCAATAAGTCCACTTTAATGCCTGTTGTCAGCCCCACACATTTCTCCCGTGAAATGGAATTGTCCGCAAAGAAATCATTCATTTTTAAAATACACCCATTTTTTTTCTAGTTGCTTTATGTCGCACCGACGCAGATTGATCTTATGGCGACGATGGGACAGGATTGATTGATTGATTGATTGATTGAGGGTCTAGGAATGGGAAGGAAGCGGCCGTGGCCTTAAGTAATGTACAGCCCCAGCATTTGCCTGGTGTAAAAATGGGAAACCACAAAAAACCATCTTCGGGGCTGCCGACAGTGGGGTTCGAACCCACTATCTCCCGGAAGCGAGCTCACAGCTGCGCGCACCTAACAGCACGGCCAACTCGTCCGGTTTACTTTGCTTTAGTAGCCTATATAGTTCACTTGAAAATAAAACACTGTCTTCCCGTACATATTGTAAAACCCGTGGTTTCATTAGTTGGGAACGAAAACAAGTCGTAAGCCTGGACCCTTGAATCAATAGTCTATTTTACGTCATCAGACGTATCGTTTGTCTGTATTGTTAGAAAGACGTAGGCCTACTTCGTTTATTTCCGTACACCTAGTACTCGTTACAGGTAGCTGCACAAGCGGGAATAATCATCCCTTCGCCCTTTCCTACTTTTAAAAGCTCCACTCGAGTTTGTTCGTCAACTAATACATTCAACACCACCTCGCCACAGATGGCTTGGAACATGCCGCTAAGTAAAGCAGCTCGTCTCCTTACTCGTAAGTTTTCCCAGCCGAAAATTTGTCAGAAATCACGACGAACAAATCGAGCAGCTTTCCTTTGGATCTTATCCAATTCTCGTATCAGGTAATCACTGGAACCATACTCTAATTGGGGTCTTACCAGAGACTTGCGCAGCTTCTCCTTTCCCTCCTTACTACAACCACGTGAAGAGATCTGTAACTTTTATTTACAACCTCGTTAATGTGATTAGCCCAGTGAAGATCATCGAAGTGATCCCCATGGTACTATCACCCCATCAACACAGTACTTAAAAATGAGAGGACTTTTCCTCTTGATGAAACTTACAACCTGACCTTTCATCCCATTCACCATCTGTTGTCCATCTCATAAATTGGGGCAAATATTCCTTTATAGGAAGACGAGTTAGGGATTGGAATAATTTACTAAGGGAGATGTTCAATGAAAAATGAAAATCCACAGGCTGTTTCCAGTCTTTCGACCGGGTCAGGACTGGAATGAATGAAGCCCCATCTGGCGGCGAGGATAGGAATTGTGCCGGCTGCCGAAGCCTGTCGCACTCCTCTGAGGCAATGATAAATGAATGACAGATCAAATGAAATGATATTGGAGAGTGTTGCTGGAATGAAATATGATAGGGAAAATTGGAGTACCCGGAGAAAAACCTGTCCCGCCTCCGCTTTGTCCAGCACAAATCTCGCATGGAGTGACCGGGATTTGAACCACGGAACCCAGCGGTGAGAGGCCGGCGCGCTGCCGCCTGAGATGTTCAATACATTTCCAAATTCTTTGCTACTATTTAAGAAAAGACTGGAGCCTCCGTGACTCAGGCGGCAGCGCGCCGGCCTCTCACCGCTGGGTTCCGTGGTTCACATCCCGGTCACTCCATGTGAAATTTGTGCTGGGCAAAGCGGAGGCGGAGCGGGTTTTTCTCCGGGTACTCCGGTTTTCCCTGTCATATTACATTTCAGCAACACTCTCCAGTATCATTTCATTTCATCTTTCATTCATAAATCATTGCCCCAGAGGAGTGCGACAGGCTTCGGCAGCCGGCATAGTTCCTATCCTTGCCGCTAGATGGGGACGTCATTCATTCCATTCCTGACCCGGTCGAATGACTGGGAACAGGCTGTGGATTTTCATTTTCTTTCATAAGAGAAGACAAGGTAGGAAAAAAAAAACTGACAGGGAATCTGCCCTAAATGCAGATCAATGGGGATTGATTGATAATATACAGTAGAAACTCACAACATTGTCTAGGTCTTTTTGTAGTCGTTAACAGTCCTGTAACTTGTTTACTACTCTATACACTATAACATCACCCGCAAAAAGCCTTATCTTTGATCACAGTACTTTACTCATATAATTTAGAGTATATAACATAAGAAAACATGAAGTCCAATATTACTGCCCTGTGGGACCCCCTCCCCCCCCCCCCCTCTTAATCATTACAGGATCAAATAACGCTTCACCTACTGTAGTTCCCTGTTTCCTAGAAATGTAGCCACCCATTCACTCACTCTTTTGTCTAGTCCAACAGCCCTCGTCAGTAGTCTCCTATGATCTACCCCATCAAAAGCCTTGGATAGGTCAATAGCGATACAGTTCATTTGACATCCTGTATCTACAATATCTACTATATCTTGCTGAAATCCTACGAGTTGAGCTTTCCCAACCGTTGGCAGTTCCATCAGTTCGAGAGTGAGTGTATGTAGGTTGAGAGTATTCAGGTCATCTGCGTATGAATGGAGACGAGTTAACTGGCCCAATCGAGTCATTTGTGTGCTTATGTAGGTTCATTCACAATACTGAGAGGTAAAAGCTTACATTAGTAACAATGGAACAGTGTGTCAAGTAGGCCTACGCGATTGGCCGTTTTACAGCACTAGTCAAATCAACAGTCACAATACAGGAAGGAATGATTGAAATAAATTTGCACTGGAAGTAGACCCTAATATGTTGATCCTGAGGACGCGCCCAGAATTCATTATTGGGAAATCAAGAGTTGCGAACTGCATTTTCCTAAAATTTCCTGCTATGAGCAGATCTACTCATTCACGTAGGTTTTAGACATACATATAGTATGCGCACTTTTTAGTGATAGATTTTTGTACTCGTTGGAGAAGTAAGAAGGGTTTCGTTAATACTGCCAACTGAATGGAACTGAAATCTGAATTGAATCGATAATATGATCGATCGATGTGAATTTTATAAACCTTTATTATTTTAAGCAAACAACTGTGTCACACACACAATATATAATACTATATAACATTTCCTGTTGCGAAACGTGTTCCTAGCATGAATTCTATAGTTTGGCTTTGCTGTGTAAACAACAACAGTACGAGTACTTAAAGTGTACGCCAGATGGCGCACAGCGATGATAAGCGATTCTTAGTCTGTGTTTCAAAGGTTGCCAATACGAATCTCGAAGATAACCGAAGTCGACCGCTTCAGCACTAGGGTGTAAATCTATCACTAAAAAGTGCGCAGATAGTACATACATACATACATGCATGCATGCATGCATACATACATACATACATACATACATACACTCGCACTCCTTCACTCATCTTTGAAGACGACACACAGCAAGAAAAGATAAGCTACGCTATGATAGCAATGCCAAGGTATGACACGAATCAAGATCTGAACTCCTGCGGGACAAAATTCCGTCTCCGAAAACCGTAAAAGTTAGTGGGACGTAAAGCTGTTTTATTGGCCGCTGTCGTGTAAAATGAAAAAGGAGAAAGAATCAGAACCCAACTCCCATGCCACAACAGCCTCGTAGGGCCTTGGATAACTAGGCGACCGCTGCTCAGCCCGAAGGCCTGCAGATTACGAGATGTCGTGTGGTCGGCACGACGAATCCTCTCGACCATTATTCTTGGTTTTGTAGATCGGGACCACCATCTCACCATCAGATAGCTCCTAAATTGTAACCACGTATGCTGAGTGGACTTCGAACCAGTCCTTAGATCCTGGAAATGTCTCTGATCCGGCCAGGAATCGAACCCGGGGCCTCCAGGTAAAAGACAGGCACGCTATCCCTACACCACGCGGCCGGCTTGAACAGAAAGAAGAGACGAATCTGGATACGTGACATTGGAAGAAGGAGAATACAAGGTGAGCTCCATCATTTGATTCAATCATTGTATGAAAATGATGAATAAGTAAACATTACTTTAATCTAAATCAGGAACAGTTTCATGAACGTCTCTGTATTATTTAGGATTATATTAAGAGGAAATAATATGAAGAAGATTTTCGTTTTTTGTTCTTTATGTCGCACCGCCGGCCACGCGGTGTAGGAGTAGTGCGCCTGTTCCTACCCGGAGACCCGGGGTTCGATTCCCGGCCAAGTCAGGCATTTTTACCTGGTTCTGAGGACTGGATCTAGGTCCACTCAGTCTACGTGATTACAATTGAGGAGCTATCTGACGGTGAGATAGCGACCCCGGTCTAGAAAGCATGAATAACGTCCCAGAGGATTCGTCGTGCTAACCACACGACACCTCGTAGTCTCAGGCCTTCAGGCTGATCTCCCCGTGGGTCGGGGCGGTAGAATAACACCCACGGTATCTATAGCCTGTCGTAAGAGTCGACTAAAAGGGGCCCCAGAGGCTCTCAACTTGGGAGCGTGGGTTGGCGACCACGGGGCCCTTAGCTGAGTCCTGGAATTGCTTCCACTTACGTGTGCCAGACTCCTCATATTCATCTATCCTATCCGACCTCCATTGGTCAACTCTTCGAAGTGTCGATCTCTTCCATTTTTCTCTCTGATTAGTGTTATATACGGGATGGTTGCCTAGTTGTTAGTAATTCCTCTTAAAACAGCAATCACCACCACCTTCGGGCTGAGCAACGGTCGCTTGGTAGGCCAAGGCCCTTCGGGTCTGATGCGTCATGGGGTTTGGTTTGGTTTGGTTTGGTTTACGTCGCACCGACACAGATAGATCTTACGCCGACGAAAGGGCTAGGAGGGGGGAAGGGAGCGGCCATGGCCTTAATTAAAGTACAGTCCCAGCATTTTCCTGGTGTGAAAATGGGAAACCACGAAAAACCATGTTCAGGGCTGCCGACAGTGGGGTTCGAACCCATTATCTCCCGAATGCAAGCTCAAAACTGCACAACTCGCTTGATGCTGTGTAAAGTAACTTGTGTTCGAAGCGAAGTGAAAGATGAAAATTATCTCTCTCTCTCTCTCTCTCTCTCTCTCTCCCTGTGTGTGTGTGTGTGTTAATTGAGTCATCCTCCATCAATAAAACAGTTAATGGTTTATTTATAACATACAATGCTCGTAAACGACTGTTGGCCTTTTTTACCGAATTTACATTGGATTGGATTGAAAACAACTAAAATGTTCTTTTTCGTTTTTGAAATAATGTGAGACACGCTCACCGCAAAAAATGGGACGGCTCTATTCTTGATGATCGGATTGCACCGTTACTGATTGAAGAAAGAATCGGGTGTTGTTGGCCTATGATACCTCTTAGAAAAAGAGGTATTCAGCATTGTCTTTCTCTATCGTATAACTGTTCAAATATCCTCCTATGTTATGTTAAACCAGGTGTGTATTTTAAATACTAGAGGACCCGAGTTGCTCCGCAGCATTCGTTATAAATAAGTCAGAACATTCGTCCTGACGTGCCTGTCGTCATATTGTTTTGCCTGCCCTCTTCAATGGCTGTATGAACATTTAATAAGAAACGTGTTGTGGTATCCGGAGATAATACAACAAAAATGAAGCAAATTGGCCCGGTAGAACGGACAGGCGGATTTGCCAAAGTTGTTTTTAGTAAACTCTTTTAATATATAGATAGCATGATTAGGTCTTCCTTTTTTTCTTCTTCTTTCTTTCTTAATCTATTTTCCCTCCAGGGTCGGTTTTCCCTCGGACTCAGCGAGGGGTCAGACCTCTACCGCCTCAAGGGCAGTGTCCTGGAGCTTCATGGGTCGGTGATGAAACTGGGAAGGAGAACCAGTACCTCGCCTAGGCGGCTTTACATGCTATGCTGAACAGGGGCCTTGTTGGGGGTGGGGGGGATGGGAAGATTGGAAGGGACAGACAAAGAAGACGGAATCGGTCATTGCCTTAATTAGGTACCATCTCGGCATATGCCTGAAGGAGAAGTGGGGAAACCACGGAAAATCACTTCCAGGATGACTGAGGTGGGAATCGAACCCCCTCTACTCAGTTGACCTCCCGAGGCTGAGTGGACCCCGTTCCAGCCCTCTTACCACTTTTCAAATTTCGTAGCAGAACCGGGAATCGAACCCGGACCTCTGGGGGTGGCAGCTAATCACACTAACCACTACACCATACAGGCGGACTAGTTCATTTGGTAGCAAGTTAAAAATTGCTTGTTCCATGTGTAGGATAAGCACAAAATCCAAATACCACTATGGATTACAGACTTGTTAATTAATTGTTGTTTTCTATTATAGGTGGTGATGTACGTCTGCCATAGCCCATGAGTCCACTTAACTATGGAGGAACGGATTGTAACGAGCACGTGGGCTTTCGAACGAACCCACACAAGAAAATCAATGAGAGATATTCAACATGATTTCACTATAAGGTTTCAGAAACCCTCCCCACCAAAACCAAGAATGTTGTGGCCGTCAGAGAATATGCCAGTGAGGTATTTGATGATCAGTGGACTGGACGTGGTTCTGCCTTTGGATTGGCTACCCCAAAGCCCTGATCTGTCATCGTGCGACAATGCATTGTGGGGCCACATTAAAGTGAAGGTTGCTGGCATACGTGACGAGATTAAGGATGCAGTTCGATATGCATTTACTGCCATCTCTCAGCAATGTTGAGGAGAATATCGCCTCGTACAAGATTCATACTCTGTTATGAAAATGATTGTGTACACAGGATCACTCTGGAATAAATCGTTATATTACGATTCTACATGGATATGCTACGCAATCCTAACTATTTTGATGGGGAAATCGTTTATGCAATAAGGATTACTTTTATCACAGTTTCTCCGTAATCCCATTACGGCCGGGATGAGTAGCTTAGCCGGTTGAGGCGCTGGCCTTCTGACCCCAACTTGGCAGGTTCGATCCTG
This sequence comes from Anabrus simplex, assembly GCF_040414725.1. Classification (NCBI taxonomy): domain Eukaryota; kingdom Metazoa; phylum Arthropoda; class Insecta; order Orthoptera; family Tettigoniidae; genus Anabrus; species Anabrus simplex. Next base: position 36,464,367 of record NC_090265.1, on the reverse strand, counting down.
GCTCAGTCCGGTGGTATTTGAAGGTGCTTAAATACGCCAGTCTCGTGTCGGTAGATTTACTGGCACGTTAAAGAATTCCTGCGGGACTAAATTCCGGCACCTACAGTACGTATATGTTCGTGTTAATACAAAAAAGGAAAGGCATGTAATAGAGTAATATCACACTATTTAAAACAATACATCTATATATATAAAACAAGAGTTGTGTCTGTACATTGCTCAGAATTTGAAAATAATGGTATTTCTGTATCGGTTATGTCCATAGTAACAAGAAAATGCACTTTTTACTTTTCCGCAATTTCTGTCTGTCTGTCTATCTGTCTATCTGTATGTATGTACACGCATCACGAGAAAACGGTTGAAGACAATTTAATGAAAATCGGTATGTGCAGTCGGGGGCTGAGCCTCTACAATCTAGGCTATAAATAATTTTACTCACGCTGAGTGAAATGGTAGTTTAGGGGAAGGCCTAAAATTGAATTCTCAACTATTTATGTTATTAGTGGTCTAATGAAACTCGGTATGTGAAGTCGAGGGATGAGCCTATACAATCTAGGCTATAAATCATTTTAGTCACGCTGAGTGAAATGGTAGTTTAGGGGAAGGCCTAAAATTTAATTCTCAACTATTTATGTTATTAGTGGTCGTATTTTAAACAAAATGGGTATGCAAAGTTGGGAAATAAATTCCTATAATCTAGGCTCTCAATAATTGTATTCACGCTGAGAAAAATGGTAGTTTAGGGGAAGGCCTAAAATTTAATTCTCAAATATTGTTATTACTTATTAGTAGTCCTGTCTTGATGAAACTCAGTATGAAAAGTCAGGAAATAAGTCGCTATAGTCTAGGCTGTAAATTATTTTATTCACGCTGAGTGAAATGGTAGTTTAGGGGAAGGCCTAAAATGTAATTTTCAAATATTTCTTATTAGAGGTGTAATCGATGAATGCTACATAACTAAGGTTATATAGTATTAAATTTCCTATTATTCATGTCTTATACATTGTTACCGTACTGGCTATGATCACAAAGATATTCATGAATTTGGATTTTTGTTACTAAGTCCATATCAGCGCCGAGTAACGAGAAAATGGGTAAACAGTATTTAATGAAAATCGGTATGTAAAGTCGGAGAATAAAAAAACTACAGTTTACGGTATAAAATATTTTACAAATCACAGAGTCGAAAGAAAACTAAATGTGTAGGCCTACAATATACAGTAGAAAGCTCATAACATTGATCAACAATAACATTACATTGAACATTGTTTGTCGTGATGTGCTTTGTGTCTTTTGTTGCCCCTCATCTCCGGTAGATAGGATTACTGCTGCGTACAGAGTATTTTTTATTTGATTTACGTCGCACCGACATAGATAGGTTTTATGGCGACGATGGGGTAGGAAAGGGCTAGGAGTGCCTTAGGCGTTAATTAAGGTACAGGCTCAGCATTTGACTGGTGTGAAAGTGGGAAACCACGGAATACCATATTCAGCGCTGCCGATAATGGGGTTCGAATCCACTATCTCTCGGATGCAAGCTCACAGCTGTGCACCGCTAACCACACGGTCAACTCACCCAGTCGTACAGAGTGTAACAGCCTGCCTGAATACTGATGGGAAGTAGCTGGGGAGTTAGATAACTTTCTTCTTTAGCATGCCATTCCCCTGGTTTATAAATTTTCTGATACTACTGGTACGTAACACACTGGATCATCATACCATTCGGGCTATTCAATCCCTACTCTGAGGCACTGATTGAAATGAACAGTGTGCATATTTAGCTGAATAATGGCAGATGAGTGTTCATGGCAATCTGCGGCCTGGTCATCCCAGCTCTCGAACTTTGAACTATTAGATTGGCACCGCAATCTAACCGCAGCACTGTTCGTTACAAGTGATAAAAAACATGAGGCTTTCTATTTGATCGAGTATTTTATATTATAGCATTGTTTTTAATCGCTACATTCATACTTACGTTTTTGTAATGACCTATGTTTATTTCAGTTAGGAAAACCACAAAGTCAGTCTTTCTGAGAATCCCGTAGCGAAGCACGGGTACATCAGCTAGTGTATCTATAATACTTATCTTGAATCCAAAAATGAAAAAGACTGCTAAACATTTGGAGGCGACATCATTCACTGATATAACCGGCTGATTGCTGTTGTGATTGAATGCCAATTTTCACGAATTTTAATGCCTTTTTACCTTTGAAGTTCAATTTCTAACGTCCGGTCTCTACCTGTTACGAATACCTGAGACGAGACTGTTGACCATTACTAACGAGTAGTTTCTGGAACACTTCGGACACGTTGGCAGAGACCAGTGGCAATGGAAAAACTGATTATACCGTGCAAGTTGGACGTGCGGTTAGGGTCGTGTAGCTATGAGCTTGCATTCGAGAGATGGTGGGTTCGAATCCCATCGTCGGCAGCCCTGAAGATGTTTTTTTCCGTTGTGTCCCACTTTCACACCAATCAAATGCTGCGGCTGGTCCTTAATTAAAGCCACGGCCGCTACCTTCCAAATCCTAGCCCTTCCCGATCCTTGCGTCACCGAAAACCTTCGATGTGTTACGGTAAACCACCAGCACCTAATTATCGAAGGAAAAGTTAACGCCTGAAGACCCAGAGGTCTGCACAATCGCGATGGGCAGATCAACTCTAGAGCCTGAATATGGGATCTACCATGCTCAGGATAGGGTAGGGTTGCCACCTGACCCGTATTGCACGGGACATCCCGTATCTGAGATGAAAATTTTGCGCTCCGTATTATGAACTGTTGTCCAGTAAAATCGAGCGTTTGACCTTTTTTGTCTGAAAATATTTTAAAATCCGTATTTAATTTGAGTGCCATTGAAGTGTGGACCCTTAGAAGAAGAAAATCTATTTCTAATACTGTACCGTAGTATCTTTCTGCATGTTTTGTCACACCTAATGCATTGTACTGTATGTACTGTTGAGAGGATGTAAGTTAGTTTCATTTACGAATTTCAATAATCATCTCATTCTGTTAATGAAACTAATTATAACCTAATTGAAATTGGTACCTTGCATTCCGGAGATACTGGGTTCGAACCCCACTGTCGGCAGTCCCGAAGATGGCTTCCCATTTTCACATCAGGAAAATGCTGGGGCTGTACTTTAATTAAGGCCACGGCCGCTTCCTACCCACTCCTAGCCCTCTCCTCTCCCATCGTAAAGCAAATTGTACCTAACGTTTGCTTGTCAAGTATTTACGGCCTGCCCCGTATTTTTGTAAAAAAAAAATCCCTATTTTTTAGGTAAATGTCCCTTATTTCTTATATCAAAACGTGGCAATCCTAGCGATAGGGAATCCTGGAGGAGAATCAAAACATACTTTTGCAACATGGTGTCGACACACTTTAACGTAGGGTTAAAATAAATGATTAACACACCCAGCCCAAGAATTAGAGAACTTAATCATACGCAACTAAAATCTCCAGCCAGGACAGGAGTCGAGCCCGGCGCTCTCTGAACCGAAGGCCACTACGCTGACCATTTAGCCAAGTAGCCGGACAGACATTATTATTATTATTATTATTATTATTATTATTATTATTATTATTATTATTATTATTATTATTATTATTATTGTTAAAAACCATCAGTGCATTGTCGTACAAAGGAGGCTTGCAGTAGTGTCTCAACGGTGCACTAGCCACCTGCGTCTTGAAAAGGTGTGGCAATACAAGGTGTCCGGGTTAAATTTATAATAATATAAAATTTAATAACTTGAGAGGTAGTGGAGATATTTACTTGCGGTTTGTTTCTACAAGTAGGGTAACTCAAAATGTTTTTGGGCCGATGACCTCGATGTTAGGCCCCTTTAAACAGCAAGCAATGTTTGTTTACATACCCAATATACCTCGATATGCGCACCATTAGTGGTGCGACAGACATCTAATCGGTATTCCACTTCTCTCCAAGTGTTCTGCAGCATTGGAGGCGTAACATTTACAATAGCTGCACGAATGCGATGACGCAGATCTAGTAGATCACGAACTGGTGTCTGGTACACTTGCTTCTTTACAAACACCCACAGGAAAAATCAAGTGGCGTAATGTCAGGGCTTCTCGGGGGCCAAACAATTGATGGACTACCTCTCCCAATCCAGCGATCTGGGAACTCACGATTCAAAAAATCCCTCACAACTTCCGCATAATGGCATGGTGCACCATCTTGCTGAAAGATCACGTCACGAGGAAGTTATGGCACAACATACTGCTCCAACATGTCTAGGTAACGTGTTCCATTAACTGTAGGCTCTGCGAAGAAGAATGGGCCAATAACCCTGTCCTTCAACAATCCACACCACACATTCACTTTCGGAGAGTCCCGTTCCAACTCTATCACTACGTGGGGGGTTCAGATCCCATTATGCGCTAACTGTGCTTGTTCACCGTGCCGGAAATATGGAATGTAGCCTCGTCCGAGAAACAGACCGAATCGGGGAATGCCTCGTTTCCATCAATTTTTTGCCAGAATTGTCTCCGCGAATGCCTTCCGTAGCAGCCTGTTCTGAGGTTTGATTTTCTGACGAAGCTGCAGTTTGTACGCCCGTAGGCGCAACCTTTTGTGGACGACATCGTGTACTGTCGAACGAGGTAAATGTAACTGCCTACTTGCTTGTCGAATTGACTTACAAGGGCTCCGTCTGAAGGGCTCGCGGATTGAATCAACAGTAGCCTCTGAAACTGCGTGCTTGGCGTGGCGGCCCGACATCGACAGCAAGGTCCCAGATTCTCGAAGACGCCTGTCCCATTTCATGATTGTTACGTAAGTGGGAACATCATCAGTTGGTAACAGTCCATACTCACACCGAAATCTACGTTGTACTAGCCGGGGTGAGTGGCTCAGACAGTTGAGGCGCTGGCCTTCTGACCCCAACTTGGCAGGTTCGATCCTGGCTCAGTCCGGTGGTATTTGAAGGTGCTCAAATACGTCAGCCTCGTGTCGGTAGATTTACTGGCAAGTAAAAGAACTCCTGCGGGACTAAATTCCGGGACCTGGGCGTCTCCGAAAACCGTAAAAGAGTAGTTAGTGGGACGTAAAGCAAATAACATTATTATTATTATTATTATTATTATTATTATTATTATTATTATTATTATTATTACGTTGTACTGGTGTAACGGATTTTATCTCCGCGAGCGAAAACACGCAGAACACCTTCTGCTGTGGAATCCACATGATTACTGGCGCGTTTCTCGTGCACAATGCAGTTACGCGCATGCGCATGTGGTACCTCCGCCACCGCAAGCGAACACAGAAAACATTTAGAGTTACCCTAGTTGTAGAAACAAACCACCAATGAATATCTCCATTATTTCTCAAGTGTGTTCGAACCCCACTATAAGCAGCCCTGAAGATGGTTTTCCGTGGTTTCCCGTTTTCACACCGGGCAAATGCTGGGGGCTGTACCTTAATTAAGGCCACGGCCGCGTCCTTCCCATTCCTATGCCTTTCCTGTCCCATCGTCGCCATAAGACCTATCTATGTCGGTGCGACGTATTAGTTCATCTACCGAGATAGCCGCAATGATATTTTATTTGAGTTCATCTAGAGTGTGGGGATCTTGCGGGCCACAATGGTTTACTAATTACCCTGTTGTCAAAAATTTCCTCATTTAAACTTAAAGACCCGTTAGCCGTATACGCGGTTGCTGACTCTTGCTGGAAATATAAAGATTGGCATTCAAAAAATGGAACAGGAATGTCATTCCTATATCTCTGCCCAGTGATATATATAGCAGTAACAATTTCTGGTAAATCACAATAAGAAAGAAAAAAATATTTTTGTGGTTTCAGAAACTATAGGCCCTATTATCCTGTCTGCAGTTACTGCTGCCAACACTCCCATTTTCACACTCTACATGAACTGAAACGAGTGAAATTGAGGCTATCTCGGTAGATGAACTAATGCGTATGAATGAAAATTTCCTTAGATGAAGCCAGAAATGTGTGGATTCAGGTGGAGGACACTTTCAACCCTGTAGCTGATGTAGACTTTTGAGTAACATATCGCGATATCAGGCAGACGCATGCCTTGTTCGTACTTCTCGGTGATTTCCTTTTCAACTTTCTCCGTAACCATTCTCTCCTTTGTATTCCCCTTATTCCCTTCCTCTTCAACTTTTTCTTCACAGGGCTCATTGCTATATTAAAGTAAATAACATTCACCACACTTTTGACACAAAATAGAAAATGTTTTATGCACAAACGTGGTTACAGTGCTGTATGTAGGATGTACAGTATGTGGGAGAATGCAATAGTACAATACGTGTACACTCATTTGGGCGTTGGATACACGAGCGAGGCACGCTGACACGCAGATTGAAGTCGAGGTGGGAGAATTCTCAGTCTTCGTTTTTTTTTTTATTGGTCTTAGCCGGAGCTCTTTGACTAGTCTTCAAACGGGCTGGCAGAAGATCGCCCAAAATCCCACAGCGTGAGAGAAAGGGGGAGGGGGGAAACGATAGACTCATTGGGGGTAAACTGCGAAACTTTTAGTGACACTTCGGCTCCCCTGCGCTGAATCAGTACACCTCGATTAACTTCGTGATACGGATTGGCAACCTATGACACAAAAAATGAATCTATTATCACGGCCGACTGGATCCCTCGCTGCACTCGAGTCGGCCGTGCTATTATACATCACTATGAGACATCTGGCAGTGTAATCGCGAAACTTCGAATACCATTGTTATTTATACAGTAAACCAAAGAATAATATAGCTGAAAACTGAACTTTTGAAACCTAATGGAATGGAGAAAAATCCAATTACCTCACAGGAACACCGGAAACGCACGTCACGGGTTGTAAACAGTGAGGATAGAAAAATAGTAGCAAAAATAGCAGACTGTGATAAAGGAAAATAAAATAAACCGTTGCTCTTCCCCCTCAGGAAGTTGATTGAGCCGCCCCATATACCAGAAAATATGTTTTGAGAATTACAAGAGTTTCTGCCTCTCGTCCTGGCGAATCTCTGATATTGTTATACCGGGCGAGTTGGCAGTGCGGTTAGGGGCGCGCAGCTGTGAGCTTGCATCCGGGAGATAGTGGGTTCGAATCCCACTGTCGGCAGCCATGAAGATGGTTTTACGTGGTTTCCCATTTTCACAACAGGAAAATGCTGGGGCTGTACCTTAAGTAAGACCATGGCCGCTTCCTTCCAACTCCTAGCCCTTTCCTATCCCATCGTGGCCATTAGACCTATCTGTGTCGGTGCGCCGTAAAGCCTCTAGCGTGATATTGTTATGGAATAGTAAAGAAAATTGTTTCGAGACATGATGTGACGCAGTTGTAGGCTTCAGATAATAAAGCACAAGGTAGTGCAAAATCTCGCTCGTTTATCAAGTTAGAATTCATTTTTTTTTAAATTCTCGTTTTGAAAAACATTCACAGACCATGTTGCTTGCAATCCACCGTTTTATTGTACCGTACTTGCGTTAGCTTGGCCAGGTCTTCTATCCAACAGCACGTGGACCAGTTCGGGTGTAATGCATACATTAGCTGGGAAAATGACACGTTTACAAAATACAGAGCACTATTAGTCTCTGTCTAACGCAAGTAAAAATACTGTGCCGTGACCTTGCGCAATCAGGGTTCTTCCTTTTTTTTATAAACAAGTCAGCAAGTAGGAATAAATCAAGTCCCGATGTAAATAGCGGCTTTTCATTGGTATGCAAGATGCTTAATCCTCTAAATAGCCACAAGTGCGGGTTATAAATAACATATTCCAAATTTATCTTATTTTCGCTGCTATACTATGAAGTCGGGAACGCCTCTGAGGTGTAGTGGTTCGTGTCATTAGCTGCCACCCCCCAGAGGCCCGGGTTCGTTTCCCACCTCAGCCATCCTTGAAGTGGTTTTCCGTGGGTTCCCACTTGTCCAGGTAACTTCCGGGATGGTACCTAACTTAAGGCCACGGCCGCTTCCTTCCCTCTTCCTTGTCTATCCCTTCTAATCTTCCCATACACCCCTCCCACAAGGCCCCTGTTCAGCATAGCACGTGAGGCCGCATGGGCGAGGTACTGGTCAGCCTCTCCAGTTGTATCCCCTAACCCAATGTCTCACGCTCCGGGACACTGCCTTTGAGGCGGTAGAGGTGGGATCCCTCGCTGAGTCCGTGGGATAAACCAACCCTGGAGGGTAAACGGATTAAGAATGAAACACTATGAAGTCGGACTGAATATAGGGCAATTTAATGATACTTTAGTTATAACTTACTTTATTCAAACGTCCTTCTGTTTCGCATTCTACGTAACCTGGAGGGCCCGTGGCTATGATCACGATATCAGCAATCACTTAAAATTACAAACATGTTTAATTTTCTTCAAACAAAACATTTTCCATTGCAATAAAACTTACGGAATTAGTTTTCCTAATCTCGATTCGATTTATCTGACTCTCCTGGCTTCCAGTCCCAATCCATCTCAGTGACCACATATTTCCACGGGGATCCTAAACATGCGGAAGTTTTTCGGGGGGAGAAATCTGAAATGCAAAAGGAGTCCTTTCCATTATCGGAAAACATGTTGTATATTGAATGACCTTTTAAAAGCCTAGACTGTTTGGAATCAAGAATTCACTTTCTTCAACACAAACTCGTAGCACAAGTAAGAGAGGTTAATAAAAATATAAAATATTCTCCAAGTCTAGAAAGCCTTGGGAGCTACAATTACAATCTATAAGGGTTCTGAGATACTTGGTGACCAAAACTTAACACATGGTTCCCAACAAAGAAGTCCTTTTCATTTCCACACTGACTTTCACACTTTAAAGACTGTCAATAGCAACATAGCGCATGGGTAATCCTTCATCAACGTGGGTTATTTCCTTAGAGAGCCGGCATTTTTCACACGGATAGTGCTCACGAGAAAATAACATTTTAAAATACGCCTTGGAGACAGTGAGGAACATTTCCTCCTAACAAATCAGTTAATATTTCCTGTAGGTTTTTCAAATAAAAACTACCTTCTTAGTATCATGACAATTATTGCTTTTTCTACCATCGTCAAATAAATTCTACTCGCCATAAGACCTATCTGTGTCGGTGCAACGTAAAGCAAAATAGCAACAAATAAATTCTAATGGGACACATTAATCGCCCAGAAATAAAGCTGTTGATTTCAACGGCCATCACACCTGTAATAAAATGTGGGTATAGTCGCTCAGAATGTTTCCCTTTACAATTTGCTTTACGTCGTACCGACACAAGTTCACGATGGGAATGGACTAAGAGCTGAAGACGAATGTCACACGCTGGTTCCATTCCCAGGCAGCAGACTTCTACGACACTGGCATACAAAAGTTGATCCCACTATATGGCAAGTATCTCAATTCTGGTGGTGATTATGTCAAAAAATAGCTACAAAATTGCTGTATCGTGTGCCAACAAAGGTTTTCATGTAACTATCTTGTCTTTTTTTAAAAAAACTAGGGAACTTAATTTCTGGATGGCCCTCGTATATATCCTAAGTTGTTTATTATTATTATTATTATTATTATTATTATTATTATTATTATTATTAGAACAGCGACGAAGGCACAAGTCTAATAAAATAGTTTTACAAAACGAACAAGAATATCATGGAACTGACCGCCATACCCTACGGCAACAAGGAGCTTCGGAAGATGTGATATGGTAGTTTGTGGTTTTTCCTCAGTCGTCGAAGTACCCATAATCGACAACATGATACAATAATTGTGTATGAAGAGTGCTCAACCCGGAGGTTAATCAGGTGTCATAGATGGCCAATGAAGAGGTATACTGGGGAAAGGTGGAGTGAGGTAGTTTGCCGTTGCTTCCTCGCCGACCCAGAAGTTGCTATTACAAATCTGTCTGCCAAGCCCATTGAAATTCACGCACCAACCTACTCTATGAGCGACATTTTCACACCATTCATAACAAGGACTGCCTACGTAAGGAATGCGGTTACTAGCATACTTTCATATCGTCAAAACCAAGGATGAAACTGAGACAGGGCAATGAAAGTTAACAAATGGGTTCTAGTCCATATTAGAAGACAAGGACACTAGAAACAACAGGCTTTGCCAGCAAGGACATACAATCATTATACCCGCCAGAAAATGAACGCCTATGGTGATGATGAAACAATTACAAAGGACAGCTGAGTGAAGCCTGCGGAAATTAACAGTAAGATATACTGGCAACTGGAGTTTTCAGTTAGAGCACCCTTCACGAATTTTCCCCCGTGCTCTCTCTCATTCCTTCATAAAGCATAAGGACTTTATCTTGTTCTACCATGAATACATTGGCATATTCCTCTCTCTCTCTCTCTATCTCTCTCTCTATCTCTCTCAGGAAGACAGAGAGAGAGAGAGAGAGAGAGAAATCCAAACAAACCCCATGGTACAACAGCCCTGATGAGCCTTGACAAACCAAGCGACCTCCTGCTCAGCCCAAAAGCCTGCAGATTACAAGGTGTCGTGTGGTCAGTGTACGAATCCTCTCGGCCGTTATTCTTGGCCTTCTAGACCTCGGTCGCCGTTAGATAGCTCCTAAATGTGTAATTACGTAGTCTTAATGAACCTCGAACCATACCTCAGATCCAAATAAAAATCCCTGATCTGGCCGGAAATTGAACCCGAGGCCTCCGGGTAAAACGCATGACGCTACCCTTTGACCGCGGGACGGGCGAGCCATCTCCTCGATGCTGTTGTCTAAGTGGAACTTGCCATGACAGTAACGGTACTGGCTAGTATATTGGGTTCCCACACTCTCACAATTCGTCTTCTTTTCAGTAAAACCGGGCGAGTTGGCCGTGCGGTTAGGAGCGCGCAGCTGAGAGCTCGCATCCGGGAGATAATTGGTTCGAACCCCACTGTCGGCAGCCCTGAAGATGGTTTGCCGTGGTTTCCCATTTTCACACCAGTCAAATGCTGGGGCTATACCTTATTTAAGGCCACGGCCACTTCCTTCCTATTCCTAGGCCTTTCCTGTCCCATCGTCGCCATAAGACCTATCTGTGTCGGTGAGACGTAAAGCATCTAGCTTTTCAGTAAAGAGAGATGGGCAGTCATTGGTCACATATTGCGTTGATAAGGACACGGATACTTACTATGAAAACCTACAACCTGTTTTCTAGGCAATGACCGGGTCAGGCATGAAAGGAATGAAGCCCTCATCTTGCGGAGAGCGTGGCGACTGCTCTAAATGCAGATCAGTATTGATTGATTGATTGATTGATTGATTGATTGACTGAGGATAGGAATTGTACCGGCTGCAGAAGCCTGCCGCACTCCTCTGGGGCAATGATTAATGAATGACAGATGAAATGATAGTGGAGAGTGTTGCTGTAATGAAAGATGACAGGAAAAACCGGAGTTCCCGGAGAAAAACCTGTTCCGCCTCCGCTTTCTCCAGCACAAATCTCACATGGAGTAACCGGGATCTGAATCCCGGAACCTAGCGGTGAGAGGCCGACACGCTGCCGCCTGAGCCACGGAGGCTTGACTATGACACTACCAAATGTACAGTAGTAAATGTAACAACACATTAAACTCTATAGGTCAGTGACAGCACTAGAATAATTAAAATGTTATATTTTACGACATGTGCTCTGGAGTGAAATGTGGGTGGATTCAGGATATCTTAAGCAATAGACAAGAATTAGGTGGGAACAATAACAGGAGGGTAATCATAATGAGGAGAAAAAGGCTAAATTAGGAGTAAACTCGATGAATGAGGCTGTACATGTACATTGCCATTAGTGGTGGGATCATGTGAGGCGAATTGAAGACCTAGGAGAATAATGGACTTGATCAATGACGGTAAGATAAGTAGAGAAAGATCAAGGTGACGACGGTCAGACACAGTCTTTAATGAAATGAGCCGCAGAGCTAGTTGCTAGTAGAGGACTTGGGATGTACTTAATTAATTCACAGAGGCTTTCGGACTGAATGCTGAAAAGCATAACAGTCTATAATAAATATGTATTTAACCTATGTATGTAGAGGGCTTCTTTTCAGCCGAAACGGTCCGGAACGCGTTCCGGTAAACTTGTAGGACTTTTATGGCCCTTAAACACATATCTTATAATTATTGTACTTAAAAAACTAGGAATGCATCCACTGTAAATTCTCAGTTACGATTGTTTACGACGTAAATCAAGGGTCAACCAAATGGGAAATCTCTCAGTTTGACTTTACATTTTTAAAAATTAATTTTTTATTTCGGTACCAATGTGGTATGTTATATTGATACAAGCAAGCATTTGTGGAATGTAGAATTCGACCCATGGTACTACCATTCAATCTCTGAAGATCAGTTCGTGATTCGAAGTCACTGAAAGTCTGTAGTTTCGTGGTAATGTTTTTGCTGTACGAAATCATAACTCCCGAGTATTGTTTTATGCAAGATAGGGTTCTGTTACATAGAATCTTACAAAATATCACCTGTCTCCAGGTCAACTGCCCCGAACTCGCCCCTTGCCAATTTTGGATATTCGGTCTGCATCTAAATCCTGTGGATAACTTCGTTAGGAGTCAAGGTGAGAAGACGGTCGACCATAATACACTGAGTGGCCAAACGTCACGGGAAGGGGTGTCCCATTAGAAAATGTGCCGTGTGTGATCCCTGAGCGTTGCGGTGTTGCTGAGCAGTCTGTCACAGACACCAGTGTCGTACAGGTGGCAACACGTCGCGAGGTAATCGACTGTGAACGTGGGATGATCATCGGCGCACGGCGCATGGGTCATAGCATTGCGGAGATTAGACGTGAATTCGTATTTCCGAGGTCAACAGCGTCGAGGGTGGATCTTCAGTATCGCAGAGAGAATGTTACCACCCGCGTAAACCGCCGCAAAGGAAGACCGCAGGTGTTTAACGAACGGATGTCACGTCCCCTCCACAGAACCATACTGGGCGCTCGACGGGCTACTGTGAGTCAGTTTACCGCCCAGTTGAATGTTGGGAGTCAAGAACCCATTTCTACCAGAACTGTAAGGAGGCAACTGCACCGCATAGGCTTCACCAGCCGACAAACAACTCGTGTCCCTTTGCTGGCACCTCGACACATAGCTCAACGACGTGCACGGGCCCGCGAACATCGACAATGGACAATGGAACATTGGCGGTGTGTGGTATGGTCCGATTCATCCCGGTTCCAGTTGTATCGAGCTAATGGGCGTGTGGCGTATGCCCCATGAAGCTATGGATCCTGCGTCTCAACAAGGTTGTGTCCAGAAGGGAGCTGGATCAGTTCTGGTCTGGGCGACGTTCTCATGGTCGCAACTAGGCCCCATTGTCCGGCTGCAGGTAGCGCTGACAGGTCACGTTATGTGGACGTTATTTCAGACCATCTGTATCCCTTTCTAGCCCTAGAGTACCATAAAGGAGATGCCATGTTTCAACATGACAATGTGCTATGTCACCGCGTGAAGTTACGACCATGGATTGGCCCTCCAGATCCCCCGATCTTAATCCAATGAAGCATTTACGGGATGCTGCCAATGCTGGTGTACGCTTCGTGAACCCCGCACCAACTACACAAGACCAATTGTGGGTAGCAGTGCAAGATGCGTATGTCCACATCCCTCCAGAACGATTCCAATACTTTGAAGAGTCGAAGCCTCGCGTATTGCTGCCGTTTTGAGGGCTCACCGAGGAGCAGCTCGTTATTAACATCACATTCAGTGTCTTCCCACGACTTTTGGCCACTCAGTGTACAGAAGTACTATCTAAGATGGCAAATACCACAGAAAACGAATGCGTAATGGTTCGCATCGGATTCCCGGGAAACGCACAGCATTTATACAGCAGACAAATGCAAGAAGTTCCGGCAGCAGATAGTCGTCGTATTGAGTCAGGTAACATCAATTTGATGACATCAGTTTGGAAGCTAGTGCGAAAATTAAGTCATTTCAAAATTTTATTCGCCTTTGCATTAATATTAAATGTGTTATTTTCATTGCACATATATAATTTCCTTTCGTCAGCTTTAAAGTTCTGGTATATTTCAATTTTCTTGTGTTATGAATGGAGAGAATTGTGTTATGAATTGAAGGAGAGGGCATATAAGTCTCTGGTAAGACCACAACGAGAGTTTGGTTCCAGTGTATGGGACCCTCACCAGGATTACTTGATTCAAGAACTGGAAAAAAAATTCAAAGAAAAGCTGCTCGATTTGTTCTGGGTGATTTCCGACAGAAAAGTAGCGTTACAAAAATGTTGCAAAGTTTGGGCTGGGAAGACTTGGGAGAAAGGAGACGAGCTGCTCGACTAAGTGGTATGTTCCGAGCTGTCAGTGGAGAGATGGCGTGGAATGACATCAGTAGACGAAAAAGTTTGAGTGGTGTCTTTAAAAGTAGGAAAGATGAAGATAAAGTTGGAAATCAAGAGGACAAATTGGGGCAAATATTTGTTTATTGGAAGGGGAGTTAGGGATTGGAATAACTTACTAAGGGAGATGTTCAATAAATGCCCAATTCTTTTAAAATTATTTAAGAAAAGGCTAGGAAAACAACAGATAGGGAATCCGCCACCTAGGCGACTGGCCTAAATGCAGATCAGTAGTGATTGATTGATTGATTGATTGATTGATTGATTGATTGATTGATTGATTGATTGATTGATTGATTGATTGATTGATTGATTGATTGATTTATTGATTGATTGATTGATTGATTGATTGAGATTACAGAGTTCCGGTAATATTGTATTAGGGAAGAAAAGTGGTCTGTGTATGTATATATGTATGGTTAGTTCCTCCATTAGGTTATTCACGATAGGTAATTAAATACCATAATTAATGCACCGGTATCGTATCATATACTTCCCGTTGCAACTTCCACATTTGTTGGCTATATCTATCTCAGTCGGAAGCGAAGAGCGAAGCTTCAATAAGTTAAAACGAATAAAACATATCTGTGCTTTACAATGAGTCAGGGCCGGTGGCAAGTATCTCAGTTGAGAGCGAAGTAATCAAAACTTTGAAACCCTTTCAAATGATGAGTACTTCACTGAAGGCAAAGCCAGGCGCGGAAAATTTGTGTAAGGATAAGGGTAGTTTCGGAAAAAAAAAAGAGCTTAAAAACGCTTCTTTCTTTACTCGTTTGTAGTGTGGTGAAAGTTTGCATTACACACAATAAACTTCATGATTGTTCCGTAGTGACATACAAATATTCCTAACAGAAATATTACAGTATACTGTTCCACCTTTAAATACACTTTCAAAATGACTACATTATTGATGCATCATGGAAAGACATTTATTTCACCAGTAGGCCTACATGTTTCAGTTTTTTTAACCATCTTCACCTGGTTAATCGTTGAATTGACAAAATAAATTCAAGAAAATATTAAAATAATGATACATAAATGAGATGCGGAGATGAGAGAGTACAATAAAAACAATAAAATGGCATGGCAATTTAAAATCCACTTGTTAAATGCACATTCCATTATTATAAAATGTTTGTTTTCTGTCACGCGACAACTATTATTGTACACTATGTTGTTGCACCGTTTTTGCGTGACATAGGATGGGGTGCACTTTTTTACATTTGCTTTACGTCGCACCGACACAGATATGTCTTCTGGCGACGATGAAATACACTGACTGACAGAGCAAATGCAACACCAAGAAGGAGTGGTCAGAACTTTATGCCAATTGCAGGGTAGACTGACGTCACTGAGGTATGCTCATGATGTGAAATGCGCCGCTGTGCTGCGCACGTAGCGAACGATAAATGGGACACGGCGTTGGCGAATGGCCCACTTCGTACCGTGATTTCTCAGCCGACAGTCATAGTAGAACGTGTTGTCGTGTGCCACAGGACACGTGTATAGCTAAGAATGCCAGGCCGCCGTCAACGGAGGCATTTCCAGCAGACAGACTACTTTACGAGGGGTATGGTGATCGGGCTGAGAAGGGCAGGTTGGTCACTTCGTCAAATCGCAGCCGATACCCATAGGGATGTGTCCACGGTGCAGCGCCTGTGGCGAAGATGGTTGGCGCAGGGACATGTGGCACGTGCGAGGGGTCCAGGCGCAGCCCGAGTGACGTCAGCACGCGAGGATCGGCGCATCCGCCGCCAAGCGGTGGCAGCCCCGCACGCCACGTCAACCGCCATTCTTCAGCATGTGCAAGACACCCTGGCTGTTCCAATATCGACCAGAACAATTTCCCGTCGATTGGTTGAAGGAGGCCTGCACTCCCGGCGTCCGCTCAGAAGACTACCATTGACTCCACAGCATAGACGTGCACGCCTGGCATGGTGCCGGGCTAGAGCGACTTAGATGAGGGAATGGCGGAACGTCGTGTTCTCCGATGAGTCACGCTTCTGTTCTGTCAGTGATAGTCACCGCAGACGAGTGTGGCGTCGGCGTGGAGAAAGGTCCAATCCGGCAGTAACTGTGGAGCGCCCTACCGCTAGACAACGCGGCATCATGGTTTGGGGCGCTATTGCGTATGATTCCACGTCACCTCTAGTGCGTATTCAAGGCACGTTAAATGCCCACCGCTACGTGCAGCATGTGCTGCGGCCGGTGGCACTCCCGTACCTTCAGGGGCTGCCCAATGCTCTGTTTCAGCAGGATACTGCCCGCGCACACACTGCTCGCATCTCCCAACAGGCTCTACGAGGTGTACAGATGCTTCCGTGGCCAGCGTACTCTCCGGATCTCTCACCAATCGAACACGTGTCGGATCTCATTGGACGCCGTTTGCAAACTCTGCCCCAGCCTCGTAAGGACGACCAACTGTGGCAAATGGTTGACAGAGAATGGAGAACCATCCCTCAGGACACCATCCGCACTCTTATTGACTCTGTACCTCGACGTGTTTCTGCGTGCATCGCCGCTCGCGGTGGTCCTACATCCTACTGAGTCGATGCCGTGCGCTTTGTGTAACCTGCATATCGGTTTGAAATAAACATCAATTATTCGTCCGTACCGTCTCTGTTTTTTCCCCAACTTTCATCCCTTTCGAACCACTCCTTCTTGGTGTTGCATTTGCTCTGTCAGTCAGTGTATGTAAGGGCTAGGAGTGGGAAGGAAGCGTCCGTGGCCTAATCGCACGGCCATCCGCTTGGTGAGTGGACTAAAATAGCATTACTTTGATCATGGATGCCGCTGGATAAAGTAATTTCATACTATGATTGATTATTAACATGTCAGTCTTTGAAACATAAAAACCTGGAAAACAATATGGGGCGCCAATATCGTAAGAAATTCGTATGGGTTGGGCATGACTCCACTGAACTATAAATGTTCGGTTTGTTTCTTTGCATCAGTTATTTAGCAATTCTTTGCCTCCAATGATGTCCTACAAGGTTGAACGAATCGATGGTGATGTGGTAAATGAACTACCTTGATGTAAGTTGTAAAGCACGGTGAAGGCCGTTAGCGTGAGCCGTACGATTATTTTGTTCTAATTTTTCTCTGCCGTGGTATTTATTACCCAGAGTTGAACGATCAAAGAGTTTATGAAAAGAAACGAGACATAAGGTGTGAACCCATGAAAACAGTCACAATGAAGACACTACCCGCTGTCGGCGCTGCCACGAGATGGAAACTCATGCTCACTTCCTCGGTTACTGCTCGCATGGAGAAGCTGCACGGGCACCATAAAATACCATCTGTTATTGCTCAAGCGTTAAGGGACTCAGGCTTCACAGTCTTCGAGGAGGTTCACGGTCTCTCTAGTGTATTACAGGCAGTACCCGTCGAATTGACATGACAGCCTTCAGCGACCACCGAAAGGGCTTTACAATAGAACCGAGGTCAGATTCGAGATATCCGAAACATAACCCAATGAGTTACATGAGGAAAAGAAAGCAACATATGAACCAACCATCCCATTCTATCAACAACAATTCCAGTTGGATGATATGGAAGTCATAGGATTAATAGTTGGCGCTAGAGGAACCATTCCTCCCGTTTTCGTCCAGTTCTGGAAATCATTTAACCTCAGTCAGGCATTAATAAAATAAATTGCAGTGACTGCTATGAAATATTTCGTCCAAATCCTGAAGAACCATATCTCCCAAACTTTTTAATACAACAAAATACAGTTTGTCAAAAGTGCTAACCAACTCACAATTACTTTGAATATCCATATTGTCCTTCTGTATACTTTGTCCTCAAGGATAATTTCCAGTTGGGGAAAGTCGAAATAAATAAATAAATAAATAAATAAATAAATAAATAAATAAATAAATAAATAAATAAATAAATAAATAAATAAATAAATAAATAAATAAATAAATAATATGTACCTATAGCGCCATGGTGGGGCAAAAAGTAGCAGAGTTCATGAGTAGGAGGGGGAAAATAGGGAAGTTAAACTGAGTGTTGACATGGACCCTCCGTGGCTCAAAGGGCAACTCACCGCTGGGTTCCGTGGTTCAAATCCCGGTCACTTCATGTGATTTGTGCTGGACAAAGCGGAGGTGGGACAGGATTTTCTCCGGGTACTCCGTTTTTCGCTGCCTCTTTCATTCCAGCAACACTCTCCACTATCATCTCATTTCATCTGTCAGTCATTAATCATTGCCCCAGAGGAGTTCGACAGGCTTCGACAGACGGCACAATTCCTATCCTCGCCGCAAGATGGGAGCTTCATTTATTCCATCCCTGACCCGGTCATTGACTGGAAAACAGGTTGTAGGTTTTCATTTTCAAACTGAGTGTTGACATAGATTAAGTACAGCAGTGGACAGCGCAAGGCGATTGGTTTTTTGATGCGGAAGGACTTGTCACACGTTACAAGGTGGCTTCTGTTACTATAATACATTCCAGTAGAACCCTAGTAATCCGAACTAATTGGAGCTATGGTCTGTTCGGACTCGGAGATTTCTGGATCAAAAAAGATATATGTACATTTCTCCGCTACACGGAAAAGCATAAAACCATGGATTTTTAGCGTTGAAAACATTTCTTAGCACACAAAACAGGGGTCCCCGTAGTACGAAAAACGTGAAATTAAGCGATTTCCTCAATTGCGCTGAAAGTTGAAGGGATAAAGGGCCCGGAAAGGTTTCAAATTGTGAGTCCTGGATAGCTCTGTAAAACTTAAAAAATCGAAAATCACTTCCGACCTAAACGCAATTTCGGAAAAAAAGCTTAAAATCGCTTCTTTCTTTACTCGTTTCCTTTTTGATTCAAATCCCAGCCAAATTAACTTATTCACATAATTCTTTCTATATCGTGTCCCTTGGTTCAGTACCCTCAGGTAGCGATGGGATAATCGAATACTTTTAATAATCGAATAACCTCCTTCCGATGATTTAAATAATCGAATGAATAATTGAATGCGTTTCAAATGTAATTCAGTTGTATCGCATAGAATATTGGGATGCGTCATGAATCACTTTTTCGGTTTAAGTGTGTCGGATGGATAATCGATTGAAATAAGCGAATAGTTGAACTCTTATGAAAAATAGAAATACGCCTTTTTTTCCAAACGTATCTCCAAATGTTGAAACTAACTGTCTTAATAACATCACTTTTCATTCGATTATTTCGAAAGCATTCACTATTCAATTGCCTCGTTCATTCGAATGGAGTTTCGAATGAATAATCGAAAAAAACAATCGGATGGAAAAGTCACTATTCGATTGCCTCATTCATTCTAAAGGAGTTTC
The DNA here is from genome assembly GCF_040414725.1 of Anabrus simplex. Taxonomy (NCBI): domain Eukaryota; kingdom Metazoa; phylum Arthropoda; class Insecta; order Orthoptera; family Tettigoniidae; genus Anabrus; species Anabrus simplex. Next base: position 36,444,735 of record NC_090265.1, on the reverse strand, counting down.
GGATGAATAATCGAAAAAAATAATCGGATGGAAAAATATTCACTATTCGATTGCCTTATTCATTCGAATGAATAATCGAAAAGTAATCGAATGGGAAATATAATCGAATAATCGAATAAAATGAAATAATCGAATAAGCGACTATTTTGTATTTGATTATCCCATCACTGCCCTCAGGTGTTTTTCTTTTTCTGAAAAATGTCCACACCGAGTTCTTAAGTGAAACTCTGCACTGACTCACATTAGCGCTGATAGTGGTAAAAAAAGGCAAACTGCTAATCTAATCGACCGGATAACGATGATTAAGAAAAGAATGATAATTTTTAGGAATAAATAAATAATATAGGCCTACTTATTTTATTTACCTAAAATTCGCAGCTCATATCCCTAGGATGTTTTCAACATTGAGTTGCTTGCTTTAAGGGCTAAAACTGTGGATGTTTGGGCTTAGAAGACTAGAGAGCGAGTACAGATTCTTTGTTTGTTCCCTCTTAGTAGTCTCTTACGACATAATTAGGCAGTACAGATAAAGCATCCTTACAATGCATCCAAAGGGGAGACAAAAGAGAGTTCCGATAACTCGAAAGAAATATGTAGCATCATGATCCACATCCAACAAAATGGTCGCTGATTTAGCACATGGCGATAAATATTCGTAAGATACGTATTATGAGAAAAATTCTGCTACCTTTGGTGACGTTACCCTGTGTAAGGGACTTGGCTGTGACCTAGACGAAACGCCAGTCAGACAGTAGAATCTCGTTTAAAACACAGCGCCATTTGTACTTCCTGTAAATAGAAGGCAGAGTTCTGGCATACGGTAATAGACGACGAAGACTTAGCACAAACAAATGACAAACACTGGTTGCCTGGTTACCACGGCGTCGGTTTTCTGTCCACAAAACCGGGGCAAAATATTAGGAGCCCATAACCATCAAGAAGAAGAAGGAGAGACAAAACCCCGTATCTCACAATGCTCTTCCTAGTCATTATTTTCCTTCAGACTGCCCACACCTCCCAACCATATATGGTTATGCAGTCCATCAGAACAGTGTTCATTTTCCCACGCTGAAGTATAAAATAAACTGAACTATACTGTGGGAGTGCGCAAATAGGTCATGCAAATATGCTTTCCTACACTGCGGTACGGGAAGATTCGTTTTCCTTCACGGTTAACCATAGGAAAATGAACACACCGAACGTTGTTTTCATGGACCGCATATCCATCTGTGGCTGGGAGATGTGACCTAAGGAACTTAACCCTTAAATGCGTAATTTATTATTTCTTTGAAATATAATGGTTTTTCATTCCGAAACTAATAGATTGTTACCAGAAAAAATTTCGACAATTATTTGTCAAACCTAATATATTTTTATTTACTTGGATCAGTAAATATTATGAATATTTAACCAAGATTTTTGAATGCTTTACCCGTCGGTAAATACACAGCTGCACGATTACTGTAGCTACTGCAGGACTTCAATCTTAGCGATGTCCTGACTCACAAATTCTCTGAGGTAAACAACATTTTATTTTAAAAGATGCAGCACTCCAACTGATGAGCCCACTGCTACACCGGGCCGAAACGCTGGTAATTTCACGACTGAAAAAGCCTTTGGAAAGATGTAACATTCCAACTGATGAGCCCACTGCTACACCGGGCCGAAACGCTGGTAATTTCACGACTGAAAAAGCCTTTGGAAAGATGTAACATTCCAACTGATGAGCCCACTGCTACACCGGGCCGAAACGCTGGTAATGTCACGACTGAAAAAGCCTTTGGAAAGATGTAACATTCCAACTGATGAGCCCACTGCTACACCGGGCCGAAACGCTGGTAATTTCACGACTGAAAAAGCCTTTGGAAAGGTGTAAGATTCCAACTGATGAGCCCACTGCTACACGGGGCCGAAACGATGGTAATTTCACGACTGAAAAAACCTTTGGAAAGGTGTAACATTACAACTGATGAGCTCATTGCTACACCGGGGTGAAACGCTGCTAATTTCACGACGAAAAAGCCTTTGGAAAGGTGTAGCATTGCAACTGATGAGCCCACTGCTACACCGGGGCGAAACGCTAGTAATTTCACGATTGAAAAAGCCTTTGGAAAGGTGTAGCATTTCAACTGATGAGCCCACTGATACACCGGGGCGAAATGCTGGGAATTTCACGATTGAAAAAGCCTTTGGAAAGATGTAACATTCCAACTAATGAGCCCACTGAGACACCGGGGCGAAACGCTGGTAATTTCACGATTGAAAAAGCCTTTGGATATGTGTAGCATTCCAACTGATGAGCCCACTGATATACCTGGGCGAAACGCTGGTAATCGATTGAAAAAGCCTTTGGAAAGGTGTAACATTCCAACTGATGAGCCCACTGCTACACCGGGGCGAAACGCTGATAATTTCACGATTGAAAATGCCTAAAGACTTAAAGATCTTTAACATTTTTTAACATTTGCAATCGATGGTATTAAATTATGGTTTCCTTCTAGGAACCTTAATTTTGACATAAGACAAAGGCAGGCACAAGCGGAGGCACATGCTTCCCCTAGTGCACCGCCACTGCATTGTCCTACGTAGGAGGCTTGCAGTGAGAGCTTAAATGTTTAAACATTTTATTTGTTCCACCTTAAGTGTTTAAAGTTAACACCACTCCAGGTGATTAGCAAGAAAAGTCACGAAATAAAAAAAAATCTTCACTTTTAATACACCAGCGACCCCTAGCGAGTTCGTCTGCAAGGCAGAAAAGAAATGAAATGGCGTTTGGAGGACATGCTCGGACACTCCCGGCACTAAAAGTGTGTGCCGTCTCCTATTCTTAAATGATTCTTTGGAAATGCCTCTACCGAACGAATTGGTCAAGCGGTTAGGGGCGCGCAGCTGTGAGCTGTGAGATAGTGGGTTCGAACCCCATTATCGGCAGTCCTGAAGATGGTTCTCCGTGGTTTCCCATTTTCTCGCCAGGCAAATGCTGGGGATGTACTTTAATTAAGGCCACAGCTTCCCACTCCTAGCCCTTTAATACCCGTTCGTTGCAATAAGACCTCTGTCGGTGCGATGTAAAGCAACTTGAAACAAATAGAAAACAATTGTACAGTATATCAGTAAAATAACAATGTTTGTTACAATTTCACGATCTGAAGATGGAGTAAAGTCTTCGAAACGCGCTGTAAAGTAAATTATTTAATACAATACAGCATGGGCGCCCATATGACACTTACAAGGGGGGGGGGGGGGGGGCGGGGCTAGACCTGGGGGTTCGTAGTATTTTTAATATTTTGGAAGATAAATGGCGACTTTTATTCTGCGGTAGAATAATCCACGGTATACCCTGCCTATTGGTGGGAGACGGTAATACCGCTTCTATGTAATACTGACTTTTAAATCATTTTCTTGAAAGGAAAACACCTGACTACATTCCATTTTTGCCTTTCCCTGAGAGCTAGAGGGGGGCCGTGGCCCCACCTTGCCCCCGTGTATGGGCACCTTTGCAATACAGTGTTTTTAATGTTTCGTAGAACACACTAATGATGTTTTAATCTTTTTTCTTTCTTTCTTTCTTTCTTTCTTTCTTTCTTTCTTTCTTTATCCGTTTACCCTCCAGGGTTAGTTTTTCCCTCGGACTTAGCGAGGGATCCCACGTCTACCACCTCAAGTGCAGTATCCTGGAGAATGAGCTTTGGGTCGTGGGATACAACTGGGAAGGAAGACCAGTACCTCGCCCAGGCGGCCTCACCTGCTATGCTGAACACGCGCCTTTTAGGGGATGGGAAGATTGGAAGAGATGGGCAAGGAAGAGAGAAGTGAGCGGCCGTGGCCTGAAGTTAGATTCCATCCCGGCATTTGCCTGAAGGAGAAGTGGAAAACCACAGAAAACCACTTCCAGGATGGCTGAGGTGGGATTCGAACCCCCTCTACTCAGTTGATCTCCCGAGACTGAGTGGACCCCGTTCCAGCCCTCGTACCACTTTTCAAATTTCGTGGCAGAGCAACCGAGACCTCCGGGGGTGGCAGCTAATCACACTAACCACAACACTACAGAGGCGGACATGTTTTAAACAAGAAACGTATTTTGTAAGTACAGTCCAGAATACAGTACAAATTTGCTTAGTGTTCTATTGTATAGCTTGAGTCAGAAATAACGTATTAAGAATGTACTGCACTGTATTTGGCTTCTATTCAGCTAAGTAAGTATTTTAAAGTGCAGTCTTACTCAGTTTCAGGCCCTCACGTGCTGCTGTGCTCTGAGACGACGAAATTCCTCCACTGCTGCCGGTTTTCGGCAAGCGCTTCAGCCTCGTTCCAGGAAATATCTCTAATGGGCTATTCACATGAATGGTACTGAAATAAAGGTTACAGATCTCTTCACAAGGTTATGAGGGTATTTAGCGGTTTTAGTAAAGATGTAAAGAGGAGGCCGTATAAATCTTTAGGATATGAGACTCTCACCCTTGGTACAAGAACTGGAAAAGATTCAAAGGAAAGCAGAACGATTTTGTTCTGGGTGACTTCCGACAAAGAGTAGTGTTACGAAAATGTTGCAAACTTTGGGCTGGGAAGACTTGGCAGTAAGGAGACGAATAGCTCGACTAAGCGGAATCTCAGTGGAGAAATGAAATGGCGCATGGCTTTAGCGCCGGGAATATCCAAGAACAAGTTCGCCTCGCCAGATGCAGGTCTTTTGATCTGATGTCCGTAGGCGACCCGCATGGTCGTGATGAAGATGAAATGATGATGAAGACGATACATACACCCAGCCCCCGTGCCAGCGGAATTAAACAATTATGGTGAAAATTCCCGACCCTGCCGGGAATCGAATCCGGGACCCCTATGACCAGCTTCAGTGGAGATTTTAAAAGTAGGAAAGACCATAAAATGAAGATATAGTTGGAATCAAAGAGGACAAATTGGGGAAAATATTCATTTATAGGAAAAGGAATTAGGGATTGGAATAATTTATCTAGGGAGATGTTTGATAAGTTTCCAACTACTTTGAAATCATGTAAGAAAATATTAGGTATTTATTTATTTATTTATTTATTTATTTATTTATTTATTTATTTATTTATTTATTTATTTATTTATAAGCCAAAAGGCTTCAGGTCGTTGATGAAAGCTCCCCGACAGGTGTTGCTAGGTCGGCCTCTTGCCCGTCTTGTTTCTGGAGGGGTCCAATGCATAGCCACTCGAAGTATCCAGTGTCGTAACTTACGTAACCAGTGTCGTAGCTTACGTAAAACATGACCAGCTAACTGGAGTCGACGTCGTAAAATTGAGGCAAGCCATTGCGCTGTAGCACTTCATTAGTAACGCGGTCGATGTAACGGGTTTTTAGTGTCCTTCGCAAGCAACAATGATGGAAACGTAGCTCATCCTAATGATACTGGTTGTCATCTTCCAAGTTTCGCAGGCGTACATGTTAAGCAAAGCGAAAGACGCCGTCCGGATTGGTTGGAGTCGATGGAATACAGTTGTAGGTTTTTCAGTGCGACCTCTAACTCCAGTTTCTGCGTTGCCATCGTGAGTGACGAAACCACCTAAGTAGGTGAATTTGTGGACTGCCCCTAGCTGAGTGGTTCCGAAGTTGAGGTTTTTTGCAAACCTCCAACCCCGATCGTCATGAGATATGAGATTCAGCTTATCTGCACCGATACGTAGGCCGATCGGCTGCATGGTTAACGTCTGTGGTGATATGGTGAAGCTGAGTATTATCTTCGGTCATAAGTGTAATATCATCCCCAAAATCAAAATCTTAATGTTAATTGATGTCAGGTACACACTCTCGCCTCATTGGTCAGATAATTAGAGAACATTGTTATTCGGTTGTGTGCTGGGGGAGGTGTGGTGAAATTTACGGTGATGAGAACGTTTACTGAACTCCAGACCCCTGGAAAGTTGAGGGGATTAGACATGATATAACGGCTTAAATTGAGAGATAATCCTTGGACATAAAGGAAATACGAGCTGATTTGAGCATGTATACAATGCATCAGTTCTATTGTATGAATTTATTGACCCAATGACTTCCGATAACGAGTGTGTCGAATGGGCCACTGCACCAGTGTGGTAGGGGACCGGTCACGGGCCGAGATTTATAACCCAGGGTGGGAAGTGTCCTTGTGAGAAAAGCGAGCTGGGGGAGCCACCTGGCCAAGTAATTGGGTTCCTTCTAACATTGCGTTCTTCTGTGAGAATAAAGACAGAATTACCACACCCGTCACAAGCCGGGACCAAAGCAATGTAGAAACATTTGACTGCTACATCATTGGATACGATAACTAGGGCTTGATTTCAGCGTCCCTGGTGGAGACGGCTACACATCTCTGGTTCGAACCTAGAGCACTATAAGAATGGCAAGTCACACAAGCAGCGGATCTTTTGAAACAAAATACAGCCATTATTTTCTGTTGTATGTGTCTAATATGTGTTTCTTTTTCAGGGTGTGAACATGTGTTTAGTTAATTAGTGTTCCATTTGAAGCTAGACTTCGTGAAAGTCCATTGATAGTTGCTGTAAATGATGAGTTTTGATCATGGTTATGTGTATAGTTTACTTCAATAAATGAGAGATTCGTAGCCACCTTAATCAGATTCATGTGTAATATTTGTGGGATTGCATTGAATCACCGGAGCATTTGCTCATTATTTTCCAGTTGATTTAGTTTCATCTATATTCTATTGCGGTAAATTTAAGTTAGGCGGCCACTCTAAGACGAAAATTTGTCAGTGTTAATTATATTTTAAATGTGTAATTTGGGACTTAATTCCGTGGAATACTACGCATCTGGAAAGTCATAGCTTATAACTGTAAATATATGAGGGTTATTAATTTTTGTTGTTTATCAGACGCAACAGTTCAATTTAGCGGGATGATAGATTGAAAAACCCAATGAGGTAAAATTTTATTGTTTGTAAGAAAATTCAACCTTTTCGACGTATTCAAATGAAAAGGATATAATACTCAAGTTGTTGATCTATAAAGGTATGATTTCGGGTATCCTCAAATTTCAACAGCTAACATTTGTATTCCACATAGAGACTTGTTTTGGAATGTGGAGCAAAAAGCTGATTTGAATGGCAGCACGGATTTTCCGATGCTTAACGAGTGTTTAGTATTTGGTAAATTTTAATCTAACAAGGTTGTAGAAAATGGTGTATATGTTGCAACGAGCACCAAGTAAATGTTTATAGAAAGTTATATGTGCCGATCTTAATCGAAAATTAGCATCCATAACCTCTTCCGTTCATTTTATGCCTTTAAGTTAGTTGTAAGATATTTTATTTTTGTTGCCACGAACGCTCTGCGCCCTCGAGAGGCCTGGGTTCAGATCTTAGGAACGGGAGAGTAGCGGTGACCTCGCTGTGCTGTAAAGGCATTTGTCGTCTCACGTGAGTGGATTAATTATATGAAATCCCGGTGCGGCGACATTGTCACTATGCCTAAAAAGGTCCCTTGACTGTCGCCTTCTATGGAACATGGTCCCATGAGCCATGGGGGATGATGGTAAAGGTCCCAGTATGCTGTTTCTGACGTCAGCCCTCCTCCTTTATCCGGGATTGGGACCAGCAACAAGAGTTAATGATCTACTCAATCCATCCATCAAATCCACCCGTGCGAAAATGGAATATGGATGAAAAATAAATCACATGAAATCTATGGGGATGATGGTAAAGGTCCCAGTATGCTGTTTCTGACGTCAGCCCTCCTCCTTTATCCGGGATTGGGACCAGCAACAAGAGTTAATGATCTACTCAATCCATCCATCAAATCCACCCGTGCGAAAATGGAATATGGATGAAAAATAAATCACATGAAATCTATCAGCTACAGAAAAAATCACAGATGCAATCAAGAAACGGCGATTACAATTGTATGGTAACATATAGAATGGATAATAACAGGCTCACAAAGAAAATTTTAAACTTAGCCTTATCAATTAAAAATCACAATAATTGGCTAAAAGAAATCAGTGAAGGACTAAATGAAATTGGCATTAATGACGAAACCATTCAAGGTAGAATAAAATTCAGAACCTTAATCCACAAATACAAATTTTCTATAAAACCGACCCGACTAAATGCACGATGGACTGAATAACGTAAAACGGAACACGGCGAGAGGATGAAGAGATATTGGGAAGAAAAGAAGAAAAAAATAAGTGCTAATAAATTCAAACGCGCTCCTTGGTTGGGCATAACGAATCAATAATAATAATAATAATAATAATAATAATAATACTAATAATAATAATAATGGACATTATTCTAATTTTATAAACTAAATTGAGGTTTTCCACAGTTATTACAAACTATCCACTTCATGTCCGTATCGATATGACAATCTAAGAATCAAAGAATTAAGTAAAAGTATCGATTAGGTGGTTAAACAATTCTTTGATTCTTAGGTTTTCTCAGAAAGTTCGTCTATTCACTGGAATAACAGGCTACACCATAAATCAACCCAGGAATTATCTTAAGTTGATATTCAGGAACATTATTTTGAACACTTTTTCACTGGTAACTGTGTATGTTATTTTCAAGTGAGCTCAGAGCGGTAGTCTGCTATAAAGACGCAAGCGTACGAGTCTTTTAAGTGAGCCATGATTCTTTATGTCTCGCTCGCAGCTGAAGTCCAGCTTCCCGCCAATGTCCTATGCTCTGGTAATGAACCGTGTGTTGTGTCTCACTGATCCGCGAGTATGCTGGCGGGTTTGCTGACTTTAACTGCCGTGAGCTCACCGTTGTTATGATTCGACTTACTCGGACAGTGAATGAATCGATGCCCTGCTTTGAAGTATACACTCAATAGCCAACACTAGTATGAGTGTCCTTGTACAGTTCACTTCCAGATCCTTCGAAGCGAATTATGTTTCTAGCATCGTACATAACACTTGAAGGGGAGGTGTCAGTGTCAGCTTGTAGAAAGTTGCCGAGCTGAGTGGCTCAGACGGTTAAGGCGCTGGCCTTCTGACCCCAACTTGGCAGGTTCGATCCTGACTTAGTCCGGTGGTATTTGAATGTGCTCAAATACGTCAGCCTCGTGTCGGTAGATTTACTGGCACGTAAAAGAACTCCTGTGAGACTAAATTCCGGCACCTCAGCGCCTCCGAAAGCCGTAAAAGAATAGTTAGTGGGACGTAAAACAAATAACATTATTATTATTAGTAGAAAGTTACCTTTAAGACCGCTCTTTTTTTTTTTTTTTTTTTTTTTGCTAGTGGCTTTACGTCGCACCGATACAGATAGGTCTTGTGGCGACGATGAGATAGGAAAGGCCTAGGAGTTGGAAGGAAGCGGCCGTGGCCTTAATTAAGGTACAGCCCCACATTTGCCTGGTGTGAAAATGGGAAATCACGGAAAACCATCTTCAAGTCTGCCGACAGTGGGGTTCGAATCCATTATCTCCCGAATGCAAGCCGATAGCTTACGTGCCCCGAACCGCACAGCCACTTACCCAGTTCTTCAGTTAACGTGTAACTTCTTGTTGGTAGATTTTAATATCTTGTAATGTATAGCCTATCTATATATTTTTGAATTTGCTTGATGTCGCACCGACACAGATAGGTTTTATGGCGACGAGGGATAGGAAAGGCCTAGGAGTGGGAAGGAAGCAGCCGTGGCCTGAATTATGATACAGCTCCAGCATTTGCCTGGTATGAAAATGGGAAACACGGAGAACCGTCTTCAAGGCTGCCGACAGTTGGGGTTCGAACCCACTATCTCCGGATGCAAGCTGACAGGTGCGCGCTCCTAACAGCACGGCCAAATTGCCCGGTCTTGTAACATTTGTTTCAAGAGTGACAATATCAGTAATTTGAGTCTGTAGCTGTGAGTAAAAGGCTCTAAAATACGCATCTATGAATATTCCAACGAATGAAATTTAGTTTAAAATTCTCAATAAATCTTGACGTTTGTACTACTTTATACCGGCCAAATCACTTGTTCTTCAAGTAAGTTACTTTCTGAAATGGCACAATATCACTTATACTTGAGACAGAACAAAATCACAGAACTCCTATTTACCGGATTTCGCAGTGTCGAACTGCCTAACCCCATAGACGACCAATTTCTATTGCAATTCTGACAACAACCTCCTGATCACCCTTCGTCCATCTAATCTAGCAAGACCTAATCCAAGGTTCAAAATTACATTGGTCACCATCTGATATGTAAATTATATCCCAAAATATATTTACCGTGCCTTAACCGAATCACTTCACAAAAAGTGATGTATCCACCAGCACTGACTAGTTACCGGTAGCCTTGTAGTCCGCCGACAGAGAGGGCCATCACTTCCACATGGTAGAGATAACGTTCAAACACTTTTTAGCAGTAACGTCTGCAGATAAGGTGACAGCCTTAATGACCACCATATGTTATCTATTAACAGAGATCCAGTCGTAAGTAACTTTCTGCATAATGCCCATAGTATAACATTTTGAAAGCTGAAGCGAAGAATTCATATGCGGAATATGAAACGTGTCGTACGGTTCCTGGTTTCAAAACGATACAAAAAAGGAAACTTGATTGACAGAGTTCATTTTGATTACCTTGTGGTTTATCACCCGCTGCGGGACAAGTTCAGATTATCTTAAGCCTCTTCCGGTAGTTTTCGTGTTTTAACTGTAGCATTCACCCGTAGATCAACGCTGAGATATGTCTGGTGAACATTCAAGATTAGATACAGTATATCATTGAAATTTTTAAAAAAAGGAGCGGTCGTTGCTAACGCATGATAAATTTCCCTTCAACTTCAGTTATTAACACACTGTGGTCGGCGCCCAGCCATAACAAGAAAAGGCAGAAAAATGGGCAATTAAGTCAGAAATGAATGCAACTTTGATTAAATCATTTTCAGTAAGTATACAAAACTCATAGTCATTCACGCCCTCTACTATTGCTCAGCAGTCAGTCCGTCAATGATTTTTCGCTACCACTACGGACTCCAAGGGATCTCAGTTAAGAGTATTTAATGGGGAAAGTGGCTGGAAATAATCGAAATTATGAGATGGCCAAATTCTGCTCTTCTTTGATTTCTACTGTATAATATTGTTACATTCCAGCTCTGTCGTGGCCCATTTCGGTAATTCCTGGAACGGACTAGAGAGTCAGCTGACCAGGGGGGCATGGCTGGCCGTTATTGTTTTCTTCGTCTGGTTTCCGCATTCGTGTCTAGGAGGTGCAGTGAGAATATTCCGTCTCTAGCCACATCGCGAATATTCGGGTACACATCCCCCGAACTATAAAAAGGAGGCTGGCCGCGTACAGTCAGTGAGTGTTAGACTCGGTGTGTTGGGGTTTGGTGGCTGGACTGAGGGTGACAGAGGTGTTGAATGTCACTAATGTCCCGCCGGAGCCTGAACGAGGATTTGTTGTTGCGTCGGAGTGTCGAGTGAGTAGCTGGACTGAAGACAACTGTTGGTACGAGACGGAGTACTGGATGAGTACTTCTGTGGACTGAGGACCGCCGTAAAGTCAGCGATAGGAGCAGCTGTCGTGAGCTTGATTGAAACAGTGTTAATGGTCGTTGTTGTGAGGAGTATTGTCCTGATGTTTAACACTGTTGAGCACCTGCTGTTTATTTGTTCACTGTGTTTGACTGTGTGAATTACTGGACTCTTTGGAGTCGAACCAAGGAAGAGTCATCGTGTGTTGTGTGGCGAGTAGCCCTGTGTTCAAACCTGTCTGCACGCACCTGCGGTGTGGGGTGACTGGACTTGTGAGTGCAAGTGAAAGGCCTGTCAATCAGAATTACCGTCCCCCAGGTAATACCAACGGGCCGGACTACCCACGCAGTGAAGAGTACAGATACTTGTAAATAGCCAGCAATTAGTAAGTGTGGTCATTTATGGTTGAATAGAATTGTGTGTTTGCATTTATTGGGTCATCCTGAAATACATTAGGGCGATAAAACAGACGGTGCTTTATTCGTAACAATATTTATATAGACGGCAAGTGGAGCTAGTGACCGCAGGTGAATCAAGAGACATTTACAGCGTTCAATTGTAGAAAATGTTACACAGTTCCTCAATCCCAACAGCTCTTCTAATACAGTCTCGTTATGAAATCAGTTTGTACTGTGGAACATTCACCACTGTCATCAAGTGAGATAGTAATAGTCCATGTAAGCATATCACATGATGGATAGTCTGAAACATATCTCGTAGGACGGTCTGCAGGCCATTTTTGATCAGACGAAATACATAAAGACAGGAAGAAAAAATGGTTTCTTAACTACTTTCAATAAGGGTAAAAATATTTGAACATACTGCTCTTTCATAGGACGAGAATAGTTGTCTTCTCAGAACATTAAATACTGACAAGTAGACTTTCCTCGGCACGTATAGTCTACAATAGTGCAGAAGCTTCGTAGTTTCTCAGATTGTTAAAATGATGAACTTTGAACGGAGAAGGTTTCGCTTTTCTCGTCGAAGGGCGACTTCGAGCTTATTCAGTCACAGAGTAACAAGCATTCATTCTTCCTTCTTCGAGAAATCCTCTAGCAACTGCGTTCTTTCAAAATAAAACAATAAAAACGATCTTGCCTATTGACTGCATTACCTTGAACTTCAGCTGGGATAAACTGTTATTGGCTTTACGTTCCACTAACAACTGTAACGTCTTCGGATACTCCGAGAAGCCAGAACTGTTGACCTTCAAGGGCTGAAGTATTAGAGCGCCTTCAGATACAATTGGACAAAATTGGACACAGCAGGGGTCGGGACCATGAGAAAAACCTGCGCTCTACCAACTGGAATATACTGCATAGCCTTGTTGTTTAACACAAGCCCTTTGATAACAAGCAATATATTAAAACCATTAAAAAAATTCTAACTGTCCTTCAAATAACTTTGTACCACTACTATCAAACGTCTGAAATAAATTTAACGAACTTGGCGACACTGAACTGAACTTTGCATCTTGTTTGTCCCAAGAAGAAACAAGAGTGGCAGAAAGTGCCACCTTTTAAATTGAATTTCATGATTCTTGTAAATTACACTATTAGTAACAGATATGCTAATAATAGTTACTGTCCTTTGAGGTATGTACTATGGTATAATATAATTTTTTACTTTGATTAAGTTTCTTAATCTGTTTACCCTCCAGGGTTGGTTTTCCCTCGGACTCAGCGAGGGATCACACCTCTATTGCCACAAAGGCAGTGTCCTGAAGCGTCAGACATCGGGTCAGGGGATGAAACTGGGGAGGAGGACAAGGACCTCGCCCAGGCCACCTCACTTGTTATACTGAACAGGGGCCTTGTAGGGGATTGGAAGATTGGAAGCGATGGAAGAGGGAAGGAAGAGGTGGTGGCCTTAAATTAGGTACCATCCCGGCATTTGCCTGGAAGAGAAGAGGGAATCGAACCCACCTCTACTCATTTGACCTCCCGAGGCTGAGTGGACCCCGTTCCAGCCCTTGAACCACTTTTCAAATTGCGTGGCAGACCCGGGAATCGAAACCGGGCCTCCGGGGGTGGCAGCTAATCACGCTAACCACTACACCATAGAGGCGGACGTTATTTTCTTTCTTTCTTAATCTGCTTACCCTCCAGGGTTGGTTTTCCCCTCGGACTCAGCGAGGGATCCCACCTCTACCGCCTCAAGGGCAGTGTCCTGGAGTGTGAGACAATGGGTCGGGGGATACAACTGGGGAGAATGACCAGTAACTCGCTCAGGCGGCCTCACCTGCTATGCTGAACAGGGGCCTTGGTAGGGGATGGGAAGATTGGAAAGGATAGGCAAGGAAGAGGGAAGGAATAGGGAAGGAAGCGGCCGTGGCCTTAAGTTAGGTACCATTCCGGGATTTGCCTGGATGAGAAGTAGGAAACCACGGAAAACCACTTCCAGGATGGCTGAGGTGGGAATCGAACCCACCTCTACTCAGTTGACCTCTCGAGGCTGAGTGGACCCCGTTCCAGCCCTCGTACCACTTTTCAAATTTCGTGGCAGAGCCGGGAATCGAACCCGGGCGTCCGGGGGTGGTAACTAATCACACTAACCACTACACTACAGAGGCGGACCATTATTAAGTTTACGAGGTTTATTTTCAAGGTATCCGCTAAGTTTCTTTGTATAGCGATGTTTTTTTTTTCTTTCTAGTTGCTTTACGTCGCACCGACACAGATAGGTCTTATGGCGACGATGGGACAGGGAAGGGCTAGGAGTGGGAAGGAAGCGTCCGTTGCCTTAATTAAGGTACAGCCCCAGCATTTTCCTGGTGTGAAAATGGGAAACCACGGAAAACCATTTTCAGGGCTGCCGACAGTGGGATTCGAACCTACTATCTTCCGAATACTGGATACTGGCCGCACTTAAGCGACTGCACCTATCGAGCTCGGTATATAGCGATGTTATTATTTATTTATTATTTACATATTTTACGCCCACATTGGAACACTGAAATCAATACATTTGAGTTAATTTCTTCTTCTTCTTCTCCCAGAACTTTTTCATCCTCTCCGACCTGGAAGCCCTTTGTGTGTCCGATATAGTATATTGTTTCCGTTCAACTGCTTTTAGTTTGAGACTTATGCTTTTGTTCTTCAAAATCCTCTTCTCTTTTCTGTCTTTGATTTGTTGCCGAGTTATACCCAATTCTTCCAAATCGTCCTGAACTTCTTTGAACCAATTATTATTGATTTTATTCTTCAAAAAGTAATCGAATAGTTGTTTCAATATCCTGGTGTCTGCTAATCTTGATATGTGACAGAAAAAGGAAATTCTTCTTTTACGCATTGTAGATATTATTGATTCACATTCACGATAGACAATGTTGTTAGGCAACAATCTCCACTGTCCATCAACTTGGTGTTTTTTATTAATAATTGTTCTAAGAATTCTTCTCTCAGTTTTCTGTAATTTGTCTGTTGTAGATTTTACATTTAATTTGAATAAAGTTTCACTAGCATAGGTTGCCTCTGGTTTAACTATGGAATTATAGTGTTTCAGCTTAGCGTTTATCGAAAGAGATTTTTTTTTTATAGGTTGGCCAGGTAAGTCTTTGTGCTTGTTTAAATTTAGTTGTTCTGTGTTCTATTGCTTCTTTTTCATTTGTGTTCCATGTTATTATTTCCCCAAGATATTTGAATTTCTGAACAATTTTAATCTCTTTATTACTGTTCAGCTGAATAACTGGTAAATCAACTTTAAAAGTTGGCATCATTTCTGTTTTTTCAAATGAAATTTGTAATCCCATTTTTTTAGCTATAATTTCTAGTTGTTCAATTTGAAATTTAGCCTCTTCTATTGTATTTGCAAGTAATGCTAAATCGTCCGCAAAAGCAAGGCAGTTGAGTTTAATATTTCTACCGATCTTGATAGTTGGTTGGCATTTCTTGTTCCATTCACGCATAACCTTCTCCAATGCACAATTAAATAACAATGGTGAAAGTCCGTCTCCTTGTCGAAGTCCAGTTCTTATAGTGAATGATTCTGATAATTCACCTCTAAATTTAACTTTTGCCTTCGTATTTTTAAAAGTCATATTAATGAGGTTAACAAGTTTTTGATGTAAGCCAAATTCTTTAAGGCCTTTTAATAATGAGTCACGATGAATACTGTCGTATGCTTTTTTAAAATCTACAAACGTGATGACCAGACCCTTACTTCGAACTCTTTGGTGCTTCATTATCCATTTTAAACTAATGATTTGATCTGGACAGCTTCTACCTGGTCGAAATCCTCCCTGATATTCTCCAAGTTCTTGGTCGAGTTGTTCTTGGATTCTTGTGTATATAATCTTGGATAAAATCTTGTATGTAATATCAAGTAAGGATATCCCCCGATAATTTTTTGGATCGGAGCGATCACCTTTCTTGTGCAGCGGGTGGATTATCGCTGTATTCCATTCCTCAGGAAGCTTCTCCGTGTTCCAAATATCAATGATGTATTTATGTAGGTTTTGAATAGTCTGATCATTAGCATTCTTCCATATTTCTGCTACTATTTGATTCTCTCCTGCTGCTTTGTAGTTTTTAAGTGCATTAATTGCCGTTTTCACTTCATTGTAAACTGGTGGTATAATCTTTTGTAATGGAGTTTTATTTTTTGGGTTAGGATCAAATTCTAAATGTTCCACAGGATCCTCACAATTAAGTAACTCTTTAAAGTATTCTGCAAGAATGTTAGCATTATCCTGATTATTGTGTGCCATTTTACCATTTTTATTTCTTAACATAAGTGTGGGAGGGGTAAATTTAGATTGATATTGCTTGAATGTTTTGTAATAGTCTCTTGTTTTATGCTGATTGAATGTTTCTTCTATAGTGCTAAGCATTTCCTTTTGATAATTCCTTTTAATTGTCCTAATTTCTTTAGCTGTTTGTCTTCTGGCATTAATTAGTTCTTCTCGAGATTTTTCCGTTTTCCTCTGTTGATCATTTATCCATGCCTTGTGTATTGCTTGAATTGCTTTGTCACATTCCTCGTTCCACCACGCATGTTTCTTTCTCCTTTTGATTGGGGCAATTTCTTCAGCTATGGTTTTAAGTTTGTTGATCATTGTCTCTAATTTGTCATTTAAAGGTGTTTTGGATCTCTCTAAATATATTTTATTATTTATTAAGTAACTGGGATCATAATTTCTCCTTGCTTTGAGATGATTATGTTTGTGTTTCCTTTTTGGTGTTAACTTGATTTTGATTTTTGAGATATAATGATCCGAGTCAATGTCTACCCCACGGAGGACTCTGACATTATAAATTTCTTTATGATAATCTTTATCCATGGCAACATGATCAATCTGAAACTCTCCCAATTTTACGTTAGGGCATTTCCATGTCATAAGTTTATGTGGTCGCCTCATGAATCTGGTGGTTTCCAAAACGAGTCTATGATCTGCACAAAGTTCAATTAATCTTTGGCCATTTTTGTTCGTTAATTTATGAGCTGGCCATTTTCCTACAACTGTGCGATACTTCTTTTCTCTGCCTATTTTAGCATTGAAATCTCCAAGTAAGATTTTTATATGCTCATCAGGGATCTTCGCTAATATGTAATCAAGTTCCTCCCAAAAGTTTTCAACTCCTTCTCTATCTTTATTGTTTTTGTCATTTGTTGGTGCATGGACATTTATTAAAGTATAAGTTTTATTCCCTACTTTAATTGTTAGAAGTGCCATCCTCGAAGATTTTGAAGAAAATTCTTCAATTGAGTCTATTATGCTACTATGAACAAGAAAACCTACACCAAATTGAGGGACATTCTTCATTACTCTTTCTCCTGGAGGTCCTTTGTAGAGACGATAACCTCCTGATTCAATTGGGTCCTGGTCTGTGTTCCTAAGTTCTTGTAAAGCCATTATTAAAATCCTATGTTGGTCCATCACATCAGTTAAATGTTTCAACTTGCCCACCTTACTTAGTGAATTAATGTTTAATGTTGCAAAGTATGAAAATTTTCCTGATTTGTTGAACTTAAGTCTCTTCTTACATTGTTGGGTTAGTCCACTGTCTGTCAGCTGTCTGTCGATTGTCTGTTGGGCTTCCAGGCGCTCCGATTCGCCTAGGTCTTCTACTTGACACCCCACCGATTCCGAGTGGTGTCTTTGTGCAGATCCTTGTTGTTGTTTGTCCACACCGGTGGATTTATTCATTAGAAGACTCATCATCATTGATTGTCTGATCTTTCGATCGAAACATTTCTGACCAAGGTCAGGCTTTACAATTCCAGATGTGATCTGGAAAGGTGATTAATGAAGTATGAATTGGTGATGAATGAAGTGCTACAAGTTCATCCTAGTTGTTCAGGACTGGGAGTAGGCATTTCCTCCATACTCCGCATATGTTATGGTTTTCCCGCCAATACTCGGGTAGCTGATTGCAGTGGTTTCCCACTGGGCGATGGGGTCGCCACATCCCTACGCCTGATAGCGATGTTATAATACATAATACATCTATAATAAATGAAAACAAATTGCTTCAAAATACTTTACATACAGTGGCTAGATTTGGACGCTACATAATGATTAAAAGCCATTGTTCCAAAAGTACGTACTTTAAGTTTTAAGAAGAGTGAAGGTAAAGAAAATTGAGTTTCCTTTATATTTATGATAATGATGAAAAATGACTTCAAAATTATTTAAATTAGTTAAATTTACTATCCGAATTATAAATACAGTTGATACCATTTACTGCGACATCGCTTTTAACTATGTATTGGATATAACGGCGTAATCTAACGTTCCTGCCTAAATCATATATAAACACTATTTACAATTCACTTAAGACGACGTCGCTTATTACAACATATCGTATCAAACGGCGTATTTTGATCACATTTTCGGAGAAATGTATCGGCTACAACGTCCAGTGTTGATTTTTTGTTCGATACGTATTTAGTAAGGGTCTGCCTGGCCGAGGCGGTAAAGGCGCTCTCGGTTCACCCGGAAGGACGTGGGTTCGATTCCCCGTAAGGAAGTCGTAAAATTTAAGAAACGAGATTTCCACTTCCGGTGGTGCATATGGCCCTGAGGTTCACTCAGCCTACACCAAAAATGAGTACCAGGTTAATTCCAGGGGGCAAAGGCGGCCGGGTATAGAGCTAACCACTCCATCCCACCAAGTGACGAGTTTATGGATAGTGGAGACCTTTACCTTCCACCACTCCAAGGACCTTCATGGCCTGTACGGAGAAGACTTTGCTTTGCTTTGCTTTGCTTGTACGTAGGCTGGTCAACAAAGACTGAGACTGATTTTTCTTAAAAGAGCGGGTTTTTACGTATAATGTCCGTAGGCGGCAGCACTCTGGTATCGGTAGGTTGGTAGTAATGCTCTACTAAAAAGTAAACTCGTGTCCTCATCCCGAGGTGGTGCAGCTCTTTTCAGGCACACCCCCATTGGAGGTGAGCTGCGTGTACCATTTGAACAACATACCAGCCCTCCTGCCAGTCTTAAATTTCTGGCAGTACCGGGAATCGAACCCGGACCCCCGAGGACGGCAGCTAATAACACTAACCGTTACGCTACGGAGGCGGACAAGTAAGCTCGTGTCCTCATCCCGAGGTGGTGCAGCTCTTTTCAGGCACACCCCCATTGGAGGTGAGCTGCATGTACCATTTCAATCACATACCAGCCCTCCTGTCATTCTTAAATTTCTGGCAGTACCAGGAATCGAACCCGGGTCCCCGAGGACGGCAGCTAATCACACTAACCGTTACGCTACAGAGGCGGACAATGCTCTACTGAGTAGACGCTACGTGCATTTCGCATGCCAGACAATGGATTTACCAGCATGCAGTTCCTCCTGACACTACTGTCACTACACGTCAGTATTGCCTACACTGAGGAAGCACATTGCAAAGAAACGACCAGAACTTTCTCAGACTGGATGGCGACTTCATTATGACAATGCACGCAAAACAAGTCATGCAGTTTCTGGCTCGATTCAACATTACCTGTGTACCGCATCCACCTTATATCCCTGATCTTGCATCCTGTGATTTTTTTAATTCCCATCACTAAAAGCAAAGTTTAGGGGGCATTCGATTTGAGAACTCTGAAGCAGTACTGAAGAAAAGTGAGGCGATTTTCAAAGACCTGACAAAGAATGGTTGCAGCATGTGTTCAAGGACTGGCAGAGACGCTATAAAAAGTGCATTGAAGTAGGAGGGGTCTACCTTGAAAAAATCATGTAAACATTGAAATGGAGTAATAAACACCTGTAAAAAGAATCAGTCTCAGTCTTTGTTGATCAACCCTCGTACGTATTTGGGGATTGCTGACAACAACGTAACGCTTATTTCAAATCGGTCTGTTAAATTGTCAAGGCAAGCATCGCTGTGAAGATGTCTCAAAAGAAAAGGAAAGTGTTTAGTATTGAAGAAATATCATACACATATAGAGATTAGAAAATGGGGAAACAAATGCCCGCGTCGGAAAGGAACTGGGTGTATCCCACTGAATGATTTCTACAATTTGGAAAGACAGAGAGAAAATACCGTCTATTTTCGAATTTTTTTTAAATCAAGCGGACCATAGACCCTATGACCTGAGCACAAAGATGTTGAAGATTCTTAACTTAGATAGTTTTAGGAGCAAAGAAAAAATCATGTGCCGATCAAAAGTGTTGCAAAGTTTGGGCTCGGAAGACTTGGGAGAAAGGAGACGAGCTGCTCGAATAAATGGTATGTTCAGAGCTGTCAGAGGAGAGATGGCGTGGAATGGCATCAGTAGACGAATACGTTTGAGTGATGCCTTTAAAAGTAGGAAAGGTCACAATACGAAGATAAAGTTGGAATTCAAGAGGACAAATTGGGGCAAATATTCGTTAATAGGAAGGGGAGTTACGGATTGGAATAACTTACCAAGGGAGATGTTAATTAAATTTCCAATTACCGGGCGAGTTGGCCGTGCGCGTAGAGGCGCGCGGCTGTGAGCTTGCATCCGGGAGATAGTAGGTTCGAATCCCACTATCGGCAGCCCTGAAAATGGTTTTCCGTGGTTTCCCATTTTCACACCAGGCAAATGCTGGGGCTGTACCTTAATTAAGGCCACGGCCGCTTCCTTCCAACTCCTAGGCCTTTCCTATCCCATCGTCGCCATAAGACCTATCTGTGTCGGCGCGACGTAAAGCCCCTAGCAAGAAAGAAGAAGAAATTTCCAATTTCTGTGCAATCATTTAAGAAAAAGCTAGGAAAACAACAGATAGGGAATCTGCCACCTGAGTGACTGCCCTAAATGCAGATCAGTAGTGATTTATTTATTTATTTATTTATTTATTTATTTATTTATTTATTTATTTATTTATTTATTTATTTATTGATATATCAATGGACCTACTCTTCAAGCGAAAGCCAATGACATTCCTCGCAATCCTACTCCACTAATCTTGTCCTGTAAAATAGGGCACAACACATATTTCAGTTACCGGTACGTTTTTTGAAGTTTTAACTTAATTCCGTTAATTAACCATATAAGAGTTCACTCTAAAATTTACAAATATGACATTTTTAGCAAAATATTAAAACATCGGTTTGTACGACTATGGCCTCAATCAATCAATCAATCAATCAATCAATCAATCAATCAATCAATCAATCAATCAATCAATCAATCAATCAATCAATCAGTCAGTCAATCAATCACGGCCATCTGGGCGAAGATCCCTGTCTCTTACCCACCTAGACCTTCGATGCTAGGCCCCTTAAAACGACAAGCATCATCTTACCCACCCATTAGGATCTAGAAATCTCACTCCCAGTTTCCCACATACCCACTCCATAGTCTCATTTAAATCCCCAATCACCTTCCAGTCAGTATCCTTCCTACAGAGTATTCCACTGATAACAATCTCCGCTTCCTATAACGAACATTGTTTGGTGGTCCCTTCGAGGTTGTTATAACCGATTTCGGCTGTAGAAGTAATTAATTGATCAACGGTGGAACGGATCATATCTTCGAGCTACTAAAGTTAAAAGTCTATGTCAGTGCGTTTTAAAAACGATGTAAATAAAGACAGTAAATACACATTTAATAAACAATCAATAACCGAGCTCGATAGCTGCAGTCGCTTAAGTGCGGCCAGTATCCAGTATTCGGGAGATAGTAGGTTCGAACCCCACTGTCGGCAGCCCTGAAAATGGTTTTCCGTGGTTTCCCATTTTCACACCAAGCAAATGCTGGGGCTGTACCTTAATTAAGGCCACGGCCGCTTCCTTCCCACTCCTAGCCCTTTCGTGTCCCATCGTCGCCGTAAGACCTATCTGTGTCGGTGCGACGTAAAACAACTAGCAAAAAAAAAAAAAAAATCAATAACTTCACCGCGAATAATAGAACGAAACCTACAAAGAGTAGATTTGAGTGTGTTCCGAAAAGTCTTGACGGTTTCTTGAACACTTTTATTTTTAAGCATTCAGCGTACAGCTGCGAGCTTACATTCAGGATTGGTAGGTTCGCATCCCACCATCGACAGGTCAGAAGATAGTTTTCCATGGTTTCCCCATTTTCACACCAGGAAAATGGGGTTGCACCTCATTAAAGCCACGATCGCTTCCTTCTCTATCTCATCGTCGCCGGAAACCTAAACTGACCTTGAACTCCCAGAAAAAAATCTACAGTTCTAGACCTCCAGGCAAGCAACTCAATGTTCAAAACATCTTAGGCATATGAGCTACGAATTTTAGGCAAATAAAATATAATAAAGTATGAGAATATAATCTTTATTTATTCTAAAAATTACAATCCTGATCTTAATCATCGTTATCCGGTCGATTAGATTAGGAGTTTGCCTTTTTTTTAACCATAACGGATGCGTAGATGGATCAATGCATTGCTTCACTTAAACCATTATAACTAGTCTACATTCGGTGTGGACATTTTCCAAAAAATCAAAAGAACACCTCAGGGTACTGGACCAAGGAACACATTACAGGAAGAATTATGTAAATAAGTTGATATGGCTAGGATTTGAATAAAAAAGAAAACGAATAAAGAAACAAGCGGTTTCAGTGCATTCAGGCCGGAAATAGTTTTCGAAATTTGTTTCTTTAGTTTGATAGAGCTATCTCATCATCATCATCATCTGTTTACCCTCCAGGTTCGGTTTTTCCCTCGGACTTAGCGAGGAATCCCACCTCTACCGCCTCAAGGGCAGTGTCCTGGAGCTTCAGACTCTTGGTTGGGGGATACAACTGGGGAGTATGACCAGTACCTCGCCCAGGCGGCCTCACCTGCTATGGGAAGATTGGAAGGGATAGGCAAGGAAGAGGGAAGGAAGCAGCCGTGGCCTTAAGTTAGGTACCATCCCGGCATTCGCCTGGAGGAGAAGTGGGAAACCACGGAAAACCACTTCCAGGATGGCTGAGGTAGGAATCGAACCCACCTCTACTCAGTTGACCTCCCGAGGCTGAGTGGACCCCGTTCCAGCCCTCGTACCACTTTTCAAATTTCGTGGCAGAGCCGGGAATCGAACCCGGGCCTCCGGGGGTGGCAGCTAATCACGCTAACCACTACACCACAGAGGCGGCTAGAGCTATCTAACCCTCATAATTTGACATCTTTCCGGGTCCTTTAACCCTTTAACTTTCGAATTGAGGAAATTGCTTTATTTTACGTTTTTCGTAGCATGAGGACCCCTACTTTGTCCGCGAAGAAATGTTTTCAACACTTTTAAAACTTTGTTGGAACAATTTTAGTCTATCCCTGAGACAAAGGCAAGGGATGCACACGTGTCTCGTGTGTCATCAGAGCAGAGGTCATGAGTACGTTACTTTTGTTTGTTATTCAGCCTCTTTCCCATGCAATTTAAAGCCACATATTTCAATCACTTCTTTGACAAGTCTTGACAGGAGTAAACAGAGACGTTACAAGCAATTTAAAAATGGAAGCGGAAACATAAAGAAATACCACTGTACGGCAATTAGTCTCTCACTCTTTCGAATATGACTAGGGGGTTATCAACCTGAGATAATGTATGAAGAGGAATGAAATGTATTCTTCAGGAGAAACTAAGGAGTAAATGGTAGGGAAAAGATAAGAAGTCTCGTAAGCAGGCTACGTACGAATTAAGGTTATCCTAATTCAACCCTAATAGGTGGTGGTGGTTTTTATTTTTAAGTAGAAGCACAACTGGGCAACCATTCTCTATTAATACTAATCAGAGGGGAAAAAATGGAAGGAGTCCCACACTTAGAAAAATGAAGGTATAGGCCAAAGAAAGACAAGGACACGAAAAGCGTGAAAATGAACGACTCCCTAGGATTCACAACCTAATACCGTCGGGGTCCGAAAAGAACAAGAGTTGACCAAGGGAGGTCAGATAGGATAGATGATAGTGAGGAGCCTTGCACAAATAGGTAGAAACAATGCCAGGACTCAGTTAAGGGCCCCGCGATCACCAACCCATAAGAGCCCATGGGGCTTCACCATTTCCGACCTGGCTATGTTAACATAATGTTTGGAATTTCCTTATAAATGCACAAATACAGTACCTAATTTGAATGTTGCAGTAGTTCGTGTTATACAACCCGGAGGGCAAGTAAAAGGTGCCTGTTAGACCTTTGCCTGCAAGGTAGCTGGCTTAAATCCCTCCAGTATTCGGGAGACAATGGATTCGAACCCCACTGTCGGCAGCTCTGAAGATGGTTTTCCGTGGTTTCCCATTTTCACACCAGGCAAATGCTCGGGCTGTACCTTAATTAAGGCCACGGCCGCTTCCTCCCCACTCCTAGCCCTTTCCTATCTCATCGTCGCCATAAGACCTATCTGTGTCGGTGCGGAGTAAAGCAACTTGTAAACAAACAAAAAAGGAGATAAAAACACCACCACAAACTCCTTCCAGTCCTTTTATTCCAAAGTCAATGAGATGTTTTACTGTTTTACTTTTGTCATCTTCATGTATTTAAGGTTATTGAAATTTTCAGTGTGAAGTTACAAACATTATCAGAAAGAAAACTGAAGAACAGAAAGCATTTTTGATGCAAAATGGCACCATCGGCCGGTATGATTATTGTACGTTCGAAGAACGTCGTAAAATGTCTTCCATCACTTAGCAATATTAATTCAGTACATTTACAACCCACATGTCAACATATATATAACTACTATTTGTAAACATTAAGAAAATTTATCATCAACATTTTTAATGATGCCTGCACTGACGTACCAGTGCTGACAGTCTTAAGTCTGTATAAAATAGGAAGAAAAATCATGTTGGTTAATGGAAACGAATTAGTCTCTAAATTAGGCGTAATTAGTAAGGGTTGGGGCCGAATTATCAAACTCTACGTGAGTATAGTTTTGTTTGAGAGTCTAATTTTTCAGAAAAAGGCTGAGCAATCAGCGACGAAGGGGAAAATGTCGCAAACTGCGGGTAAAATAAAAGGTGTCCGTCAACCAACCACCTGTTAAGAGTTCGACAATGATGTTAGGACCCACCTGTTAAAAGAGGCGTGGTCTAAGACGACCACCTGGTGATAGGGGGGCGGGTCAAGGGCAGCAGGCACTGTGACTGGGCCCAGAATAGCCCCTGCGCCAGCTATGGCTGCTCGCCAAAGCGCTATACTTGGCCATGCGGCGCCGCAATTATTTATAGCGGCGTGCTGGCCGCGGGCACTGGCCTGCAACATGGCGGTTGGCGGCGCCCGTGACCTAGCGCCGCGACGGTACACCACCTGCTGTACAAAATTCACCAATCAGAAAATTGTAGTGATAGAGTTCTTTATGTCATGGAAATATTCCACTGCCAAAAACTTCCTTCACATTTATTTTCCTGGTGGTGGAGAGAGAAGCTGACGTCTTTACGGAAGATTGTTTTGGTGTGATAGTTTATCAACCTTCCAGTTCTCTAATCCTTCAGAGTGGTTCCTCCACGAATATAAGCCTCTTCTTTCTTTGACACAGCAATCCAAGGTGGGAGGGAGTGCTTTCGTAAGAAACTTGAGATCAGGCCACATAACGGCGGGCAACTTTGATCGAAAATAGGAAATTCACAACACACGCATTCAGATAGACAGCGACATTAAGACACGTTGTTTCCACGTAAGTAAAGATGTTAAATTTTCATAGTAATGTCCTTTAGTGCGGTACTCTTAGCAGAAACTCTACCTGCACTGTCTGTGTTCAGCTATTTCATACTTCCAAGAATCTTTAGTATGGGTATTTCTTGATCGTGTAATAACTAAAGTGCGAATATATTTCAGTGTCATATACAAGCAGAATTTCTATCTTAAGTAACTTCCTAAACTTACAGTGACCGCACGAGTTGGCCTCGCGGTTAGGGGCGCGCGCCGTGAGCTTGCATACGGAGACAGTGGGTTCGAATCCCACTGTCGGCAGCCCTGAAGATGGTTTCCCCATTTTCACACCAGGTAAATGTTGGGGCTGTACCTTAATTAAGGCCACGGCCGCTTCCTTCCCATTCCTAGGCCTTTCCTACCCCATCGTCGCCATAAAACCTATCTGTGTCGGTGCGACGTAAAACCAATAGCAAAAAAAAAAAAAAAAAAAAAAAACGAAGGAGAGGAATTTTATTTTGAACTAGCTGCAGTACCTGTCGTTGACGAAACTCCCCAGCTACTTTCCGCCAATAGGCAGGATGTTTTACTCGGGATGCAGCAGCGATCCCATCTACCGGAGACAAGTGGCACCATAAGAGACAAATCACAACAATGGTCACTGTTGATCAGTTTTATGAGCTTCCGATATCATAGGCCTTCACATTTAGCTTTCTTCCGACTCTGGGATATTAGAACATCTAATGTCAAGGCAGTTTAACCATCGCCAGTTAACACTAACGAACAATATTCGAACAATAGACCTATGCTTGGACCAAGGAACAGAAGTCTAAATTCATTCATCTGTTATCATAGTCGGTACGATAAAACTGTATAAGACATACTGTAAATGACTGGAACTTGTATTCTCTATAACTTTCGTTACGGTGTGTAATACTTTTCGATAGGACCATTAACATAGGTATTTAAAAATAGTTTTTAGATACCTTCCCCTAAACTACCATTTCATCCAGCGTGAATAAAAATTATTTATAATCTAGACTGTAACCTTAGACTTTATATACCGATTTTCATTAAATTCTGTTGACCCATTTTCTCGTGGCTCGGCGTTGATATTGACTTAGTAACAAAAATCGAAATTCACTAATATCTCTGTTATCACAGCCGATACGGTAAAAATATATAAGACATAGATGATCGGAAATTTAATTCTATATAGCTTTAGTTATGTAGTGTTTATAGATAGGACCACTAAAAATGTAAACATTTGGCAATTACATTTTAGGCCTTCCTCTAAATTACCATTTCACTCAGCGTGAATAAAATTTATTTATAGCCTAGGATGCATCACTCCCCGGCTTTACATACCGATGTTCATTAAATTATTTTCAGCCATTTTCTCGTGATGCCCCTACAGACAGACAGACATGGCGGAAAATTAAAAAAGGTGCATTTCTTTGTTACCATGCACACGACTGATACAGAAATACCATTCTTTTTAAATTCTGAGCAATGTACAGACAAAACTCTTTGATATATATAAAATGTTTATTCCGCATAGTTACGTATTCTCTCCATATAACCAAACACTGGAAGCCTTCAGAAAAAAGATTTTAAAAATATTTTCTGTATTTAAAATGTAAGTCACGTGTCGAGTTAAGTCATTCAGGCTAAACAGTTCACAGCCATTATTGGGGGTGAGTGGGCTCGACATGCCTGACTCCAATTGTTTTGTAATATCTGCAGCCATCTCTTTTCGGTTTCGGTTCAGTTAATTCATACATGTTAGGTTCTTCAGTCTGACGAAACCAATTTTGCTTAATACATTTAAAACTATCTGAAAATGAAAACACAGTACAGTTTCTTTTTCAAGAACAATACTGTTGACATACGTTTTCTTTTTCAGACAGTTTATAAATGTATTAATCAAAATTAGTTTGGGCAGACTGAAGAATCTAACAGTCATAAATTGACTCCAAACTGTCTCAATCGCAAAACATCACATCACACCGTGCCAAATGAGGGATGAGAACAACGTCCAGACAATAAAGACAGGTCTTCTCAAACTGGTCCTCTTTAAATGGCACTTGCTACTCATGACAGTAAATAAGTACTCGCGAGCACGAACGGTCCTGTGGTCTTTTTTTCGACATTAACTTCACTGTAGGTACCAACCGGAATAGCGTTGTTATCCATCCATTATAACATTTTTATCGCTTTAGAGTTGTTAAGTTGGTTATGCTTACCAGTAGCAGTACCGACCGCTCTATGTTTTGAAATATTTACAGTGTGAAATGCTATGGTACGTCTCTGTGGTGTAGTGGTTATTATGATAGCTGCCATCCCCGGAGGCCTGTGTTCGATTCCCGGCTCTGCCACGAAATTTGAAAAAGTGGTACGAGGGCTCGAACGGGGTCCACCCAGCCTCGGGAGGTCATCTGAATAGAAGTGGGTTCGATTCCCACCTCAGCCATCCTGGAAGTGGTTTTCCGTGGTTTTCCACTTCTCCAAGCAAATGTCGGGGTAGTACCTAACTTAAGGCCACGGCAGCTTCCTTTCCTCTTCCTTGTCTATCCCTTCCAATCTTCCCATTCCCCCGCAAGACCCCTGTTCAGCATGGCAGGTGAGGCCGCCTGGACGAGGTACTGGGCATCCTCCCCAGTTGTATCCCCGACCCAGAGCCTGAAGCTCCAGGACACTGCCCTTGAGGCGGTAGACGTGGGATCCCTCGCAGAGTTCGAGGGAAAAACCGACCCTGGAGGGTAACCAGATTAAGAAGAAGAAGAAGAAGAAGAAGAAGAAGAAATGCTATGGCTGCTCATGCTGAACTTGAACTGATACATCTCTAGCCCTCTTTAGCGATGAAATATTTGTTCCAAAAGGAGGAATTCAAAGTAATTTGGGCATGAGAAGATAATAAAAGGTTCCAGTTAACCTATTGCGGAGTGTTTCTCTCAAATATTTGGCCATGTTCGGGATGACCTACCAGTGTGAGAAAGCTTTCTCGCTTGTGAAATACCTCAAGAACAAAGCACGATCTCTATTAACTGATTCATATCTTCAGGACTCTTTAGATGTAGCTACAAGAGACTTTTGCACGGTCATCACTGAAATTCTGAGTAACATTCTAGCACAAGGATCTCATTTACATGAAGATAGTTTTAAAAATACAGTTATTTATTTATTTATTTATTTATTTATTTATTTATTTATTTATTTATTTATTTATTTATTTATTTATTTATTTATGTATTTATTTAAGCTATTCGATTTCGTGGTGCCCGGATACTTAGTAGGCCTACTACATGTGGGTACTGGTCACAATCTTAAAGGGATTTGGGAAACCTTGCTTTTAGATAACCGAGAAACATTATCATAACATGAAAGGAAATGGCACCATAATGCTAAATATTCCTACTTACAACCAGCTATAGGCTAAGCCTTGTGTGGTCCGCCGCTTTAATCAACAGGGCGCTTATAAAATCAGGCAAGTGAATTTCCATTTATGAGATTGCTTATTTGACAGATGAAGAAAATCTCAGTGCCCTAAGTCCATAAAATAGTCAATCTCCACTTGGAGTGCCGGCACTGCCGGTAGTTGGTGAGATGTAAAACCAATCACATTATCTCCAGAGATCATGACGAGTTCTAGAGTCCATACATAACAGGCGAAACATTTATGACCAACAAAGAAAAACAAGGAAGATGCAGTTTCTGAGCCACTGCCATTAGAGTTTTCAGAACCCTGCACTGTAATTCCAGGAAAGAAGGAGAGGTCTTGAACTCTTGTCTAGATAGTCTAGAAATTCAAAGAGGATTTTAAAAGATAAAGAGAAGTAATTCGACATTTTAAAAGGGCAGTCCATTTGGTAAGCGTAAAAACAAGGAAAAATAGCAAAAAAACGAAGACCTGATGTTATCAGGTTATTAATCACTAATATTTTGCTGTCATTCTTACATTTATTTTCAATCTTTAATATATCCTTGTCTAAACAATAAATGAACATATCATGTCTAGAACAAGTAGCGATATGAAAGAAAATATAGAACCTCTTAGAGGACACTCAGGAGACCATCGTTATTTATCATCCACGAGAGTCAAACCTCATTCAACATTTTTAATTGTGGAGTTCTCTGCAATAAAACTATAACTCTGAAAACAGGAAACAGACGTACTTCACATTAGTAACAAACATAAACAAAGCAACAGAGAAGAAAATTATACAAATTAATTGTTTTTTCTCTTTTCATTTCGAAAATATACTGATGAATAAGGACGGATAAGTTAGTGGTTTTTCATAGATGTGTCTAGGTTTCAATTAATTATTTCGC